>NC_067398.1:269297695-270016029 GCF_016432865.1 Antechinus flavipes | reverse complement strand
GAACACCAGACAAATCACACAGAGAACATACAGAACATACAGACTAGTCTTCCAGAACCAGGTCAGGACTCTTAACAATGGCATCCCATGAAGAGCCAGCAGGGGTGCTGTAAACACTGCGTCCAGCTGAGTCCCACCCGCACAGAATCAAGAGTACTCAATGGACAGGCAGCTGCAGTTTATGCAGCTGCAGGAGCCCCTCAGAATAACCAGAACTAGCTTTTAGAATGCTTTATGCCAATTTTGGACCGAATTCAAAATTTGGGTCTCACTCTCCTGGTTCGCAGAAGAGAGATTACTGGACACCAGGGGCCGAGGAAGATCTCTCGGTGGCCACCCCCTAGGAACCATAATCCCCTTCGCCCTCCAGGGAGAGGGACTGGCCGTCTGACTGAGCCAAAGGCTTATCTCGGTGGGACCTCCAAATGAAATAGCCCAGGCAATAAAATTCAAGACAGCCGCAATGAGGAAGATTTAGGATTTATTTGGTACCGAGCTCGGGATGGAATGATCGAATTCCGTTCCTTTACAGAACTAAAGACAGCCTTATAAACATTTTTTTTGTTCGGCTTGTTACATTGTAATCTGTGATTAGCATTTTACAACAGGAGAGTGGGAGCAGATATTTTAACATAGATAGATCAGTATCGAGTACCGCCGAGTACTACCCACCTGGAACAGAAACCCTTAAGGGCATTATTGAGCCGGCCTTTTGAAATACAAAAGAAATCCCCAATCTAGCTAAGCAAACTTTCTTCTGCTGGCCCGAGGCGGAAAGGAGGGATTTGTCCATTTCACATCCACTGTTAGATGGGTGCTCAGCAGAACTTCAGAAGGAATAATAATGGGAGTCACCTCCTAGAGGTGACTTGGAACACGTGAGTAGACATGATATACTGAATGTCATCTGTGACATTCTGTGACTAAGTATCCTACTTAGTTCATGACTATAAGCAATTGAAGAGATGTAGGTCTCTGGGAAAGGGCTGTCCATCAGCAGATATATCACATAAGTTTATATAATGAATTATATATGTAACACATATAAATGCACATATATATTATAAAAAAACTCATGATTAATTTATATGATGAACTACATATGTAAATGTATATATGTATTAAAAACTCATGATAAATTTATATGATGAATTTTATTTATAAATGTATGTATATGTATTATAAAAAAATCATGAGTTTATATGATGAAACTGAGTCAGAGATTAAGTGACTTGCCCAGGATCAGATAACTAGTAAGTATCTGAGACTAGATTCAGACTCAAGCCTTCCTGGCCTAGCACCATGTAAATGCCTCTTTGAATCCATTTTCTCCACCATAAAGGGATATGACCTCTGTATCTGACTGTTTCCTAGAATAAATGCCTTCTCACATTAATGTCTATTTTTGTTGTGACTTTTTGCTCCCAGCTGGATGTGTTCCTCAGTTTCTGATTCAATAGCTCCAGGGGCATGATTGATGAAGAAAGGAGAGGTCCTTTTCCTTTTTTCCTTTGCTGTCCTTTGTTACAAATGCACTTTTTGTCCTAAAAAGTAATCCCAAGGCTGGCATCCTTAACTCTTGAACTGATATTAAAATTTATTCAGCTATTTATAGAATCCAGAGGTATATCTAACTTATTTGTTCCCAATCAGAGATGTTTATACCTTATAAAGGATTACAGGGCAGAGCTGCATCTTATTAACATTTTAAAACTCAGCTAGAAGGTATAGTGGATAGAGCACTGGTTCTGAAGTCAGAAGGACCTTCAGCCTCAGGCAGTATTTCTTAGTTCTGTGATCCTGGACAAGTCATTTAATCCCAATTGCCCCCATTAAAAAAAAAAAAATTAAGTTAAAACACCATACATGAGTATATCAACGATGATATCAGATAATCTGGAGTTGGGGAAGTCCTATCTTTCCTTCCTTCCTTCCTTCCCCTCATATTTCTTCTTTTGGGCTAAGCTAATTGTTAGTTTTGATTTTTTGCTATTATCTTTTACATTTTCATTGTTTTAGTCATTATATATGCTGCATTCAATGTTTTGCTTACTTCATTTTGCATCAGTCTGAATGTCTTTCCCATGCCTTCTTATATTAAAAAAAAAGGCATGATTATGATCACCTTAATCATAAACAAGAACATTTCAACAAATAGAATGTTGCATGTGAAATAGTGAACTCTACAGTTTGAATTTTTTAAAGTATAAATTAAATTTTATATAACAAAATTGTTTATTTGTCCCCTTCTAAACTTCTTCATATAATTTAATGTCTCATTGAAACTTTTTTTTCTTTGTATGATTTTGTAGCTACAGATTCCTTTCCTCTCTCAAACAAAAACTTTCTCCCTTCTAATCAATAAATACAATGAAAGAAAACAAAATCAGACCTTTAGTCATGTCTAGAAAAGTATGCCTTACTGTGTTCTCTACTTCATCACCTCTGTGGAGTCATAATTAGCTCTTGCACTGATCAGAATTCTGAAGTATTTCAAAGATTTTGTATTTCCTTTACATTATAATGGTCATGAGGTAAGTTATCTTAGTTCTCCTCACTTTACTTTGCATTGGTTGTATGAATGATTTAATAAAAAAGCTTTTTTTAAGTGCTTTGTGCTAAAATCTGGGGATACAAATAAATATAATCAAGATTGTTCCTGCTCTCAAAGTAGTTACATTCTAAGAGGACACAAGGTGTGTGTGTGTATATATATATATATATATATATATATATATATATATATATATATATATATGCATGTATTTAGGTAAATGTCCATGTGTATAATATACACATGACACATACATAGATTTGTGTAGCTTTGTACACATTGGATATGTATGGTTTTAGCTACAAACAAGATGAAAAAGTCTTGTGGTCATTAATATGCAGGGGAAAGTAGATGGTAATACATGTAAAGAGCTGCAACTCTTGAGTTGATGCACTGAGGTTGGACAACCGAGCACTTGAGGCTAACTACAGATTGGACAATACTCTATAAGCATATGCTTGGAAAATGGCTCTTCCCACTATTCTGTGCTGGTTCGATTTTTTGGTGTATACAGAGAATTGTGGGAAGGATTAGGGATTGGAGTAAGACAAGTCAGAGTCACTTGGAGGGTGGAGGTGGAAAAGGAAGGTTCACGGAGATCCTGTGTCCATTCCCTTCACTTCTTCCCCTAAAGACCAAGATAAAGACCAAGGACTTTAGCTTATCCTGACTCTGGCTGATTCTAAAGTATCCAGGGTGCTAACTTGGTCTTCACAAATACAGCTTCCATTCATAAAGCCATACTAGTTTCTGACATCAGTCTGTTAGATTGGAAGAAGGTCCAGTAGAGTGGGGGGATAGGGAAAGATATGGTTCTGTTGTTACATACCCATTGATGGCAATGGCCCAAAAGTCATTGCTATTGCTAGAAATAAGGATGATAGATCCTTCCTTCCAAGGTCTGCATAATAACTGCAAAGGCTGAACTGGAAACAGGACCAGTGGTATGGGGGGATCCTGATATTCCTGAAACTCTCAGGCAAAGGGTCCTAGCCTATCTCTACTAGACTCTGAAGGGAATAGTTGTAGTTTGATTCATGTGGCACGTGCTATCTACCTCCGGTTTCTCCCTCAGAATGTCTTGCTGCATAAGCTAGACTGACTTCCCTGATGACTGGGGCAGTAGGTCAGCAGTTGGTGTGACAGTGGAGATGGTGGGACCCTCTCCACAAACATTACTTTCCTTGATGCTGGGGCCATACTATAAAACTGGTGATTTAGTTATTTCTGGGCATCTTGGGAGGCCTTATTTATGGTCATTGATCATCAGCAAGTAATGGCTATATTAGTATTAGTGATGGGGTAGGATGGGGTATAGCAAATCCCTTAGTGAAGTTTGCTGTCCTTGATGAAGACTGGATTTGAAGCAGGACCAGTGTTCATACAAGTTATGAGTCTTTGCTCTTCTCTCAGTATGTTCTTTTCATATTTCTTATGTATGATACAATAATATTCTATTACCCTTATATTCCATAATTTATTCAGCTATTTCTCAATTAGTGGATACTCTCCTAATAATCTTTATTACAATAAAAAGATAGCTATAACTTTTTTTAATAGCTCCTTTCCTTCTCTATCTTTGGAATATATGCTTAGTAGTGTCATCTGAGTGAAAGAGCATGCATAGTTTAGTAACTTTTCAAGTGTAATTCCAATTGCTTTCCAGAATGACTGGACAATTTAGAACTCCAGTAATAATGCGTTAATGTGCTTATTCTCTACCAGTCCCATCTAACAACTGTAATTTTCTATTTTTGTTGATCTGTTAGTGATTATACCTGAAGAGTTGTTCTAATTTGCATCCAGGGCCATTTCCAGTCATTCAGATTTATATTTTGGCCCAACATCCAGATGACTCTGGAGGGGAAAGTGAGACAGATGATTTTGCACAATCCTCACTCATGTTAGAAACAAGAGCCTACATTCAAAGTTTGTGATACTTTATTGAAAGAGATCGAAGGATACAGTTTTCAGTTCTAATGGGAAGTGGGCATGCCATCATGAAAGTATGCACTGTTACAGAAGCCAGAGAAAGCTTTCTAGGTGTCAACACTATTCCTTTGTCATCTTTGCCAACTTGCCGATTGTAAGATAAAACCCTCAGGGTTGTATTGATTTGTATTTTTCTTATTAATGAGAGGGAGGCATTCTTTATTATAGTTTGCAATTCTGAATTGAAGAACTCTTTTTTCTTTTTTTATCTTATCCCTGGGAAATGGCTTTAATTTTTTTTTGTTTATCATACAATATATACAATCTTGATACCTTAACATTTAAAAAAAATATTTTATTCTCCCCAAGTTATGTAAAGACACTTTTAACAATAAAAAAATTATTTCAAATTTTCTCATTTCTCCCCTCCTTTAGACAGTAAGCAATTTGATGAGATAGATGTTCAATCATGCAAAATATATTATGTTGTGAAAGACACAGACCCAAAGGAAAAAAAAATTACATAAAGTGAAAAATAGTATGCTTTTTAAAATATGCATTCAGATTCCATCAATTCTTTCTCTAGAGGTAGATTAGCATCTTTTTAAATCAAGAGTTCTTTGGAACTGTCTTGGACCATTGTAATGTCAAGATTTGGATATCTACATCATTGTGATGCACATGATCATTGTGCAGTATTTTTATTGTGTACAAGTTCTCTTGGTTCTGCTCACTTCACTTTGCACAAAGTTCACATAAATCTTCCCAGATTTTTCTGAAACTATCCTCATTTCTACCACAACTTGTTCAGTCATTCCCCAATTAATAGGCATTCCTTCAATTCCCAATTCTTTGCTATTATAAAAAGAGCTGCTATATTTTTTGTACAAATAGGTCTTCCCCCACTCTTTTCTCCTTTTAAATCTTTGGGATACAGACCTAGTAGCAGTGTTTCTGGTCAAAGGATATGCAATCTTACAATGCTTTGGGCATAGTTCCAAACTGCTCTCCAGAAAAGTTGACCAGTTCACACCACCACCAGCAGTGCATTAGTGCCCCCAATTTTCCCTTTTTATTTTCCTTTCTGTCATATCAGTCTGAGAGGTATGAGGCTGTATATCTCAGAATTATTTTAGTTTGCTTAAGAACCTTTTAATTGCTGAATCCAATGGTCCTTCCCCTTACCCCACCAATTCCTACAACCCCTCCTCCTCCCTCACCTACTAAGGCAAGCAATGTGATGCTAATTATATCATGTAAGTTATAAATTATTTCTCTATTATCCCTGTTGCAAAAAAAGGGAGTGAAAAAAATGTTTCAATTTGCAATTAAGACTAGCAATTCTCTTTTTAGAGGTAGATGGCATTTTTTATCATGGATCCTTTGGAATTAGCTAAGGATTTCATAGCTTACCATTATTATAATATTTTTCTAACTATTAACACAATATTCTTTAAGGTTCTGCTTATTTTACATCAGTTTGTATATTAGTCTTAGGTTTTTCTGAAATGTCTCATTTCTTATAGCATAATATTCCATCAAAATCATTTCCCATAACTTGTTTAGTCACTTCCCAATTCCCTTCAATTTCCAATTTTTTGCCACCACAAAAAGAGCTTGTGTGTGTGTCACTTTAATTTTTCTTGATCTCATTGGAACCTAGTAGTGTTATTTCTGGGTCAAAGGTATACAAAACACTTTGGGTTATAAACCCCCATCCCTAACTGAAAATAAATTTTAACTATAAAAAAAGAGACAATCATTGGATGGGAACCCTTAGTACATTTTAAAGCCAATACTCCTCTCTCCCAAGAATACTTAGAAAGGGGGAGAATAAAAAAAGCAAAGCAACAAAAATAAAACTTAAAACCTCAATTTGTCATTTCATTGGTTTGAGTACTCCATTTCATGGAGAGAAAAAATGATTTTTTCATTCTGTATAATTGTTCTTATCTTTCAGTAAATTCGTTATAGAAAATCTAACATGATGGAATTCTTTTTCTGGTTCTTAGAATATTTCATGGCTACTAGTACTGATGCAGGACATAGAATGTCCATTAATTAGGCCTAGTTCTTGACAGGCCAATTACTACATTTCTATAATTTAAATTAATCATTTTCTGTTGTGTCCGGGCTAGCTTTCTAGAGGTCCTCCAGAAGGGCCTTGCAGTAGTCTGACAGTTCTCAACCAGTCTCCCCGCCCCAGTCTGATTTTATCCCCAGTTTAAATACCCTATCACAAATACATCATTACAGTATACTGATGTGTAAACTAGAGAACCTTACATCACCATGCTAAGTACTAAGTATATGTATACTAGAGAATCATTATCTCATCAATTCTACTGAGTTAAATACACCTTGTTTCAAGTACTTCTCCAGAGTTCAGGCTCTCTACAATTTTCCTATGTTTTTAAAAAAATAAACACATTGCCCTGAGTGTAGTTTGGCTAATTTTTTTAAATTAAGAAATTATCTTGAACGTTGTCATAACTAATGACCTGCTGTTCTCTTTGGTTGATGCTTTTTCCTCTTTCATTGTTTATTTTCTAACTCTTTTGTAGGTTCAACCCTCTTTTGTGACAAAATCAAGCAAAAAACAGACATAACATGTTCTCTAAAACATACAAGATTCTATTCTAATCATATCTATCATCTCTCCTTTGGGGAGGACTGCATGCTTCATTATCTGTTCTCTATAACCATCACTGACTTTTTAGTTATTCAGAATTCAATACCTTTTTAATGACTTGTTTTCATTCATATTATTAATATAGTTATCATGCATACTGCTCTTTTGGTTCTATTTATACTTTGAATTAATTGGGTTGTACTAATTTGCCCATGTTTCTACAAATTCCTCAGCCATAATTTTTACTAAGTAATCATCATCATAATCATAAATATTTCAATCATTCCTGCCCCTCTTCCCCCCAAAAAATAAGAGTGGTCAATCCATTTTGTTTCCAGTTGGTTTTTTTTTTTTAGGAACTTAAGAATATTCTGGTTTACACTGGATCTTTATTTTTATCTTTGACTAACCTATTGGGGTATATGTCTCTATAATTAAAAAAAAAAAAAAAGGAAGCAACAATTATATAGACTACGTGAGAAAGTTTATTTCAGAGCATGTACATATAACATAAGCAGAACTGATATTACAATTAGTTGATTTACATTTAAATTGTCTTCTTGTAAGATGTTTTGCACCAGACAAGAAAGTCAATAATAACCAACAAAAAACCCCAGAACATTTTAAATTTCATTAGCTGTTAACATTACTGATGATATTTCCTTAAAAATATAACTATTTAAAAATCCAAAATATCAGCAAAAATTTTCATTAATCCAAGGTTTTAAAAACCCCTCAATTTTCAAATGAATTAGCTTGCTTATACTATCTAGAATAAAACTATAAAGATATACAATTTTGACTTCTGATCCTTAAAGATCAAATACAATTTTGTGCACCGCAAAACACCCAATCCTGAACAAAGAGAAATTTCTCTGGTTTATACTTAGTGAAAAGAAAATTCAGCCAGTTGGTTTGGTAGATTCAGTATTTCTCTGTTAGAATATATAAGAAACAATAATATCCTATGGTTGCATTTAACTAAGCCAGAACCATTTTTGCTTTCTGTTTTAATTATTAAGTTATATTGACATACAAATCAAACATGTTTCTTCATGATAGGCAAAACAAGGTGAACAGCCGAATTTTAAACAATGAGTTTTTACTCTTTAAGGCCAAATGGTCTACATATGGAACAAGAACTCCATTCTTATTACAGTCTGGAGTTCATCTGAGTCATCAACCTTTCCAACTTGATTGCTAGAGCCATGTTACCTTTAATCTTCAACTTCCCTGACATGAATGCCATTGCTGGCTTTAGTTTTCCTGAAACAGAAAAGAACAAAAAAAACAAAACAAACAAACAAAAAAAATCAAGTGGAAAAAAAATGGACATTAATTCATTTGCACATATGCTTACTATTGCTATAATTATTTGTTACTGAAAGAATCTACTACAGTTCTACAAAATTCCTTATATAGGTAGGTGCAGAGATGTTATCCTTATTTAAAGCTAATTTTATAACAACACAATAACATTCTCCATTCCTTGGACCAGAAGTTAACTGGGGCTTACAGAAAAGATAAAACTAAGAAACAATAATGATCAGAATCTGAACACTAAGCGAGCTTAATATGCTTAATCATTGAAATAAATGGTTATTAACTAAGACATAACTTTTGTAGTTTTTAAAAAAATATATAACAAAGTTTAAAATAAAAGTATTTAAACTTTAAAATAAAAGCACTTAAAAAGAAATACCTTCTGTGAGTCAGATAACTGATTAGGTGGTAGGAATACAAAGCCAAACCAGTTTCTATCTTCAAGGGGCTTAGATATTAATTTTTTTAATTGGGGGAAGGAAAGATTGTTGGAAGAAAGAAAATTACATTAATAAATATATAAAACATAGGAAAAGAGCACAGTGAATTATTAAGGGGTCAGAGATGGTTTTCTTCTGGAATACTATAGGACCCAACCTTCACAGTGCAGCAGGAAAAGGTTAAAAACATTCTGAAAAAGGATTCATAGGTTTCATTAGACTTGCTGAAGGAATTTATGACCTCTCTCCCTTGAAAAGATTAAGAATACGTCTTTAAGGGGAAGCTAGATGGTGCAGTGGATGGAGCACCATACCTGAAGTCAGGAGGATCTGAGTTCAAATCTGGTCTCAGATACTTTATACTTCCTAGCTGTTGTGTATACAGAACTCTCAAATTCTAGATTAAAGAACCGAATTCAAATACAGCCTCTTGCTCTTACTAGCTATGGGACTATGGGCAAATTATAACTTTTTAGAGGCCATTTTTTTTTAATTTGGAAAATTGAAGTAGTATTTTTAAAATTTTTAACAAAAAGAAAAAGAAAATGGAGAGAATAATTTTTAACACTACAATTCAGAGAATTATTGTGAGGAAAATACTTTGTAAATTGTAAAGTGGTAGATCAGGAGGTCTTTTTGACCTCCTTTGTGAGAGTTGGACCTCATTCTCAGAATAATACTTTTAAATGAGTAAAATAGATAAGACTAGAAAGGAAGTCAATTATATTGAAATACAGTTTAAAAAGTATTTTAATGAATATAAATTGTTTGCATTTTTGTTTTTCTTCACGGGTATTTTTATCTTCTGAATCCAATTCTTCCTGTGCAACAAGAGAACTGTTTGGTTCTGCACACATATATTGTACCTAAGATATACTGTGACATATTTAACATATATAAGACTGCTTGCCATCTGACGGGAGGGGATGGAGGGAGGGAGGGGAAAAGTCGGAACAGAAGTGATAATGTAAAAAATTACCCAGGCATGGGTTCTGTCAATAAAAAGTTATAATTATTAAAAAAAAATTAAATTAAAAAAAGTATTTTAAAACTGAGATTCATGGATCCCAGGTTAAGAACTCCTAGATACTAGGAATTATTAGTTAATGAGATGCTAGAAACTATTTTACAGTGGATATAGTGGAAATTAAGTTAGATAAGAGTGTTGGGTCTGTGGAACAGGAAGACCCGAGTTCAAATCTGGCTTCAGACATTAGCAAGTGACCTGGAACAAATCATTTAACCTGTTTGCTTTAATTCACTGGAAAAGATAATGGCAATCCATCCTACCCCCTCACCCTCAGCTGTCATGAAAACTTCATGGACATTATTAGGCATGCTGTGATCCATGAGGTCATGAAGAATCAGTTATGACTAAACAACAAATCAAACAAATGAAGGGGAGGAGGAATTTACATTTACAGAGATAAAGATAATGTAACTCTAAAATGGGAAAAATAGTCAATGTATAAATGTATAAAATAAGGAACACATCTAGTCTACAAAATGAACTGGTTTTCAAAATAATTCAATGTACCATATAATATATTCTGTATATATTCAAATTTCAATTCATTTAAAAAGTTTAATGTCTCCAGAAGTAACATTTTGTCTTAGATGTTTCTGCTAATCAAAAATTCACCAAAATGTCTTTCAAGAATTAAAAAAAAAAAATTAGCATAGATGAAGTCATCTTTAACTTGTCCTCTATTGATCAAAGGAGACAATTTTACTTGATTAGAAGTAATGTTGATTAAATGCTTACCAAATTATTCAGCAAGCAATTATTAAATGTCTACCATATGCTATATGTAAAGGCTTTGTGCTAGGCAAAGATGACAAAAAGACAAATATAGTCTATGCCTTTAAGGAGCTTTTCTTTTCTAGGAGAGGAAACAATACATATCAATACAAAATATAATCTAAATTAACCAGGACACAGAAACATGTTTTCTTACCTCAAGATCCTATAACCACTGGGCAGCTAGGTGGTGCAGTGAATAGAGCACCAGCCCTGAAGTCAGGAGAACCTGAGTTCAAATTTGATGTTAGATACTTAACACTTCCTAGCTGTGTGACCCTGGACAAGTCACTTAACCCCAATTGCCTCAGGGGGAAAAAAAAATCCTATAACCATATAAATAAAGGAGAAAAGTGGGAGGAAAGAGGAAGAGAGAATGGGAAAAAAGAAAAAGGAATCTTAATTCTATGGCAAAATTCTTAATTTGTCTATAAACTATGTAATCTTGTGCTCTACTCAATTGGCCCTTATTATTCAGTCTAAGTGAGCAAATTATTTATAAGATATATGAAAATAAAAATGGGCCCCCATTATAAACTGATAAAAGATTATCATATTTACAAAGTGTGCTGTATACTGAGTTCACAAGGATACATACTAAAAGTGAGATGAAAGGAGTAAGTGTCCTGATCTCTCTCTTAATTAGTAATCAAGTAATTTATATTTTCATTATAAGTTACTAAAAGGACATATTTATAGGATTTTAACTAACTTGCAAAAAATTCATAATCAAGGGTATGTAAAAAAAAATCTCAAAAATTTCACATTTAAAAAACTCAGCTTTTTAAAAAGATCAGAAAAATTACATACAATTTGGATCAAATATATTTGTAGATTACAGCTGAAAAAATAATGCTTATCTGATTAAATCAGAAATTCTAGCTTTGGTTCAAAAGCAAAACTTACATAGAGCTAGTATGTGAATTTTACAGTGAATTATAAAGATGCAAGCAGAACACAAAAGCTTTAGGTCTAATAAATACTATAAAACTCCTAAAACTAATTTTTCTCCTAACTCCTCTGTGCTCAAGAACACCACTCTCTTATCATTCATGTTTCAATTCTCACTGATTCTCATATCTAATCAGTTGCAAGGTCTTGTCCCTATTACCCCATCTCTAAGATCTCTCATTACCATATCTCTCCATCTACACATCATATTACAATTGTGTTAATTTAAGTCCTACTGCATTGGGGCCATTTACTGGCCTCCTAATTGGTTTCCCTGTCTTAAGTCTCTCCTTTCCACTCTCTAATCCATCCTTCACACAAGCTACTAACTTGGTATTCCTAAAGCCCAGATAGTCTATGTTGTTCCTCTGGCTCAGAAAGTTTCAGTGGCTCTCTACTGCCTCTAGGACAAATATTATTGACCCTCATAATTTAGCCAAACTGGCCACATGTGTTGTTCCTTGTAGAAGACAATCTATTCCCCACCCTCTACATATTGCACAAATTTTGCTCCCTGCTCTTCATTTCCACCTCTAGGAAGGAAATCTTAAGATTCCTTTAAGTCTCAGATCAAATGTTACTTCCCACAAGAAGTCTGTCCTGACTCCCACAATTCAGTGATACTTTCAATTCTCAGTTACTTTGAAATTATTTTGCATATGTATTCCATTTGCTTATCTGTGTACATATTTACAGACAGTAGTATTTAAACTCTTTGAGGATAGGGTACTTCATTTTTGTCTTCAAATCCTGAGCACCTAGAGCACAGTGCTGAACACACAGGAAATACATGTTGAGCTGAAATAAAAGGAACTGCATCTGTCTATTACAATATTTTCATAAGTGTCTGACATGTATACATATATTGTATTTAACTTATACTTTAATATATTTAACATGTATTGGTCAACCTGCTATCTGGGGGAAGGGGTAAGAGAAAGGAGGGGAAAAATTGGAACAAAAGGTTTTGCAGAAAAATTACCCATGCATATATCTTGTAAATTAAAAAAAAAAAAGTAAGTGTCTGAAGTTGCTTGAGTTCTAATTGTGGGAATGCCCCATAGAACTTGGAGACTCTCACTATTACATAAACATAAGTCTCTAAATGAGTGTACACGATGTAAGTGAGTTTTTCTGGCATAGCTCTAGAATGGATCCTGAATTAAATCATCTCCTCAGGAACTTTTCTGTTAATCTCAGATATAAATGGCTTAGATTAGCATAAGAAGCTCAGGAGTTTCAAAGACAGGCTGACATTGGGGTGTTCTTAATCACAGAAGTAGCTATACCTGAATGTTCCCCAAGACATTCCCATTTCTCTATAAACAGTTCTGGACTAAGTTCAATATTTCTGTGGATCAAATTGCTGTTGAATTAAGTGTAAGAATTCTTTTTAAGACTATAGTGCTTGAACAGAAAATTTAATATATAAGAGTTAAACATCAAAGATTAATTTCAAGAGACTCAACAAGGACAAATTATTTGTTTTCTACATGGAAAGGTCTAATTGTTTAAAATACATTACTGATTGGATAAAAGAAAGATGAGGAGAGAACTGAGTGTGATGTGACTCTAGAAGGCAAAACTATTTAGGAAAAAATAGCAATAGTAATTATGCTACACAAATGAGGTGCAATAGCAGGAACCAACACAGGGATTATTCTGAAAGCCTATTTGAATCAGGAATGAGTTAAAGGAAGAATATTTATATTGTTCCTCAAGTACTATTATCAAAAAAAGATATAGTACCCTCCAAAATCTATTAAGAAATAAGAGAGAATGGAATAATATAAGGTGGGTTATAGAAGGGTGTGTAAATCAATAGGAATGGGAGTGTAGATTAATGGGAAAAGGACAAAGAGGGAGGAAAAATGGGGACACAATATAAGATAGGATAAAGGATGTTTAGAATAATGGGATTGGAATAAAGTGGGTAGATTAATAGGAATGGTATATACGAGGAGGGAAAGGATGGAAAAGGACAATGAATCCATGGAGAGTAAGGTGGGTAGGTTAAGTAACAGGTAAGTTAACAGATAGAAGTAATGTAGAAGAATTAACAGATGCGGGGGGGAAAAGATATATATAAACATAATAACAATGATCAGAAGAATTAAAAAAAAAAAAAGTAAAGGTATTGGTCTTAAACAAAGTCAGACTTATAAAAGATTCAACCTAAAGAGAAATCTAATTTCTGTCAGCCATATTAATACTGTTGTAGATGTATCTATACATACATACATACATACATACATACATACATACATACATATCATATTCATGATTAACTGCAGCTGGCTTGAGAGAAGGGGAGGAAAAGGAGGAGAAAAGGATAAAGTAAAAAATATATAGCAGAGAACAAAAGAAAACCTACAGCAAAGCCAAGAAAACATGGACAGTTACAAATACAATGTTTTCTATCATTATGTTTTCTTGAAGTGGAAATTTGTTGTTATAGATTTTGAATCCTCTTTGATGTTCTGCTGGATACAAGATAATGTTTCCTTTTTTCTTCTTTTTAAAAAAATTATTATTTTTTTTAATTTTGCATTTGTTTCAAATAAATTAAATTAAAAAAGACTAAACTTTGTTATCTCCAGTGGTCTGTTTCCCCCAAATATAATAAATAACTCACTCCTGTGTTAATCAAGTAGCATTCAGGACTGTAAAGAAAATGACTATAGTACAGGAACAGGGAAATGTAGGAGTGAAGGAGCAACTATATCCTAAAATGTAAGGATCCACAAATTCACTGGAACTCCCTAGACTTAAAAAGTTCTTATTTTATCTTTGATTACTAAGGAAGAGATTAAGCATGCACTTTAAAATTAGATTATATTCATATACTGGCTTAAAACACACACATACAAACACATATACACATTAGATAGAGTTATTTAGAAACTCACCTGAAAACATTTTCACAAAATCACTAGTGGTCATTGTCATTACCACATCTACCGGTTCACTAGGATGTCCAGATCCAGCAGTCCCACCATTGTTTTTAAGATCAAGGTACCAAGTTCCACCATCTTCACCTTCACAACATAAAGTCATAAAAATTATGTTTTCTTTAAACTTGACAAGGGACTAAAAAGGGGATCATAAAGGAGTTTAACGTTTTAGAATATAACTGCATAAATTGGCTTTTTGAAAAACATTTGTAAACAACATAATATCCAATTTAGAAGATCTTAAGTTATTTTTCTTCCCCTCAAAATTGGGCTATGCCTTATAATTCAGTAGTTTACTTTGTATTCCATAATTCTTAAGCAGCAAAAGCCTAAATAATCTTGCTTGGAAAATAATAGGTTAAAGCAGTAAGGCTTCCTTTGAAAAATGAAATCATGTCAAGTGGGATTTAAAAGTATATCCAATAAATTAATTATTAAGGAGATATCTATTGTTCTTGACTTTCTTTCACTTAGAATAGTAGCTGTTCAAGAGATATTTACTAAATTGAATTTAAGGCCAAAGTTAATAAAATGTATCCTTACCAGAAAGTTCAAACATATAAACTGCCTGAGTAGCTTTCACAATATCTTCACTGAGAGCTGTCTTAAGAATCTTAAACGTTTCTTCAACTGCTCCAGCAGCTAATTTTGGTTGTTGCAGATACTGTTTCCAATCTTTTGCTGGTGGAGCTGCATCTGTAAGAAAGTTGGTAATGTATGCACTTCAAATCTCAGCAACACAAGGCCAGAAATTTAGCATTAGTTAACAGGTACCTATCAAACATTGTACATATGATGCAAACCTATGTTTACAGTTTGACCAAAGCCTGTGACCTAAAGTGCATTACTTAGTCCATCTAATGGACACTAGAAGATTAATAAAATGATAACATCTAATAACTTTACATACCCCCAGATTGTTCCATTTGAAGACATCAGCCACTCAGAGAATGATTAGAAATAGTTCTGAGATGCTTTTGTTTAATAGGTTCCCTATGATATCACCACCACCTATCAACTGGAGGAAACAACAAAATGCTTAAATTCAGTTTAATAATTCAACTCAACATTTATTAAGTGCCCAATTATGTTCTGGGAGATGCAAAGTTGAGATAAGATATTACTCCCCCACCCACTCCCACCCCACACTGAGAAGTAGCAAGGCACAGTGGATAGAGGGCTGATCTTGGAGTCTGGAAGAACTGGGTTCAAGTCCTGCCTCTGATAAATGCTAGCTGTGTGACTTAACCTCTCAGTTGGTCCCAGGCAACTCTCTAAGACTAAAAGTTGCAGAGGAATTATCCATTGACATCAGTGCAAAGGATTTCCATACTAGGAGTTCCCTACACTGATGCAATGAATCACAGATCTGGACCAAAAAGAAAAATAAAATTTACCCAATGGCAAAAAAGCAGACTTGACCTTCAAAAACAAACAAGAAGGCAAGACCCTACCTCTTGCAAAGGGGACTTCCCTTGATGGATTATGGGAGAAGGGATAGGAAGATGGAAAGTTAAAAGATCAACATAGCCTCAAATGTATGAATATCAAATACTTCAGTGAATAATTATAGTTATGGTTGATATTTATGAAGTGCTTTAAAGTTTATGGAGCACTTAAGACTATGTCATTTGATTCTTATGATTTTGAGGTAGATGCTATAAAAATTCCCATTTTATAGATGAGAAAAGTGAGGCTCAGAGAGGTTAAGTCACAGGATCACAGATCTAAAGCTGACCTTAGTGACCACCTAAGTCCAACCCCCCTTTCATGTTACAGAGGACCTGGGGACTAGAGCGGTTCGGTGCCTTATCTAAGGTCACAGAGCTAAATCCTGCTCTCTATCCACTATACCACACTGACTCTCAATTATGTCACGCTGGATACCCTACAATGTCTGATGGCAAAAGCACTCATTACCTGAACGTTTACCCGCAAACTGGTTACTTGAAAGAACTTTCTCCTTCTGAATACCAGATGTCCAAGTTCTAACTAGGGAAGAAATCAGGAAAAACTAATATACTGGAAACTTGTTATAACTCTTCACTAGAGGAGAACTTAGCAGGGGAGATGGGGTCCCTCTGGGATCCCTCTGGGATTTACTTAGGATTCTTTTTAAAATAAGTTACAATTAAACCTCATTATTGGGCTACTTTACCTAACCCATCCCATGGTATTGACCTTGAGAACAGTGTTATAACAAGGCTCCAACACATTCTGATGTTACCCAATTCTTCTCCAAAATAAAGCAATCAGAGAGTCAATAATAGGAAGAAAAACAAAAGCTAATTGTGATGCTATAAAGAGCACTGTGTTTGTACCTCCCTAATGTACTTATGATGTGTATTTTCTATTATGGTTATTTGCATACATGTCTTATCCTCCTACTAGACTGCAAGCTCCAAGAGGCAGGGACCTTATCTTATCTTAACTATGCATCTCCCCCAGAGCCTAGCACAGTGCTCAGCACACAGTAGGCATTTAATAAATGTTTGTTGAGTTGAATTGAACTGAATTTTCCAATCAGTTTTCTTTTTTAAATGGCTGCAAGGATAATATTAAGGGTCTCTGGCTTTTTTCTGTCTGCAGCCGGTAGGAGGAAAATAAAAACCCTTCTTTGCCTAGGGGGCTGGGGGTGGAGTTTAAAGGATCCTAATTATTTATCCTGTATCTTAACTTATCAAGAGTTTTTACAGCAGAAGCTGGTGTCACTTTAAAGGGCAATTATTTTATTTTAGACTACATCTACATATTTGTATCATTACAAACCTATAGAAAATACAATCATCATCTTACCTTGTTGTTTTTCCACTTCCTTGGTAACCAATTCAGGATATTCATCCACAAAGAAATCTGGTAATAAAGGGTGGCCTAAAAAAGTAATCCAAAACCAAACTGGTAAATAAATAAAAATAATTTCATAAAATTTGGAGACACTGATCTTGTGTCCCAATCCTAGAGGGGCTTATTCTTGGTTAGTGGACATAATTAGAAAATATAATGATAAACTAACTCCCCAATAAGATGCTAGTAACAAATATGACTTAATGCATTATTTTGCCTAGAAGTATCCAGCATTTTCACATAGCTTGGCATAGAGTAGGTGCTTAAAAATGCCTGTTAACTGGTCAACCAACAGTGCTATATAACTTTATAAGGAATTTCTCGAGGACCACAAGATCTTAAAATCCAACTGATTGAACAGATTGAGCACTTGATATATAAGGCACAGTGCCTCCTACATCTAAGGGAACTAAGGGGTAGAATTCCTAGGCATGAGAATGGGGAAACAGATTAGAGCAGAGGGGTCTTCACAGGGCTATGTAGATCACATGAGGGAGTGGATCATCATTTTTGCCTGACACAACAGTCTTGTCCTTCCCCAACAATATACTAGAGATGAGGGAAATTTTCAGAAAGGTTTCATGGCCCTTACAAATTTGAAAAAAGCACTGTCCCTAATAAAATGTCCCTAAATAAAATTTCTATTCCAAAAATCTGAGACAAATTTGAAAATTTAGCCTTTATTTTTCATATTGAATAATTTGAATTCTGGTGTTTAGGCTAGGAAGGGACAATTGAGGAGCTATGAGACAACAGCCTTCCAGTATCTGAAGGTCTCTTATGTGGAAGAATTGGATTTGTTCTATTTGGACTCAGAGAGTTGACCTGGAACAATAGATGGAAGTTCCAAAGAGGTGAATTTAAATTTGTTGTCAGAAATAAACCTTTCTAATAAACCAGAGCCAACCAGAAATTGGTATGGGCTAACTTAGGAGATGGTGAGATCTTCTTCACTTATGGTTTTCTAACAGAAGTTGGATAACTATTTGTTGTTATATTGTAGCAATGCTTTGTTTTGAACATATGTTGAGCTAGATAACTACCAAAACCTCTTTCAATTTTAAAATCCTAGGCTTCTGATTCTGATAATATTATCTGACTTTTAAAGCATTACAGATAAACTTTACCTGGTTTAACTGCATAGACATCAAAATTTTTAATTCCTTCTTCCTTTAACAGATTTTCATCAATAATAAAATTGCCAGTGAAACTTTTGGGTTTGCTGAATATGGAATATGCAGCATCGGCAATGATGTCAGCTTTTCTGCATTGGCTTTCAATACCGGATCCTCCTAACATATCCATAGCAGCAGTATGTATGGCTATTCAAAGCAAAAACAAAACAAAACAAAAACACATACACACCACACATAAAATTAAGTCACACAAACAGAATGTAAGAGTTGGCCCATGATCCCTCTATGATTTGTAAATTAGTTAAAAAAAAAAAGGACACAAAATCATGTAATACAATGATGATTGATGGTATATGTAATTTCATATTTTTGTATTTTATCATTTGCTGATATCAAGGATGGATATATATGCTTTAACTTTGGTTATTTGGAGCTAGAATAGTAATAAGCCATACTTCTTTAAAAACATTTTGCAAATAAGACTTAGCACTACTTTATATAGGACTTTTCTCTGTACTAAATACTCATCCCTCTCTTCCTTCTCACCTTCAGTATACAAACCCTGATCTCCATCCTAAATAAAAACCCAAAGGGTTTTTTTAATCTCATTTTAAAAATTAACTCGAAATATTCCTTAAAAGAATTGATTGAAAAAGACACTTTTAATATTTATGTCCAGGATTCCATTCTGAATATGAAAGATAGAGCAGAAAACAACAGGACTATCACTGAAAAGAGAAGAGATCAATGCTCTCAAATTTTCCTTTTACAGTAATTATTCAATTAACATTATTTAGGAAATGAAAACAACTAACATTTATATCATGCTTTAAGGTTTGCAAATGCTAAAAATTGTGCTTAATCCTCACAACATTTTTGAGAGAAGAGTTTTAAGTACCATAACTATTTTTATAGAAAAGGAATTAAGGTTTGAAAAAATTAAGTACATAGGGCTACTTTCTGCTAAAATACTGCCTGAATAAAGAGCACATAAGTCTCCCAGCTCACACATATTTACTTTACAACAAAATGAATGTGATGAAAAAATACAATGATAAACTATGGTGACACCTTCTACCCCAGAACTGAATAAAGAGTCAACCAAACACAAAAGGAAAAGAAGGTTCATCCAATAAACAAGAATAATAACGACAATGTGTGCAGCTTGCTTGTAAGATTTTGGGTTGGAAGGCGGGAAAAGTGGAGGGCTCTCCTGAGAAAGTTCCAGGATGTGGATCTTGGAAGTACTAGGGAATAGCAGTTGGCAGGTAATCAGTGTAAAGCTTCAGCACTCAGCCTGGCACAGTCCAGGACAAGGAAATCTAAGGTTAACATTCTCTCCTGAGATGCTAATCGTTGAAATTTTAGCACTTTAACCTTCAAAGACCAAACAGCAAAGAAGGGCAATCTGGAGATATAGATATATCAGTATAAGAAACCAAGGGTCAAGTCTAGTAGGACTGATCATTTCACCCAAAAGCATAGCACAGGACAGAGTACCAGTTTAGGAGCTAAAGTTGAAGAAATGAGTAAACCAAAGAAAACTCTAAACAGTTATCAAAAATTATTGCCACTCTAACACAAAGGAATTAAAAGCAAAGAGTTTGGGGGGGGGGGGGAGAGGGAGGAATTTACATAAGGACTGCATGAATACATAAGTGGAATGAAGATTTTTTTTTTCTTTCAAAACGAAATGAAACCTTTCAAGGAATAAACCAAAAAAAAAAAGAATCAGTGACTTGGAAGAGAAAAGTAGTAAACCTTACTTAATAAATGGAATGCTTGAAGCCAGAATAGACTGGAAATCAATGAATGATTCCTTGTTAGAACAAAATCAAGAGATTGGGAAAAAATTGAAATTGAAATAAAGATAATTGAAATTTTTTAAAAAATTGATCTAGAAAACAGGACAAAGATAATTTTAAGAATCTTTGAATGCCTTAGAAACCATATTATGTGCTTATATTTGTGTGCTTATATATGTATGTATGCATGCATATGTATATGAACAAACATACTTTGTCTTATTGCCCTTCACTTTATTAAGCTTTGAAGATATCGTTTCATTTGCAAATTGAAAGATTACAGTAAACCTGCATCAGTTGCAGTACCATTTTTCCAACAGGATGTGCTCACATGTTAACCCTGGTGTTGTATTTTGTTAATTCTCATAATATTTCTAACTTTTTCATTATTATTGTTTCTGTTATGGTGATCTGTTATTAGTGATCTTTCATGCCACTATTCTAATTGTTTTGGGGAGTCACAAATTATACTTCTATAATACAGCATTTATAGAAAAACGGTGTGTATTCTAACTACTCTACTAACTGACCCTCCATCTTTCTCCCACTCCTCAGACCTCTCTATTCCCCAAGATATAATAATGTTGAAGAATGTCACATAAAATTAGTTGATATAAAATAGTGGTAGGATGAGAGAACTGACTCCAATTTTGAAAGACGCTCACTATAAAATACTATCAAACAGCATTGCATGCTACAGAGAAATAAGTTAACACTTATATAAAACTTCATTGTTGTCTTAATTTAAGAAACTGCCATATGCCATTCCAGGCTTCTGTTTGCAACCACTACCCTCATTAGTCAATAGCCATCAATGCGGAAATAAAAAGCCAACAAAAAATTATATGATTAGCATTACTTTTAGCAATAAAGTATTTTTAATTAAGGCATACACATTTTCTAAACATACTATTACATATTTAACAGACTATACAGTATAATGGAAATATAACTTTCATATGCACTGAGAAACCAAAAAATTCATGTGATTCACTCACTTTATTGTGATATTCTATTATGGTAGTTTGAAACTGAACCCATAATATCTCTGAGGTATGCTTATATTAGAATCAAAAGGCAGAGATAGAAGGAATCCATTAATAACCTCCCAAAAGGATAAGTCCCAGGAATGACAAAATCAGAATACCCAAGTCAAAGAAAAAAATATTATATTTAGAAAGAAACAATTCCAAGTACGAATAGTCAATTAACTTTTTCTAACAACCAGAGATCACTTTGGAATGTAATATTTCAAAAGGCAAAAGAAAAATATAACTTAGCATGCTAAGCTGAATATACTCCTTTGGTGGGGGAGGGGTGGGAGGAGAAAGGAGGAAGGAGGAACCTTATTGAAAAAAAAGAGGATTTTCAAGCATTTCTGACAAAAAGACATCAGAATTGAATGGGAACTCTGACATATACTATACCAGAGTCAAAAGAAGCCTAGGAAGGCAAATTTATCTGAGCCAATTGGAGAGAGCTATACGATATAGAGAGTAAAGAAATAAATTTCTCTTTCAAGAGCTTTATTTTCTTTAAAGGTTACTGAAGGAGTTAAATAAGAGAAGGCTTAAGGGAGGATTAATTGTATTGTAAAGATTTTATGAGGAGAAAAAAGAAGGGAGGGTAAAAGAAGAAATAGATTAGTATAGAAAGAGGGGGATGAAACTTGCTGTTTTTCATAACTGGAGTATTTGAGCAGAATATAGAAACAGAGAAAGGGTAAAAATGAATATTACTTATCTGAAACTGATAAAGGATGGTCACAAACAATCACAATTTGATACATAAACAAATAAGGATGGGAAAAGGGGATTAAGAGAGAGAGAATCTAAATCGAACATTTGAAGACAATTAATTCCATTATTAAATGAATTATTTGGAATAATAGTCGGAGAAGAGGTCTTACCAAACTCCTTTTATGAGACTAATGATATTGATTACTTAAACCACAAGAATAAAAACAAAGAAAATTATAGATCAATTACACTGATGAATATGGATGCAAAAATCCTAAATAAAACGCTAGATAGCAAATTACAACAATATAGAACAAAGATTATAATTGTGATGAAGTGGGATTTATAACTGGAATGCAGGGTGGTTTAACATAAGGAAAACTATTAACATGATTATATCAATAATAAAACTACAAAAATCATATGATTATGTTAAAAATGCAGAAAAAGTTTTAATAAAGTACAACTCTTATTCCTAATTAAAAACACTTAAAAGTATAGGTTACAAATTTTCCCCTTAAATTGATATCAAGCACTTACCTAAAAACATCAACAAGCATTACTTGTAATGGAGATAAGATAAAAAGCTTTCTCAGTAAGGAGTAAAACAAGGATTCCCATTGTCACTAATGTTATTTAATATTTTAAGAGAAAAAATTGAAGGAATCAGAGTGAATGATGAAACAATCTCTTTTTGAAGATGATATACAATGATGAACTTGGAAAATCTTAAAGACAACTAAAAAGTTAATTGAAGCAATAATTTTAGCACAGTAGCAGGATATAAAGTAAGCATACATAAATCATCATTCCTATATATTACCAACAAAACCCTGCAAGAAGAGATAGTAAGAAATACCCCACTTAAAATAACTACAAACAACACAAAATACCTGGGAGTACACTTGCCAAAAAAACCCAGGGACTACATGAACAAGGACAAAAACCGTTTTTTACAAATCAGGTTTGAATAACTGAAGAAATAATAATACTTCATGGGAAAGCAGGTCCAATATGATAAAAATGACAATTTTACCTAAACTAATCTATTTATTCAACGCCATTCCAATTAAATTGCCAAAAACAAATTTTACTGATTAAGAGAAAATAACAAAATTCATTTGGAAGAATAAAAGGTTAAAAATATCAAAGGAATTAATGAAAAAAAAAAGAGAGAGAGAAGGGTAGTTGTTTAGCAGTACTAGATCTCAAACTATATTATAAGGCAATTAATTATCAAAACCATCTGGTGGTACTGGTAAGAAATAGAAAGGCAGATCCTAGAAAAGAACAGATAATACAACAGAAATACAGAAGCAAATGATTGTATTTATAAGTGTAAAAGATTTTGGTAATAATTATTAGAAAAGCTGGATAGCAATCTGAGAGAAATGGGGCATAGACAAATGTCCTATACCATTTACCAAGATAAGGTCAAAATGTATACATGACCTCTTAGATATAAAGTGAGCTATCACAAGAAAATTAAAAGAACATAAAACATATATTACCTATCAGACTTGTGAACAGGATAACAATTTATGAATAAACAAGAGATAGAAAGCATTGTAAGATACAAAATGGATAATTTTGATTATATTAAAAAGGTTTGATACAAATAAGGTGAATGTAGTCAAGGAAAGCAGAAAATTGGGGAAAAACGTATTTTATAGACAGGTTCTCAGACAAAGAGATCTTATATCTAAAACATATAAAAAAAGGTTTGCCAAATCTATAATAACATGAGTCATTCCCTAATTGATAAATGGTCAAAGGACATGAACAGGCAGTTCATTTCTGATGGCAGGTCTTTCTGATGAAGAAATCAAAATAATTTATAGTCACATGAAAAAAATGTTCTAAATCATTAATTAGAAATGAAAATTAAGAACAACATTGAGACATTTTACAACTATCAGCTTGGCTAAAATAACAGAAGAGAGTGACAAATGCTACAGCGGATGTGGGAAAAGAGGCATACAAATTCACTTTAGTAGAGTTGAGAACTCATTCAACCATTTTGTGGAATAATCTGCAATTATTCCCAAAAAGTTAGTAAACTGTATATACCCTTTGACTTAGCAATACCACTATTATGTCTGTTTTCCAAGAGTACTGGAGAAAAAGGAAAAGAACCTGTATGTTCTAAAATATTTATAGTAGTTGTCTTTGTGGTAACAAAGAATTGGAAATTGTAGAGATGCCTGTCAATTGGGAAATGGCTAAACAAGATGTATAATGATTGTGATAAAATATTACTGTGTTTTAAGAAATGATGAACTCATTAATTTGAAAAACATGGAATTTCCAGAACCAAGAGAATGTTGTATATGGTAACAGTAATATTATTTTAAAACAACTTTGAATGACTAAGTCAGTTTGAATATTACAAATACTCAAATCAACTACAAAGGACCTGTAAAGAAAGATGGTATCTGCTGTCATAGAAAGAAGAAATGTATAGTAAATTTGTTTGCACACACACATATTTGTGTCTAATGGTTGCTACTGCTGAAACTATTGAGTCAATGCACTGAGGTAGGGACTGCTGAGCGCTTGAGGCTAACTACTGATTGGACAGTACTCTATGGGCATATGCTTGGAAAATGGTCCTTTCCACTATCTGTGCTGGCTCAATGATCGGTGTATAGAGGATTGTAGGAGGGACTAGGGGTTAGAGTAAAGCTAGCCAGGGACACACACTCTCAGCTGTAGAGGAGAGGGAAGGCGGTGGTGGAGAATCTGCTTCCATCCTGTTCAATCCTGAGTCTAAGATCAAGAATAAAGACGGACTTTTGCTTATCCTGACTCTGGCTAATTCTGGGGTGTCCTGGGTGCTAGCGCAGTCCTTATGTATCTCCATGGTGAGAAGTAAAAAATATATATATAAAAAGTGCATAGCAAGCAAAAAAAAAAAAAAAAAAAAGCAGCTTAGCTTTGGAAAAAAAATGGATTACTTAAATAATTTTTCAAAAAAAAAAAAGTAAACCATGTGAAATGCAAATTTATGATTTCATAGAGAATCTTTTTTATGCTGTACTGTGTTCTTGAGAATTTGTTTTGACTATGTATTTAAATTCAAAATTTTTAAAACATGGAATACAACATCTGGGAGGGAAATAGTCATAAACATAACAAATTTCCTGAATCTGAAGAGATTGAAATGGGAGGGGAGGGAGAAGAAAAAAAAAAAAAGAAATCTAAGAATGATATCTTAGATTAGCTCTTAAGACTACTGGGGAGTAGTTGAAAAAATTGTTCTTTATGAATATAATGGATTATTAACCATAAGAAATGATGAAAAAGTCAATTTCAGAAAATCCTGGGTAGCATGAGTAGAATCAGAAAAAAAGTGTACACAAGACAACCATATGGTGAAGAAATATCACTATGAAAGGCTAACAAGTACATCACCCACCTCTTGGGAAATGGTGGATATATAGGTTCAAAAACATACACTTTAGAATATGGTCATTGCATGAATTTTATTTGATTGTAATTACCTGTTACAAAGATTTATTTTTCCTTTCTTTCCCTCAGTAGGAGTTAGCAATAATGGTAGCAAGGGGGAAAAAAGGCCATTGTAACATTAAAAAAAAATTTCACAGGAAAAAACCCAAGTAATCATATGTATGATTGCTTGTTGTCTATAAAAGGGGTGGGGGAAAGGAAGGAAAAGAAAATTGAAACACAAGGTTTTGCAAGGGTGAGTGTTGAAAACTATTTTTGCATATTATTTTGAAAATAAAAAGTTATTTTAAAAAAAGAAAAAAGGTAATCTGTAGAATTTATTATATACACATATATATATACACATATACACATATATACATATATGTGTGTGTATGTGTATTTTAAGCAATTGGTGTGAAATAGATATTGTGGCTTCAGAGAATCCTCTCTGGTTTCAATATATATGGAAATGTTCTCTCTTTCTTGAAGTCTTTTTATTTTTAAAGTTCAGACTAAGAAAAAGAAACAGAATTCCTCTTTAAATGTGCAAAAGCTGAAGGCTACAATAAAAGTACATTAAAACCAAAGATCTTTTTAAACCAAAATATTTGAAGTTTAATAATTCATCATCACTCCTTAAAGTACAGTAAAAGATTGTTCTATAAATGCTTTACTATATTATGTATTAAGGAAAATTCTCAAAATGATACCCATATAAAAAGAGTATTTTCATTTTTAAAATGTTATCTAGAAAAGACATTTCACAAAGAAGACTGGTACATATAACCAAGATCAAATAAGGAGCTTTGAGAGAAACTCTTTTCAACAAGATTCTGTAGTATAACTAAGCAAACAAGTTAAACTAGTTACAAAATTGGCTCTCAGCAAAAATGCTCATTAAGAGCATACATCAACAACTATGTACCTACTGATTATTTGTTGGATAGAAGCTTAAGGCACATAAACTTAAAACTTGAGATCTTTTCAAGAATAACTCAGTTCTCTAGTCTTTGGTCATTTCAATAACAGCTTATAGATCTAGATACACAACATGTCCTTTGTCAATCTAAATGAAAGCTTACCTATTTCTGTGGATAAATAACAACAGTGGAGATCTATGACTATTTAAGTTCAAATTTTAAAAACATGGAATATAACATCTGGGAGGGAGTCATAAATAAAACAGTAATAGTAAATAGGAACAAGAATTCAGTCTTAAAAATGGTAGCTGACATTTTAACCTGGGTCATATCACCTTTTACAGTCCTTGGTCATATATTGGGTTATACTGGGTTCTCCATTTGGGGCAATTCAAGGCCTAGGTTTAGCCTTTACACTTCCAAAAACTCTCAGAGCCGTTAATGTAGTTCCTATTCCCTAAACTAACTCTTTGTGGATACTAGTTCACATGTTCAGATGTGAGGCAGGTAACTAATTCAACTACAGATATAAAATAGAGCTCTTTCCTGCCACTGTGACATGGGAAATAAAAGTATCAAAATGCCCCTCATTAGTTCTGGTTAAGGAAAAAATAGGTTCTATTAAATGAGCAGTCTCATTTGCATTTTGCTACTAAGTTTCAAATTCTGGGAGCATGTCTGGATTGACTACTACTGATAAATTTGTGGAGAATGGACAAGACCAAAAGTCCTTACACTTCACTTCCTAGTGAATGGTTTTGTTCAAACTCCGCCGCTATACAGTTTCGGAAGTAAATGGTAAACAGTTTTTTAACTTTCAGACTAGACCACTGGAAAATTTTCTGATATATGTTTAGGGTAATAGTAAGTCTTTCACTCAGACAGAAATTAAGAATGTAAGAGTTAGAACAGCAATGGAGACAAGTACTTTCTATAGATCTAGTGTCTAATGCAGATAATTTCCTAGACCCCAAGAAAAAAAATCCCAGAAAACCTTGACAATGCTTAATTATCGCACTGCTTCATCATTTCTGAAGGCAAGGACTGTGTGCCATTTCTACCTCTAATAGTGCTCAGTAGAAGATGTGGATTATAAATAATGACAATGTACTTAAAAAAAAAAATTCTAGAACTTGTGTATTTAGACCAGTATTGACTTTGTTCCTAAGAGTAGTCAAAGACAGTGAAGTATTGCTTGTTTTTTTTCCACTAATTATACATGCTGTGCACTATTCTATGGGCTGGGAACACTTGAAAACAACATACTCTCAAGTAGTAGTTCAAAGAATGTCCTTTGTCAATCTAAAGGAAAGCTTACCTATTTCTGTGGATAAATCACAACAATGGAGATCTATGACTGTATTTAAGTCATTCTTAAATTCTTCTGGGGGGAATACAACATACTCAAAGATAAGGAAATACATTATATATACAAAATTAATATGTAGTAATTTCAGGATATGTGTAGAGGGACACTACCAACTGGGAAAATTGTTAAAGACTCCTTATAGTAGCTGACAATAAGTAAGCCTTAAGAGTTAGGGATTCTAAGAGGCTGAGATAGAGGGGAGCATTTCTGGCATGAAGGACAAGGCATGGAGACAGGAGGTGAAAAGCTGTGTATTTGTGTGAGCAAAATGATCAATCTAGCTGGAGTAGAGAGAATTACAAGGAATATTATGTAACCAGGATACAAAGAGGCTGAAGTGATTGAGAAGAGCTTTAAATTCCAAAAAACAGTTTTGTATTTTTAATTAGAAACTGTAAGAATCCTTCTAAATATCCTCAATGAGAAAGTGACATAGTCATATGTGTATTTTAAGAATATCATTTTGGCAGCTTCATGGAAGATGTAATGGAGACAGGAAGAAACTGAATTCAGAGGGACCTAATAGATGGTTACTATAAGATTCCAGGTAACAAGTGATCATAAGGACTTAAACCAAGGGAATTGCTGAATGAGGGAAGAAATGGAAGCTATTATGTAAATGATGTTGTAGAAATAAGATCTTACTCCTTTATTGCTTTTTTCCCCTCTTGCTCTACATTGTAAAAGCTTTATCTTGCCTCTTTTATGAGATTATTTACTCCACTCTACCTTTCCCTTTCCCCTATTGCATCATTCCTCTCTTACCCTTTAACTTTTTTTAAAGTTAGCAACCTTTTATATTCAACGAATATTATGGGCCCTCTGTTTATATATTACTCCTTCTTAAAGAGAAAGTTATTATGAATTAGGTTCTAGATTATGAGAGCATTTTTTTCTTGATAATTTCTTGAATAATATGTAGCCTCTTTTTGATCATGGCTTTTGGGAAGTCCAATAATTTTAAAATTATCTCTCCTGGGTCTTTTTTCCAGGTCAGTTGTTTTTTCAATAAGATATTTCATACAGGCTTCTATTTTTTTTTTTCATTCTCTTGGTTTTGTTTTATTATTTCTTTATTTCTCATAAAGTCATTAATTTCCATTTGCTCAGTTCTAATTTTTAAAGAATTTTCTGGAGCAGCTAGGCAACAAAGCTGGATAGAGCACCAGCCTTGAAGTCAGGAGGACCTGAGTTCAAATCTGATCTCAGACATTTAACACTTTCTAGTTGTGTGATCCTGGTCAAGTCACTTAACCCCAGTTGCCTCAGCAAAAAAAACAAAACAAAACTTTTTTTCAGTAAGATTTTGTACCTCCTTTTTCATTTGTCCAATTCTACTTTTAAAGAATTTATTTCCTTCAATGGATTCTTCTCCTCCACCTCCCTTCCCCATTTTAGCCAATTCTGCTTTTTTAAGGAATTCTTTTCCTTAGTGGCTTTTTGTATGTCCTTTATTCATCTGTTTTTTTTTTTTAAGGGGGTGGTGTTTTCTTCAGGATTTTTTTATTTGTCTCCTTTACACCAAGCTGTTGACTTGTTTTCTTGATTTTTGGGGAAGCATCATTCTCATTGCTCTTTCCAATTTTTCCTCTACTTCTTTCTTGATTTTTAAAAACTTTTTTTGAGTTCTTCCATGGCCTGAGACCAAAGTTATCATATTTTTTTGGGAGGCTTTGGTTGGATATGGGAGCTTTGACTTTGTTATCTTCTGAGTGTTTTGATCTTCCTTGTCGCCATAATAACTCTCCATGGTCAGAATCTTTTTCTGTTATTCACTCATCAGCCTATTATACTTGACTTTTAACTCTTTTTAAAGTAGGGCTGTGCTTCCTGGGCAGAGGTTATACTGTACCAAGCTTCAGGAGTTTGGTGCACTTGTTTTCAAAGATAGTTCTAGGGACCTCTAAGTAGTGGTATGATATAAAGAGAGGCATTTTTACTACTTTCCTGGCCTATGCTCTGGTCATTGAGTGACCTAAGCATTCTTTTTTGGTCTGGAACTATGAGGAGGATCTGTGCTCCACTGTAGGTGCAAGCCATAGTGTGCTAGTGCTCCTCCCCACACTGAGACTGCCACCCAGGACAATGATGACCCAGATCCAAGTATGTGCAAAGCAAGAGTCCTGCCTCAGTGCTAGCATTCTTCTAAACATTTGTTTGACTACCTATCACCTTCAGGTTGAGAGTTCTGGAAGTTACTGCTGCTGGCTCCCAAGAACTGCTCCTGGTCTGTGGATGATTGTGCTCCACTCTCAATCAAATGCAATAAACTTTTCCTGCCGATCTAAGTTGTCTTTGGCATCTGTGAACTAAGGGCTCTCCTTTGAGAGCAACCATTGTTGTCACTGATTCAGTTGCTACTGGCCTATTCCTGGTATGCTCCACTGTCATACTAGTATGACACCTTTCTTGCTGATCCTCTAAGCTGTCCTGAGCTGTAGATTCTAACGCTGTAGAATTTGTTTAGTCCCTTTATTTAAAAGTATTTGTAGAGGGGGAGAGCTCAACCCTATCTTCACTCCACCATCTTGACTCTACTCCTTTGTGGGGATAAAATCAACAAGATGTGGCAAATGATTGGATATGACAATGAGAATGAAGAGGTAAGAATGACCCTAAGGCTGTGAATCTGTGTGTGATTGGTGGCCTCCCCCCTCCCCACCCCCGGCCAAAAAAAAAAGAAGTTTAAAAGCAGGAGAGACAAGCAGTCTGGTGTAGTGAAGAGAGCCCTGAATTTGGAGTCAAAGTACCTGGAATGAGATCCTAACTTTGCCTCCTTACTACCTGTGCAATCTTGGGCAATTCAATTCCTCCTATGCATCTTATTTTCCTCATCTGTAAAAATGAAGTTCTAATATATGATCTTTAAGGTCCCTTCAAGATCTAAATCTATAATTATATAAATTAAAATGTTTAGAGGAAAACAGTATGGGTTAAAATTTTGGACATGCTGAGTTTGAGATGGTGGTGAGAAAGCCATGTAGAAATACTCAGCAGGCAACTGAGACATGCAAATGGGGATTCAGGAAAGAGAGGAGGGGCTGGACATGTAGATTTAAAAGTTATTTGCATATAGTTGAACTCGAATTCAACAGAGCTCTACAGAGGATATACTGACACTTAGGACATGTTTGAAGATGATCTTAGAGACCAGAAGAATTAGATGAGCATAGAGATAGAAAACCAGGAAAAAACCAGGGAGGAGAAAGTCAGTATCTGGGATAGAGTAGAAAAAAGTTTCAAATGCTACTGAGATGTCAAAATGTGTGAGAGTTGAGAAAAAGCCATAAGACTGCTAATGACCTTATAGAGTGCAATTTTAAGTTTAAGCAAGGGAAGTTTCAAAACCATTTTAAGAAATGCTGCTATTGAATTGAGTATAGAACAACCAAATATGATTTCTTTGCAGTTCTAATTTTAACCTGGTATTATACTTGACTTTCCAATTCAAACATTTATTAAGTACCTTCTATAAGTTACTGGGAATACAAAAGTTTTTGTTTCTGTTTTTAAAAATACAATCCCTGACCTCAAGGAGATTACATTTTACCAAAGGCAAGAGGAGAAAGGAAGAATGGAACATGAAAACATTTAAGTACAATATAAAGAGGATAATGGGGGCAAAAAAGAGTTTCAGACAAAGTGCTCTAGACTAATTTTAAAAGGTAGAGATTATTTCCAAGTAGAAGGCCCCTTTCCAAAATAATAAATTGAGAGTTAAAAGATTAAATGCCCAAGTTCATATTCTGAAATTCTGGAAGGCTTGCATTCTAGCTACTCAAGAGAATTGTCATTAAAACAAAGACCTAGAACATGCTATTGTTAGACTGAAATTTTTTTTTAAACTTAGTATTATTGTAAAAAGTATACTTGAAAGTCTTTGAGAAAGCAAGAATACTGTTTGGATGGCTTCATACTCCCCTTCACTAGGGGGAAAGGAGAAGGGAGGTATAAAAGACAGGCAGAAACAGTACCCTCCATAGGCAGACACACAAAAGATTGTACTTAAACAATTAATGCCAATTCATATAATATTTATAAATGTATAAAAGGTTTGATAATGTACGTAAAATATGTGAGTACCATTCTTTCTCCCATGTTCAATTTAAGGCAGATTATGAAAATATCAATTTACTGACCTTTTTGCATTTCTTTTTATCGATCAATCAACTCTTGTATCTATTTTTTCTTTGTTTGTTGAGGCAATCGTAGTTAAGTGACTTGCCCAGGATCACGAAGCTAAGAAGTATTAAGTGTCTGAGGTCAAATTTGAACTCTGGTCCTCCTGACTTCAGGGCTGGCATTCTATCCACCGCGTCATCTAGCTGCCCCTACTTAATTTCTTATGTAAAATACTTTACTATGAACTTAAATAAAACAAAACTAATTATAACTACCATCCTATAATTATTTAATATTTAAAATGAATGTCTATATATTCAATAGTTTATTAACTATTCCTTCTATATCTTCTGTTCTGTTTGTAGATTTGTCTTTATATAATGTGCATGTATTTTTATAGTTTTTGTAAACTCATTTTATTAAAAAAAAAATCATTAATTTTCAAATTAACCCTACAATTGTCCTATTTGCTTACAGTTCTCAACTTTGAAAAGTTTTTAATTCATTCAATCTTTAAGTTTTGTGAACTGCCACAGTACAAGTATGTTAATTCATAAAGCTAGAATTTCAATTTTACATTTGAGTTTTCATATACAAATGAAAATTGTATACTGTCACTACATAACAAACATCTTTTAGAGCAGGACTTGCAATACTCAATTTTCTATATTTTAAGTAGTAGTTCCTATTATTTGTTCTTTGGCTAATTAAACAAATAGATTTTGGGATAGTCACTGTCAATATATTAGGATATATCACTAAATAGAACTGCAAATGGGCTTCTTGGCCTAAAAAAAAAAAGAGATTATGTAGCATCTTATAATTTTGCCAAGTATTTTGTATAAATTATATATCATAAAGTATCACTTTTTCCTTAATTTTTGGGGACCAGGCCTGTGATTTCATTAGTATAAAATTCATTTTCTACTAATGAGGATCAGAGCCTGCCCTGAGGATTCTTAAGATTCAGAGCTCTTTGGGATATTGTGAGATTACAAGCCTTGCCCTCAGTCACACAAGTACAACATGAAAGTATTAAAGCATGACTCTGAAGTCTGCTTTTCACCATTATGCCATGCCCTCTCACCTTTAAAAAACAAATGCTAACATCTATAGCATTTGATGATGTGTAAGACATTTTACAAATATCAAATTTGAGCTTCCATGTAATTCAGTAAAGTCAGAATGACTTTTCCTCTTGTAGTTGAGGAAACCAAGTCTCTAGAGACATTAAATGACCTGCCTATACAACTGCTAAGTGTCTTTGAGGGGATTCTAGCCCAATTCTTCTCAATTTCATGTTAAGCATTCTTTCCATTATGCTACACTTTCTCTCTTGAATTTTTAAACTATCATTAGCTATGAGGAGAAGGAGGTAGGAAGAAATTTATTTTTTTGTTTGTTTCTTTTTCTTTCTCTCCCTCTCCTCTAAGAAATCTGCAGTTCCTAAACTGTATGGCCAATCTATGATAAATATTTGCAGATGTACTGGATCCTTACATGGACTCTAGAAGCCTTGTAGGGCCTAGAAGGTTAGAGGGTCATGTGAAAAATGCAGAATCAATCAATACATCTTTATTAAGTACTTATTATGTGCCAGGCACTAAGCTAGGAATTGGGGATACAAGTACAGAGACTGAATCAATATTTATTTTGAAAGAACTTATATTCTAGAAGACCAGAAGATGCCATCAGAGATATAAAAAGTGGTTCAGGATAGATAATTATTTATAAAGGAAAAAAGGCCTAAAGATAACATAGTAAAAAGTGCAGGGAAAAGATTTTTGAAAGCATGAAAAGCTATAAGGGGATCTTTTAGAGTTTGGTCTGCCTTATTTTGCCACATGAGGATTACCTAAATGACTTGTCTCAGTGCTGTGTTACTGATAATGAAGTAATGTTTCAAATCAAAGAAAGGCGATCACTCCAAAACAAAACAAAATAAGCCAAAAAAATCCAACCCCACCTCTAAACAAATATTATCCTGTGAAAAAAGAAAACAGGATGGAAGCAATCTATTCCACAAAATGTGTTAAGGTTCGAAAGTTAAGATTATTTTCATTACCTTCTACCCCACAACAAATAACTAATGAGAATAGAAATGTCTCAGAGTTGACCAAAAATTGAATTTAAAAAATTGAACATACCTGTTTTAGGCCACAAAGCATTGACAGCAATTTCTCCTTTAAATTCTTCTGCCATTCCAAGTACACACATAGACATACCATATTTAGCAATAGTATAAGCTGAAAAAGAGCAAAAGCAATGCTAAAGATAATTGGTCCACAGGATTAATATAATCATTTTCCTTTCACTGGTCCTTTTCTAAAATACATCTAATCTAATTTAGGTTTTAGAAGAATACAATTAGTATAAAAAATAAGAATTAGAAGTAAAAATGGAAAATCTTAAATTAATACTGTTTTCAGAGAAGGATTTGAACTAGTTAATATTTATTACAAATAGAACTGAAATATTCTAAATAATTTTAAAAGAATTGCAAAAAATTTATTTTATTCATTCTCTGCTGTAAGCTAAATTATAATGATCACATATTTTGTCATGTTTTTAGTATAATAAAGTCCCTGGTAAAAGTTCCACCAATGCAGACTGGCTTACACTATGCAATTTTTATTCTTAGGACATTGCATGGAGGCATTGAGATGTTAAGAATTTGTTCAGGTCACATGGCCAGCATGTATCAGAAGCAGTACATATGCCATGTTGCCTCTTGATTATATAATTTTAAATAAAGAAATTAATATAGCTTGTTCTAGGGAAAACTATGGCTAAGAAAATAATTTCTAAGCTCTTCATTCCAATCAATCTATGACCCATGCAATCAATAGAAATATACTATGATAAATATTATTTATGCTATAAGAAATGATAAGCAGAAATGAAAATGAGTTTTCAGAAAAACTCACATTTTGCAAAGTGACGTGACTAGAACCAAAAGAACACTACACTCATTAAAAGCAATATATTTTCTTCTTCTTTTTTTTTTTTTTGGCAAGGTAATTAGGATTAAAGTGACTTGCCTTGGGTCACATAGCAAGTTAATGTTAAGTGTTTGAGGCCAGGGTTGTACTCAGGTCCTCCTGACTTTAGGACAAGTTCTCTATCCAATGTGCCACCTAACTGCCCCCACAGCAAAACAGTGATCAACTGTGAATGACTTAGCTTCTCTCAGCAATACAAAGATCCAAGACAATTCTGAAGAATCTATGATAAAAAATTCTTTCCACCTCCTGAGAAAAAATTGATGGAATTTGAATGCATATTTGTTTTACTTTATTGTATTATTCTTGGGATTTTTCTTTTGGCCTGTTTTCTTTCACAACATGACTAATGTGGGATATGTTTTGTATGACAGCAGATATATAATCTTTATCAAACTGCTTGCCTTCCCAGTGAGGGAAGAGTGGATAGAGTGTGGGAAATAATTTGGAATTCAAATTTGTTAAAAAAAAAAAGTAATTGGGGGAAAAATATTTTTTTTAAAAAAGAAATGTATGATGTGAATTATAACTGACAGAAGTTGAAATGAAATAAGGATATCACAAGGATATCTATGTAACAAGCATGGTGGTGATACCATGATAACTTATTCTTATCTAAAATCTTTCATATGTTTTATCAATGATACACAGATTTCAAGGAATGATTTAGAAGGTAGATGTAGGAGAAAGAAGGGTAAGGAGGAGATTAATACAATAAAGGAAGAAGAAAATTTCCTCTTATTCATGCTTATATTCATACATATTTTGAAGACCTTTTTTAAAGTCATCAGATTCTGTCATCTTCATATAAAGGAAACCAATTCACATTAAGGAATTAAAAGATTACCTATCTATCTAGCCACCCTAGTTAAAGGTAACCCTATTTCTTTTGGATAGGTTGAGAATATTTAGCCAATTCAATAAAAAGAATGATTTATCTTTTCTAACTTAATGGAATGAATAAGAGTAACTCAGGCAGTTTGGCTAGAAATTAGAGACAAATTATCAGTTTTTCTTCTCTGAACTTCAGATTGGGATGAAGCACCCCTCAAGAGGGCAGCCAATGAAAGTCTCTTGATTTCACATGGCTCCCTTACCTATCCCAATCAATCAACCTAACATTTTATTATGTGCCAGATTGCTGGGCACACAAAGACAAAAGTGAAATTGCCCCTTCCTTCAAGGAACTTACATTCTTTTGGGGAAGAGAAGCTACACGTATAACTAGAATACACAAACATATGTAAAGCAGACAACTCTGGAAGGGAAAACACTAGGAGGTAGGAAAAGACCTTCATGGGCATTTTAGGAAAGCCAGTGGAAAGGCTGACATCTAGAATTATTCAATTTTAAGACCCCCTTTTTTTCCTCCTGAAATTTGCTTTTAAGAATTACAAGATACAACTCTTTTTAATGAAGATATCATTTCCCAAACTAATACCCATTCAATAGATAAAAATAATTCAATCATAAGAGTTATATGTAGGTAACTTTAGGTTCATTAATGCCATTCAAAAACTTAATTAACCAACAGTTATAAAGCAGGCTTATTTTCTCTGACACTTACCACAGTGTTGTTTGAACCAGATTGGATTCAGGTTTAGTGGTGGGCTGAGATTTAGAATATGAGCAATTTTACTCTTTTTCAAATAAGGAATGCATGCTTTTGATCTGCAAATAAAAGTAAAACAATAAGATTTGTAGTCTTTTAACCACTTCTATATATATGTAATGACATTTTTGACTAGGTTAATATTTTTTAAATCACCATAGAATTCAAGATAACATCAAAAGAATCATTATGGAAAATGCTATTCATATCTAGAAAAGAACTGATAGCGTCTGAATGCAGATCAAAGCAGATCATTTGTAAAGCCTTTTCCTGTTTATGATTCTATGAATCTATAAGGTTAAAGGAGAATATAATTTCCTATATACTATATTGGCTACAACAAAAATGTGTGTAATGCAGAGTATCAGATTTGGTGTCAGAAGGGCTTGCATTTGGAAATTCTTTACTTATCTGCAACCTTGATTAAATCACTTCTCTCTGTCCTAGTTTCCTCATCCAAAAAATGAATGGATATGGACTAAATAATCTATGATAATATGAAATATTTAAAAAATATATTTTGCAATATGTTCTATAATTCAGTCTTCTTCCCCTCCTCCCCCCGGAATTATAGAATAAAGCAAGGCTTACCTGAACTACTACTAATAATACTTGATTTAACTAAATACTAATAGGAGCAATTTAATTTATGGTTAAGTTTTGAAATTATTAACTTTTACATTTATTATTTCTCCCTCCCTACTTCCCAACTGAAAAGAAAACCCTCATGACAAATATGTATTATCTAGCAAAACAAATTCCTACTCTAGCCATGTCCAAAAATACATGTTTTTTCCAATATTTTAAGCTATATTGAATTCTTTCAGCTCAACACTGCATAACAATTATACTACACTGGAGCTACAATTTACAAAATAATATACCATGGTACTGAAAAAGTTAATTCACTAGTTAGGAAAGGACAATTTATTCATACCATGATAGAATTAGGTTCAATTTTTAAAAATTAAGCCATGTTAAACCTCTCTCACTTTGCTTCTTATATTTTACAACCAATTTCTCCATGCTTTTGATCTAGACCAATTCTATTTTCAAATGAGTATTTGTTCCTTTTTTTCTAAAAGCATAAAATAGTACATCAAGACTCAAACTCCCTATTGTAAGCACAGGCTTTTATACGTATAATATGTATGATTTTCAAGTATGCTTCAGTTGCACTGGGGAGAAAGCAATCATGGCTGCTTTATAATTTAAAGTGAACTTCAAAACATCATCTGGGGGAAAAAAAAAATCTAACCAAAGCTTCATGATCATAACTTTATGTTCATAAAGAAAAGATCTCATTTGATTTATAACACAAAAATAGGTTTCCCTTTGATTTGTCAAACAATACATCCCTCATGCCCACCTCCACTAAACCAGGTGCTTTTTCACAACTTCATTCTCTTTTATATTACAGTGAGAATAAACAGCATTATTCTCCATACTAATGCTATCTTTAACTTATATATAGAAAAAGACAATCTACACTGTTCTGTGATAAGATTTACATAAAAATGATGGGAAATAAAGATATTTGGGGAGGGGGAAGCACATATTTAAAAACCTAAATACTGTGGACCTTCATTGAAGGATAAATCAACTTTTGAAATAATTATACATACATACACATACACACACACCCACACCAGGTAAAAATGGGTGATTTTATATTCCCTTCCATATTCAATATATAACCACATATAGGCTTTTTACATATTTGAAGATCTAACTAATACTGTTTTTGGAGTTAAAGGTAGAGAAGAGATTCCTTCTCTCTTTATTTTCTCCTCCTCAAAGATTGAACTTTCAAGCCAACTGACAGTATAACTGCTAAATGTGCATGATGCGTATTTCAAATCCAGTGTAAGGATATTCTTTCCTTGCAGCAGAGAAGTAAGATGTGCTGATAGTTTAAAAAAAACAACAACAAAAAAAACCTCTTTAAGAGTTAGACAAGCTGAGATGTCACCAAGACAGGTGAATAGTCCACATCTCTCCAAACACAAAGCAAAGGACCATTCTCCCAGATAGGTAAAGGAAAAAAAGGTATGCATCTTTCCCATCATGGAATTCCATGAAGATACCTTCTGGATTTAGCAATATTTCTAGGGTGACTCCTACTTGAATATGGACAATTATAAATGAAATTTATCATATAGTAAGCCCTAAAAGATAGTTGAGTAATCTATATTGTTCTTTCTGAAATATTTTAGGGAGGAAGTATGGCATAGTAGAAAAACCACTGGGTTTAGCTTCAAAATAAATAAACTGTTTGCTCCTCCTTTGCCTGTTCTTAATTACATAATCTGGGCAAGTAATTTCACTTCTCAGAGTTCCAGTTATAAAAAAGTACCATCAAGAATCTAAGGAAAATAAAAAGCAACCAGTTTGAGGAGAACAAAAAGTATTGTCAGTCATCACATAGATGCAATGTGCTACTAAAACATGAAATTAAGTAGTCCCAGAGCACTCCCTAAACTGGTACCTTATCAAGATTTCCTCAGTATTAGAGAACAGTGAGAGACAATAGTTGGGATAGGAAGTGATTGATTCTAGCAATTTAATTTCCTTTTAAAAACAAAAAAAGTCACCCTTCCTTTGGGACACTGTGTGTGGAAAAGCACATATGATTAAGCTTAGTGGATGTGTTAGCTTTCCCTTCTTTTTCATTCTTAATAACAAGTAAAGGCTTGTTGGGTAAGAAAAGAGGTAGGAATAGATTAAAAATGATGGGGATGAAAGAAACAAAGGATAGCGGTAGAAGCTAAAGAATTTTTTTAATAAATAGTTTATGTGAGACAATTCTCAGATGAAGAAATTGAAACTATTTATAGACATATGAAAATATGCTCCAAATCATTATTAATCAGAGAAATGCAAATTAAGACAACTCTGAGATACCACTACACACCTGTCAGATTGGCTAGAGTGACAGGGAAAGATAATGTGGAATATTGGAGGGGATGTGGGAAAACAGGGACACTGATACATTGTTGGTGGAATTGTGAACACATCCAGCCATTCTGGAGAGCAATTTGGAACTATGCTCAAAAAGTTATCTAACTGTGCATACCCTTTGATCCAGCAGTGTTTCTACTGGGCTTATACACCAAAGAGATACTAAAGAAGGGAAAGGGACCTTTATGTGCCAAAATGTTTGTGGCAGCCCTGTTTGTAGTGGCTAGAAGCTGGAAAATGAATGGATGCCCATCAATTGGAGAATGGTTGACTAAATTGTGGTATATGAACGTTATGGAATATTATTGTTCTGTAAGGAATGACCAGCAGGATGAATACAGAGAGGACTGGCGAGACTTACATGAACTGATGCTAAGTGAAATGAGCAGAACCAGGAGTTCATTATATACCTCAACAACCATACTGTTTGAGGATGTATTCTGATGGAAGTGGATCTCTTCGATAAAGAGAGCTAATTCAGTTTCAACTGATCAAGGATGGACAGAAGCAGCTACACCCAAAGAAAGAACACTGGGAAATGAATATAAACTGCTTGCATTTTTGTTTTTCTTCCCAGGTTATTTATACCTTCTGAATCCAATTTACCCTGTGCAACAAGAAAACTGTTCGGTTCTGCATACATATATTGTATCTAGGATATACTGTAACCTATTCAACATTGTAAAGGACTGCTTGCCATCTGGGGGAAGAGGTAGAGGGAGGGAGGGGAAAAATCGGAACAGAAGTGAGTGCAAGGGATAATGTTGTAAAAAATTACCCTGGCATGGGTTCTATCAATAAAAAGTTATGTAAAAAAATAAATAAATAAATACATAAATAAATAGTGTATGTGGTATTCTCCCAAACATTGTCATTTACTCAGCCAAAGGTTGAGGAAGAATCCACACCGACATTTCTATATTGTTGTGTTACCAAGAGAAGACATTTTGTATTTTTAAATTTTTAAAATATTTTTCTCTTCATTGTGCATTTTTATTTCCCCTCTACATTAGTGTTATCATTAAGATGGACCAAGCAGCCTATGATCTCATATTGTGATTGAAGCTAAAGATAATAATATAGTTGGTGAAGGCATGGTGGAATGGACTTTGATCCACTGACAGTTTTACAGAGACACACACAAAAAAAAAAAAACTTCTCTCTAATAATTACAGACTGCATCTTTAATTCAAAATGTCAGGTATAATCAAAACTTGAACTCTTCATTATAATGAACACTATATTCCCCACAAACAGACACAGAGTTTAAATATATTTATACTACATTAATTCAATGATGTAGTTGTGAACTGGTTTCCCCATTCTGAAAAAGCAATTTGAAAATATGCCCTCAAAGTTACTAAGCTGTGAAAGCCCTCTGATGCAGCAATACTATTAGATTTATACCTCAAAGAAATCAAAATTTATCTAGTCTCTTAAGAGAGCTCTATTGTAGATCAATAACTGCCCTCTGAAAGTACACACAAGAGATAACAACCTCTGCTGACAGACAGAAGTTAACTGAACTTTGAACTATTTCTAATTGGGCTCAAAATTTTTAATGGAACCACAAAGTTGAAGCTGTTGCAATTCTACATTAACAGATGAACTAGATGGAGTTCAATGAATCAATTTATCAAACAGATTTTACCATATTTCAGTTTCTTTCTGGATAAGATTCCTGGCAATTCCATGCTTAGCTAAGCATTCAGTAAGTAAAACAAAGTTTCAGGTGGAGTTCAATGAATCAATGTATCAAACTGATTTTACCATGTTTCAGTTTCTTTCTGGACAAGATTCCTGGCAATTCCACATGCTTGGCTAAGGATCCAATAAGTAAAACAAAGTTTCAGCGTGGAGGGCCTTGGACTGTGACAGTTTCATTCCAGACACTGGAGTTAAATTTACCATAATGCAACTAACATGAGTAATCATATGAGGAGTCTTATGACAGTGAAGAGAGTTTAAAGTAGAAATCATGTGTCAAATTAAAGTAAGGTGATATACTATTTATACATGAAGTACTCACTAATATGTTGATGATATGTATTATCAATGTCAACTTCAGAAAAAATTGGCATGAAGCCCTGGAGATACAGATTTCAACAAAATATATGTTGGTATGCAAGATAAATGAATAATACTAGGTCCTAGGAATAAGCTTAAGATATATTTCTCAATGTTAAAGATTTTGTAAATATATTATTGTACTCAGACTTATGCAAATACATACTACTAATTAGATGAGTAACTTTCAAAACAGAAAAGATGAGTGATATGTACAATTAAGCTAATTCTTGTGTGCTAACAAAGCAGTAATTTGGTAAAATTAACTAGTGGGAAATTCTCAAATTATTTATATTTGATTTTGGAATGCATTTCCTTCCTCATTCCCTTCATCATCAGAATGACCTTCCTAATTATTCTCTCTAATTCCCTAGATATGTATAGTTGAATTAGTGGTAGGGCCAAAATGACCAAAACTGCAATCGGTAGCCAGAAGCAATCAGACTAAGAATAAAAATATGATACTAATAATTTGTAAAGCCGTCCATGTATTGATCTAAAACTATAATTAGAAATTTTACTTATAAGCCCTTTGATACACTTATGGCAATTTCATTTGGAATAAGACAGCACCACCAACTTCATCAAATCTATGAAAGAAACTTCTACAATTCATTTTTGGTATCATGTTTAAAAGCTTTCATTACATATGATGGTTAACAACTGTCTAGATTTGACATGGTATTATTAATCAGGTTTAAAAAAGTATATTTAAGACATTTCCTCAAGAAAATAATAGGAAATTTTTACCTCTTCTCTTCCTACTTTTTCACATATTATTAATTAGATTAAACAAAGTGTAATTATTTTAATCAGGTTTAAAAAATAGTGAAATTACTATTAATCAGGTATAAAAAATAGTGTAATTAAGCAACATCAATATCATAGGATGATCAATTCTGATGAATATGACTCTTTCCAACAATGAGATGATTAATACCAGTTTCAATGATCTTGTGATAAAGAAAGCCATCTACACCCAGGAGAGGACTGTGGGAACTGAATGTGGATCATAAGGTAACATTCTCACTCTTTTTGTTGTTTGCTTGTATTTTATTTCCTTATTTTCTTTCCTTTTTGATCTGATTTTTCTTGTGTAGCAAGAGAATTGTATAAATGTTTACACATATTGGATTTAACATATATTTTAATATGTATAACATATATTGGATTGCTTATTATCTAGGGGAGGGGAAGGGGGGAAGGAGGAGAAAATCTGAAGCACAAAGCTATGCAAGGGTCAATGTTGAAAAATTATCTGTGCATGTGTTTTGAAAATAAAAAGCTTTTAAAAATGGTGTAATTAAGACATTTGATCCAAGAAAACACTAGGAGATTTTTACCTCTCCTCTCCCCACTTACGTAAGATAGGTTCCTCTGGTGTTGACACTCATCATCAAATCTACTCTCTTTGTAGGTGTTTCCAGTGTGTTGGTCAAGCTGATTGCACTAGCATTGTTTACCAAAACGTCAATTCCTATTTTAAAAATAAAATATTTCATTGTAATCTTCACATATTTCATCTGCAAAATGTATAAATCTATTCCTAGTTCTGATCACATGGGTTCAAGTTAAGAAAATTACACAAATATGACAATTGCTCTAACTTACACAGGATACTCCATATAGACATAAGCAAGGCAAATAAGTTAATGTCTATTAGCTGAAATAAAACTACAATGAAATAATTTTCAATAAAACAAAACCATAAAAGTCTAAGGTAGGCCTAGTTTTTCTTTGACCTACTCCTACCTCCTGGGCTTCATCCTATTCCTCACTGATTACTCATACACTTCTAAGTTTATATGCTCTTCATGCTTTCTTTTAGTATCCAGGGATATTCAAGACGACACTATTATATTCAATATTGTCTTCTCTCTGGGGTTACCAATCTAAATGGAGGGCTTACTTCCTAGCTGATATTATGTAATAATATGTTGAAGTTTTTTTCACTTTGGGGTCTCATATTTTAGGAGATAGCTGCAAAACTATATCATGAAAATGGTACCAACCACAAACAAAATTATGAACTACACTGAGACATAGCAACCTTTTTCCTCTCACTTTATAGTCCTCTTTAATTTGCAGAATAGCTTTTAATTTTTTAAAATGAGGTTACTCTGTTAATTTTCTTTATTTTCTAAAGGCATGTAACGTTCCTAGGTACATGCCTTTCTTCAAAATATGAAGTTATCATAGTTTTTAGAAATTTACTTCCCATATAAGCAGGATTCAAGTGTATTAATCTTTGTTTCTAGAGAACTCAACTTAATTTTCAAGTGGAGAATTTTTATTTTTAGTTTCTTGCATCTCAGTCTAGTTCCTGAAATTTTAGTTCAGTTCCCTGAGCATTCTCACTAAAAATTCACAGAAAGGGTAATAAAGCAAGTACCTAAATAGGCAAAGTACAAGTTGTGGGAAGAACTCTCAGTTTTGAGTCATGCTTCATATTTGCTTTTCCCTAACCTCCAAAGTTATGTCTTTCCTTGGCATCACGTTTCTACCAAATAATTATTGCATACTTAAGTTTGTACAAGGGCTCCAGTAAGCCTTGCAGAAGAATAAGAAAATAGCCTAAGATTAAAAAATAGCCAGTATCTTTATACTATTAAAAATGATTGAGGATCTGTCCAAAGAGTTTTTATTTGGTTACATTTATAGATATTTACCATATTAGAACTAAATTAGAGTTTCAGAGACTCCCTTCAGGATTCTCTAGACCATACATAAGATATGGTCCCTAGCTCCTAGGACCTTATAATAAAGTTGGAAAATAAAAACAAACACATGTTTTATGTTTTGGGATTGGGGCAGTTAGATTAGAGTGCCTAGTCTGGAATCAGGAAGATTCATCTTTCTTGAATTTACTAACACAGGAAGTAGCTAGAGTTGAGTAGTTCATGTGATGATTGTGGGCAAGTCACTTAACTCTGTCCTCGGTTTCCTTATCTATAAGATGAATTGGAAAAGGAAATAGTAAACAATTCAGTATTTTTGCCAAGAAAACCCCAAAACAGGGTCACAAAGATTTGGATATGAAATGATTGAACAACAATAACAAAAGCAGAAATGGTTAGACTTAAAGAGTCGGAATCTTTGTGACACTAGACAAGTTAATCACTTTTTACCTAAAATTCCTTATGTTTGAAATGGAAATATTTCCAACTGTCTCAGGCATTCCTGTGAAGAAAGCTTTCTATAAATGAGTGATTATTATTATAAATTAAGCTCTGTATATATGTGAATTATTTTTATTTAGAATAGTGAAGATGAAAAACACTGTCAGTGACTACAGAGGTGGGATAAAAGCCTTGAAGAACAGTTAAGATTTTCAATATGCAGAGAGGCATTTCAGCCAGGTAAAGTAGTAAGAAAGGAGAGCACCGCACATGTTCAGGGACTAGGGAGAAAAACAGATTCAAAAATCAGAGGGTTTATGTAGGAAAAAAGGTAAGACCAGACTGTAGAGACTTCTGAATGCCAAGATAAGGAGTTTGAAATGTGTGCAGTGTGCCATGGAGAATAACTGAAGATTTCTGAAGCAGTATTGAAAGTGGGAAAAGTTATACCTAGCTCTAAGAATGCTACAAAATTTCTAATTTAAAAGTTTTATGACAAGATGATATATGATGAAACTGCTCAGCTCTAACTACATCCCTTTGTTAACACTTAACAATTAGGAAATTACCTCCAAATTTCTGTACGGCTTTCTCTACTGCATCACTGATTTGCTGTTCATCTCTCACATCAACAACACATGGTAAGGCTTTTCCTCCAACAGCTTCAACTAGAAGGGAAAAACAAGAAAAGCACTCATATTTTCCCTTAGGATAAAAAAGGAGAGAGACAGTCAAGTAGACTTCATAATTTTACTAGTGACCTCATCTTACAATAAGGGTATATTCTCCAGGGATTATTCTAGTAAGATTTAACAGTAAAGCCAATCCTACTTTAATGAAAAGAAAGAAGGCAGCCAAAGGCAATTTTAGAAAAATTCATTCTTCAAATGACTAATGTCTTGAAAAGAGATTAAAGTGAAAAAACTCAGGCCTCCTTCTTTAAAGCATATGGGGATCAATACTTTCATTAATATTTTTATTGATATCTTTTGATACATATATCTCTATTTCCAAATATAACCCTATCTCTTCCCCAACCAGAGGGCTATCCCTTATAAACAATAATTTTTTTTAAAAAAAGCAGGTGAGCAAAACTAACCAATACATGGATAGAATCTAATAGTTTGCATAATATTTTACGTCAATAGTCTCTGCAAAGGAAGGAAGGGGAAGGGGTTACATTCTCTTGATCTCTTATGAGGATCAAGCTTGATCATTATAATTACCTATCAGTAAATATGATTTTTAAAGCATTTTCCAAACATGACATAAGACAGAATGACATAATGGAAAGCATAATGGAGCAGGGTTCAAAGTCATAACTCCAGCCTTTATTATATATGTAAATCACCTAAATTCTCCAAGCACAAGTTTTTTTTTTTCTTTCCTGCTAAACAAGGCTATCTATTTGACAATATTGCTATGAGGAAAATGATTTTTCTAAATATTACTCAGTATATAAATGTAATTAGTTATTTCTGTGGTAGGCTTTGATTAAATTCTCAAGATGATGCTTTTCAGCTAATTTTTAAAAATATTAAACCAAAAGGCCATTGCCATAATAAAACTTACTTTCTTCAGCAGCAGTATAGATGGTACCTGGAAGTTTGGGATGGGCCTGGGTGGTCTTTGCAGCAATAACAATATTTGCCCCATCTCTTGCAGCTTTCAATGCAATTGCTTTGCCAATGCCACGGCTTGCACCCGTGATAAAGAGAGTACATCCTGCTAATTTTCTGAAACAGAAGAAAAACATCAGTTAAATAAGGAATTTAGTTACTTTTATATAAAATGAATGTTAAAACTTAAGTGAGAATATACAATACATTGCAAGCTAAATTCTGTGATTTTAGGGTAATAACCCTTAGGAAGAAATTTTTCACTGAAATTAAAAATTAATGAAGCTAATAAAAGAAAAAAGCATCAATTATGCAGTGAGTACTTACTAGATGTTTGTTGCCTAATTGATAATAGGCCTAATACTTCCTAGTGTTTTTTTAAATTAAATAAATTTTAACTAAATGAAAGCAGACTTTTGTTTATTTAATATTTTCTTAAATCCATGAATTAACAATCTGTCTTGGGTATATTCTGTCTGCTAAAGAGTGATTGCTTGGATAACAATTGTTCTTGTTGTGACATATTCTTAGCTTATAAGAAACAGCCATTATTGAATTATCTCTATATTGTAAAATTGTCAACTAAACTTTTTCTACCCTTTGAAAACATAAGAGTTCTAATTTATTCTATGTGGAATGTAAAAACAGCTCAGTGATTCATCAAAGGAATTTCAGGACAGTCTCCAGAACTGGTTCTTGTGCTTACTGTCCCTTAATTTCTCAACTCCAAAATCAATTTTCCTGTTCTCAGAAAAGTGAAACATCTAATCTACAGTGAGATGAAGTGCATACATGCAATAAAAGTATTAGACTACTTTTTAAAAAAGGAAAGCATAAGCATTCATTTAGCTATTAAAATTTTAAATAACTCAAAGCAGTCATCAGTATTCCCAAAAATTAAATATATGAAATAAAAGCAATGTTAACCAAGTGAAGGAGCCTCATGTAGTTGAAAAGGGGAAGAAGGGAAGCTGGGCAAAGGGACACATTCCTTCTGAAATATTCTAGTTTAATGAACATAGGGTAAATCTCAAACTTTCAATTGCAGACAAGTTGCAGTATTACCAATTGTCGCAAAGCAAGTTTCTATATGAACAATTGTCTGTACAAATGAAATCATAGGTCTCAACCAAATAAAAATAGCACACAAGAGTATTCCAAATTATTATAGTCTATGAATTTAATAATATAATTATTCTGTATAATTCAACACAGAAAATGAAAACTTCATCCTAAAACCAAGGATATTTGTGGAACTTGGTTAAGATATTAAAAAACAAATCAGTGCTAGGTGTCCACAATGTATCTCAAAATTATATTATTTTAACAATAATGTAAACATATCAAACATTTAGCTCAGGGCACAATATCTAAAGCTTAAATGTTTCATATTTTTTTAAAAATAACTAAAAAATAAAAAATTTTTAAATCACTTAAGAAAAAAATTTTAATTATTCAGAAATTGAATAATTGAAACTAATAGGTCGATTAGATAGATGACCACTGGTCTTTTAAAAAAAAGAGATCACAATGAATAATTTCGTGTATATACTGGTAGTTATAGTAACCTTTCACCTAAATAAAGATCTCACAGTTCTTCTAAGGGGAGGAGAAGCAAAGTAGCTATCTTATCTAGTCAAGATCACCAATAATACTGATAGATCTTCAGAGGGAGGGCCTCAAAAACACAGAAAGGAAATTTCTGGAATCTCTTAAAAATAGTTTGTTTTTTGAATTGGAATTTAAACTTTTAATATCTTGAGTGAAAGTTTTAAGCAACATTTAAGCTGCTCCCTTCATTCCTAATAAGTCTTTTCATGAGGTTAGCTCCATGATTTCCTGGGGTTACCCCTAAAGTTAATTTTAAAAATAACTTCCATTTAGAGTGTGGGACGATTAAAAAAAGAAAAAAAAAGTTATACACCGGATTCTCTTCTGGAAAAGAGCACATATAAAAAAATGTATTCAAATAATGGGGATTTTTTCGGAAAAAAGTCACTTTCTTTAGGGGATCAGAGATTGTTAAACATACAAGAGTTGTAACTCTATAAGAGAGTTGTAAAGATTACTCCTCTCTCCCCATTATATTAAAAGTCCGTTTGGGGGTGGGGCAAGGAATAGTAAAAGTCACTGTCACATTAAAGGAACAAGCCTCAGTTTGGGGGGAAGCTGGGAACAGGATTTGTAAAAAGCTAGTCCTAACTGGGGAAAGTAATTGAAAAATGGCAAACCCCTTCTGGAGGGAGGGACCTTGTCACTCTAGAGGGGACAGAGACTTTGTAAAAAGTCACTGTCCTTCCCTTTTAGAGGGGGTCTGTGTTTGAGGGGATGGTCTGTAGGATTCAGGCCAGGGGTGTGTGTCTGTTGTGTTTATCTGTGTGTGTCGGGGGTCAGATTGGTTCGAGCTGTTTTATATTGTGTCTCCGAGGATTGTCTCTGTAGTGTGTTCGTGTGTCTGTGCCATTTGTGTAAGTTGTGTGTCTTTGTTGTGCGTCTCTGTGCTGTGTCCGTAGGGCATGATGTGTGTCTGTGTCTCCTGTATTGTGTATTTCCGTGCAACTTGTGCGTCTCCGCATGTGTCGTATGTCTGTGTGTGTCCGTGTCGCGGCGGAGGGTGGGCAGGGGGTCTGGCCCAGCGAGCGGGCCCTTACCCGGTGTTGGGCAACATGCTTCCTGTGGGACTGGCGTGCGGCGCAGAGCAGTGGTGGGCCGATGGAGGACTCCTGGAGAACAGTGGCAGCAGGCGCTGATTCTCCCGCTCAGGCGGAAGTGGCGGCAATAGAGAAGCAGCAGCTGCTGCGGCAGCAGCGGCGGCGACGGCAACGGCAGCAGCGGCGGCGACGAAGGCGGCGGCTGCGACCAGAGAAGGGGCAAGGAGTCGGGCACTGAAGCTCGTAAACGAGTGAAGCTCGGCTTGGGACTCCCGGGGTTAGGAGTGACAGGAAATAAACTTGGGGAGGGTGGAGGTGAGGTTGTGTGACCTTTAAGGTTAAGTCCCACGGCCGCCTTTCCCTGTACAAAGGTCACAAGACTCGCAGAGCCCGGATGATGATGTTAAATCTGCTGCAGCAGCAGCGGGAGCAACGCGCTCCCGCCGCGCGCCACCCCACCCGACCCAGGCTCGCGCTCCCAGGCCAGGAGGAGGAGCATGCGTCAATCCGTTCCCCAGCGGTCTACGGCTGGCTCCGTGGGCCCTGCGCCCGGCCGGCCCAGCCAGCCAGCCCGCTAGCGCGCGCGCCTCGCGAGGCAGCCCCCGTCTACTCTGGCCCCGCCCCTGGTCGCGCGGGCACTTAACTTACCTTAACAATCGGTCTCCCCGCTGACGTCCGCGTTCTAGGCGCGTAGGCCACCTCGCGCGGCTGCGCGCGATCACAGGCACAAGAATCCCGGCTGCCTTGCGTGCCACACCCCCCAGCCCCTCCTCTCTACTTCTCCCGTCCCGGGGCTCTTCCTCTTTCTCCGGGTTTTTTTTCTCTGGTAAAGGTAGCTGGGAAAGGGCTAGAACAGATCAAAGTCAGGATCAGGGTGGGAAAAGAGAAAGGAAAGTGAGAAGAAAGGGAGAAAGGACTGGGAGGGAAACTTCTTTAGATGTCAGAGTTAGGGCTCCCACTCTTATGGGAGTTTGTCTTCCGATTCCTGTGCTATGCTCGGTTGCCTCTTCTGTAAAAAGAGTTGGTCTAGTGCAGAAATTCTAAACCCTTTACGAACTTAAAAAAAATTTTTTTTTGATAACATTAAAATACAATTGATTTCCTATGTGTTTTATTTTAGGCAGAGTCTGAGAAAGGATCTATTAGGTCCCCAGTTGCCACAAGGGAGGAATCTTTAAATTCTAGTCCAGCTTCAAATTCAATTACTTTTAGGAAGCCCATTGACAAACTAGAGGTTGTCTGGAGTAGGGCATCTTAAGATGTTGGATTTAGAAATATTAAAAAAAAGTTGAAGGAAATGACAAGTGTTTTTCAGCTTGGAGAAGAGAGGGGAAAATAAGAGATTTGATTGCTGCCTTCAAGTTTTTAATAGGCTATTGTGATAGAAATAGATGAATTCTGGGTTACTCCACTGTAGTAGAGCATAGAGTGCTATGCTGGGAGTTCCCTTGAATCAATGAAATAAAAGGTGCAGAACTACCCTCACTCCCCTTCCCCACCCCCAAAATAGATGTTAATTGTGAAGAAACATATAGGAAACATTAAGAAAACATACAATTAAAAGCAACCAAGACACTCTGATTGTTTTATTAGGTAGTAGAGATATTCTATCAAAAGCTAAATAACCTATATCATAATCTCCCTTTAGATCATAAATGTAAGAGTGAAAAAGGGCCTCATTTTACAGCTATGAAAACTTAAGGTACATGGAGGTTAAGCTACTTGACAAAGGTCACAGAAGCATCAGAGATGAGATTATGAATCCAGTGTTTTGATTGTTAGAGTCAGTCTTTCCACTATACCATACTGTACTATTGGGTGGAATGTTGACCCTTTCAGGAATCCAGTACATTTTTTTTTTCTTTTAGCTACACTATTCTGTTTCTTTTCTTCTGCTGACCCCTTCTTAGTCTTCTCTATTCAATCTTTCTGATTGGGATTTTGTGCTTTTATTTACATTTTCCTATCTCATGCATCTTCAACTGTTCCTTTTATGTAGATATGCCTCAAATCTATGTTCTAAGCTCCTGTCTCATGCTTTCAATTCACCATTTCCTTACTGATAAACCTCAAAATCAAGGTGACTAAAATTAAACATCTTCCATTTATCCTTCCTATCCAATTTCCTTTTCTTAAACAGTAAACTTAGCATTTATTAAGCACCTATTATATATACCAGGTACTGTGCAAAATACTAGGGATGTCAAGAAAGGTTAAAAACCAGTTCCTGTTCTCAAAGAACTTAGAGTGTAAGGAGGAAGACAACATACAACTATGTGCAAGCAAATAATTCACATTATTTTGAGGTAACCAACAGAGGTAAGACACTAGCATTAAAGGGAATAAGAGATGACTTCTTGTAGAAGGTAAAACTTAAGCTGGGATATGAAGGAAGCCAGGGGAGCTTTCTAGAGGCAGAACATTCTAGGAATGGGGGACAACTAATAAAAATTCAAAGCCAGAAAGGAACAGCAAGGAGGCCAGTGTCACTGGAAGACAAATTATACGGCATTGAGTAAAATATAAAACCGGGAAGGTAAGAGAGGCAGGTTATAAAGGGCTTTATGTGTCCAATGGAGGACTTTTTATCCTAGAAGTAATAAGAAGCCACAAGAAATTATTGAATGGGGTGTTTGGGGTGGGGAGGAGATGAGGGATGACATGGTCAGATCTGTGCTTTAGGAAGATCAGTTTGACAGCTGAACAGAAAGTGGGCTGGAGTGGAGAGAGACCTGATGCAAAAGACCAACCAGAAGACTATTACAGAAGTACAGGTATGAGGTGATAAGGGCCAGAACCAGGGTGGGTAGCAGGGTGGAGAGAAGAGACAGTAAACTAGAGACATTATGAATTAGAGATTAGAAAAAAAAAAAATTGGTGCCATTGACATTGGGGAGGGGAAAGGTATAAAAGAGAAAAGTTGAAGTTGACATCCAGATTGCAATCCTGGAAAATAAGGAGGATAAAATTCTTTAAATTTTTCCTCTGGAGCCTAACAATAAAAGTCCAAGTAACTTTAATCAATCAAGTGTAAAGAGGAGGTACATATGTGTTGCCCATGGATATATCCATATGGCCAGCCTAAATTTGGCTTGCAGGAAAGCAGGAATAGACATTTCTAAAGTATCTTCCACCCACTCTTTTCCAAAAAAGATATTGTTCCCACCTAGAAGGGAAGCAAGACATTGGCACCAGAGGTTGACTACTCTGCTCTTCTCAGAGAATGGATGCTAGATTAGAATTACATCTTTCTGTTCCCACTAAATATTGTTAGTCTAGAGAAAATAATTTTTAGATTCAAGATGAGCTCCTTGGTTTCTATCCTTGACAAAGTAGTAGTGCCCCAAACTATATTTCCAAAGATTTATTTCCCACTAAATGCCATTCCCATAAAGGACAAAGATCGCAAACAAACTTATTTATTCTTGTCAACTGCAAACAGAAATAAAAGAAAGCATACAGATGAGTATATACTAGACAATATAAAGCTCAGAGTAAATCAACTGTTCCATTGGGAGTAAGTTATCTGGACTCAACTAAAAAAGCTCTAAATTTCACCTAAATTTTCCCAAAAATCTCTTCACTCTGAGAACAAGGACATATAGAAAGTCTGGAATTGTATGCACTTTTTATCAAAACCTTGAAGCTAAAAGGCCAGGCTCACTCCTCCCAAGCTCTTGCCATCTCTGATTCTCAAATAGGCTAAAGTGTTGAGTAATCAAGCAACATTTACTCATAAAGAGAGCACCATGCAAATGAGATTTGAGTCATAGACTACACAAAAATTTAATAAGCAATCTGGGAAGTGAAGAGAAATTAAGAAGCCTCTTCATGACAGTGAAAGAGGACTATAAAAGTTGTCTTGAAGCTTAACACAAAAAATACACACACAATACAAAAAACAAAGATTTTGGTAACTGGTCCCATTACTTCCTGACAAATAAAAAGAGAATAAATGGAAGCAGTATCATATTTTATATTTTCGGGCTCAGAGATTATTGCAGGAAGCAATTTGCAATGATGAAATTAAAAGATGCTTCTTAAAAGGAAAATTATGTCAAATCTAGACAGCACATTAAAAAGCAGATATATTGTCTTGTCAACAGAGGTCTATATATTCAAAGCTTTGGTTTTCCCAGTAGCATTACCCATTATGGCATTAGACTATAAGGAAAACTGAGTGCTACAAAATGGACACTTTGACTTTTTCCATGAAGCTTTCCAGTCTAGCTCCTTTTGAACATTTCTTCTGAAACCTTATAACTTTTGTCACTCGAATTCTTACTTATGTATCATATACTATTGTATACATATTTTACTTATATTATAAAACTCTGAAAATAAAAGAGCCACAATGGTTTTGCAGCAACTATTAATTTTGAGAATATCAAAGAGTTCACAAAAATTGTATACCAACTGTTAAGTCCAAAAAAATAAAGATAAAGCAAAGAGCTACAGAAGTTACACACCAACTATTAACTCTGAAAAATAAAACCAAAGAGTCCATAGAAGTTATAAGCAAAAAGCTTTCTCTATTCCATTGGAGGAGGGAAAGCATTCCATGGTTACTTTAGGAACAAGTAGACCTTAGGCACTGAGGCTAAGCCTTGATGCATATGCTTGTAGCTACACAAGAAACTGAACTATGAGTTGAGCCATAGTAGTGAGAGGTAATAGCAACAGTGAGGCTGTAAATCTTGCTGGGACTAAATTGAGCCACTTCTGTGACTTAGTTGAGGAAGAATTCATCCAGAGAATGAGCATAAAGTATTATATTGTTATGCCAAGTTCAGGTCACAATTTGCTTGCTGGATCTTAGCTCTGGAAAACAAAATGCCTCCTAATACTAAGAAAAGAAAGGAGTAAAAAAAGGAATAGTTTTGACATGAAGGTATGAAGGTCCTGACAATATGTATATAGCTTTCCCACTGGATTGCAGGTTCAAGGGTACAGGGATCATGTTTCCTGCTAAGTCATATGTGTGTGTAACCAGGCATAGCAAAATATCTATCTAAAAATATTGTTATCAGTCATGGGGCTGTCTATGAAAAATATTCTCCAAATGCCTGCTATATAACCACATTGACTTCCTACTACATTCCCCTGCTTCCTTACCCCTCTCCCCCCATTTTTCACCACTAAAGACAGGCTAAACTAGAGAAAGCTAAATAGTACAGTAAATACAGTGCTGGGTTTAGACTCAAAACGATCTGAGTTCAAATCTGTGTGATCCTAGCTAGGTAAATCACCATAACTTCTATTTGCCTCACTTTATCTACAAACTGGAAACAAAAATAGCATCTACCTCATAGGGTTGAGAGGATCATATGAGATAAAACATTTAAAACACTTTGCAAACCTTAAAGTATTCTATAAATTCTAGGTATTATTTTTGATATTATTGTAGTTCTGTTACCCAACAGAATTGGAAAGTAAACAGCTTATCCCACTTCCTGTTTATATGTACCTCTCTCCCATTCTCTGGAATCATCTTTGCCTCCCAAAGCATTTCTACCTCTGACTCAAATATGTTTCCTTTCTGTTCTCTTTTGATTAGCCAAACCCTCCCTGGTACCCTGGGTTCTGCTAGATAAGCATTTTGCCCCAAACTGGGCTATCATATCTCTTCTGGGCCTTTTCCGAATTTCATACCTAGCCCTTCCACTCTCACCTCTACTCTTTTCTAGATCTCCTTAATGTGCTGATTCCTCCATTAGAATGTAAGCTCTTTAAGATAAGGGACTTTCTTAGTTTGCTTACATTTGTTTCCCTAGGCTTGGTATGATACATGAGACATAGTAAGTGCTTAATAGAAGATTTTCCATTCATGCATAAATTTATTCTTTCATTCACCAGGACCAGTCTCCAATATTTTCTCTTTCAAAAAGTTGGGCTTTGTTTTCCTTTAATTTCTAAAAAGGTACTTTCCAGCACCTTGTATATCACTGGATGGAGATTTAATTTTTGGTATGTCAGAATTAAACTCTGACAAGACAAAGTTTTTGGTTTCCTTAAGAGAGCCAGGTTCTGGTGAGACTGATTCATATGAAGAAGATAGAGACAAGGATCAGAAAGTCTTATCTGCATGTGTTTCTGGCAAATGTCGTCTCAAATAGATGCAATTCTTTATTACTGTCCCAGCACAGACTGAAAGACTCTCACAGGAGATATGCATAGAGATTGTTGGGAAGAGAATGCTGTGATTGCATTTTGAAGGAGAAGGGAGCAGAAGATATGGTCATTGGGGTAACAGAGTAAAGAAAGGGGATTGGCTGTGGTTGGTGTTGAGTACAACTGGACTCCACAATGACTGTTGGCATCCTTGTCCACTGAGGGATGCTTACATCATATGACATCACATGACAAGAATATGAGGTATGAACTTTCCCCTTCCACATATCATGTGGATATGAAATGTCTTTTACCTTCTTTTCCATCTCCCTTTATGTATGGTAGGATGGATAAGTCTAATCCAGAGGTTTGTGGTTTGTTTGTTTGTTTGTTTTTTGGTGGTGGTTGTTCTTTAAAGTTGTTGTTTGATGTTATAATTAGAATAAAACTGGCTTTAAAAAATAGAATAAAGCTGGCTTTCTCCAGTTATATCTGCTTTTACTTGTGAATTTAATTATCTGTGAAGAGAATGGGGGTACAGCTAGGTGGTGCAGTGGTTAGAGCACTGGCACTGAAAGGAGGATCTGAGTTCAAATCTGGTCTCAGACACTTAACACTTCCTAGCTGTGTGATCCTGGGCAAGTCACTTAACCCCAATTGCCTCAGGAAAAAAAAAGAGAATGGAGGTAGTAAAAGAGACAAATAGTAACTGGTATTCGTTTGTAGAAACAGAGATCTGAACCCTCTATTTAACATGATAGGAGTGCTAGCTGGGGGTTTTGAATAAATGAGAATCTTATTGATATTGATTTTTTTTCATATTTTGTATAAATGTCCTAAAGCAGATTAAAAGTGAAAATTTTCTGCTCTCAGACTAAAGTGAGTCAAGGATTATTACTATCTGGAAAGAGACTGGGTTGTCAGGTTATATTTCCTCCTTCATTTTTCCTCCCTCTGTACCATGAATATGTAGAGAAAAATCTGCAAAAGTGGTGTCAAAAGGGCTGATGGGAAAAGAAGGAACTCTCCAGTGGAAGGAGAAAACTAATATCTATACATAACTTGTAAAACCTAGAAGGGAAGGTGTGAGTACATTTTTGCCTTCACTTTTCAAATTCAGAGAGCCCAGAGGTAATAACTTTTTCACAGAAATTTGGCAAAACCAGCAAAATAATTTAACATATTGCTTCCTCCTCTGTGTTATGGAAGGAACAGTGAGTGATGTGAGGAGAGAGAGCAGAAGACAAAACTTAAGAAATGGTTTATATACTTATATACTAGTATACCAAAACTCAAGTATTGACAGTAAGCAAAGTGAACTGAAAGTCCTAATCCAAGGAGATAAATTCTCATGCCACCTTCCACTGCATTTATACATCCAGAAAATTAGCATGTTACAATCACATAGCTTTTTAAAAAAAAAAAAAATATGGAGCTAAATATATAGCTCTACTAATTTTGTATGTAAATTCTTCTCAAGGCTTCCCCTATCCCAATATTTTTGGTATGGAATGACTCCTAATCCATAGTGAAATATTTAATTCCCTGTTTCTATCCTCTACTCCTATAGCTGGCTTCTGGATAAAAGAAAATTAGGTAAGAGCAAATTCCTTGCAGCTAACCAGTCATGGGTATTCTAATATTTATATGCTTAATGGTTTGGGTGACACTGGTCTGTAACATGATATTTCTTCCCTTGGAAATGATTTTAATTTATACCAGCACCCTTTAGTTGTTCCTGCTCTTTCTACATCAAGCTGATAAAGCTTTCTTTCTGTGCCTCCAGGATGCTATCTAGAAAGTAATCCTCCCCAGAACAACTCCTCACTAGAGGGATTTTGGGATTTGGGGGGAACTAAAATTTATTGTATTAAACCAGTTTGCATTTTGAAAAAGTTCCAATTGGTAATATAGATGAATATTTAATTTTCTTTAAGACTGATTAAGTTTTATTAATTAAGACTTTATTAAGAACATAAATTTCTATTTATTAAAAATATACACTTGTGGGTGGAAAATGCCATCTGCAACTAGAGAGAGAACTATGGAGACTGAATGCAAATTGATGCATACTATTTTTACTTTTTGTTTTTGTTTTTTTTTCCTTTCTTGTGTTTTTTCCCTTTTGTTCTGATTTTTTGCTTCCAACATGATTTACATGGAAATATCTAAAAAGTGAATGTACATGTATAACTGTAAGAAATAAAATGTATAGCAATATACACTTGCAAAAAAATGAAAAGAAAACATACTTTTGTGTTACCAAGTATTTTTCCTAAACATATTCAAACTTCTTTAAAATTATGACTTGTAAGCATTAATGGAAAATGCTATCCACATCCCTGAGGGGATTGATGAGAGTGAGAAGTAGAATTGGCCATGATTTTGGACCAATTTGGGAATTTGTTTTTTCTTAACTATACTCATTAATTACAAAAGTTTTATTTTTGTTTTGAGAAGAGAACAAGTGGAGAAACCTATTGTTAAAGGTCTTTTTAGCTACAAAGGACAAAAGAAATAGAGGATGATAGTGAGGATGGTTTTTTCAGGTGGGGGGAACATGGGCATGTTTGTGGGCCTTAGGAAATGACCTAGTATATAGAGAGAGATTGAAAATGAGTGAAAGAGATGAAAGCTAGATGGCACAGTGGATAGAACCCAGCCCTAAAGTCAGGAAGACCTGAGTTCAAATCTGGTCTCAAACATGTAACACTTCCCAGCTGTGTGACCCTGGGCAAGTCACTTAGCTCCAGTTGCCTCAGCAAAATAAATAAATAAGTGAAAGAGTGAGGATAATAGAGGGGAATTTCTATTTTAGGAGACAGAATAGGATTGCTTGAACAAGTAGAATATTAATCTTGCCAAGAAATACACTTCATTATGTGAGACAAGGATGAAGGAAGAGACAGTGGAAGAAGGGATTTAAGTGAAAGGAAATGATGAAAAAAAGAGAAGTTTACAGAGGGTGATCTCAATTTTTTTTTCTGTAAAGTGTAAGGCAAGGTTGTCAGCTGAGAGAGTAGGAGGAGGGATGAAAAAATCTGAAAAAGCACTGTGGAGAGTGAGATAGTGAGTTGATAACAAAAATATAGTAAAATTATCTATTAGCAATAACGGCCCAGTTTAGATTGTATAATACAAATTTGCAATGAACCCAGCCATGATAGTTGTGATTTACTCTACCTTTTTTTCAGCAGCATATATGTATGATGGGACTGATTCAAGTCTGAGTCTTGGTTGGGCATAATCAATGATACGGTAAGGAAGATAAGGATTCAATAAAAAAAGGTCAATATAGAGTTAAGTTTGTTGTCATGGAATCAAGAGAGTATCTAGAGCAGGAGAAATAACCTGGAAGAGGATAAAAGGGTCAAAGAATTAGAGTTTACAGTGTGAATGAAAAGTAGAATTTTGTAAAGGAAAAACAAAGGAGAAGTGAAAAGTCAGTAGATAATATTTACATAAGATGATTCAGAATTCAAAGAAGTTATACATTTGTATATAATGGAAAGCTTACGGATATGACCATCTTTGTGTATGGCTGAGGTGGGATGGAGAATCGGGATACCTCACTATCTCAGTAGCAGAATCATCCAGACTATAGAAGACTAAGATGGAACCTGACCCAACAGACCTATCCAAAAGTGCTGGAGAAGATTGATCTGAGCACAAAGTTCCAATCCCAGAACAAAGAATGGAAATATGAGTTTTAAAAAAAATAACATCAAACACAATAAAAAAATTCTTTGGGGATAGAATTCTAGGTCACAGGCAACAAGATCATAAATTAGAAAATTTTTCTACTTTTCAGTAATTCTCATGAATCCCTAAAAAGATAAATTGTGTGCTAGATGTGGAACAAATATGGTAGGATCTGAGGAGAAAAAAAAAGATCTCCAACAAGTGAAAAACTAACATTTTACTGTAATTAACATTTAACTTTAAAAACTAACATTTAACTTTAAGGCAATCTTTCAGCATTTCTGCTCCACCCATCAGTGATATATACAAAATGATCCCTTCTTATATCCTTAGTCCTCCTTTGATGTTTTTTAGATTGTTGGATTTTCAGGCCCCTCTGTGACATTACTAACTGCTGAGGAAATCAGAAAACTGAGTGTTCCTGTTGGAGTTGTGCTTCTACAACTTATTCCCACATATGCATTGTTCTCTGGCTTTTCCAAAGGCCCCTCAAAATGGGTTTACAACTACCCTGGAGCTTTTTCAGGAGAAACTTCTACTTTTGTAAGATCTAGATAGAAAGCCTACATGATTCATCTGTCTGTCTCTGACACCTCTCTAGTATTACAGGAAGATTATAGGCTTATTTACTTTTTCCAGAGCCAGCTTTGCTGGCAACCCCCTTTCTTATTGCCCATGAACTGCCAGCTTCAGGTCTAAGTGAAAAAAACCTCTTTAATATAGTTTCTCATTAGATTTCTGATCATTATTTCATGTGATGAGAATATCAGATTTTTGTTAGAGTATGTATGGGAAAATTGGGCAGCCTACCTCCATTTAGACAGCCATTATGACTGGAAAACTATTTTGTGCTTCCACTGAAACCTACTGTGTCAAAACCGAAACAGAATATGAGTACTTCAAGTCTACTCTTTCACCCTTGATTTAGAACTGATTGCTAGATAATACTAGCATAGTCTTTTTATATTTATTCCAAATAAGCTTCTTATTTTGTGCACTCTTCATTTCCTATGAATATAATAAACCTTATTGAGCATATACTATGTGTGTTAAGTTCAGGGTGTACAGAGGCAAGATACAATTCCTGCTCCTAAAAACAATATTAAAGAATGGGGAATGGAACATGAATACATATAAGCATAATTTATAACATAATAAATCCAAAAAAGAAGTCCCAATAGAGTAGCATGTGTTATTTGAGAAGGGATAAATGAATTTAGAGACATGGTAAGGGTTTATGCAATTTGACTTTGAAGGAGGGAAAAGATTTCAACAAATAGAAGTATCAGAGATGCTACATGGATTTCATGTTCCTGTTCATTTTTTCTTCTGAACAATTTGTTTCCATCAGTTTGTTTGCCTTAGATGACTATCTTCTAGGCAAAAATCAGAATGATGCTTTGTCAGTATCAAATAGAGGACTGTGCATTTAATCAGATTCTAAGTAACAAAAGCTTTTTTATTATCATGGTGATGAAATTTTTAATGTTCCTTTCACCTGAAAATTATTTTTCTAGGTCAACAAAACTCTGCTCAGAATTGTTTCAATAATGCTGAATAATTCATTTGTAGAGTTTCTGTATACCTCATATATCTCCATAACATGAATTTTATGACACCTAAAAGAAAAGGTATCAGTTTTTGTTGTTGTTCAGTCATTTCATTTATGTTCAACTCTTTGTGACCCATTTGGAATTTTCCTGGTAAATATACTAGAATGTTTTGACATTTCTTTTTATGGTTCATTTTACAAATAAGGAAACAGAGGCAACCAGAATTAAGCATCTTGCCCAGGGTCGCCACACAACTAGTAAGTGTCTGAGGCCTTGTTTGATCTCAGACCTTCCTGATTCAAGGCCCAATGCTTTTATTTACTGCACCAGCTAGCTGCCCATTAGCCCTTGAGCAGAGGACAATGGATTAATATCTAATCTAGATCACAGGGTAGATGATACTATGTGTAATAATAGTGAAAAGAGCAAAAAGAGTGAGACCTTTATGTTCCAGCTGTGCCAAATATCATGACTGTATAAAACACTGAATCTCTCTAAAAACTGTCTTGCATCATAGTGTTGTGAAAATGCCTTGTGAACTATAAAGCACTATCAAATATTGCCCTTTGATCTATATTATATCTTATATAATTTATATGGTAGGTAAGAACTATAAGGAAGTAGTATGTTGTGATAAGAGTAGTAGAATGGGGAGTCAGGAGACTCATGCTGAGATCTAAGGGAGATTTTGTCGCAATATTAGGAAGAAACTTTGAACAATAAGTAATAAGAGGCATTGTGATGTAATAATAAAAAGAAACATGTGGCTTTATTATCAGAAGGTCTTGGTTCAAAACTTGCTGTTAACACTTCCTCCCTACCTGGGTGGCCTTGAACAAACCCTCAGTTTCCTGCTCTGTAAAACAGAGGGATTAATGAGGTAGTCTTTAAAATCCCTTCTAATTTTAAATCTAGATAACTAGTGAATATTCTCATATTGAAAGTATTCAAGCAGAGGTCAAATTAAATAGTAAATATTATTTGATTGAATTAATACATAAATTGATGATCATTTATTAGTGATGTAAGGAGTTAGACTAAACTAAATTGATGGATATCTCCAAGAAAAGAGATTTCTGCATAGTAATAGATTTGGGAGACAGATTACAAGGAATTAGATATTAAATAAGAAGTGAGGCAATGGAGACTGTGTATAGACTACTTTTTTCTTGGAATTTAAGAATATAAGGGATGTGAAAACATACTGAACCTCTCCCCCATATTCCTGTTTCCTTCTCTTTTTAGAATACACATTAAAAAGTGATATTAGGGCAGTATTTTAGTTTAAAGTCAGTCCTTGAGTCTTATTTATCTATCTTGGAAATTTTATCAGTCTTTAACTCAAAGAAAGGAAGCAAGCATTTATTAAGTGCTTTCTGTATACTGGGCACTATACTGTATATCTCATTTGATCCTCACAACAGCACTGGAAAAGTAAGTGCTATTATTAATCTCTGTTTTACAACTGAGGAAACTGAAGCAGACAGCGGTTAAGTGATTTGCCTAGTTATACAACTAGTAAGCATCTAAGGCTGAATTAGAATTCAGGTCTTCCTGCCCCAGGGCTTTCCACTGTACCATTTAGTTGGTTCATTAAATACTGCAGCAATGCACCCTGCATTAAATCTAAAGGTCTAACCGTATTTTGAAGGAAATGAGGGAAATAATTCAGGGAGAAAGGTGCTTGGACAAGAGCCAAGAGGTTTTGAAACCTCTTAGGAGTAATACTTTTCCCCCATTCCCCCACTCCATGCCTTATTTGAATCAGGATAATATTCAAACCAAGAAAAAGATTGGTTATCTCAATCAGCAAGTTATTTTACCTTGAATAGGTGAAAAGGACAATCCTTAAAGTATATGCAGCAGCCATACCTTGGTAAACTGCCTCAGCTGATGGGCTAAACCAGGTTTAAGGTAACCAGTGAGTCTCAAACAAATCAGTGATGCAAGGAGATGTCTAGCATGTGAAGATTTTCACCAGCAGAATGGGCAGATGAGAACAGTTTGTTCCAGTGTTCATGAAGGTAGCTGAAGCAGATGCTGTGTAGCACTTACAGCTTGGTCAGACATTGAAGGCACAAGGCCATGCACTTATCTCAGGTCATCACCACTCATCTTAACGTTTGTCCTGTCACTGGACTTGACTCTGAAAGAGAGTGAGACCAATAGATTTGTGTCACTCTGCTTTGCTTAAATCCAATTCATGCATGAGTCAAGATAGCATCCTATACTGTCATTGGTCCCCTTTGAAAATGAAGGATGATCAACAATATTTGTTCTGTATCAAGCTTGTTTTCACATCATTGTTTGCTTGTTGTCTTCCCCAGAAGATTGTGAGGACTGCCTTTTGCCCCTTTTTGTATTCCCAGCTCTGGCATATTGTAGGTGCTTAATAAAAGTTTATTTATTATTACTATGTGCCAGAAACTATGCTAAGCATGCCTTCTAACAGTATGCCAAAAGTCAAGTGATTCTTGTTCTGTTGATGAAGGAAAATATTAACTGAACTTGTACTTTCAACTGTTCTTATTAGGGTGTTTTGTTTACTATCTAGGAATGCTATAAATTTTAACTAAAAAAATTAATTAAGTTAGAATGGTTTCCAAGAACAAGTACTTTTCTCCCTCTCTAATAAAAAAAAAAATGTTTAGTTTGGAAATGTAACAGAGGTCTGTCAAAAGTAAGTCCCAACTTTGGAGAATGCTCTGACTACTGCCAAACCCTAAAAAAACATGATGACAAGTGATGGAAAGGCCTTGCTCCAGAATCTGGAGCAATTGGCAGAAATCCATAATTCTGATTAGTAACCTTGAGATAAATTATTGATTAGCTTCTAAGTCTGAATTGAGGTTCATTCAAAAGGTATAAACAGGCAAAGCAGGCCTCTTTTGCTTCCTCTCTTCTGTCTATCTATGTCCAAGAAAGAAAGTGCACTAGGATTTTTTTTTTTTTTGGGGGGGGGGGAGGGGATGGGAAGAGAGGCCTCAGGCTTTTGTAGCCCAAACAAAGCTGTGTTATATAAATACTTGGCATGCTTGTGAATGCTGATTATAACATATTCAGGGTGAGCATTTATACCTCAGAAATTAGTAAGTGCTGTAAAAATCAGTATATGATTTATTGTTTTATTGATTATCAAGATTTAAAAAAAGATGTAGAAAATATTAATAATGCAGATTAAACTTTTAAGTGTGTCATGCATACATTTTTCCCCAAAAACAGTTAGCTATTTAATATTTGTCAGCTCATCCCTGGAAGGCTTTATGTAATCCAAGAACACATGACTATACTGTTGCTTCTTTCTCTATTGTATCTGTTCATAATCTTTAATGAGAGAATTTGAGATAATTAAAACCTTGTGAGCTTTGAAAGGTCAGAACAGTGTATGCCAGAAGTCTAGAAGCTGAATTTCATACCATGTCAGAGAGTGATAAATGGACCATAGAAGTATAATTTGTCATTGGGCCAGTACAACATTAGTTGCCAGAAGCAAATAATAACACTTTTGAGAATTCAAGGTCAATAAGTATAGGCAATAAGAAAACAAAACTATCATTCTTTGCAGATGATATGATGGTATATTTAATCAATTAGAAACTAATTGAAACAATTAACAACTTTAGCAAAATTGCAGGATATTAACTACATAAATCATCAGCATTTCAACAGATGTACCAACAAATGCAGCAAAAAAGAGATAGAAAGAGAAAAATTCATTTAAAATAACTACAGACAATACAAAATACTTGTGAGTCTCCCTGCCAAGACAACACAGAGACTATATGAACATAATTATAAACATATTTTATATAAATAAACATAGATCTAATTTGTACAAGATTTCAAACAGCATTACAAAATGGTGATTATCAAAACAATCTGATATTGCCTAAGAAATAGAATAGTGGATCATTGGAACAGATTAGATATACATGTAGTAATAATGACCATAGTAATCAAAATAATAGTAGTAATCTAATCTAAACTCAAAGATCCAAGTTTTGGAAACAAGAACTCACCATCTGACAAAAGTGGCTAGAATTCAAAGTCACTCCCATGCCATGATAACTCAGAAACTAACTTAGGTAATGCAACAATAATAGTATTTATATAGCATTGTTGAGTTATAAAACATTTTGTTGTATAGTATCTGTATTACATCAAAAAAAATCACACATTGCAAATCATTTCTAGCAAACTGTAGCAAGTTAAACAATTATATATTTAGTTATAATGCTTATTCAAAATTATCTCATCATTTTCTACACCATTAGCATTAAAGTACAGAGTCATTCATTATACAAAAGAACTACTTTTTATTTCAAAAAGACAGGGACCTAAATATTTTTAAACAAGTAGTGTAAGTTCCATGGAGGCTATTGTAACTAGTCTAATTTTTGTACTTTTCCTATTGTACTTAGCACAATACTCTGCACATAATACGAACTTAATTTTTGTTGAGTAAATAAATGAAGTTTAAATGAATTTATATTTGTAGTTTTTCAAAACCTAGGATCAAATTTAAAATTATGTGATTCTATAACATGGCATCTTCAAAGGCATCTTGAAAGCTGATAAGTAAGTAGAAGTTTTTCAGTAACCACAAATATAATTTTATTCAAGGATAGTACTGCCTCCAGAGCTTCTCTGCTAACTTAAACATGCACTCACAGAGAGTCAACTTACCGCCATTCTTCTCGGGTTTCTAAAGATAACCTTAAGGAATTGGATTTTTCTAGTATTGTCACACATTAGGCCCCACCAGTATGCTTCCCACTGATTATCAGATAGACTGAATTAGTTTTTAGAAAATATATATCATGTACTTTATATATAAAGATATATCAAGGACAATTAGTACAGAAATAAGTCTTCCAAACTGGAGTCACTTTATCTTCCCTGCACAAAATCCCAAGTTATAATTATAATAAAATGGTAGTGGGGAAGGCAGAGCTATGATGGAGGTGAAAAGGCAAGAACTGTCCTGAATTCTCCCCCATTCCCCTGCAGATACCTTTAAGTAATGCTTAAAATAAATTCTAGAGCCCAGAACCCACATAAGGATGAAGTGAAACAGTTTTCTATCTTAAGACAATTTAGAAGATTGGCAGAAAAGCTCTATTTTACCAGTTCAAGAGTGGAGCACAATCCAGCCCAGGCCATGCCAATGCACATCAATCCCAGTAAACCAGGAATAGGTCTTAGGAGTGACTGAATTAGTGGCAGCAGTAACAGTACCCAGACCTCTCAGCCCACAGTTTATAAAGGGGTTGGGCAACTGGTCAAAAGGGTCCCTTTTTTGCCACCACCAGGGGCAGGACTCTTTTGCACTGCCCATACTTGGATCTGGATTGCAGTCTTTGGTCTAAGTCCCAGGACAAGGAGGAATACTAGCACATTAGAGCTTGCAGCCTCAATGTAGTAAGAATCCTGGTCAGAGTTCTAGAGTGGGAAAGAGTGCTTATAGTCTCTCACAGACCAGTGCATAGTACAGGATACACCTTTCCCTGGATCATACCACCTAGGAAGAACTGAAAACTTAGAGGTTCCTGGAATTATCTCTGAAAATAGCTGTACAAAAAAATCTGAGGCTGAGAATAGTGCTCCCTCAGTCCTGTAATAAGCAGACAGGACTTTTTTTTTTTTTATCATAAAGTTGAAAGGCAAGAAATAGATTAGAAAATGAACAAACAGCAGAAAAAGATCCTGACTATATGTTACTATGGTGACAAGCATGTTCAAAACACAAACTCAGAAGATGACAGTAAAGTCAAATCTACATCCAAGGCCTTAGAGAAAAAAATATGGATTGACTCTAGGCTTTGCAGGAGTTAGAAAATAATTTTAAATATCAAGTTAGAGAGATATAGAGTACAAATTGGGAAGAGAAATGAGAGTGGTACAAGAAAATGATGAAAAAAGAGTCAACAGCTTGGTAAAGGCACCAAAAAAATCCAGAAGAAAACTGTGCCTTAAAAAACAGAATAAACCAAATGATTAAAAAAAAAAGACACAAAAAATCCAATAAAGAGAAGAATGTTTTGAAAAGCAGAATTGACCAAATGGAAAAAGATGTACAAAAATTCATTGAAGAGAACTTATTAAAAAGATTTAATCAAATGGAAAAATAGGTTCAAAAATCCACTGAAGAAAAAAAACTCCTTAAAAGTTAGAATTGGCCAAGTGGAAGTGGACTTCATAAGACATCAAGAAATAATTTTTAAGAAAGAAAAAAATAAAAGACAATGTGAAATATCTCACAGGAAAAAAAAAAACTGACCTAGAAAATAGATCTAGAAGAGATAATTTAAGAATTACTTGGCTATCTATTAACCTTAATCAAAAAAGGGGCCTAAACATCATCTTTCATGAAAGTTTCAAGGAAAACTGCCCTGATATTTTAGAACTGAGGATAAAATAGAAACTGAAAAAATCCACCAGTCACCCCCTGAAAGAGATCCTAAATGAAAACTCCAAGGAATATTATATCCAACTTGTAAACAGACAAAAAGAAACAATTCAAATATCATGGAACCTCAATCAGGATAAACAAGATTTAGCAGTTTCTACATTAAAGTATTGGAGGGCTTAGAATATGATATTCTGGAAGGCAAAAGAGCTAGAATTACAACCTAAAATCATCTACTCAACAAACTGAATATATTTCTTCAGGGGAAAAACAGATACTCTGTTAAATAGAGGATTTTCAAGCATTCCTGATGAAAAGATCAGAGCTGAGTGAAAAAGGTGACTTTCAAATAAGAGAATCAAAAGCGTAAAAAGGTAAATGAGAAAGAGAAATCATATGGGATTTAATATAATTAAACTTTATATTCCTACATGGAAAAATAATACTTGAAACTCCTAAAAACGTTCTATTAGGAAAGTTGGAAATAATATAAGTAGACAGAAAGAATATGATTGAAACAATCATCTCAAGTTCACTATTTTTCTTAACAAAATCTGACTTATGAATATAATGTAATATTTTATTGTGCCATAAGAAATAACAAAAGGGTTAGTTTCAAAAAAACTTGGAAACACTTGTATGACCTGATGCAGAAAGAAGTGAGCAGAACTAAGACAATGCATTTATTATCAAGACAAATCACTTTTGAAAGCCTTTCTGACTCTAATCAATGCAGTGACCAACCATAATTGCAAAAGGACCAATACAAAACCATGACACCCATCTTCTGAGGGAAGGATGTATATTTCTATACATCACCAATATGGGAATTTGTTTTGTTTGGCTATGCATATTACAAAGATTCTCTTTTTCTTCTTTCTAATTGTGAAGGAAAGTGGGATCAGTAAATGTTAATTTAAAAAATTCTTTTTAAAGAAAAGGAAAGACTTTAAGTGAGTACTTTATTGTTTTATATGTACTATGTGTTTCAATATCCTCTCACAAGATGTCTCATCCCTATTTTTTACTTTAAGTGCCAAAGAGGAGGAAGGGAGAAAGGGGCAAAGACTATCCAACACGTCACAAATTCTAGTTTAGATTTCTTTACCTTTGTGTATATATGTCATGGACCCCTTTGACAATTTGGTAAAACTGATGACACTTTTTCAGAATATTTCTTAATTTTAAAAAAGGGCAGAAGATTACAAAGGAAATCAATTATATTTAAATAGTCATCAAAATACTTTTAAAAAGAAAGTTCAGAAACTCCAGTTTAAGAACTTCTAAGTCTAGTAGACTTTTTAAAAGAAAAAAAAGTTTGTTTGTTTGTTTTTTTTTTCATCTCTTTCTATTGGAAATTCTCTAGCTCTGGATCTGTGAGATGAAAGCATATGCTTGGTAGTTGCTCTTTCATTTTGAATTAGAGACACCATCTCTTTTAAGGTTCTGATGGCAACATAATACAGGGAACACTGAATAGGGAAGAAATGAGCTTGATGGCTGGGTGATGGGTGTTTAGTTATGCAGGAAGGGTTTGGGGAAAAGCGACTTTAGTCAGATGATTTTTCCTTTTTTAACCAAGCAATCCTGGCACAAAATTTTAGGCATGCTCCTTTTTATGATAACAAATAGAAGTGGAGCACAAATGATATGGGAATTGAGATTCCAGAATCTGCCCATGAGTGGTGCTGCTGCTCTGAAATTCTATCCCTCTGCCTTTTATTTTTCAATTTTGCTTCAGTAAATTTATTTTAATTCAAGTATGAGTCATCCCTTTTGAGCTCACACCAAAGTGGGGAAGAGAGAATGGGGAAATAAATGAAATGAGGAAACAAGCCAAGATAATTATGGTTGTTGAGGGAATTAATGTATGCTCCTTCAAAATGATAAGAATCTGGGAAAAGCTTCTGGTTTTGAGCCAGTGCCCATAAGCCAAAATTATGATTCCTGTCAGCACATACACAGTGAAAGTAAGTTGGTATGGTTTGAGTTTGGAGCCCCACCTAGTGGCTTTGACAGATTTGTACTCTATGCAACTTAAAATGCACCTCCTTTTCCCTCATAGTGCCCATGTAATGCATGATTCATATTGAAAGAAGGGAAGTGGAGGAGAAGAGGTTATTTGCTTTTTTATACACTTTACAAATGTAATAGGATGAAGGTATAAGGAAACAGGAGACTCCCCACCTCTACTCTGCCTAGAGCAAACTCCGTGGAATATTGAACCTTGTTCTTCTAGAAAAAGGTTGAACATATTGTAGTATGACACAACAAACTCTTGTTGATACCTTAGTCCTCTCCCTATCCTATAACAATGGAAATAGAATAGGGTGCTGATGTTGCATCAATTAAAGAAGGGACACCTTCTATCTCCTTCCTGATTCTGGGGATGTATAACAAGTAACTCTTACTTTCTGTGCTTCCAATGAGGGGTGGGAAAGAGATCATGTCCTTCTTTTCAGTCTAATGTCTAGGAAGACTTGGCAGCTAAAGCAAGGGCCTGATTATGTAAACTGGATCTGGACTGTAGAACTCTAGCTGCCTTTTCTGCTTTGTAATTCTTTACTGAGTATAGGTGATGAATATAATCCTAAAATGGGCATTTCTAGTTTTAGAATCAGCTTTGTGAATTCAAGTGATTCTGAGTCCCTTAGTTAGAGCTAATTGGGATCTATATCAAAGAGGATGCCACCAGCAAAAAGATAAGCTCAATCACTTTCCTGGCTTATCATGTTATGCCACAGTTCTCTTTAACTATCATGACTCAGTTTCCCTGTACGAGTTTCCCTTGTCCCAGTTTCCTTAACTGTTCTGTCTTAATCCCTTTAGTTGTAAATCCCACTCTGACCCAGTAAAACTAAGGATTATTTGCTCTCAGGTTATAAATTAGCAAGATAAACAAGAGAGTAGACCTCCTGACTCTTTTGTGTCCTCAAGAATTTACAATATCCTTCTAAAATATTCCAAGATACCCCACGATATCTTTACTTCTTTGTATTCAGACGTCCTGTCTCTGGATTTTTTTTTAGGATTTATGGCCTCCCCTTCCTGATAGAAACTTTCCCTCCTTTCCTCTCCTTTGTCTCCAAAAAGGTACTTAAAGGTTTGAGATTCTCCCATTCAGCACTGGATAATTCCAAATGAGAGTCTTGTCCAGTCAATCTTACCCTCCATTAAAATATTAAAAACTCTCTAATCTCTCTCCTGCATCAGTTTTTCTGGCATTACAATCAGAAGACAGAGAATTAAGCAATTGTCTGGATAATGCAGAACTAAGGTGACATGCAAAATGCCTATTCATGATTTTTGAAAATTACTTTTTTTTTATTTTTTTATGTTTATGTCTCAATTTCTTATTAGGGTATAATGGTAGTTACAATAGCTTGTTTACTTTTTTCTATTATTGCCTGTTTGTGAGTCTTTTGTGTCAAGCATTTCTTTTTTGCATGTGTGGAGAAAATAAATAGCTGTTCTATGGTTGATTTATTTATATCTTGTGTATATCTTTTATGTTCTCTCCCACATTCGACTTTGAATTTCTTGAGAGGAAGAACATTTTTTTGTCCCCTTTTTTGTATGGCCAGGCTTGGCACAAAGCTGACACATGGTAATCAACTTATTAACAGCTAGTTGACTGACTCACTAACATTGCATACCTTTGTAAATACTTTTCTATATCTCCTTTTTACAGATCAACTGAAGCCATACATACATTTTGAGTTATCTTCTCCTCTCACATTCTACCAAGATCCTAGAGTGGAGCTGCAAAGAGCTGAAAGTGTGGTGAGAAAAAGAACCTTAGTGTCAAGTAAGAAATTGAAAGACAATTTTCCTAGGACTCTGAAGAGATTATTAGTATTGTTGCATAAGGGACAGAAAGGAATACTATTTGCTTAGTAAGTTTAGTCTGCAAATCATTTTTAAAAGTTTCTTTTTTAAAAATGGCTCTCCCCCCTCAAAAAAAAAAAAAAAAAAAAGATGTTCAAATGGAAATGGCTCTTAACTCTTTCCCTTTAGCTGAGTGTTTGTAAACAAACACTTCAGTGTTCTGAATCTTAAGGCCAAAACCCCAAAAGTAATGCAAACCATCTCTCCAAATGTATCTTTTCAATTCGAGAGTGACTGTGTATCAGATTTTCTTAAAAGGACAAATCTGTGTTGCAAATTGCACCCAACCCTTCAGGCTACTTTGTGTATCTTATCATTTATTCCCAGTGTACAATCTAGTAATAGTATATCACTCCAGCTCACATTCCCAATCACAGAAATACTCTAAAAACCTCCCTAAAGTGTGGGGTTGGATCCGAACAGAAAGTTCCTCTCTAATCTCCAATTTCTGTAGAGGGTTTTTGGACTAGATTAGTGATAGAGAAATATTTTGGAAGTGAAGGGCTAAAGGTAAAAGTGAATCACAGCATTTCAAACTACTCTGAAGTGGTCTAGAATTACTTCTAGGTTCTGGCCCTGATTCAATATTGATCTGGGTATATAAAAAGTAAATGGAATATTAATTATTAAAGTTATGGCATTCTCAATTGGTTGAACATCCCATGACCAGATTTTTTTTTTCTATAATAACCTTTTAGGCTACCCCAGGTTTAAAGTACTATGTGGGTCCCTATTTTGAATATTATAGCTCATAAAGACCTATGAGGTAATGTGGTTACTTTTCAATAGTCTACCAGAGGATATGAGTCTCTCAAAGCAATATCTATCCATCACATCCAGTCTCATTACATCTAGTAATTTCATTAATTGAATTTGGTGACTCATTGGAATATCAATATAACTGTACTATGCCCTTCTTAGAGTACTAACGTCTTTTTTAGGTTAGTTTCTTTACTAATAAGCTAGTTCTCATTTTTATTACACTTTGGAGAGAATTGCAGTTTTTTTTTTTTTAATTGAAAGTTGGTGATAACTGAACTGAGCAAGTCTATTGATGCTATTTTTTTTCAGCATGTACTCACATCATATCTCTGTGTCACATTTTGATAATTCTTGAATACTTCAAACTTTTTCCATTATTATTATATTGTTATTTGATGTTACTATTGTAATTGTTTTCAGGGACCATGAACCATGCTCATATGAACTTAATCAATGCATGTGTGTATTCTCACTGCTCTACTAACCTGCTTTGCTGTCTCACTCCCTCTCCTCAGGCCTTTCTATTCCCTGAGATACAACAATATTGAAATTAGGCCAATTAATAATCCTGATAATAGCCTCTAAGTGTTCAAGTGAAAGGAAGTCAATTGGCAAATTTCACTTTTGTTTTATTTAAAGAAATGTTGACAGCCATCTCAACCTTTAACAATCACCATTTTGATCAATCAACAGTCATTAACACTGTGGCAAAACTTCCACCAGTAAAAAAACAAAACAAAACAAACAACAAAAAAAAATTACAACTCACTGAAGGTTCAGATAGCATTTTTAAACAATGAAGTATTTTAAAATTAAGGCATGTATATATTTTAACGATATGATCCTATTGCACAATTAATAGACTAAAAGTATGGTATTAAAAAAAAAACCTTTTATATGTACTGGGAAATCAAAAAATTCATGTAACTTGCTTTATTGCAGTGTTTTAGAACTGAATCTACTATCTCCAAGGTATGTACAGTATAAAAGCAACAAAGTAAATAATAGGCAGTCTCACATCCCTGATTATCTGTTTGTGCTCATGGAAATGGCATTGAATTCCTTGAATTCCTATAGCTACCATGTTTCAGGTTCAGCAGAAATCCTCACTTAAGGTAATAAATCCCATGCTCCAGGATTCATCCTTCACAAACCCTTTTCCAATTGGTAAAAGTTGATAAGACCTTTCTGGGAATCTCTAATGAAATCTTCTAACCAGGGATAGGGCATGTCTTCACATCTATGGGGCTAGAGCCAACATGTTCCAATAATTAGGAGAAGCAGGAAGGGTAGGGAGGGATCTGATCTGGGGTGAGAACAGATATAATTTGAAAAAGCCAGGTGGGGTTTACCTAGGGTGTGTCAATGGGACAGGATCCTAAGGCTGGGAGAAGCATTTGAACCTGTTGAACTTAAGAGATTTTAAACCAGGAGTACATAGAAGATTAGTTAGCCAAAAGAAGAAGTTGCTCCAGGGAATTGACACTATCTGAATTCTTAAAATTTAGGGCTTTTTATTATAGTAATTTGTACCTTGTACCCTTTATCCCAGACTAAGGCTAGACATGGATGTGGTCTGCCAGCTCTCCTTTTGATTCAACTATTCCCATTATGCCATTCAATTTATATACAATGAAAATAGCAATGGGTCTGCAGTCTGAGGACCAGGGTTCAAATTGTGTTTCTCATGTCTGCTTCCTGTGTGACTTGGGGGAAGTCATTTAACTTCCCATGAATTTTAGCTTTTTCAATCATGAAATAAGGAGACTGGGCCAAATGACCTTGAACATTTCTTCCAGCTCTAAATCTATGATCTTCCCCAGAATCTGGTCCTAGTCCTTGAAGGAATGAAAATACCCCAATTTTCAAGGACTTTATATTAATAGAGGAGACAACAAATATACATATACACATACACATATATACACATGTGTATATACATATATAAATATACACAGAGAGACATATATATGTATGTATATATGCATATATATATATCCAAAATAAATAAAAAAATACAAAGTTACTAAATACAAAATAGAGAAGGAGAAGTTGGGAGAATCAAAAAACACTTCATTTGGAGAGTTGTGCTGGAGTCATTTTTTTTCCTTTTTTTATTAAAGTTTTTATTTTCAAAACATATGCATGAATGATTTTTCAACATTGACTCCTGCAAAACCAAATTTCTGCCCCCCTTCTCTCCTTCCCTTCCCCCATATGGCAAGCAATCCAATATATGTCAAATATGTGCAATTCTTCTCTATATATTTCCACAATTATCATGCTACACAAGAAAAATCAGATCAAAAAGGGAAAAAATTGAGAAAGAAAATGAATAGCAAGCAAACAACAACAAAAAGGGTGAAAATGCTATGTTGTGTTCCACACTCAGTTCCCACAGTCCTCTCTCTGGGTATAGATAACTCTCTTCATCACAAAATCATTGGAATGAAGCTACATCTTAAAGGAAGAAAAGGATGCTATAAATTGAAGAGGGAGAACATTCCAAATGTAAAAAAGGAGAGGATTCTTTATTCAGATTAGTGTGATCAGATTAATTAATGTAGATTATTGGGATGTTATGGGTATTCAGGGAATGCTTGACCTCTGGTGTGAAGTCAACTGCCAAGCTCTTTTCAGAACTACTTTCCACCTTTGATATGTACTTGATTCACTGAACTTTCAACTGTGGCTTCAAGAAATTGTAGCATACACAGTATCACATCTTGGCAACTATTTTGGCAGATACATTAAGCCGAGGTAACTGAGGGGTCTCAAATCCATTAGTGAGTTTGTGGGGTGTTCCGTTCCAAGCAAATGAAGACTTCCCTGGTGGAATGGGTGTATGAGAACAATTTGTTCCAACAGCCTTGAAAGTGATTGTAGTAGGCACTGTGGAGTTCTTAAGAGTCTGGTTAGACATCAGAGAAGACAGGTCATCTACCACATCCCAAGCTATCATTAATAATCTTGACTTTTGTCTTGCCATTGGGCTCTGGAAGAGTGAGGACTTTGAACAATTCTGTCTCATCTTAATCCAATTTATCTGTGAGTCAAAAGACATCACCTATTTGAGCAATAATGAACTGAACCAACTACACCCAGCGAAAGAACTCTGGGAGATGACTATGAACCACTACATAGAATTCCCAATCCCTCTATTTTTGTCCACCTGCACTTTTGATTTCCTTCACAGGCTAATTGTACACTATTTCAAAGTCCGATTCTTTTTGTACAGCAAAATGACTGTTTGGACATGTATACATATTGTATTTAACTTATACTTCAACATATTTAACATGTATTGGTTAACCTGCCATCTGGGGGAAGGAGTGGGGAGAAGGAGGGGAAAATTTGGAACAAAAGGTCTTGCAATTGTCAATGCTGAAAAATTACCCATGCATATATTTTGTAAATAAAATGATATATATATATATATATATATATATATTATATATATATATATATATATATATATATATATATATAAAGACATATAACTATTTCAGTTTACTATATGGACTATTTCTGCCTAATCTGTGGTAGAAATTTCAGATCTTGTATTGGTCTGATCAGCCACAGTCTGACACACTGTACCTTGAACCTGCTGTGGTGATGTCATTTGATCTTCTTCAAGCATGCTGGACAGCATCCAGATTAATGCAATTATGGAAGATGTAAATAATAATAATAAAAAAAAGTATAAAGGAGAGTTTAAGCAATTTTCCTAAAATCCTAATAATAAGTGAAGTCCTTAATCAATCAGAGAGTAATCTAAGACCTTGGCCATTGAAGGTAATGGACATCACACAAGAAATATCATGCAACTGATTGACTCAGTTGTGCCTCATGGTTCTCTATAGGGTATGTCAAAATTTGTAGTAAAGTTTTAAGCTACTAATGCTTAACTGCACTAAGATTTTGGAACCTCCCCATATGTCAACTATCAATTAATTTATCAGAGGAGGAGTCTGAGCTCCAGAATCCTTTATGGGAATGACTACTTTGTCTATATAGCGAGAAGAAGATTTTCCTATCCCTTTTAGTGTTGTTCGTGTGATCAGAACTTCTATATTGGAATATATATTCTACTACTAGTCAAGGAGAAGAGGAATATAGTGCCTACTATGTGTCAGGCACAGAGTTAAGTGGAGTTTTAAAAATTTTGTTTTTACAAAATCCCATTTGTAGAAACATATGCCTGAGAATGGATCCATATGTAGACACAATTACTGAAGGAAAATAGATTGACCAAGGAGATTAAGATTTGAATTATTTATTGGCAGTTATCTAGTCATCTAAAGGGCATACAGCCTATGAGGAGTCAGTGCCACTCAAACTTAGCTGATGGTTCATGATGATATGAGACACCTTGCTCATCAGATATTTCTTTATGAAGATTGGAAGAGATATAGACAAAGGAGAGGATTGAATCTGTCTGAACCAGTGCTGTATTCTTTACATGCTATGGTTAAGTTAACTTCCATTTATTTATTGTTAGATGGTCAGTGATTGCCTCATTTTGTTCTAATATAGAACCTGAACTATCAGACTGACCTTGAGTCAATCTTGTCCTATACAACACTGTGGAACTGGAAAGTTCATTTCAAGTAGATTGGTTGCCTCAACTGTAGTGACAGGTCTGGTTTGGGGTGAGGGGAATGAGTTATCTTGTTTAGAGTATCTGCTATCATTAAAATGTCTTGGTATCCATTTGGGTTAGGGCAAACAAATAGCAAAACCTAACTGGCAGCATGGGGTACACTGGGTTTGGGGCAGGGTGGTAAATGAATCTCCTGTTCTATTGGTTCTATGGTATAGGCACATATTACATATTTTACATACTTATAATTTATATTATAGTTGCAGGTACTAAAAATCACAGATGATCTTTTGAAAGGTGATGAAAAAAAAACTCACCTCTTTTATGTACTGCTTGGGAGGTAATGTATTCCTTTCTGTCTCCATTACATTTTCTCCAGAGATCTATCATATCTAACTTTTCTAATATTCTATTTACCTCTTTGACTTTTTTCTTATTTATTTTGTGGTTTGATTTATCTAATTCTGAGAGTGCAAGGTTAAGATCTCCCACTATTATAGTTTTACTGTCTATTTCTTCTTGCAGCTCTCTTAATTTCTCTTTTAAGAATTTAGATGCTACACCACTTGGTGCATGTATGTTTAATATAGATAGTGCTTCATTATCCATGCTACCCTTTAGCAAGATATAGTGCCCTTCCTTATCTCTTTTAATTAGATCAATTTTTGCTTTAGCTTGATCTGAGATCAGGATGGCTACCCCTGCTTTTTTGACTTCACCTGAAGCATAGTAGATTTTGCTCCAACCTTTTACCTTTAACCTGCATGTATCTCCCCGCTTCAGGTGTGTTTCCTGTAAACAACATATTGTAGGATTCTGGCTTTTAATCCATTCTGCTAACCGCTTCCTCTTTATGGGGGAGTTTACCCCATTCACATTTATGGTTAGAATGACCAATTCTGTATTACTTGCCATCTTGTTAACCCCGGTTTACGCTTTTCTCCCTGCTTTCCCCTTTCCCCCCTTCCCAGTATTAAGCTTGTGAGCACCACTTGCTTCTCACAGCCCTCCCTTTTTAGTATCCCTCCCCCCACCTTAGAGTTCCTCCCCCTATCTTACCCCTTTCCCTCCCCGTTTCCGTATTCCCTTCCGCTTAGCTTATTCCTTCCCTTTTCACTTTTCCCTTCTCACTTTTCAATGAGGTGGGAGAAGTTTCACCATAGATTGAATATGTCTTAAGATTTTTCACTTAAAGCCAATTCTGAAGGCAGTAAGATACCCACTATATTCATCCCCCTCCATTCTTTCTCTCAGATATAATAGGTTTCCTATGCCTCTTCATGAGATGTACTACCCCCACTTTACCCTTTTTCTGGTACAATGTCCTTTCCACATCAATTTCTAGAACAAGGTATACATGTATTCTTTATACATCTATATAGTCGAAATATAGTTCCCAAGATTAATCTTTACCTTTTTAGATTTCTCTTGAGTTCTGTATTTGTAGATCAAACTTTTTGTTAAGTTCTGGCTTTTTCATCAGAAATAGATGAAATTCGCTTACTTCGTTGAATGTCCATCTTCTTCCCTGGAAAAAGATGCTCATTCTCGCTGGGTAAGTTATTTTTGGTTGCATACCAAGTTCCTTAGCCTTTCGGAATATCATATTCCAGGCCCTTCGATCTTTTAATGTAGCTGCTGCCAGATCCTGGGTGATCCTTATTGTGGCTCCTTGATACTTGAATTGGGTTTTTCTAGCCGCTTGCAATATTTTTTCCTTCGTCTGAAGGTTCTGGCATTTGGCCACTATATTCCTTGGTGTTTTGATTTTAGGATCCCTTTCAGTGGGTGATCGATGAATCCTTTCAATGTTTATTTTTTCCTCTGTTCCTATGACTTCTGGGCAGTTCTCTTTGATAATTTCCTGGAAAATAGTGTCCAGGCTCTTTTTTTCATCATGTTTTTCTGGAAGTCCAATGATTCTCAGATTGTCTCTCCTGGATCTGTTTTCCAGGTCTGTTGTCTTCCCCAGAAGGTATTTCACATTCTTTTCCATTGTTTGATTTTTTTGGATTTGTTTGACTGATTCTTCTTGTCTCCTCGAGTCATTCAATTCCACTTGTTCAATTCTGATTTTCAGTGAAGTATTTTCTTCACTCACTTTTTAAAAATCTTTTTCTAATTGTCCCATTGAGTTCTTTTGTTCTGTGGAATTTTTTTCCATTTCGCCAATTTTGTTTTCCAGTTCACCAATCCTATTTTTCAAGGATTTTACTTCTTTATCCACTCTCTCTTTAACTTTCTCCAGGCTTTTTTGCCAAGCCTCCCTCTCCTTTTCCCAAGCTTCCCTCTCCTTTTGCCAAGCCTCACTCTGCTTTCCCCATTTTTCTTCTAGCTCCCTTGTGAGAGCCTTTTTAATCACTTCTATGAGGTTCATCTGTGCTGAGGAACAGATGATCTCCTCCTTTGGGAATTCACCTGGGGACTGTCTGTTTTTAGTCTCCTCAGGATTTAGAGTCTGCTCTCTATCTGTGTAGAAGCTGTCAAGGGTTAAAGTCCTCTTCAGCTTCTTGCTCATTCTGTCTAATAATCAAAGACAAACTACCAAAGAAAAACAGAAAAAACTGGAGTCTTTCTTTGGGGGGGGGGAGGGGGGAGGGGCTGGGTATGTTACCGAGCTTCCTCTACAGACTGCAGGGGGCAGCAGTGAGGCACTAGCAGGACTGTGTGCACGTGGGCTCTGAGATCCCAGAGCGTGCTGAGTCACTGTGGGGGAGGAAGGGGGGGGGGCGGCCAGGTCCCGGGAGACTCCAGCTGTTTGGGGTTGTATTCTTCACCCCCGGTGTTTTTAGCTTCTCTGCTGGGCTGCTGACTTGCTGCCGGAGCAAAGTATCCAAACCTGTAGCAAAGCTCTCCCCGCAGAGACGGTTGCGATCACTCCCCACCCCCTCTCCAGTCTGCTCCCGTGCTCTCACTGCTGCTGCCTGCTGCCTGCGCCCGATCTAAAACCATCCCAGCCCTCCAGTAGAGACAGACCTTTCTTGGCGGATCTCAAGGATGGCTTCTCTTGGTAACTATTTGTGGGTTTTTTTTCAGTCAAGCATTAATTCAGAGGCTTGTAATGAAATGGATAGTGAGAGAAAGCGTGGAGCTTATGCAGCTGTGTGCCTCCTCTCCGCCATCTTAACCGGAAGTCTGCTTGGGAGGTAATGGCAGAGGAAGCAGTGCCCATTGATTCCTGCCAGGGACTCATCAAAGGTGCCATATCCACCTGAAGGGCTGATCTGAGCCTGAGTGTTGACATCTGTAACTGATACTGATCAAAAACTCTTAATAGCTCTGATTGAGATTGAACAGCTGCAATTTACAATCTATAAAAAGTCTTCTTATAGTAATTGATCAATCAGTTGATCATATTGAGTTGTCCACAATAGCACATATAACTATAGCATCAAATACCTCCACTTCCCAATTGAGGCAGTGTGATATAGGGAGAATGGCTCCGATGTCAAAACACCTGGGTTCAATTTTAGGAAAAGTCACTTACCTCTCTGGACTTCTATTTCCTCAATTTGTAAAAGGATGCATTAGATGGCCTCTGAGATCTTTTCAAGCTCTATATATGCAAATGCAAAGAGTGAAGTGAACCTTAGAGATAGTGAAAACTTTCACGATAATAAAGGCATCCATTTCTTCCTCAAATAAAATCACAGGTGTTGTTCTTTATACATCACCTTTGACATGGGTCTCTAATTCATGTAGAATTTATGAATTGGTTTTTTTCCTAAGCCCTTTGGGTAAAAAAAGTAGTAAAATGAAATGAACAATGGATTTAGATTCATTTTATCTAGATTTGGAGCTAATATTAAATTAATTACCAGGAAGTGGTTGGTATGGATGGTGAGGAGATTGTGTCCCCTCCGATCAGGACTGATTCTTCAAGGGTTGTTCTGATTGCAAATGACTTTTTTCCTCACATGGCATATGGTATCTATTTTGTAAGAAGAGTACATGCAAGGCTGGAATATGAAGGAGAGTGATGTGAGGGTAACCTGCTTGGCAACATTACATATGCCAGCCTCCATGATGAATTGTTTCTGTAGATCTGGTTTTATCCAGATAGGAGCAGCAATGAACTGGTTTTTCAGGATATTAAATGTTATTTTCCACCCCTGTTGAATATTAGAAAGCCTTGATGTTTCAGCACATCCCTGATGGGTGCCAAAAAATAGAGAACCCAGGGATTAAGAGGTAAAGTTAAAGAACTACTGTATATCTTTTGTAGTAAACAGGGTCCTCTATTGAAGTCTAGCCTGCTCCTTGCATGGATCCATGCTACTCTTCACCAACTGTTTATGTGCCTTAGAGATAAATTATCTCCTCAAATAGGTACTTCACAATTTTATTGATGAGTGAGGCAACTAAGTGGCTCAATGAACAGTGTTGGACTTGGGGATCAAAAAAGTATAAGTTTGAATCCTGCATCAGACATTTCCTTGTTGTGTGACCCTGGATGAGGCTCTAAATCTCTCTCAGTCTCTATTTCCTTATCTGGAATCTGGGAATATAATAGCACCTAGCTCCCAAAATTGCTATGAGGATCAAATGAGATGATAATATGGAAAATGATTTGCTAACCTTAGTGCATTATGTAAATGCTAACTTATTAGTGGGTCCCTGAGTAAGACAAATTTAATGAAACCATTTGATGTTGCTGTAGTGACCAGAACCAGAGAAGTTTAGTTCAAGAATTGCTAACATGGAATCCAAGCACATATTTTAAGAACTCCATGTTTATTTATTTTCACTAAATTTCCATTTAAGTTGAACATTTTCCCAAATTGTTAACATCACTATTGGAAAGACTCAATTGACTTCAGCAGACTGCCAACTGTTTCATATCATATAAAAAGTTTAAGAACTGCTATTGTAAAGAGGGGAGAAGATTGAATCCTAATGTAACAATACTACAGCATTACCCAGTATTATCCAGAAGTCAACTGTTTGCTCCAATAAGGTTGAATCTACTACTTCCTAAAGCAATTCATTGTACATTTGGTTAGCTCTAGTTATTGGCTTTTCTTGACCTCAAACCTAAATTTGTCCTTTTTTACAGCTTTTTCTCATTTACTCCAGGTAAGTTAGAATGGCTACTCTTACAATCCCAACTAATCAGTTTGTCTTGGCTGCTTCAGGGCCTCTGCCACATGCAGAGGACAACACAATAGACTTAAATCCATTTATATATCTTGTACTTCCTTTTAAGGTTCTCTGCTGTTAAGGAAATGTATTGGATTATTGGTAAAATAAGATAAAGCCAAAATTAGTTCGGATCTCACTTCAGATAATTTTTCAAACACTTATGCTAGAAAGGGTTCTAAAAGCCATTTACTCCCTAGGAAGTTAAATCTCTGAGCCAAATTGTTAAATTGACTGGGGGAATGTTAACATTTCACAAATAGGCAAAATGATCATAACTTGATTTATTGTTCTGTCAATTGTCTAGCCTTAAGAAAATGATGAAGATGTTAAATTTAATTTAAACTTAAATTTAAATTTAATTTAAAATTAAATTTAAAAGTTTATTGTGCAAAAAAAAAAAGTGGGAATGGGAGGAGTTGGTTGTTAAACATTTACTAGCATATCCTTGAATCAGTCAACCATATATGTTCAATAGGATAAATGAACAGATAAAAAATAACCAAAGAATAGATCATAAAGGTTTTTTTTTTTTTTGTTGTTGTTGTTGTTGTTGTTGTTTTTGGCTGAGGCAATTGGAGTTAAGTGACTTGCTTAGGGTCATACAGTTAGGAAGTTATAAGTGTCTGAGACCAGATTTGAACTTAGGTTCTCCTGACTTCAGAACTGGTGCTCTATACACTGTGCCACCTAGTTGCCCCTGTCATAAAGATTTGCTTGACACCTAACAGATGTAAGGGAATTTGGAGTTATCTTTTGAAGGGTTTCCTTATGGTTCCAGCAGATACAATCACCACTCCACACACTGGGAAATAGAAGCTGGCAAGCTTTTATCCTTAGTTCAGTTCTTAATACCTAAGCACATGGCAGTTCTCCAAGAACTTTCCCAGGCCCAGCTTAGAGGCAAGTCATCTTCCCCATAGCTCACCCCATCCCCATTCTAGTTCTTTAACTAGGAAGCTGAGCGATAGCTAGAGAAATATTCTGAGAACCAGAACGCTTAACTCTTCTGGACTATTTTTGGTCTTGTGAGGATGGAGGTGGTAAAGAATATGACCCAGAAGGTAGGCTACACTAAGAAAAATAGAAATATAGGATGAGAAATCAGGAGAATAAAGTTTAAAACAACAAATACCTCCCCTAATTATTCAGTCCTTGCTGGATCTTCATCCAAATCAAGCTCTCTTACTATTTAGGTATTCCTCAGGGCCGTGGACCCTTTTCTTTTTTCTCTCTATACTATTTCATTTGGTGAGCTCATCAACTCCCATGGATTTAATTACTATCTCTATACTAATGATTTTCAAATCTACCTATCCTTTCTCAACTTCTCTGCTGATCTCCATTTTCACATCACCAACTGCCTTCCAGACATCTCAAACTGGATCAGCAGACATCTTAAGCTAAATGTCCCAAATAGAATTCATTATCCTTCCCCCTGAAACCTCCCTTCCTCTGCTTTCTTTGTTACTACAAAGGACAATATCATCCTCCTAGTTCCCTGGGCTCATAATTTTGGAGTTATCCTTGACCTCCAAACTATCTCTATCCAAACTGTTGCCATAGTTTATAGATTTTATCTCTACAACAACTCTCATATAAGCCCCCTTCCCTTTTCTGACACTGTCACCTCCCTTGGTTATTGTTACAGGCTACTGGTGAGTTTTCCCATTCCATCCTTTATCCAGCCACCAAAGTGATTTTCCTAAAGTGCAGATCTGACAATGTTACTTTACTACACAGAAAATTCCAATGACTCCTTATTGCTCCCAGATCAAATACAAAATGCTTTGTTTGGTATTCAAAACACTTTATATATATTATATATATTAATAATTACATTATAATATTATATATATTATACCCCATGAAACCTTTCCAGTCTTCTTACATCTTAGTCCTCCCTACATACCCTTTGATTCTGTTCTATAAGGAAAACACTCCAATTCTTGGGCATTTCTTTTGGCTGTCCCCAATTCCTGGAATGTTCTCCCTCTACCTATTGACTTTCCTAGATTCCTTTAAGTCCCAACCAAAATCCCATTTTTTAAAGGAAGTCTTTTCCCAACACCTCTTTATTCTAGTACTTTCTCCTATTTATCCTATGTGTATCTGTGGTATTCTCTTCTTTTTTATAATATAAATGATAGTTCTCTGGGAACAGGTTTCTTGGGGAGGTTTTCTGGAGGCAGCCTTAATTTCAGTTAAAAGTAATAATCACTCCAAACGCAGCCAGGTATTAAAAGTTCAGATCTTTTATTGTTTCCTCCAAAATAGCCCAGTTAGTTTTTCTTAGAGGCCTATCTTTCTGCTTGGTTCCAAGACCTCTTTCAGTTGTCCTTTGCTTCTGCTTTCTTCAGCTTCCAGCCAGCACAAAGGTGGAAGATGGAATGAATCTGACTCCGCCTCCAAGAGTGAGCTTGTGGGCTTCTGTATCTCCCAGAGTGCTCTTCTCCGCCTCCTGGCAATGTTCCAAATTGACTCTGACTGACTCACTGAAGCTCTTTTTATGCTAGGTGTAAAAGGTTGACTCCTCCTCCAATAGTGGGATTATGGGATCCGAGAGTGGGATTTTGGGTTTCTGACTTGTGAATCTCATACTGAATACTGACTTGTGAATCTCCCAAAAGTGTGAACTCCAATGAGTACTTAAATACATTAGTGAGCTAGAGAATTTGCTAAGTACCATGCTAAATTAGGCAACTGACTTACCATTTTGTAAGGATTCTAACATCTTCCCACTTTCTTTTGATTTAGAACATAAGGGGGTCATGACCTCCCTGACTTCTCAAGGAGATAACCCCCCCTCCAAAAAAAGGTGATCATGCCTTCCCTGACTGCTCAAAAAAGAAGTGAAAACACCATAAAAAGAAGATGGTCACACCCTCCCTGACATCTCAGGAAGGGAGATGAAAATACCAAAGGAAATAGAAAATCAAATCAGATTAGCGGGTTTCTAAAGGGGCTCACTTGAAACAGGTATACATAAATCCATCAATATGGGAGGTATTATACATAATTACACAAAATACATAAGCACATAGCAATATAACACAGGCTAGTAGTAATGTAACAAATAACATGAATCAATATGAAGAATTGGTACATGTCCATAAGTTCTAGAAACAGTCCAAAAGGAATCCATTGTCCGTTAGTTCATGTGCTAGGAATCCAATAATTACTGTAAGCTCTGAAGTACTGCAATAGTCTCATCAACAATTTTTTCATCTCAAGGAATCCAATGATTCCTGAAGATTTTGTTCTTAGGTCTTCTCCTTTGTTTCCAGATTTTTCTCTTTCTCTGTTTCTCTTTGATGGACAAAGTGAATACGGCTCGTTGACACCCATCTGATTCCTTCTCTACCTGTAGAGATACAAGCAAACCCTCTTCCCCAAGCAGTTAACCTATCTGGTCCCTTCCATTCACCACTTTCTGGATCTCTCCACATCACCTGTCAATTATCTAAAGATAGTGGAACTGCTTGCACTGGACACTGCTCTTCTGGTGGGTTATAAAACCTGTCTGCTGGAGCCAGTGCATCTTTATCAAAAATTAAAAAATTAATGGTATAGAGAACTAAATTTAGAAGTTCTCTAGGGTTACCCATGGCTCCCCCTTTCTTTTGTTTTTGGAGGAGTGTCTTAATATCTCTGTTTCTTCTCTCTATGATTACATGACCTTGAGGATTAAAGGGTATGCCAGTGGTGTATAAAATCTTATACTGTGCACAAAAGTATTCAAAATGTCTAGAAGTATATGCAGATCCATTATCTGTTTTGATTTCTTGTGGCACATCCATAATTGCGAATGCTTGGATGCGGAATTCAGTGACCACTTGGGCTGTCTCTTTTGCTGTTGGTATTGCAAAAGTGAATCCTGAAAAGGTATCTGCCACAATATGGATAAAAGACAAACGACCAAAAGATTTATAATGGGTCACATCCATTTGCCCGATTTCATTAGGTCTCAAACCATGAGGGTTCTTCCCTGGAGGGAACATAGGAGGATGGAAACGAAGGCAAGCTGTACAGCTTTTTACTATGCTTTTAGCTTCCTCTTTTGTTATCCCAAATTGTAAACGTAAAGCTCGAGCAGCCTGATGATATTTAGAATGGGATTCCTGGGTTTCCTGAAACAAAGGCGTACTGGCTAACATAGTTAAAAGGCTATCTGCCTTTGAATTTCTATCAAAAATAGGACCTGGAAGATTGGCTAAGATGACAGGAAAAAATAATGATGAATGTTGGAGGGGATGCGGGAAAACTGGGACACTAATGCATTGTTGGTGGAGTTGTGAACGAATCCAACCATTCTGGAGAGCAATCTGGAATTATGCCCAAAAAATTATCAAATTGTGCATACCCTTTGATCCAGCAGTGTTTCTATTGGGCTTATATCCCAAAGAAATACTAAAGAAGGGAAAGGGACCTGTATGTGCCAAAATGTTTGTAGCAGCCCTATTTGTAGTGGCTAGAAAGTGGAAAATGAATGGATGCCCATCAATTGGAGAATGGCTGGATAAATTGTGGTATATGAATGTTATGGAATATTATTGTTCTGTAAGAAATGACCAGCAGGATGAATACAGAGAGGACTGGCGAGACTTACATGAACTGATGCTAAGTGAAATGAGCAGAACCAGAAGATCATTATACACTTCGACAACAATATTGTATGAGGACATATTTTGATGGAAGTGGATTTCTTTGACAAAGAGACCTAACTGAGTTTCAATTGATAAATGACGGACAAAAGCAGCTACACCCAAAGAAAGAACACTGGGAAACGAATGTGAACTATCTGCATTTTAGTTTTTCTTCCCGGGTTATTTCTACCTTCTGAATCCAATTCTCCCTATGCAACAAGAGAACTGTTTGGTTCTGCAAACATATATTGTATCTAGGATATACTGCAACATATCCAACATATAAAGGACTGCTTGCCATCTAGGGGAGGGGGTGGAGGGAGGGAGGGGGAAAAAAAATCGGAACAGAAATTTAAAAAAAAAAAAAATAGGACCTGGAAGTCCACTATGTGAGTGGACATGCAAGATATAAATCTTACCTGAATGCTTTCTCACTTGCTCTTGAAGTTCCTAAAAGAGCTGATATATATTAGAAGCTGCAAATTTTATTTGGGCTGTGGCAGTTCTTTGTACCACACCTACTGAATAGGCTGAATCAGATAATATATTTATGTCTCCTGGGTAATAAGTGAGAGCTAGCATGATTGCATATAATTTATTCTGCTGAGTGGACTGAAAAGGAGTTCTGACTACTCTATGGTTAAATCATGAGAGTATACAGCACAACTATTTTGTTTGGGTGCGCCTATAAAAGATAGTTGGTCCTTTAAGAGGAACCTTAGAAACCTTTTCCTCAAAAGTCCATTGCCAATTATGTAATAGTCTGATTATCTTTAATGGAGACCCATGTGCAAAATTTGGAGCCATGGCCAATAAAATTTGCCACTCTGGGATGGTCTCACAGCATACATTAATTTGTGCGTTAGTATAAAATGTGTATATTTTGTCAGGTCTTATCCCAGATAATTGCATTACTTGCTTAATATCCTTTAATAAAATTCTAGCCACAAGCACTGGGTAAGGAGTAAGGCTTTGTTCTGATTGTGCTAGGAGGTTCACCCACTCTATCACACTGTCTCCTTGATGAAGGACTGCTGTGGGTGCCTCTTTTGTAGCAAAAACTGATATTTCCAAGGGTTTTTGAGTTATTCTTTCAACCACGTTGGATAAAGCCAGTTCAACTTCTCTCAAAGCCTCTCGAGCTTCTTTTGTAAGCTGGTGTGGTGAATTTAAAGCAGTGTCTCCCCTTAAAATGGCATATAGAGATTGCAATTGATTGGTAGTTAAGCCTAGCACTGGAAGCATCCATTGGATATCTCCTATTAATTTTTGGAAATCATTTAAGGTGTTCAACTTCTCTGTTCTTAAAGAAAGCTTTTATACTCTGAACCAAAACTAAGTCTGTTTTCTAAACATCTGTTCCATTTTAGCTGAAATTCTACTTTAACTCTTTTAACAATTTATCACTTTGTAAAAATTCTAACATGTATCTATATGTTCGTACATTATCTTCACCACTAGATTATAAGTTTTTTGAAGGCAAGAAAATATCTTTTGCCTTTTTATATACATAATGCTTATCACAATACCTGCTTCATAGTAGGCACTTAATAAATGTTTGATTGGTTGATTGTATCCTAATGATTTTTTTGGAGGAGGAGATATTCAAGGTTAGTATCAGAAGGGTTTGAGATGGGACCAGAGTCTCATGGATCCTTATTACTTCTTGGAAATGGAGTTCTCTGATTTCTCTAAGACTTGAGTTAACAACTTCAATAGTACAGACAATTTTGGCATATCAGCTTATGAGGAGTGGAAGTTCTCTAGGTGGCAAGTGGAAGGTTGGAATTAGTTACACTGTGGAGCAGGTACAAATGCTGATTTAAAAGGAGCTGTCTCTGACAGATTCCACAGATGTTTCAGTTTTTTAGTTCTCACAGATTTCGGGGCAATGACTGGCTAGATGGGATGGTGAACTCAGAATCAAAATGCTTTCAGGATAACTGAAATCTTTTATCTATAGTCCCAGAACTAGAATGTTACCAACAAACAAAAAGGGATGAACATTGTTGCAATTTGGGAAAAAAAGGAGGGATTTTCCCAGAAGTTTAGGAGTATAAAGCAAATTATGATAGGCAAGAGACAATATAGGTAGTAAAACACTAGCAGGAATTGAACTCCTCACATTGAGTTCTTTTATTTTTAAATAACTTGACCACTGTCAAGGGGAATGGCCTTGAGGCATGGTGTTTGTTTTTTTTTGGGTGGGGAAAGGACCATTTGGGTCTTTGCTTTAAAGAAGTTACAGCATTCCCCTGAGACATTTCCAGCAAGCAAAGTCAATTTATACATTAGAAGAAAGGATAGAGTTTATGGATTTTAAAATTCCTAAATAAGATATGTCTTTTCATACATTGTGCATAGTTGAATAAATTAGGCAATATTGAAGCAAATGTGGCAGCCACAGTTTTGTTGACACTCTTACAGGTGGAAAACTGACTGCAAATCCTAGAAGGAAGAGAGAACCCCTAGCTCTTAGTCATTTCCATTCTTTTCTCCTTTTCTGTCGGTTGGTCTTTCAACCCTTTTAAAGAAAGCCACAATAGTCATTATTTGGGTAAAATAATATCTCCACTGTGAAGAGACAGACTGTGAAGAGAGAATAAGATTGCATTCACTCTGCCATACTCCTTGTGCCACTCTGGGAGAAACCTTTAACTTCTCAGTGACCCAAGTTACTCTCTGATTTCAGCTACTTCTCACCCCAGGTAGTAGAAGGAGCTCTTTACATAAATGAAATCAAATTGGAAAAATCTTCAGTTACAGTTTCTTCTGTAAGGACCACAGATGACAAACTTCTTGTCCACAATAGAGTTCTACTACAAAAATTCAAAGTGGAGTGCTGGTCTTGGATTCAAGAAGACATGAGTTCAAATCCAGTCTCTAACCTTACTATGTGGTCCTAAGCAAACTATTTAACCTCTGCCTCAGTTTCCTTAACTGTGAAATGGAGATGATAATAGAACCTACTTCCCAGTTGTTATGAGAAACAAATGAGATAATATTTGTACAACTCTTGACATATGCTGCTTAATGAATGCTTATTCTCTTCTTCCTTTCCCTTGCTGCTGCTCCTTCATGGAAATGTTCTTCTAACTTTGTTCTTCTAACAGGCTGCATGATTATGCTCTTTAGATTCAAACTACTCAAGCCTCAGGCAAATGATATTATTATCTTAAGGGTCAGACCAGCTGGACCACATACCAGGTGGCTCACATACATCATGTTCTTTGATCTGTTCTTTTCACCTGCTTCACAGATCCTCATGAGTGACCCTACAGAGAGTTTCCATGAGACATGTCTTGCCTCTGAATTCTGACTAGGTGATCCCTTGAGGGCTTTTCGGGCAGTAGCTGTGACCATACTTCCTCTCTACCAAGGGTCTTCCTGATTCTTATTTGCACTAGGGTGAGTGACTATTTGTCTCTTCTGAAGCTCAAAAGAAGTCAACATTTCTCCAGATGCTATCTCTATATCTCATGTTGTCATTTGTTGTCATTTTTTGAAGATATAAAACATTCAAATTGTGCTTTGTTGATCCTTTCTATTTGTTCCTGCCATGAACATTTATCATGCAGCTTTTATTCACATCAAGGATACACCAAAAACACTGGTAGATAAGAGGAAGATCTAGTAGATTAGTCTTCTGTCAACATTCTTGTTGTCAATGCAAACAAAGCACTTCTCTCCTTTACACTAATCTTCTATTTCAGATAGAAAGGGCAAAAATGGACAACCTCATTTTATTTTTATTTTGTGTGGGAAAATTCTTCATTAAAAATAACATAAATCTTGATGTCTAAGATAATATTAAAGTTACTTTGATTCTTATATTTTTAATTTTTAAAAAATGACTATAATTTATCACAGGCTTTCTCAGCATCTAACTCTATGATCCAGTTTTTATTTATTTTTTCTCCTGTTGATATTATTTATAACAAAGTCTTACTTTGATGCTTCAGCATGGTATTAAGGTAGCTCTGAGTTCTCAAAGGCTTTGCTAGCAGAACCCAAATTTTGGTGGATTCTATTGTGCTAGAAAATCTTCAACTATTTCCAGAATGCCATCCTTAATAATTAGAGAGACACATCACTAGTTGTCTGGTCATATGGTGATGAAAATTTTTGGTGGTAATGGCAACTCATGAAACAGAACCGAACAGAAAATGATCTTCATTCCTGAATGGTTCCCTTTTGCTTCTGCAGTGCTGATGTCAGAATAAAGGGCAAAGGGGACACAAAGAGTATTAAAAATCACACAGTTTTTACACCATTAAGCAAACTTACTGTTAATACTTTAAATATAAAGATCTTTATCTTATGACCAGCCAGTGGACATAGTACTAGAGAAGCTGAATCATATCAACCCCAATTCAGGTCCTCATTTTCATCTCATGCCTGGAATGTTACAATAGATTGCTAGCTTCTCTCCCTGCCTCAAAACTTTCGCCGCTCTAATTTATTCTCCCACTGAACTATCAAAGTGATCTTCCTAAAACTCAGATTTGACTGTATTACTCCCCTATTCAACAAACTCCAATGGTTCCTTATTGCCTTCATGAAAATATATACATCATCCTTATCTCTACCTGCCTGGAAGGCCAGCTATATTACATTTCTCACTTGTCCTTCAGGGTTCTATTGAATCCATAAATGGTATTTCCTTTTCTGAAATGGACTCTATGTTTATTGTGTCCTGGTTTCCCCTAGCCCCACCTCAGTTCCATTTAGACATTTAAAAGCCAGATTAACTTTTAAAAAGGTTTGCTTCAAAAGGTATAATCAAAGATATACAAACTTACTTCTTCAACATACAAGGCTTAATTCTTCCCCTCTTGTACTCTTCACTGAGCAGAGAAAGGTTAATAGTTTAGTTCAGTTCCTTATAGAACACAGTTTAGTTTTACTTTATTTTCAGTTCTCAATTCTCTCCTTTTCCCCACTCCTCCATTACCCATTGAGAAGGAATACAAATAAAGCATATTACCAGTATGTATAGTCAAGCAAAACAAATTCTGCTTTAGTCAAAAAAAAAAAAAGAAAGAAAGAAGAAAGATGGAAAGAAGGAAGTATGCTTTGATTTATACTTTTTTATCTAGAGAGAAATAACATGTTTCATAATAAATTCTTTCTAATGGCGGGTAATTTTGTTGATCAGAGTTCCTAAGTTTTTCAGTGGTCATTATTTTTATAATATTATTGCTATTGTGTCTCCTGGTTCTATTTACTTCATTATGCATCAGTTTATGCAAATTTACTCAAAAATCATCCTCTTCATCTCTTACAATACAATAATATTTCTTCTTGTCCAGGTAGCATAGAGAGCTACAGCAGTGCCACAGCCATGGTCATTTTCTACCTCATGGCTATGGGCCTCAAGAGCCACAAAGTTAGGAAGAATGTTTTGATAGCCTGATACTGCTGCCACCATAAGTGATGAAGCATATAGAATTTTTAAGAAATATGATCTGAGAATCCTGTGTGTTTGCCTCTTAAGAGAAGTGGACCATGGAATTGTTAAAGGTCACCAAGGATAATTGAGCTCTTAAGTTCAATTTAAAAAAAAAAAAAAGAAGGAAAAACTCATATTTGGTCAAGAGGAAGAAGGAAGAGCTCAACAACATTCTGCCTGTGATGAAGGCTTTGCCAAGAAGAACTAAAACAGACTCTGCCTTCTTTCCCCATCTGCCCAATAAGGACTTGACAAATTTTATCTATATATATGTAGCAGTATTTCTTGGTCAAACTGCTTTCCAGAATGTTGTACCATTCTACCAACAGTGCCTTAAAATATGTGTTTTCCTGCAGCCCCTCCAGAATTTGTCATTTTCCTTTTTTGTCAATTTAGCCAATTCTATGGATATGAGGTGATCCTCAGAGTTGTTTTATTATTTTATTACTGATTTAGAGCATTTTTCATGTGGCTATTGATAATTTGGATTTTTTTCTCTGAAAACTATTATCTTTGATCACTTTTTAATTAGGGAATGGTTCTTATTCTCATATATTTGACTCGGTACCTTGTATGGCTTAGAAATATGAACTTTATCAGAGAAACTAGCTGCAAAGAATTTCCTTCTAATCTTTTACTTCTCTTCTCATTTTAGTTTCATTTATGTAAAAACTAATTTTTTATATTTTATGTAATCAGAATGATACATTTTATCTTCTATTAACTTTGTTGTGTTTTGTTTGGTTTCTAATTTTTCCCTTATCCATAGGTCTGACAGATACTTTCTTCCACAATCCTCATTTCCTAATGATATCACATTTTATATCAAACCCACTTCAATATTGTATTATTCTGCAATGTAAAATATTGGTCTCTATCTAATTTCTGTTAGATTCTTTTCCAGTTTTCCTAACAGTTTTTTTTATCAAATTGTGAGTTCTTGCCCCCAATAGCTGGGATCTTTGGGTTTCTCAAAGACTAGATTGCCAAGCTGATTTCCTTCTGTATATTGAATACCTAAATCTATCTCTCTTACCAACCCAGTGCCATCCTGTTTTGATAATTATAACTTTGTAATATAGTTTGAAATAAGATATATGTGAATCCTCCCTTCTTCCCATTTAAAACAATCAATTCCTTTGATATTCTTGGCCTTTTGTTCCTCCAGATAAATTTTGTTATTGTGTTTTTGTGAGTCTACAAAGTAGTCCTCTGATAGTTTGATTGATATATTCCTGAATAAGCAAATTAACTTAGGTAGTGATGTCATTAAAAAAAAATCAGCTTCCCATATACAATTAATATTTCTTCAAGGATTTAAACCTGCCTTTATTTGTATAAAGTCTTTTGTAATTGTGTTCCTTTAATTGCTGTGTTTATTATAGCACCATAGATTCCCACATATTTCATATTACTTTTAGTTATTTTAAAGGGAATTCTTGTTTCTGTCTCTTCCTTCTGGATTTTGTTGGTAATGTATAGAAATCCAGATTGTTTACATGGATTTATGATATATCTTTCAACTTTGCTGAAGTTGTTAATTGTTTTAATTAATTTTTAGTTGACTTTTTAGGATTATCATATCATCTGTTTTAAAAAATGATAGTTTTGTTTCTTTGCCTATTGTTTTCTTAATTTTTTATTAAAGCTTTTTATTTACAAAGCATATGCATGGATAATATTTCCAACATTGACCCTTGCATAACCTTTTCTTGCAAATTTTCCCCTCCTTCCCCCAACCTCCTCCCCTAGCTGGCAGGTAATACAATACATTAAATATATTGAAATACTTTTTAGATACAATATATGTATATATATTTATACAATTATCTTGTTGCACAAGAAAAATCAGATCAAGAAGGAAGAAAGAAAAACTGAAAAAACAAAATGCAAGCAAATAACAATAGAGAGAGTAAGAATGCTCTGTTCCCATGACTCTCTCTCTCTCTCTCTCTCTCTCTCTCTCTCTCTCTAGGTGTAGATAGCTCTCTTCATTATTGCACAAGTGGTACTGATTTGAATCAGCTCAATATGAAGAGAGCCATGTCCATCAGAACTGATCATCATATAGTCTTATTGTTGCCATTTATAATGATCTCCTGGTTCTGCTCATTTCAGAATTAATCATCATATAGTCTTATTGTTGCCATTTATAATGATCTCCTGGTTTGGCTCATTTTACTTTGTATCAGTTCATGTAGGTTTCTCTAACTCTCTCTGAAGTCATCCTGCTAATAGTTTCTTACAGAACAATAATATTCCATAGCATTTATATACCATAATTTATTCAGCCATCCTCCAATTGATGAGCATCCACTCAGTTTCCAGTTTCTTACCACTTCAAAGAGGGCTGCTCACATGGGTCCCTTTTCCTCCTTTAAGATCTCTTTGGGATATAATCCCAGTAGAAACACTGCTGTATTGACAGTTATTTTAAATGGAATTTCTCTTTGTATCTCTTGCTTTTGGATTTTATTAGTAATGTATAAGAATGCTTATGATTTATGTGGATTTATTTTGTATCTTGCAACTTTGCTAAAGTTGTAGATTGCTTCTAATAGTTTTTTAGTTGATTCTCTAGGGTTCTTTAAGTATACTATCATATCATCTGCAAAGAGTGATAATTTGGTTTCCTCAATATCTACTCTAATTCCTTTAATCTCTTTTCCATTTCTTATCGCCAAAGCTAGTATTTCTAATACAATATTGAAGATGATGGTGAGAGTGGGCAACCTTGTTTCACCCCTGATCTTATTGGGAATGGTTCCAGTTTATCCCCATTGCATATGATGCATATGATGGTTTTTAATAGATGCTATTGACTGTTTTAAGGAAAAATCCATTTATTCCTATACTTTCTACTGTTTTTAATAGGAATGGGTATTGGATCAAATGCTTTTTCTGCATCTATTGAGATAATCATATAGTTTTTGTTAATTTGGTTATTGATATAGTCCATTATGCTAATAGTTTTCCTAATATTGAACCACCTGTAGTGCTGGTATAAATCCTACTTGGTGTATTATCCTAAGGATTATTTTTTATAATCTCTTTGCTAGTATTTTAAAAAATTTTTTTTTGCATCAATATTCATTAGGGAGATTAGTCTATAATTTTCTTTCTCTATTTCCATCCTACCTGGTTTAGGTATTAGTACCATGTCTGTGTCATAAAAGGAATTAGGTAAGAGTCCTTCATTCCCTATTTTTTCAAATAGTTTATATAGTATTGGAGTTCATTGTTCTTTAAACGTTTGGTAGAATTCACATGTAAATCCATATGGTCCCGGGGATTTTTTCTTAGGAAGATGATTAATAACTTGTTCTATTTCTTTTTCTAAAATGGGACTATTTAAGTAATTCATTTCCTCCTCTGTTAATCTGGGCAATCTATATTTTTGTAGGTATTTATCCATTTCACTTAGGTTGTCAAATTTATTGGCATAAAGTTGGACAAAGTAACTCCTAATTATTGCTCTAATTTTCTCTTCATTGGTAGATAGTTCTACCTTTTCATTTTTGAGATTAACAATTTGATTTTCCTCTTTCCTTTTTCTAATCAAATTAACTAAAAATTTATTTTGTTGGGTTTTTTCATAAAACCAACTCTTAGTTTTATTTATTAATTCAATAGTTGTTTTTTTTTTTGTTTTGTTTTGTTTTTACTTTCAATTTTATTGATCTCTCCTTTTATTTTAGAATTTCAAGTTTGGTATTTGATTGAGGGGTTTTAATTTGTTCTTTTTCTAGATTTTTTACTTGCAAGCCCAATTCATTGATCTTCTCTTTCTCTATTTTATGCAAGTAAGTCTCTAGAGATATAAAATTTCCCCTTATTACTGCTTTGGCTGCATCTCCCAAATTTTGGTATGTTGTCTCATTATTGTCATTCTCTTGGATGAAATGATTGATTGTGTCTATGATTTGCTGATTCACCTATTCATTTCTTAGGATAAGATTATTTAGTTTCCAATTACTTTTTGGTCTGTTTTTCCCTGGCCCTTTATTGAATATAGTTTTTATTGCACTGTGATCTGAAAAAAATGCATTTAATAGTTCTGCCTTTCTGCATTTGATTTTGAAGTTTTTATGTCCTAATATATGATCAATTTTTGTATAGGTTCATGAATTGCCAAGAAGTAAGTGTACTCCTTTCTGTCCCCATTCAATTTTCTCCAAAGGTCTATCATATCTAGTTTTTCTAGTATTCTATTATATCTAGTTTTTCTAGTATTCTATTAGAATACTAATATTCTCTTTAACTTTTTTCTTATTTATTTTGTGGTTTGATTTATCTAGTTCTGAGAGAGCAAGGTTGAAATCTCCAGCTATTATAGTTTTGCTGTCTAGTTCTTCTGGCAACTCTCTTAACTTCTCTTTTAGGAATTTAGATGCTACACCACTTGGTGCATATATGTTTAATATTGATATTGCTTCATTATCTATGCTACCCTTTAGCAAGATATAGTTTCCTTATCTCTTTTAATTAGATCAATTTTGCTTTTGCTTGATCTGAGATCAGGATGGCTACCCCTGCTTTTTTTACTTTACCTGAAGCATAATAGATTCTGCTCCAGCCTTTTACCTTTACTCTGTATTCTGCTTTAAATGTTTTTCTTGTAAATAGCATATTGTAGGATTCTGGCTTTTAATCCAATCTGCTATCCATTTAATTTTTATGGGAGAGTTCACCTCATTCATATTTACAGTCAAAACTACTAATTCTATATTTCTTGCCATCTTATTAATCCCAAATTATACTTTTCTCTTTTCTTTTCCCTTTTCACTCCTCCCCAGTATTTTACTTATGAGCATTACTTACCTCAAGTAGTCCTCTCCCCTTTAGAGATCCTCCCCCTTTTTTTTATACCCTTTCCCTACTATTTCTGTTTTCCCTTCTATTTAGCTTACTCCTTCCCTTTTCCCTGTTTTCCCTTTTATTTAGCCTACTCCTTCCCTTTTCCCCTTTTTCCTCCCACTTTTCTATAGGGTGAGAGAAGTTTCTCAGTGAATATCTATATCTAGATATATCTAATATTCTTTCTCTGAACCAAATCTGATGAGAGAAAGATTCACACAATATTCATCACTTTCTCTTCTTTCCCTCAATTGTAATAGATTTTCTTTGCCTCTTCCTAAGCTGTAATTTCCCTCATTTTACCTTCACTTTCCCCCTTTTTTTTTCTGTTACCCTTTCCACCTCTAGTTTCTTTTTTATATTATAACAGTAAAATCAGATTATATATGTATTCTCTATGTATACTCATAATAGAAATACACTTCTCAAGAGTTCTTTTCTTTTTACTTTTTTATACTTCTGTTGAGTTCTATATTTGGAGGTCAAATTTTTTGTTTAGCTCTTGTCTTTTCATCAAATATAAGTGGAATTCACCAGTTTTATTGAAAGAAAATGCTCAGTTTAGCAGCGTAATTTATTCTTGGCTGCATTCCAAGTTCCTTTGCCTTTCAGAATATCAGATTCCAAGCCCTTCAGTCCTTTAAAGTAGAAGCTGCTAGGTCGTGAGTAATCCTTATTGTGGCTCCTTGGTATTTGAATTGTTTCTTTCTGGCTGCTTGTAATATTTTTTCCTTGGTCCAATAGTTCTGAAATTTATCCATGATATTCCTTGGGGTTTTAATTTGGGGGTCTCTTTCAGGAGGTGTTTGGTGAATTTTTTCAATGGTCATTTTAGTTCTCTGTGATGATTTCCTGAAAAAAAAATAGTGTCTAGGCTCTTATTTTCATCATGGATTTCAAGGGACCCATTAATCCTTAGATTGTCTCTCTAGATCTATTTTTCGGGTTGCTTGTTTTCCCAATTAGATATTTTACATTTTTTCTATTTTTTCATCTTTTTGGTTTTGCTTGATTGATTCTTGTTGGCACATTAAGTCCTTCATTTCCATTTGTTCAATTCTGAATTTTAGTGAATTATTTTCTTCATTTACTTTTTTTACTTCTTTTTGTATTTGTCCAATTGAATTTTTAAATTAATTGTTTTGTTCTATGGAATTTTTTCCATTTCACTAATTCTGTTTTTTAAGGAGTTGTTTTCCTGGAAAATGAATGGATGCCCATCAATTGGAGAATGGCTGGGTAAATTGTGGTATATGAATGTTATGGAATATTATTGTTCTGTAAGAAATGACCAGCAGGATGAATACAGAGAGGACTGGCGAGACTTACATGAACTGATGCTAAGTGAAATGAGCAGAACCAGGAGATCATTATATACTTCGACAACGATATTGTATGAGGACATATTTTGATGGAAGTGGATTTCTTTGACAAAGAGACCTAACTAAGTTTCAATTGATAAATGACGGACATAAGCAGCTACACCCAAAGAACGAACACTGGGAAACAAATGTGAACTATCTGCATTTTAGTTTTTCTTCCCGGGTTATTTATACCTTCTGAATCCAATTCTCCCTATGCAACAAGAGAACTGTTCGGTTCTGCAAACATATATTGTATCTAGGATATACTGCAACATATCCAACATATAAAGAACTGCTTGCCACCTAGGGGAGGGGGTGGAGGGAGGGAGGGGGAAAAAAATCGGAAAAGAAATGAGTGCAAGGAATAATGTTGTCATTATAAAGTAATCATTAAATTAAAAAAAAAAAGAAAAAAGAAAAAAAAAGGAGTTGTTTTCTTTTCTTGTTTCACAAATTCTATTTTTCTGGTAATTGTTTTCTTTTTCCATTTTAAGATTCTTTTAAATTTCTTCTAGGAGAGCCTTGTGTGATGGGGACCAGATTATATCACCTTTTGGGGCTTTATCGGGAGACAATCTGCCTTTAGTCTCCTCAGGGTTTGAAATCTGTTCTTCTCTTTCACCATAAAAGCTGTCTATCATCAGAGTTCTCTTTACTTTTTTACTATTTTTTTAAAAGTTTTTTCAAAGTTTTTTTAAAAAGTTTTAAAAGTTTAAAGTTTTAAAAGGTCTACTTTTAGTGCAGGGAAGGTTTTCCAAGCTTCCTCTACAAGTGGCCACGACTGTGCTGGGTCAGTGCTGACTCGCTCCCAGTTTTGGGTGGTCATGTCCAGGTCCTGTGAGATTCTGGCATTTGGGAGTTCACTATTTACGTTTTATATTTGTATTGGATCTACTGGCTTGACACTAGAGTAGAGCAGCCAGCACTGTTGTAGATTCCTCCCCATAGATTCTCTGCCAAGCAGAGTCTGCACTTCCCCATGGAGTCTGCACTACCCCACGGAGTCCGCACACTGCCCCAGAACTCTACACTGTCTGTGCAGGCATTTGTGCTCAGCTCTTTGTACTTGGCTGACTCCTTCCTGTTTCCAATTGAAACAGACCCTTTCTGGCGATCTTCAAAATTATCTTTTTTTGGTAATTTGTTGCACTCCCAATGTTTATGGATTTTGCTTGTCTAACTCTAATTCAGAGGCTGGATTTGCTAATTAGTCTGAGGGTTGTAGAAGAAAGTCAGAAAGAAACCTCTGTCCTCTCCTTCATCTTGGCTCTGTCCCTGGAAGTCCTTATTTGATTTTAAAAGTCTTTTTAAAAATTCTCCTACAAATTCTTTCTGGGCAGGCAGCCATTTAATGTCACTCTTGTACTTTTCCCCTCTTGGTTTATTTATGGTTTATTTGACTTATTTTTCTGATGTTGGGTTATTTAAATTATCTACTTTTTTCTGTTGTTTTGCATATTTCATTTTTGTAGGCATTTCCCCATATCATCTAAATTAGTTTTTAGCCTTCAATTGACAAAATAGTTTCTGATCGTCTCCTTTATTTCCCCTTCAATTGTTGTGAATTCTTATTTTTCATTTTTGTATATAAGAATTTAGTTTTACTCTTTTTTTTTCCCCTGAGGCAATTGGGGTTAAGTGACTTGCCCAGAGTCACACAGCTAAGAAGTGTTGAATGGGATTTCCGGCCAAGATAGCGGAGAGGAGGCACACAGCTGTGAAGGCTCCGTGTTTTCTCTCAGAATCTATTTCATTACAAGCCTCTGAATTAATGCTTGACTGAAAAAAAACCACAAATAGTTACCAAGAGAAGACATCCTTGAAATTCGCCATGAAAGGTCTGTTTTTGCTCAAGGGCAGGGAAGGTTTAGGTCGGGTGCAGACTGAGGGCAGGCAGCGGCAGCGAGAGCACAGCAGGCAGCTCACAGCTGAGCAGACCAGAGCGTGGTGGGGTGTGATCTCAGCTGTCTTTGCTCCAGGATTGGATTCTTTGCCCTGGCAGCAAGCCAGCAGACAAGCAGAGAAGCTAAAAACACAAGGGGTGAAGAATACAACCCTGAACACCTAGAGTCTCTCGGGACCTGGCCACCCCTCCCCCACAGTGTCTCAGCACGCTCTCAGAGTCTCAGAGCACAAGCGCAGCACAGCCATCGCTGTCCTGCTAGTGCCTTGCTTCTGCCCCCTCACTCTGTAGAGGAAGCTTGGTAACATCACCCAGCCCAAAAAAGAAAGCAGATTCCTTTTTTTTTTTTTTCTTTTTTCTTTGCTAGTTTGTCTTTGATTCTTCTCTGACAAAATGAGCAAAAAAATTAAGCGGACCTTAACCATTGACAGCTTCTATACAGATAGAGAGCAGACTCTAAACCCTGAGGAAACTAAAAACAGACTGTCTCCAGGTGAATCCCCAAAGGAGGAGATCATCTGGTCCTCAGCACAGATGAATCTCATAGAAGAAATTAAAAAGACTCTCACAAGAGAGCTAGAAGAAAAATGGGAAAAGGAGAGGGAGGCTTGGCAAGAGAGTCTGGAGAAGTCATCCCACTCATTTAAAGATAGAGTGGACAAAGAAATCAAATCCTTGAAAAATAGGATTAGCGAACTGGAAACAGAAAATAGCTCTCTAAAAAATAAAATTGGCAAAATGGAAAAAAATTCCATATAACAAAACAACTCACTTAAAAACTCAATTGGACAATTAGAAAAAGATATTTAAAAAGTGAGTGAAGAAAATACTTCATTGAAGATCAGAATCAAACAAATGGAATTGAATGACTTGAGGAGACAAGAAGAATCAGTCAAGCAAAACCAAAAAAATCAAATAATGGAAAAGAATGTGAAATACCTTCTTGGGAAAACAACAGACCTGGGAAATAGATCCAGGAGAGACAATCTGAAAATTATTAGACTCCCAGAAAAATATGATTAAAAAAAAAAAAAAAAAAGCTTGGACACTATTTTCCAGGAAATTATCAAAGAGAACTGCCCAGAAGTCATAGAAACAGAGGGTAAAATAGACATTGAAAGAATTCACCGATCACTTACTGAAAGGGATCCTAAAATCAAAACACCAAGAAATATAGTGGCCAAATGCTAAAACCCTCAGACAAAGGAAAAAGTACTGCAAGCGGCTAGAAAAACCCAATTCAAATATAGAGGAGCCACAATAAGGATTACCCAGGATCTAGCAGCATCCACATTAAAAGATCAAAGGGCCTGGAATATGATATTCCAAAAAGGCTAAGGAACTTGGTATGCAACCAAAAATAACTTACTCAGCCAGAATGAGCATCTTTTTGCAGGGAAGAAGATGGTCATTCAACAAAATAAGCAAATTTCAACTATTTTTGATGAAAAAACCAGAACTTAACAAAAAGTTTGATCTACAAATATAGAACTCAAGAGACACCTAAAAAGGTAAAAAGAAATCTTGGGAACTATATTTCTGCTATAAAGATGTATAAAGAATACATGTATACCTTGTTCTAGAAACTAGAGGTGGAAAGGACATTGTACTAGAAAAAGGGTAAAGTGGGGGCACTACATCTCACGAAGAGGCAAAGGAAACCTATTATATCTGAGAGAAAGAATGGAGGAGAATGAATATAGTGGGCATCTTACTGCCATCAGAATTGGCTTTAAGAGGAAAAATTTTAGACATATTCAATTTATGGTGAAACTTCTCCCACCTCATTGAAAAGTAAGAAGGGAAAAGTGAAAAGGGAAGGAATAAGTTAAGTGGAAGGGAATACGGAAACTGTGAGGAAAAGGAGTAAGATAGGAGAGGAACTCTAAGGCAGGGGGAGGGATACTAAAAAGGGAGAGCTGTGAGAAGCAAGTGGTGCTCACAAGTTTAATACTAGGGGCGGGGTAGGGTAAGAGGGAAAGAATGGAGAAAAGCATAAACAGGGGTTAACAAGATGGCAAGTAATACAGAATTGGTAATTTTAACCATAAATGTGAACAGGGTAAACTCCCCCATAAAGAGAAAGCAGTTAGCAGAATGGATTAAAAGCCAGAGTCCTACAATATGTTGTTTACAGGAAACACACCTGAAGCAGGGAGATACATCCAGAGTAAAGGTAAAAGTTGGAGCAGAATCTACTATGCTTCATGTGAAATCAAAAAAGCAAGGGTAGCCATCCTGATCTCAGATCAAGCAAAAGCAAAAATTGATCTAATTAAAAGAGATAAGGAAGGGCACTATATCTTGCTAAAGGGTAGCATAGATAATGAAGCAATATCAGTATTAAACATATATGCACCAAGTGGTGTAGCATCTAAATTCTTAAAAGAGAAATTAAGAGAGCTGCAAGAAGAAATAAACAGCAAAACTATAATAGTGGGAGATCTCAACCTTATACTCTCAGAATTAGATAAATCAAACCACAAAATAAATAAGAAAGAAGTCAAAGAGGTAAATAGAATACTAGAAAAGTTAGATATGATAGATCTCTGGAGAAAACTAAATGTAGACAGAAAGGAGTATACTTTCTTTTCAGCAATTCATGGAACCTATACAAAAATTGACCATATATTAGGACATAAAAACCTCAAACTCAAATGCAGTAAGGCAGAAATAATAAATGCATCCTTTTCAGACCATGATACAATGAAAATTACATTCAATAAAAAGCCAGGTGAAAATAGACCAAAAAATAATTGAAAACTAAATCATCTCATACTAAAAAATGATTGAGTGAAACAGCAAATCATAGGCATAATTAATAACTTCACCCAAGAAAACGACAATAATGAGATGTCATACCAAAATGTGTGGGATGCAGCCAAAGTGGTAATAAGGGGAAATTTCATATCTCTAGAGGCCTACTTGCATAAAAAAGAGAAAGAGAAGGTCTATGAATTGGGCTTGCAACTAAAAATGCTAGAAAAGGAACAAATTAAAAACCCCCAGTCAAATACTAAACTTGAAATTCTAAAAATAAAAGGAGAGATCAATAAAATTGAAAGTAAAAAAACTATTTAATTAATTAATAAAACTAAGAGTTGGTTCTATGAAAAAACCAACAAAATAGACAAACCCTTAGTAAATCTGATTTTAAAAAAGAAAGAGGAAAATCAAATTGTTAGTCTTGAAAATGAAAAGGGAGAACTTGCCACTAATGAAGAGGAAATTAGAGCAATAATTAGGAGTTACTTTGCTCAACTTTATGCCAATAAATTCGACAACTTAAATGAAATGGAAGAATACCTTCAAAAATATAGCTTGCCCAGACTAACAGAAGAAGAAGTAAATATCCTAAACAATCCCATCTCAGAAAAAGAAATAGAACAAGCTATTAACCAACTCCCTAAGAAAAAATCCCCAGGACCTGATGGATTTACGTGAATTCTACCAAACATTTAAAGAACAATTAACTCCAATGCTATTTAAACTATTTGAAAAAAAATAGGGATTGAAGGAGTCCTACCAAACTCCTTTTTAAAAAGTTTAAGTGTCTGAGGCCAAATTTGAACTCAGCTCCTTTTAACTTCAGAGCTGGTGTTCTATCCACTGCCCTATCTAGTTGCCTCAGTAATATCTGTTTAAAAAAAAAAAACTTTTTGTTGTATTTATCATATTCTTTTCATGGATTTAAAAATTTTTCCACATTGTAATTTAAAAAATATATATTTCTTCTTATATAACAGTGAACTTTTCAGGTGTTAGTTTAATTGCAGAATTATTATCTGCATAGACATTATTTGGATGTCCTTTTGAATGGAACCTTTTTGTATAATGCAAAGCCTTATTTATCTCTTTTGATCAGATTCTGGTATAAAGTCAGATATAATCAGTGGCACTTTTACTTTTCATTATTTTTTAAAAACTTGGTAAAATTTACACTAATCTTTGGGTTTGGCTTAAATCTTTAGAAATTGAATGTTTTCCTTGTAAATAATAAATTGCTTGATTCTCTCTTTTTCAAAAAATGTAATCTTTACTCCTTTTTCCTTATATTTTCTAAGTTTAATCAATTTAAATTTAATATTTGCCTTTCCTACTATTCTTTTGTGAATTGTTATTCATCAGAAATGAATACAAATTTTTAAAAAAGATAGTTATTATAAAGAAAATCCTTCAGTTTTATACTAGCAACTCTGTTATTTCCTCAATTCTGGATTTCCCTTTGATCAAAGATAAACACTTTCTCTACCCACCCTACTCCCCAGCCTATCTCCTTTCCTCACATATCTTCCTTTTCTTTAAAAAAAAAAAAATCATGTAATAGAACAACCAACAGAATACTTTGAAGAGTCTTACTATTTAATTAACAATGACTTTCATTTTTATCTGAGAAATGAGAATTGTTTTGAATCAATTAAAAAAATTATCTTCAAATTCAGTTCAATTTGAGAAACTCATGGCAGTGCAAAATGGAGGCCTGCCTGGGTTGAAGTTGTGTAGCTCTAAGCAAAATTTTTCTGAATCCACAGACAACTGTTTAAGACTGCAGGTTGCACTCTGGTTGCCAATCTACATTGTCAAAGACAGACCCCATAGCCAGTAATTTTATCACAAATCCAAAGAACAATCTTAAAAATTTCTAAGAGCCAGATTGTTGTCTTTGAGGTTTGGTTATCATTTCAAAGCTTTCTTGAAATTTATTATTCACAAAATTTTTCAATATTCAGATACTTAAATGTTCATCCCTTGGCTTCCCAAGGGATTATTATTATAGTATGCAATATAAGTATAACATATATACTATAAAATACTTAATATAAGTGTAGCATTTAATATAAGTATATATATACAGTGGAGGTGGGAAGGTGGAGACATTTGATTGAAGAAGTTAATAGCTCCTATCCTTTAGGCAGAACTGTTCTTTCAGACCCTCCCTATCTTCTTCTTCTTCTTCTTCTTCTTTTTTTTTTTTTTTTGCTGCTAAAGAAATATTTATTTATTTATATTTTTTAAATAACTTTTTATTGATAGAACCCATGCCAGGGTAATTTTTTTTACAGCATTATCCCTTACATGAACTTCTGTTCCGATTTTTCCCCTCCCTCCCTCGACCCCTTCCCCTGGATGGCAAGCAGTCCTTTACATGTTAAATAGATTACAGTATATCCTAGATACAATATATGTGTGCAGAACCGAACAGTTCTCTTGTTGCACAGGGAGAATTGAATTCAGAAGGTATAAATAACCCGGGAAGAAAAACAAAAATGCAAGCAGTTTATATTCATTTCCCAGTGTTCTTTCTTTGGGTGTAGCTGCTTCTGTCCATCTTTGATCTGAATTAACTCTCCTTATCAAAGAAATCCACTTCCATCAGAATATATCCTCAAACAGTATCGTTGTTGAGGTATATAATGATCTCCTGGTTCTGCTCGTTTCACTTAGCATCAGTTCATGTAAGTCTTGCCAGTCCTCTCTGTATTCATCCTGATGGTCATTCCTTACAGAACAATAATATTCCATAACGTTCATATACCACAATTTACTCAACCATTCTCCAATTGATGGGCATCCTTTCATTTTCCAGCTTCTAGCCACTACAAACAGGGCTGCCACAAACATTTTGGCACATACAGGTCCCTTTCCTTTCTTTAGTATCTCTTTGGGGTATAAGCCCAGTAGAAACACTGCTGGATCAAAGGGTATGCACAGTTTGATAGCTTTTTGAGCATAGTTCCAAATTGCTCTCCAGAATGGCTGGATGTGTTCACAATTCCACCAACAATGTATCAGTGCCCCTGTTTTCCCACACCCCCTCCAACATTGCACATTATCTTTCCCTGTCATTCTAGCCAATCTGACAGGTGTGTAGTGGTATCTCAGAGTTGTCTTAATTTGCATTTCTCTGATTAATAATGATTTGGAGCATATTTTCATATGTCTATAAATAGTTTCAATTTCTTCATCTGAGAATTGTCTGTTCATATCCTTTGACCATTTATCAATTGGAGAATGGTTTGATTTCTTATAAATTAGAGTCAATTCTCTATATATTTTGGAAATGAGGCCTTTATCAGAACCTTTGATTGTAAAAATGTTTTCCCAGTTTATTGTTTCCCTTCTAATCTTGTCTGCATTTGTTTTGTTTGTACAAAAACTTTTCAATTTGATATAATCAAAATTTTCTATTTTGTGGTCAATAGTGATCTCTAGTTCTTCTTTAGACCTCTCCCTATCTTCTCTCACCTTTTGTGATTTTCTCTGTAGTCACCTTGGCAACTTCACTCTCAATCTCTCTGAACACTAAAGGAAGAGAGAGAAAAATTTGCCCCTACTTCTCAGAGCACCTTCTCTGGCAATTTGATTTTCTTCTTTCCTTTTTCTAATCAAAATAACTAAAAGTTTTTCTATTTTGTTGATTTTTTCATAAAAGTAACTCTTAGTTTTGTTTATTAGTTCAATAGTTTTCTTATTTTCAATTTTATTAATCTCTTCTTTTATTTTCAGAATTTCACACTTGGTATTTAATTTTTTTTTAATTTGTTCCTTTCTAGCCTTTTTAGCTGCATGCCCAATTCTTTGATCTTCTCTTTCTCTATTTTATTTAAGTAAGCATCTAGAGATATAAAATTTCCCCTAAGAACTGCTTTGACTGCATCCCATAAATATTGTCTCATTATTGTCTTCTCTTAGATAAAATTATTGATTGTTTCTATGATTTGTTGTTTCACCCACTCATTCTTTAGGATTAGTTTATTTAGTTTTCAATTAATGTTTGGTCTATTTTTTTCCTAACCTTGTATTACATTTAATTTTTATTGCATCATGATCTGAAAAAAAAAGCATTTACTGCCTTTCTGCATTTTATTTTGAGAGTTTTATGCCCTAATATATGGTCATGTTTTGTGTAGTTTCCATGTAACCCCTCTACATCTTAATAGAAGATCTTCATGAGTGGATGAAAACTAAAAAAAATGTGAGTCTTCAAGTCTTTAAGAATTGAAAATCTCCAAATTTAGCTATGCTGGTCCTGATGTAACAGACATACAATTGATTTCCAGGCTATACTCAAAGCCTTTCCAGGATGGTAGCACCTATCAGAGTCTGTATTACATTAGCATAGCCTTCAAAAATCCAGGAATACTTCCATGTTCCAATGAAGCATCCATTACCCAATTGGCAAATGTTCAAAGAATATGACTAGACAGCTTTCAAGGGTAGAGGTCCATGTGGGAAAAAAATTCCATATCATTAATAATTAGACCAAAAGTAAATTAAAGTAACTCTGAGGTTTTATCTTATACCTACCAAATTGGTGACATTGGCAAAAAGAAAAGAAAAATGACTAATGTTAGAGAGTCTGTGGGAAAATAGGCACATTATCCCTTTGTTGATAGAGCTATGACGTTCAGCCATTCTGAGAAACAATTAAGAATGCTCCCAAAGTTAACTAAACTGTGCATGTACTCTAGCCTAGCAGTGTCACTACTAGCCCTATATCCTAAAAAGATAAAAGAAAGAGGAAAAGGTCTTATATGTTCCAAAATATTTATAGTAGCTCTTTTTGAAGTACCTAAGGGAATGGCCAACTATTGGGGAATGGCTAAAGAAATTTTGGTATACACATTTATAATGTAGCATCAAAGAAGTACTTTAGCTGAAAGCATTGTCCTACTTTTATTTCATTCTCTACATTTCATATTATATTGTCTATAAAGCAGAGATCTACAGAGTCAAGTGTACATACCACAGAGGGGTCACAAGTTGTTTAGGGGTGAGGGAAGAAAGCAGTAAAGCTATTTAGTGCTTTTCCTGTCATTGCTTACCTCTTCTCGCACTATCCTCCCTTATGAAAGACTGAGGTTTAGACTAAGTTAGATTTATCAGCCCTCTATGCTCCTCTCCAAGTCAAGGCAATCATTCCCCTCTGGCCTCCAGTATTAACCCTTCCCTTCATTTTCTGTATCCCCAGTTCATTCTATACCCATCCTTACTTCATCAGTGCACACCTACTAGGGCTCTGGAATGTCAAGGGAGCTTTTTGCTTCCCTCCCTAGCCCTTCCCTCTCCATCTTCAAATCTCCTTTAGAACATCGATTCTTGAATAATATTGTGTTCCAAATTTTCTACTCCTTCCCCTTCACCCCTCCCCTAGATGGCAAGCAATCCAATATATGTTTATACAAGGTAAAATATATGTTAAATCCAATATATGTAAACATATATAATGGCCTTTCTGCATAAAAAAAATAAGATCAAAAAGGAAAGAAAATAAGTAAGAAAACCAAATGCAAGTGAACAACAACAAAAAGAGTGAGAATGTTATGTTGTGATCCACACTCAGTTCCCGCAGTCCTTTCTCTGGGTGTAGATGGTTCTCTTCATCACAAGATCATTGGAACTGGCCTCAATCATTTCATTATTGGAAAGAGTCACGTCCATCAGAATTGATTGTTGTATAATATTGCTGTTGCCATGCAATGATCTCCTGGTTCTGCTCATTTCACTTAGCATCAGTTCTTGTAAGTCTCTCTAGGCCTCTCTAAAAATCATCCTGCTAATAGTTTCTTATAGAACGATAATATTCCATAATATTAATATACCATAACTTATTCAACCATTCTCCAACTGATAGGCATCCACTCAGTTTCCAGTTTCTTGCCACTACAAAAAGAGCTGCCACAAACATTTTTGCACATATGGGTTCCTTTCCCTCCTTTAAGATCTCTTTGGGATATAGGCCAGTAGAAACACTGCTGCACCAAAGGGTGTAATGTTCTCTTCTCTAAAATATAATCGTTTTCTGGGAGCAGGTTTCTCGGGGGGTTTTTGGAAGCAGCCTTTGTTTCAGTTCCGAGTAATAATCACCTCAAATATAACCAGCTGTTAAAGTCCAGTCCTTTATTGTCGATTCTAAAATAGCCCAGTGAGTTTTCTTAGAGGCCTATCTCTCTCCTTGGTTCCAAGAGCTCTTGACACTAGTCTTTTGCCTCTGCCAGCTTCAGCCTCTCATCCCTCTGAATCCAAAGCCTCCAGCCAGCACAAAGATGGAAGATGGATTGAAATTGGCTCCTCCTCTGAGTGGGCTTGTGGGCTTCTGACTTGTGAATCTCCTCCACTGAATCCTGACTTGTGAATCTCCCGAAGTCCCTAGTTGGCTTGTGGAAGGTCCATATTTTATATGATCTTTTAAAGGTGTGAACTCTAAAGGTATGAGAGGTGTGAACTCTAATATGTGAACTAATATGTGAACTCTCCCAAAGGTGTGAACTCCAAAGGTGTGAACTAAGTACATAAGCATTGTTTCTATCAACTCCAGTGACTTAGCACCCTGTTTCCCATAACAAAAGGGAATACATAATTTGATAACTTTTTGAGCATAGTTCCAAATTGCTCTCCAGAATGGCTGGATCCAGTCACAATTCCACCAAAAATGTATTAGTTTTTTTTCCATATCCTCTCCAACATTAGTCATTATCTTTTCCTGTTATCTTGGCCAATCTGAGAAATGTGTAGAAATATCTCAGAGCTATCTTAATTTGCATTTCTCTGATCAATAGTGATTTAGAGCACTTTTTCATATGACTAGAAATGGTTTTAATTTCTTCATCTGAAAACTGTCTGTTCATATCCATTGACCATTTATCAATTGGAGAATGACTTGAATTCTTGGAAATATGAGTCAATTTTCTATATATTTTAGAAATGAGGCCTTTATCAGAACCCAAGAACTATTTTTAAATAGTATTTAATTCTTCTTTATCTCATCTTTTTTATTTCAGTTTTACATTCTATTTAATTTCTGCTTCTACAGAAATTTAAAATTTCTATTTAATTCCAGTTTTTGTTGTTGTTCAGTCATTTCAGTTATGTCTGACTCATGACCCCATTTGAGATTGTTGAAGCAATTAGCCATTTCCTTCTCCAGCTCATTCTACAGATGTGGAAACAGACAAATGGGGTTAAGTCGCTTGCCCTAGGTCAAATAGTTAGTATTTGAGGCTAGATTTGCAATTTAAAAGTCTATTTTATAACTGTATACACTATATTATGTTAGTATGGTAATATACCTAATTTATAAATCAATGTGCATCCATTGTTAAGATTAACTTTTTTTGTTGTTGATAATTGTATCAGATCAAAGTTTAGAGACAGAAGTTAAAGAAAATCATTCTATACAATAAAATTATAGTAAGATAAAATGGTAACCACCAGGTGGCAGTATTATTAAAATTTTTATATATCTAAACTGTAAGGCTGGGATGTCAAATTCAAATAAAAGTGTGGGCAACTAAATATAAGGATCCTTTTGGGCATGTATTGTCTTAGGAAAACATTATTAACATTATCTATTTTTATTGTATTTTTTTTTTAATTTGGCTAAATATTTCCCAATTACATTTGAATATGGTTCAGGCTATATTCTGAAGAATCCTATGTCTTGGAAAGAAGGATTTATCCCCTGTTTGGTTGTGCACAAACAAGCTTCAGAACAAGTTAGCATCAGTTAGTGAAGTTAGTCACTTCTCCCATTTCTTTCCAAAGTTGTTGAAAAGCATTATGAGGCCCAGAATAATCATCACAATTCACTGTGGTCTAGGTATAATGCTATTGGTTAAGAGATAAAAAGTTACTAATAACCAAAGTAATATTAACAATAGCATTTATATAATATAAATATTTATATAATAGGTAATATAAATATTTATATAAATAATAACATTTATATAAAGCTTTGAGATTTGCAAAGTGCTTTTATGGATATATCGTTTTATTCTCACTATAGCTCTAAGAAGTAGATGCTACATTATCCCAATTTTATAAATAAGGAAACTGAGGCAGCAAAAGTTAAATCATTTATTCAGGGTCACACTGCTAGTGTCTGAGGGAGAATTTGAATTCTGGTTTCATGACTATAGGTTAAGCACTTTATCCACTATACTACTTGTCTGCTATGATACTGATAATCTAGTTTAAAAAAAAAAAAACAACAGCAAAAAACTCTAAAACAGAACAAAACTAAATGTGACATTTTTTTTTGTGGTATTCAGGTTTTCCAGGCCCTGCTTGATCTGCCTGATCATGTTACCACTCCCCTACTTTAAAACCATTTGTTTGGCCTTCCAGGGCCTAACAAGACAATGAAGAATTGGGATACTGGAATACAAGAATAGCCACTACACAACCACAATCTACTTTTTCAACCTTGCTTTATACTATTGCCCCCTACAGGGGAATATCCTAGAAAATAAAAAACTGTACTTGAAACCAGAAGACCCAGGTTCAAGTTTCATCACTGACTTGAGGACAAACCTTCTAACTATATTCATTGTTCTAGGCTACTTCCTAAGATATAGGTTGAAGAGAACATGGTGACTTTCCTCACCTGGGAGTTCCTCAGGCCAATAAAATTGATGGAGTACAGGAGTTAAACCCTCCAAATTTATCGGGGTTTGGGGTCAATGTCAAGAAGTGTCTCAAAAGAATTTATAGGTTTAGACTATCACCAAATCAAGAGGTAAAGAATTTATTATACGGCTAGCAAAAATTTGGTTTAATTCCAAAAGGGAGTTTAAGTTATTAACAAAGGGAAAGATGCCATAGGGCACAAAAAGTTCCTAGAAAACTTGCTGCTATAAGGGAGGCAATTCTTAATGAAGCCTTGATACGTGGCAAAATTCCTAATGATATAGCCATTGTGATGCTTAATAAGTGGGCCAAGTTCATAGAAGAAGTTAGTAAAGAAATGGGGTACCAGTAGGTTCTTTTATAGGAGAAAAATAACTTCAGGGGTTGATATCTGTTGATTGGCCTTCTGATTAGATACAGTAACTGTGGGATAACAATATCAATGAAAGAATGCAAAGAGAAATTCAACTGAGGGCCACTGCAACAAAGGCCCACTGTCAATGTTCCTCCCTGCTTACCTCTGTATTGTATACAGTAATTCAGGCTCTCTCATAATAATGACCCTTCCTATGGCCCATTTAACTACCAAGAACAAGGATCTTTTTATTGGGTCTTATTTACCCCATCAAAATCACAAGTCTATTTCTCATATGTATCTCCTTCACAGAGTCTAAGTTTCTAGTCATGTTAGAATAGTCTCTGTTCCTATATGTACCCTGCCTTTCCCATCCCAGAAAGGCAGTAGTTTAAACAAAACATGATATACACAAATTTATTCAAATGTTCATATGGACTATTTGTGCTCAACCTGTAGTAAAACTTTCCAATTTAGTATTAACTCTGATCAGCCACAGTTGAATACACTGTATCTTGACTCCAACAGAGTGATGTCATTTTGTTCCTCTTCAAGAGCAAAGGACAATCAATCAATCTGTTGAAGTCCTCCTTTCCTTCAAGGCCCAATTTAGGAAATGCTTTGTCCATGAAACTGGATCATCCAAGAATATAATCTCTCATTTCGCAAGTTTCTTCACGAATTTGCAATTTATCTATGCACAGGGGCCATAATAATCTTCTCTTGGAATGATTATTGGATGTCATTAGAATGATACATTCCAATTTTAGTATATGTGCTGCAGAAAGCAAGCACAGCCCACAACTTTCTAATTGCACTTTGCCTAGATGACTCCTTTGCAATCATTTCACTCATATGATTGTATATCTTTTCAAGATTTTATCTCCTTACTCATTATTGCACAATCCCAAATTCTGCCACACTGGTCTCCTTTCTATTCCTCACTTCCAGTGACATATCTCCTATGTCTATGCCTTTGTAGCCCTTCCATACCTAAAAAGCTTTCATCTCTTAGATTCCTAGCTCAAATGATATGAAATCTTTTTTGATATACCCCACCACCCAACCTGCTGTTTGTAGCACTTCCCATTTAGATTTTGCAACTAGATGTTGCAGTGGATAGAGTGCTGGACCTAACTTCAAACGTGACCTCAGACAGCTGTGTAATCCTGAGCAAGTAAGAACCTATGTTTGCCTCAATTTCCTCACCAACAAAATGGGGATAATAATAGCACCAACTCTCTTATGTTGTGAGGATTAAATGAAATAATATTCATAAAGCATTTAGCACAGTGCCTAACACATAGCAGGCCTTTTATAAATCACTATTCCTTTCACTCTCTGTATCCCCTTATATGCATACATGTTATTTCCCTGAGATAGGATGTAAACTATTTAAAGGCAGTGATTATTTCATTTTTGCCTTTGTAGCTCTAGTGTCTGGCACCTACCTAGTAGGTACTTAATAAATACTTATTGACTGATTATTCTTACCTCTCCCCCTATAGAATTATAGAATTATAAACTAAATTATAAGCTAAAGAGCAGGATATGTATAATGCAGGATGTTTCAAAAGTCTTTGTGCAGTTTTAAACTATTAAAGCACATAATATCTTTTAAAATATGCACACGTCCTTATATGGCAATATATCACAGACCTTGTGGCAAAGTGTTCATATTAGATACCCATTGAATTGACTTGAGTATACAAGTTTCTTTATAAACTTGTAGTTTGGTTTAAATTGAGAGCATATTAACACTAATTTATCTCCAAAAGGATATTTGTGGTATTTTTTATGCTACTTTGTCAAATATCATGTTTAAATGATACCATGTGATTGGTTCTTATCCTTATTTCTTGTTAAATTACTGGAGAATTGATTATCAACCATTTATTGAGAGCAGGTTTAATTGTATTACTGAACTAAAAAAAAATGGAAGTGAGATGATAATTAGGACCATGCTCTAGAGATTATCCTGGGTCTGCGTCCATTCTAGTGCCATAACTGGTAGGGTATTTGAGCAGAATAAGAATTAGTGAGAGGTAAGTGGAGAAATTCAGCCTCAGATCCACCAAGACCTGGGTTCAAGTCCTACATATTCATTTTATGACTCTAGATAAAGCAATGAGCCTCTTGGAACTCTAGTCTACTACACTCTTAAAATTTTAAAAGTAGAAAGATTTAGGATAAAATTCATCTGGTTCAACCTCATCCTTTCTCAAATATAAGGAAACAGCCCAGAGTGGGTAAGTAATTCATTCAATCCAAGGTTCACACAAGTGGTAGACTTGTATTTAGAACTCACTAAAGCATGTACATATTCTCTTGGGTCCCTTCTAACTCTAATATGCTATGATTCTTTAATCATCAGCTCTTAGATATTTTAAAAAATAGGAAACAATCTTAAAAGTCCAAGTCTTGAAATGTGTAATTTTTAACTGCAAACAATACTAATAATTAGAATCTCTTTATTAGAATTTTATGAGAAATAAGAGGCTGGATGTCTATTCAATCTGATCCTGGGAAGTGATCATTAAGGAATAACTAGCAACCAAGAAGTATTGGTTCAAGTTAGCATGTAGAAAAATCATAAAGGTATAGCATTGGGGTTACTGAGTAACAGTAGACCAACAGAGAATGCAGTCCAAGGAGGACTAGGATATAAATCAAGAGGTATGGACTAGGGACATTTCAGGAAGCCCAGTTACTAGATACAACACATTAAACCTAGTCACTGGCATCCAAGGTCAGGGTAAGACCAATTTATGCTGAACTCACAAGCCACTAATGTAATGCTTCTTAGGTTATTAAACTCCTATGATCTGTAGCTACTAGTGTAGCTAGTATTTAACAACCTCTAAAACAAACCTACTCAAAAGAATAGAAAATGAATAAAAATAGTATTCAAAAAAAATTTTTAAATGTTTTGCATGATTGCACATATATAATCTATATCAAATTGCTTATAGTTTCAGAGAAAAAAAGAAATGGAGGGAGAGAATTTGGAACTCAAATTTTTTTAATGAATGTTAAAAATTGTTTTTAAATGTAATTGGCCAAAAAAAAATAATTCAAAAAATTTTAATTAAAAAAAGCTTAGAGTTACTCAAAGCTGTTGTCAAGGATGCAGCTTTCACAGACCTTGTGGCAAAGTGTTCATAACTACTTGATATTCTTTATGCCTGTGACCTTGGGTATCTTGAGCACAACCTGGCATATGAGACTTCTCCAGAGAAACACATGACATGAATAAACATGGAGACATTTAGGGAAAATCACCTAGATAAACCAGACCATTGCTGTTCCATTGCAAAAAGGTCTTTGCTTGCCTTGTCTACTTCACTCAAGGACAATTAGCTCAATAATTACAATACAATTTTAGTATGGCCTGGGATCCTAGCCAAAAATGCTGCCTGCTTTTATCTGCTAGTTTCCTGTAATATTAGAGTGAGAGAGAGGTAAGTGCCATGACCAGAGATACTGCTCCTCATATATCAACTATCTTGTCTCTTTTAACATGGTAACAAGGACTAGAATTGATCCTATGGTCTATGTAGGGCAGAACCTTCATGAGAGGATTAAGTGGGCTCAGCACTGCCATGGTTGGAAGGACATATAGTAGGTAAAGAGGAGAGTAGGCCATCACACTTTAGGGCTTTTACCTTAATCTTAAAAGTAATTGATAAGTCATTTTTTTCCAATGTAAAATGTAAGACTGGTGAAATTAAAATGTTTTAATATGTTTTAAATTAAATTAAATTAAATTAAAATGTTTTAATATAGCACTAATTTGTGAATAACTTGTAATCAAATAAGTACTTAAATTGGTATAGTTGGATTTGGGAAAAGATGTACACATAAAATACAATTTACAAATTTGCTCTTTGCTCTTCTTTGCTCTGAAAAATGGCTAGCATTAAGATTTTTAGTTATTACACGTTATTTTTGTGTGAATGTAAGATATTCTGTAGATACTTAAGTAAAATGAACATATGTATAAATGCAGGATTATACATTTTTAATGAGTAATTGGACCTGTGAGAGCAGCACAAAAAATAGAAGTCAGAATTGAGACAACAGCTGGGACTTAGCTGTGGAGTTACTTCCAGTCTGTATCCATTCTAGAGCCATATCTTGTAGAGTATTTAAGCAGACTAAGGCTAAGTAGGATAGCACAGTGTAGTGGTTAGAGTCAGCCTCAGATCCAGAAAGACCTGTATTCAAATACTACCTATGACATATATTGACTTTGGACCCTGGATAAAACAGTTAACCTCTCAGAGTTCTAGGCAACAGTGACTATAAATTGCAAAAAAAGATGCCAACTTGCATTGGCAAGCCTAGTTGCTTTTACTATGTGTAAGTCAAGATGAAGTGACCAACACTTGTTTGCAGTTGCTTTTGCAAAGAAAGCTTTGTGAGGAGAGTTTTAGGAATAAGAATAAAAAAGGATTCAGGTAACCAGCATATTATGGCATTTGTAGGGGTACTGGGTTTCTGGACTTTTCCCTTTGATCTCTCCACAAGTGAATAATAAAATATAGCTCTCCAAAAAGAAAAATTTCCTTTTTTTCTTTTTGCTATTTTTATCTTTTTCCATATCTCAGTCATTTAGTGTCTGTACTCTAAAAGGATATATCTCCTAGTTTCAGAGAACTGATTTCAACGGGACCCAGCTCTACACTAAATCTGGGATCCAGGTCACCATAATCCAACTCTCCTGATGACATTAACTGTGTCCAGCGTTAGGAGCAGTATTAGGTTCATTTTAGTCTTCTAAGAGAGAGGGACATACTCACCTTCCTCATTTCTCTTGGGTCACTGAGTAGCCAGTTGCACATATACACCTTTGCAGAGAACAGAGGGAAAAGTCCAGAAACACAAACAATTGGAGCTTTGATCCTTACTGAGCTTAACTGCCCACAAACTTTGGTATGGACTTCATTATTGGAACTCTAAAAGCTCACTATGACTCTAATAAGCTTGAATAGTCTCAGCCTAGACTATTCCATTTCTAGCATTCATTCACCTAGGGCAGAAAGAAATAGACACAAGGACAGAAGCAAAGGCCATGTGCACATTGTTTCATGTCAATCTGGATAGAGGTGTTAGGCCACTAGTTCTAACTTTCTCTTTTCACAGCTCAAATACTACCCTCACTTGAATGCAGACAGGCAGGAAAGAAAATAATGCTGGGTAGTTTTTTCAGCAGACCATATTCTGGACTTTGCTACCATGCCCTAAGAAAACTTTTCATCCTGGAAGCTCACATCAACCTGGAATTCATACCTTTGCAATATCTTCTGCTCCTCTGATCCCTCCCTCTGTTTGGATGACTCCTCCCAGAGGCTCCACTGAACACTTAGAATTGTTGACCAGAATGGATTCTGTACTACTCTACTATGCTCTTGCATGGATACCTTCAGTCCCTTTCTCTCTTACTTTTCAGCCTCCTTGTATGTGATGTCTTTCTCACATTAGAATGTTAGTTGCTTCAGAACAGGAATGGTCCTTTTTTGTTTGTTTGTTTGTTTTTTTGTTTTGGTATTTGTATCTTAAGCACTCAACAAGTAAATGTTTAAATGCTTATTGAATGACATACTGCTTGGGGCCATCTGTATTGTGCTCAGTCCTGACTCAAAAGTCAATCAAAAATTTTTTTCCTCATCACATTTGGATCTGAATCAGTTAACAAATACTTATTAGGACAAACACATTGTATATGTTCATAAAAACTAGGCTTTCATTGCTATTAAGGTTGGACTCACATTAGCCATAAGGACCATAAGGATTATCCCCCATTAGAGCAAAATATAGATAGCTAAGTAAATATAAGTGTTATGGAGGTAGGAAGATTGAGCCCTTCTTCACTATATCCTCCCAACTCCTCTTTTTCTCATCATGTTCTACCATATTCCCCCAAACCTTGTAATATTTTCTTGCCTTAGGATACAAATGAACATTCAAAATCCCAACAATCCTAGATGAGGATCTCTATACCTGGGGAAGGGAAACCATTTATCCCACTCTTCCAAGAGGATCATTACAGCAAACTATATAAGAAAAAAAAAAAATAAACCTCAGTAAGATTAAGTTCATCAGGGAAGATTTCACAGAGGTGATACCAGAGCTAAGCCTCAGAGAGTCCCTGAGAAGAGTTCACATTTGAGGCACAGGGAATAAAATTCTCTAAGTGACCAAAGAGAGAAAAAATATGTAGTGGATCAGGTAATATCTAGTGATCCAGTTTGGAAGCAGAGAGATTGATATAAAACTGCCTTTCAGACATCTTAAACTAGATGTCTAGTAGACTTCTTAAATGAAACATGTCCCAAAGAGAACCCATCTTTCTCCCTAAATCTTCCCTGCCTTCTACCTTCTCTACTACTGTAGAAAGCAACATCATCTTTCCATTCCCACAGGTTTCCAGTCATCCTGGATTCCTTACTATCTCTCTCATTCCATCATATGCAAACCTGTCAATTTCACATCTACAACATCTTTCAAATATGTCTCCTTCCTTCCTCTGATACTGTTACTAGTCTAGTTTTGGCTCTCATAATCTCATGCCTTGATTATTTCATATGGCAATTCTGGGTCTTTCTGTTTCAATTTTCTCTTTAATCTATCTTCCATGCAGCCTTTAATGTGATTTCATCACATTAGACCTAAAATGCAGGTCTAATCTTGTCATACCTGTCCCATTTCTCACCCCTCAATGAACTCAAATGGCTCCTTATTGTATCCAGGAGCAAATGAAAAATGCTGTTTGGCATTCAAAGCCCTTACTTCATTCTACTTTCCAGTTTTTTTATACCTTACTCCCCAACAACTCTGCTCTCCTGGCTCTTCCACAAACAAGACACTCTTATCTTTTGGTTCTGGACATTCTCTGTGGTTGTTTTCTCTGCCTGGAATGCTCTCCCTCCTCTGTTCTGAATACTGACCTCCCTGGATTCCTTTAAGTCCCACTTTCTTTAGGAAGATTTTCCCAATCCCTCTTAATTCTATTGTATCCCCTCTGTTAATTATTTCCTATTTATCTTGTATATAGTTTACCTTGTATATATTTGTACACCTGTTATTTCCTATTGTAAGTTTTTTGAGCACAGGTACAATTGTTTGCCTCTTTTTGTATTCCTAATATAATGCTTAGCCACATAGTAGACCTTTAATAAATGTAATTATGATCCATTGATAATCCATTGAAATAAAACTGGAAAGATAGATTGAAGTCAAAAGGACAGAAAGTATCGTGCTGAGAATTTATATTTTATCTTAGAATCAATAGGGAGCCATCTTTTTTTTAATATTATTGATACCTTTTCTTATTATATTACCTTAATTTCCAGATATATCCCTCCTTGTTCTCATGATAATGATAATAATAATCATAGCAGCCAGCACTTATATAGCATTTTAAAATTTTCAAAGAACTCTATAAAAATCTGATTTTTTCTACCGATTTTTATCCCCTATACAATAAGCCATTTCTTGTAATGGAGTGAAAAAGAAAGGAAAAATAAAAAGCAATTCAGCAAAATTAATAGATGCATTACCTGTCTGACAGTATATGGAAGAGAGAGAAAGAGAGAGAGAGAGAGAGAGAGAGAGAGAGAGAGAGAGAGAGAGAGAGAGAGAGAGAGAGAGAGAGAGAGAGAGAGAGAGAGAGAGAGAGAAAGAGAAAGAGAGAAAGAGAGAGACCCTGGCCACCATTATTCTGGATTGTTTTACAGGGAGCCTCAAACTATGGCCCAGATGTGGCAGCTGAGGACGATTATCCCCCTCACCCAGGAGTATGAAGTTTCTTTATTTAAAGGCCCACAAAAAAAAGTTTTTGTTTTTACTATAGTCTGGCCCTCCAACAGTCTGAGGGACAATCAACTGGTCCCCTATTTAAAAAGTTTGAGGACCCTTGCCAGGTCCAAGCCATGCTTTATTTTATGCACTGGTCATTGAAAGATGACCGTTGCCACTCTGCCCCAACTCCTTTTCCAGTTCTGGAATCATAATCAAATCAATATTTTCTTTGAGACTGAAAAGGTTAGTTGAACTACTTCCTTGTGGCTCCTCTTAACTTTCTAACATTATAGCCTATTCCAGGCCACCTCTTTTTTATCATTAGAATATAAGCTCCTTGAGGATAGGAACTGTTTTCCATCATAAAAGGGCTTAGTCTCTGTAAAACCTTACTTCATAATAAGTGTTTAATACATTGTTTTTCAGTCATTCATTCATCCAATATTAATTTTTGTTTTTCTATTTATATAATTGTAGTCATATATATTATGAATACCTATATAGTACATATATACTCATATACTTTCTAGTATTTCATTTATGAGAGTCTCTCATTCTTTCTAAGTCAACTTTCCTTTTAGCCATGGGTTCATACTTTTCTCTGAATTTTTTGAAATCTGCTTCCCTTATAGTTAGGGTACAATTCTTCATCAATCAATCAATTAATGAATCAATTTTACAGCCATTTATTACTGGAAATTGCCCATTCTCAATGTTACACTCTTGCTTATTAACTCTAGGATAATATGGTCAAATTCTCTCAAATTCCTATCATTTATCTTTCCCAAAACAGTTTCTCTTTTTTGTTCAGAATTTAGGACAATTTTTGCTTTCTAAAAGAAAGAATTATCAACATCAAGTTAAGATGACTTTTTTTTTTAATGGAATGAGACTTAATATTTATCTATTTGAAGTCCCCATAAATACTATATTCTACAATATAATTTTTATGCTTTTCACAAGAAATTCATTTATCATCTCCATTTGGTGGGTGGTAGATAGTGTATCTCCTCAAAAATTTAGCTTCTGTTTTTCTTCTTCCTTCATCCCAATTTCTCAAATGATCCCCTCCATGGGTCCATCATCAGGTTCATAGGTTGGGTTTCTATATGAATTTTCTATGCTTTATGACTGTTATATTGCCCCTTTTTGTCAGTTATATTACTTTTTAATTAAACATACCCTTCCATTGTTAAAGTCTAGTTTAATAATTAAGTCTAGTCTCGTTCTATTTCATTGATTCCTATAAAGCCATATTCATATCCTTGTGTTAAAAAATCTCAAGATACTTTTATTATATTTACATTTCCTCTATTTCCACAAAAAATAAAAAAATAACCTAAACTAAAACTCCAAATGAATGAAACCTTTTAAAAGTACAGACAGAATAAACTTCTCAGTTATAGCAGAATTGCAACTACCAATTTTGCCTTGCATTCAGCGTTTAAAGGAGAAACAGATCCCCCTTCAGAGAAACACCTCTTCCCCAGGGAATTTTGTCTTTTACATTATTTTAGTTACCCTCTTTTGATGTTCTTACAGGTTTATAAAGTTGCAAAAATGAAATAGCAAGATGACAATTAAAAAGGAAACTGTGCTTCATCTATCTTGCCTTAGGGCACTATTCATGATATGTTACCACTCCCCTGCCTTCCCTCCCCCCCCTCCCCCACTGCTCCCAACTCTCTCTAGGGATGGTTATCTTCAGAGCATTTTTCTATTCTGCTATCTTGATGGGATGAAAGAGAACACAAGTAATTGATGCAACCCTTCACCAGTACCTTTTCTATTGAGGGTTGGGGGAAGAAAGGAGAAAGTACAAGATTATCTGTGACTTTTTTTCCCCCCTTACTTTTACTTTTTCTATTATTTCCTATCTCCCCCCAGAGCATTTAAAATGTAAAAAGTCTGAAGAGTACATAGAACTCTGGTCTGAAAGTCAGGAAGACTTGAATTCAAGTCCTGACACAAATTGGTTATATAACTTAAATTAGTTCCCTGAGAGGAAAGGAAGGTCTTTTATATACTTTATATATACTGCCTTTATATATTGCCTAGTGTGTGCCAAACATTATGCCAAACACTTTACAGTTATTATCTCCTTTGAGCCCTCACAATAATCATGAGAGATAGATGCTGTTATTATCCCCATTTTAAGGAAACTGGGGCAAACAGAAATTAAGTGATGTGCTCGGAGTGTCTAAGGCAGAATTTGAATTCAGGTATTCTGATATATAACTAGTACCAGCTACCTCTAAGGTTGTAAGTTACAAAGTGGTAACTGATCTGTGTTGATAGGGAGAGTTTCTTCACTGAGAGTCCCTTATTATACAACTTAACTTATAGATCTAATTTTTTTAAAAACCTCGCAAAAAGTCTATATAGAAGGGTGTAGAGGGTCACAGTCAGTGGGAAAATTCTGGGTGAGGTATAAGACCCATCAGCCCAGAGGAGACCTGCTGACAAGCAGAGTGACACCAGGTGAAAGAGTGATACCAGTGGAAACTGAGTACTATAGCAAGCTGTGGTCCCACGTACACAGTGTTGTTTTTGTTACATTATATAAAGGGGAAAGTCCTGGAAATAAAAGGATTCTATTTTTCCACCATCCTCAGGAGTCCCACCTCATCACTTCTCCACTAGGAAGGTATATTTTAATAATCCCTCTATGGGGGCTCTAGAAATCTACTGTATGTTTTATCACCCCAACTTGGGGGCTTTAGAAAGCAGGACATTTTAATAACCGTGGTGTGGGGGGCTCTAGAAAACAACAGTACATTTTGTCACCCCAATTTGGGGGCTCTAGAAAGTAGGACACAACAGAAGGGATTATAATGCAGATAGGGAACCTTGGTGCCTTTCCTCCATTTTATCAAGTTGCTCCATCTCATATCTTTTCTTTTTTTTAAAAAAAATTTGTTTTTAACATTTAAAAATTTCTGATTTCTGAATTCTTTCGTTCCTTCCCACTCTTCCATCACCCATTGAGATATCAAATTTATATGAGAAATCATGAAAAATATATTTCCATGTTAGCTATGTTAAAAAACATACACAGATATGAGAAAATTTTTAAAAATTATACTTCAATCTGCATTCAGTCTTCCCAAGTTTTTTTCTTAAACCATCCTGATCATCATTTCTCATAGCACAAAAATATTCCATCAGAATCATATACCATAACTTGTTCAGCCATTCTTCAATGGCTCAATTTCCCTTTTTTTTTTTTTTTTGACACCACAAAAAGAGTGCTATGAATATTTTTGGATATACATGTCCTTTTCTTTTTTGTTTGATCTTGGGATATAGAAGTAGTAGTGGTATTATTGGGTCAAAAAATATTCAGTTTTATAGCCCTTTGAACATAGTTCCAAATTGTTTTACAGAATGTTTGAATGTGTTCACAGCTCCACAAACAGTGAATTAGTATTCCATTTTTTTCCACATCCCCTCCAATATTTATCATTTTCCTTTTCTGTCATGTTAGTCAACCTCATAGATGTGAGGTGGTACCTCAGTTGTTTTAATTTGCATTTTTCTAATCAATAGTGATTTAGAATATTTTTTCCATATGATTATAGATAGCTTTAAGTTCTTCTTTTGAAAACTTCCTGTTCATATTCTCGGATCATTTATCAATTGAGGGATGATTTGTAGTCTTATAAATTTGATATATAATTGGGATGAGGATTTTATTAGAGAAATTTGCTATTAAAATTCCCTGAGCTTCTGCAATTCCTTCTAATCTTGGCTGCATTGTAAACTGCACCTTCCAGAAATTGAAGCTATGCTAAAACTCTGTCAGTTTCAGAGCAATGTTTTGTCAAGTATTTTTCAACTGGTTAAAAGTAAAGCTTTGGGCAAACATACTGCCCCATGGTTCCTACTCTTTCCTTTACCTTTTTCCTTGAATTATAACTCCCTATATTCCCCATTGAAAAATATTGGACAGAAGTCAAATTGCATAAAAAATAATTAGATGTGACAAATAATAGTAGTTCACACTTATGTAGTCCTTCATGGTTACAAAATACTTTATGTAATTGTCTTATTAGATTATAAACTGTTTTGGGATAGGGACTGTTTTCTGTCTATATATATATATCCCCAGTGGGTAACACATTGCCTGGTACTTAATAAACATTTATTACTTAATAAATGTTTATTGATTGATTATCTGATTTTTCCAACAATCTACATTATGTGCAGTGCTAATGTCCTCTCCTCCCAGCAAGTCCAAGTCAGATGGAGATTGGATCAATCAAATTATGTGAAGTATTTGATATAATGCTCTATAAATATGAATCACATTTCAAACATATAACATACAATGAATCATCATAGCACTGAACACATACATATTCACTACTGATTTGTAATTGATAATTTGGAAAAAAGTCAAAGACTTGTTGAGATAGTCATACTTTCTCAGTTTAGTTTCAAAGTTGAAAAGTCCTGGAACATATATAGGATGTGATGGTGGTGAAGATGATTCCATACTGCTGATATCTAAAAGGTTTAGTACCCAATATTTCGACAGTTGTCCTCTGGTACAGAACACAAATATATGTGGTATAGCATAGTTCTTTAATTCTGCCAATACACCAGAAACATAAAAGACTAATATTAAATGTCAAACATAGGGAAGGACAGGCAAGGCAAATTCCAATGATTAAAAGTCGAAAAGAGAAAGACAAAATTCTTTTCAATGAATTCACATTCTAATGACAAACATTCAATTTCCCCAGTTTTATTGGTGTTAAATATGCTCAAAATTAGTTGTTTCAATTTTAACCAATGTCATTTTGGAATCATGATGACCCACAAAATGGCATTTTTTTGTTCTTTTCACAATTCCTAAAGCAATTAAAAGTTAATTCAAAATGATCAAAACTTTTCACTGCCGTCTCCCACCCTTATTGATATTTAGGACTTTTTTTTCTTTGAAGGGATGAATAATACTAAGCAGACATTTTTTAATCTTAGCAAATAAGGTAAAAGGACTTCTCCAAGATTACACAACCAGGGACAGAGCCAAGACAAATAAAAAAGGGGTAATATTTTACAATGTTAAGATATCAGGTCTTCTCATTCCAAGATTACTGAATTTTCTAATATATAACACAATTTCTAGGGGGCACTTAGGTAAAAGGAAGAACATGTAATCAACTTTAACATTTTCCCTCAGTATAATTGTTTTTCTTTAATAATATAACAGAACATTTAAACAACAATCAGCTTTAATTGGATCAAGTGTTATATCTTAGTACATATTACATGTGAATGTACTAGCATGAGTTTCCTTCAAAAGGGGTCCTTTATAAGAAATTACTTACAGCTACCTTGTCAAACGAATCCTTTTGATATCAGAAGGAGTAGAGGGGGAAAAAAGCTAGAAACCATAACAAATGCCATCAGGTGTTTCTGTTCTACCCAGAACTGAAGAAAATCAGAAATTGTTAATAATGATTCCAAGAGAGGAAAAAAAACCATGAAACTAAATGTTGTGTAAAATCATAATGATCATACTTATCCCAGAGAAAAGATAAGTAAATGCTTTTTAAATTTTTTTTAATTTTTGCAGAGGTGAAAGACTATGGGTATGGAGCATTGCATCTATTGTCAGACTGAACTGATGAGTTTTATTGAATGTTTTTTACTTTTTCTTTTTTTAATTATTTGTTAAAAACAGCTAGGTGGAAAAGTACATCAGAGTGCTGTTCCTAAACACAGGCAATCTGGTCACAATTATTTAGCTAGGTCTGTCAGGTCACTTAGTGCAGTAATCTTATTTTATTCTTATAACAAGAAAAGTGCATGTTATTCATGTGTAAAATGAGTTGGAAAAGGAAATGGCAAATCACTCCAGTATCTTTGCCAAGAAAATCCTAAGAAGATTCAGACATAACTGAAAAAAATGAACAAACAACAAAAAGAACCCCACTATGATTTGTTAAAAGAGGGGTGAGTTATTGAGAAGTAAAAGAAGGATATATTGAGAAATGAAGGTGATATAAAAAAGTAGATATAAAAAAGTTTCAAAATTCAGGTTACAGATATATCATCATAGCAACAAAAGTGATTATGGCATTGAATATGTAGAAAATCTGACAAAATAGAGAGTTTGAGTTTTGCAATGGAAATCAAGATGCTCTGTCATGAGCCCAGGTAGCAGAAATAAAGAATATTTTGGAAATTGTAATTTAAAAAATTCCCAACTTTGTTTCTAATTGATTACTATTATAAAAGTACACACAAAACCTAGATGAATCTGTTGGGGTTATTTATACTTATTCTCTCAACCCATGTATTTTCCTTGCTTTAAGTAACTTTTTTATGCTTGTTGAAATCCATGGATTCATTTCTTTTTTAAAAAAAAAAATTTCAATAATGTTTTATTTTTTCAAATACATGTAAAGATATTTTTTCAACATTCATTTTTGTAAGACTTTGTATTCCAAATTTTTCTTTCTCCCTCCCTTACTTCCCTCCTCCCCAAAACAACAAGCACTCTGAATATAGGTTAAATATGTGCAATAATTTTAAATATATTTCCATATTTGTCATGCTGTACAAGAAAAATCAGAACAAAAGGGGAAAAAAATCATGAGAAAGAAAAAAAATAGAAAAGTGAAAATACTATGCTTTGATCCACATTCAATCACCATAGTTTTTTCTCAGGATGGCACTTTTCTAACCCAAGTCTATTGGAATTGCCTTGAATCATTTCATTGTTGAAAAGAGCTAAGTTTATCACAGTTGATGATCACATCATCTGATTGTTATTGTGTACAATGTTCTCTTGGTTCTATTCACTTCACTCAGCATCAGTTCATGTAAGTCTTTCCAAGCTTTTCTGAAATCAGCCCATTTGTCAATTCTTATGGACCAATAATATTCCATTCCATTCATATTACAATTTCCCAGCAGGGGAACATTCACTCGATTACCAGTTTCTTGCCACTACTAAAACCTTGCTTTATATAATACTAAAAATTGGAAAACTTACATTTAGAAGATATGCCCAAGAGGAACCTAGTCAAGATTAACACTTTGTTAGGTAGGCAAATAAATTTATAGGATAAGACTTCATTCTGACTTTGATGACCTCTAACTGTACAAAATGGACATCTAAGTGGCTCAGGGGACAGAGTTTTAGGCCTGAAGTCAGGAAGACTTATCTTCCTGACTTCAAATCTGACTTAAGACACTCGTTAGCTATTTGAGCTAGTCAGTTAATTCTGTTTGCCTCAATTTTCTCATCTGTAAAATAAACTGGAGAAGGAAATAGCAAACTGCTTTACTATCTTTGCTAAGAAAACCCCAAATGTAGTCACAAAAAGTTGGACATGACTGAAAAATGACTGAACAACAACAACAAACCTATACAGAATATAAAAATCATCATCGAAATACACTGACAAGGCTTTTATTCTGATATTGACTGTTTATGGATTCTGATTCAATTTTTATGTTTTTTTGAATAAAATAGAGTCTGTCCTATATAGATTCATTGTCTTGTTAGCTTAAGTATTTTCATGGAAAATGAAGACACCTTTACCTTTTTCTGTAGAGAACTAGATGTGAATTATATTCTAATGTTCTTACTTGATGGATCACAAACCAAATAGACTAAGAAGTTTTCAAAGTTATTCATAGGTACTTAAAGTTACTCTTAGGATTTGTTTTACTCCATAGATTACTCACATTTTTATATGCATACATTCATATGTACACACATGTATATAATATATACATGCATGCATATATTATTATGTGCATAAATACATGCAGCTAAGTGGTACATGGGATAGAGCTGAGCCTAGAATCAGGAATGACTGAGTTGATATCCAACCCCAAGCACTTACTAGCTATGTAACTCTGAGAAGGATGCAAAACACTTTATGTATAGTACAAATAAATTATTTTATTCTTATAACAAGAAAAGTGGAAGAAAAGTGATAAACTGACTTACCAATTTGGAACTATGCTGAAAAGGCTATAACTATGCATAAACTTTGATACCACAATAAAAGAGATCAAAGAGAAATGAAAAAAAACCCATATGTAAAAATATTTGTAGGAGATTTTTTTGTAGTGGCAAAGAATTTGAAATCAGTTGAAGAATGATTAAGAAAGCTGTGGTATATGATTGTGATAGAATACTATTGAGCTGTGAAAAATGACGAGGATAGTTTTAGAAAAACTTAAGGAGACTCCTATGAACTGATACAAAGTGAAGTGAGCAGAACCAGAAAGCAATAGCTATATTGTAACAATGATCAATTGTGAATGACTTAGCTATTCTAATCAATACAATGATCCAAAATGATTCTGAAGGACTCAGCATGAAAAATGCTATCTACCTGCAAAAAGAGAACTGATGATCTTTGAGTTCAATATGAAACACATTTTTTATTCTTTTTCTTTCTTTTTTTAAATATAGCTAACATAAAAATATGTTTTGCATGATTCCACATGTAAAATTGTTATCACATTTCTTGACTTCTTAATAGGTAAGTAAGGGTTCCAAAATATATAGAGAATTGACTCTAATTTATAAGAAATGGTCAAAGGATATGAACAGACAATTCTCAGATGAAGAAATTGAAACTATTTCTAGCCATATGAAAAGATGATGCTCCAAGTCATTATTAATCAGAGAAATGCAAATTAAGACAACTCTTGAGATACCACTACCCACCTGTCAGAGTGGCTAGAATGACAGGGAAAGATAATGCAGAATGTTGGAAGGGATGTGGGGAAAACTGGAACACTGATACATTGTTGGTGGAATTGTGAATATATCCACCCATTCTGGAGAGCAATTTGGAACTATGTTCAAAAAGTTATCAAACTGTGCATACCCTTTGATCCAGCAGTGTTACCACTGGGCTTATAGCCCAAAAAGATTTTAAAGAAGAGAAAGGGAACCGTATGTGTAAGAATGTTTGTGGCAGCCCTGTTTGTAGTGGCCAGAAACTGGAAACTAAGTGGATGCCCATCAATTGGAGATTGGCTGAATAAATTGTGGTATATGAATATTATGGAATATTATTGCTCTGTAAGACATGACCAGCAGGATGATTTCAGAAAGGCCTGGAGAGACTTACATGAATTGATGCTGAGTGAAATGAGCAGGACCAGAAGATCATTATATACTTCAACAACAGTACTGCATGATGATCAATTTTAATGGACGTGGCCCTCTTCTGTAATGGGCTGAGGCTCAAGTTGATGCACTGAGGTCCCAAGCACGTGAGGCTAAATAGTAATTGGACCATACTCTATTAATATATATGCTTGGAGAAAGTATGGCCCCTGCCCACTCTTTGTGCAAGTCCTGATGTGTTGTATAGGAAATGACGTTTTTGGTGGGTGGAGGCAGGGGAGTGGAAAAGGAAGCGGAAAGAGAGACTGCTGGCTGGCGTCTTGACACAGCCGCTTGTAGTACTATCACGACAGCCCTTCATCACCAATCTCCCTCTGCTAGCTGGCTTCCTGTCGCAGCTGCCCATATTGCTATCGCAATCCTTCTTGCCCATATTTGCTATCGCAATCCCCCCTCACCTCTACTGAGAATAAAGATTGAAGATTTTTCCCTTAACCTGAATTCCTGACTCCTGCTGATTTTAAATACGCGGTCATCACACTCTTCAAAAATGAGATGAATCAAATCAGTTCCAATAGAGCAGTAATGAACTGAACCAGCTACACCCAGGGAAAGAACTCTGGGAAATGAATGTGAACCACTACATAGAATTCCCAATGCCTCTATTTTTGTCTGCCTGCATTTTTGATGTCCTTCACAGGCTAATTGTACACTATTTCAAAGTCCGATTCTTTTTGTACAGCAAAATGACTGTTTGGACATGTGTACTTATTTTGTATTTAACTTATACTTTAACATATTTAACATGTATTGGCCAACCTGTCATCTCGGGGAAGGGGTGGGGGGAAGAAGAGGAAAAGTTGGAACAAAAGGTTTTGCAGTTGTCAATGCTGAAAAATTACCCATGCATATATCTTGTAAATAAAAAGCTATAATAAAAAAAATGTAGGTAAGCAAGGAGATAAAGAAGAAAGAGAACTGAGAACTCAAAATTATTTTTAAATGAATGTTAAAAATAAATAATGAATGAATGAATTTAAAAGAAAAAACACAATATGGTACAGAGTGTTGGTTTTACAGCCAAGATGATCTACTTCTGACATCATAACTGTGTATTGGCAAGTCATTTGGTCAGTGCCTTGCAAAGCTATGGAACTCTACTGAGAGGGAGTACTGAGGCCAACTTGACCTTTGATGCACAATAAGTTTTCTGCCACATTGCAGAAACGCCCTTGTTGAGCAAGGAGCAATGATTCGTGACCATGGGAATGGGTTCGGTCTGAGGGTCACATCTAGTTGCTCATGAGCAGGGATGCCTTGAATAGGATCTCTTGCCTGTGAGTGAGCTGCTAAATTGCTGGATTAGCTCTCCTTCCATTGGCAGAGACCATGCATACAAGCTGCTTCTCTGAATGGTGATTGCGGATTGTCTACTGTTCATGCACTGATTACACTTGCAAAAATCTATATCAACAAGGCTATATGGCATAATAAACTGGAGCTCTTTTCATACTCTATGAATCTTCTGCCTCATTCATCTTGTCTCTGAGATAGGGCTCATTTGCTTTGAGCTTTTAAAGACTGCTGCAACAGTGCCCAGGGCAATTTTTTAAGATTATAACTTCGATCAGCAGTTAAATTTCCTAGCCGTGTGACCTTGGGCAAGTCATTTAACGCCAATTGCCTCAGCAAAAATAAATAAATAAAATAAAATAAAATAAATCAGCAGTTAAAAGAGATGCTAATTTATATGAATAGGATGGTATTATATATAGAAGACTCTGTGGGATGGGTACAAGATCCCCCAAATTAATTTATCAGAGACATCTTCAGGTACAAAGAGAAAGCATTTATTTAATCCCTGCAGGGAGAGGCCCAGACACACCTGGGAGCCATCCCAACTCCGCCATGTGCTCCTGAAACTTGGCCAGCTTCCACCTGTATTGGGACTTAAGAGCAGAAGACGTGAGCCTTTTCATTGGATAGCTTTTACTATGGATTACTAAAAAGATGTAATCATCCTTGACCAATGGTCACCAATGTTAGCTGCCTCCCACAAAGTTCATCCCTCCAGAGATCACATGACCCTCCCCCCAAGGTCCCAGCTTTGGGAAGAGAGATCATGTGACTCAAAACTGAGAAATATTTCATCCAATCAGTCACATTCATGGAGTCAGGAAGACTCATCTTCATGAGTTCAAATTTGATTTCAGACATTTATTAGTTGAATGAACTGAGCAAGTCAGTTTCCTCAACTGTAAAATTCACTGGAGAAGGAAATGGCAAATCACCCCAATATGTTTGCCAAGAAAGCCCCAAATGGGGTCAGAGACAGTTGAACATAACTGAAATGCGAGTTCCTCAAACTAATGACATTACAGATCCAGATACCTCCCCTCCTCTTTCCACCTGCCAGGATAAGCAATAAATATGTTGTAATTGAAAGATCTTTGGACTGGGTTTCAGAAAATTTAGGTTCTAGTCTTGGCTTTTTTAACTGATTCTTGATTTGGTTGTATATTAATTCTGCGTAAATCACTTCACTAAACTTCTCTTTCCTTCTCTGTTAAAGAAGGGGATTGGACAAGATAAGTTATAATGTTCCTTTCAGTTCTAAATTTCTGTGATTTTAAGTGACAAGGTCATGAATGGCCAACAGAGTACCAAGCTAGCCTGCAGCATTTGAAGAGTTCTGCAGATATGATACAAATAGGTCAGAGACCGACTCTGAGGTTTGGTTTCAGTAATGCTCAGGAAATATTGTATGGTGTATAATTTGCAAACAAATCTAAAATTGGCTATGCACTGTGCACATAATAACCCTCATAAAAGAGAACCTCATGAATTTCCTCATATTCAGGGTTTTAATTCCATTAACATTTACTCTGAGGTTTGCATAATGCTTGCTTATTTGTTTGATTAGAATTCATGCAAAAGGTATAGAACAGAGTAATTACCCTCTAGGGGTAGCCTTGGGTGCCTGGCAATATTTTTCTTACACCTGCTTGCATAAATTTAAATCTCCCTGTTCAGAGTGCCTCAGGGACAGCCTTCATAGTGCTAGCCTGTGAGAGTAATTAGAGGATCAGTGCTAATGTTTAATGTATGCTACCCTCATCAAAGCCTCTTTCTGTTTGCTTTCATTCTTTCCATTGGCAGCAGCACTATTCTTATGAATGGAAAACAAAGGATTGATTCTCATAAATCCATCTCTAAAAAACAATTTAAACATGATCAAAACAATGAAATAGAAATAGAGAATAATCAACTTGTAACAAATTAAAAACCACTATTTGGCATAGAGAAGTTGGGAGATTCTAACCCCTCTTCTCTAAGGGCTTTTCTGCTTGGACCCCTGAACATATTCCAGTCTGGCTTTAGTATTGGAAGGAGGCTGACCACCTAGAAAAAGGATTTGGAGTCTCTTCCTCTCACTTGTTGGTTTATTACACCTTTTCTGTAGTGCCTGAGGGGAAATTACTTATAGCTGAATTTTGGCTCATGTCTGATATCTCCCCAGAGTAGGGAATAGAAAGCTACTCAGTATACAATGTAAATCAGATATGGGACAAGTGTTTATTTCCTTCACATAAAAGAAATGCTAAAAGCAAAAGGCTTTCATTAGCACACTTTGACACAGTTAAATTCTATGTAAATTAACAGAAATTTAAACAAGCATCAGTAATAATTATTGTTATACTGTACTAGGAAGACTTAAAAACTGAAACATGAAACTGGAACTGCTGAATCAGCATCACTAAATTTCCCCTTTACTTTCAAACATCTTCCTCTCAGTTCTTTTTTTTTTTTTTCTTTTGGCAAACAAGCTAGGGGGTTGAACTCTTTCCTCTGTTGGTCACATTTTCTTTAAATCAGGAACTCCTGCTGTCAGTTCACTCTGATCAAGGGACTCACGGTTTCAGTCAATAAGCATTTTTTATTTATTCTAAGACAGGATTGCTATTTGGTCACATGTATAACAGGAAAAGAAATAGAAAGGGGGAAAAGCAAAAGGGTATATGCTTGCCTCAAATACCGTCTTTATGTACACATAGTTATAGTTCACTATTTCTCCCTGTGTAAGAGAAAGGCACCAGTTATCTCTCTTAATTTCTCTAGGAATAAACTCAAATTGACCTAACATAAAAAGCAGACCAGAAGAGAAGAGTAAAACAACCATAAATGGATCACACTCCCTTTTGAAATTTTATTGACTCTTCTTGCTCAGAAGTCAATAAATCGGGTTCTTTCATGTACAACCCAAACCCTTCAGTTTGTAATGAGCCTCTAGAGCCATTAGATGTGAAGATAAAGGCATGACTGAAATCTATACCATAGCTTCCTTATTATCTCTCCTCTAAGAAGCTTCCAGGTCATTCTAGATATGGTGGACAGGAGGAGAAAGATATAACTATAAGGAGGGATACTATCATTAAATTGTTATTTGATTGTGAAATCAATTATGAATTTCTCTCTCAGGTGCCTTAAAAACACTCAGGGTTGCAAGATATTTAATATGACAGGCTTTATTTTACTATGTAGAAAAGGTCAAACAAAAATGACTATCAATAAAGCATATAATCAATGTCAGGACAAAGACCTTATCTATTATTGTTAATAATGGCTTTTACACTTTGCAGCCAAAGGTAGAGAACCTCTCTACAATCAGGTAAAATAAGACCTATAATTGATTGTGGCTCAGATCATGAATTTCATATTGCAAAATCCAAATCTAAATTAAAGGACATAGGGAAAACCATAAGACCATAAAAGCATGATCTAAATAACATCCTTTATGAAGGATAGATAACCAGAAGAACTATAGACAAAGGTTTGCAATATTGCAGCAACAATATTGGAATATTTGGAATGTTAAAAACATTCCAAAGAAAAAGGAAAGCAAGAAAGCAAAATGGCTTTTGATGAAGTTTTACAAATAGCTGAAGAAAGAAGGAAAGCTAAAGATAAAGAGCAGGAAAGATATCTTCTACTAAATGAAGAATTTCAGAGAACAGCAAGGAAAAATAAGATCTTCTTAAATGAACAATGCAAACACTATGTGAATGTTTCTGTTTTAAAAGACTAAGATTCTTGCTAGTCAATCTAGAAAAAAGGAGTAAAAAATCCTATAAGGTAAAAAGTAAACAATATAACAGAGAGATAAAAAAACAGAAATGGAGAGACAAAGAAATAGACAGACAGACATGTTCACATGAGCCTGTGAACAAGATGAGATAAAGAGTGTATGACAGGACAATTTTCAGATGATGAATTAAAGTCATGTGTTGTCATATAAAAAAATGCTCTAAATCTCTTTATTAAAGAAATACAAATTAAAATAACTCTGAAGTACTACCTAACACTTCTCAGATTGGCTAAAATGACAGGAAAAGTAATGCTAAATTTTGGAGGGGATATGAGAAAACTGGAACACCAATGCATTGTTGGTGGAGTTGTGAAATGATTCAACCATTCAAGAGAGCAATTTGGAACTATACCCAAAGGGCTATCAAATTGTGTACAATGTAATGATTGATCCAGCAGTGCCACTAGTAAGTGTATCCCAAATAAATCATAAAAGAGGGAAAAGGACCCACATATGCAAAGAAATGTTGGTAGCAGCTCTTTTTGTGGTGGCAAAGAATTGGAAAATGAATAGATGCCCATCAATTGGAGAATGGCTGATAAGTTATGGTATATGAAAGTAATGGAATATTATTGTTCTATAAAAAATTAAAAACAAGTTGATTTTAGAAAGCTCTGGAAAGATTTACATGAACTGATGGTGAGCAAAACAAGTAGAAACAGGAATACATTGTGCCCTGGAGCAGAAAGATTGTGCAATGATCAAATATGAAAGATTTGGTTTTCAGTGGTTTAGTGATCCAAGGTAATCCCATTGAACTTTTGATAGAAAACGCCATTTGCATCTGGAGAGAGAACTATGGAAACTAATGTAAATCAACATATGCTATGTTCACTTCATTTTTCTTTTTCTTCTGTTTTTTTTTTTCTCTTGTGATTTTTCCCTTTTATTCTGATTTTTCTCTTCCAACATGATTCATAAAGAAATGTGGTATTTAAAAATGAATGTAAATATATAATCAGAAAAAAATAGAACAATAATAATGATAATAAAGGATGGATGTCTGGATGTCCACGTTGATCTGAAAGTGATTCATTAACTCGGACAGAGAGTATTGATTCATGATTTAATGTCAACCTCAAAAAAACAATTCTTTTATGAGTGCCACAGGTCTCAATCCTCAACCTTCTTCAATTCAACATTTTTTAGTGATTTATTTAGAAGATATGGATGACATACTTATCAAATCTGTAAATGGGATAATAAGTAAGAATTGTGAAGAATATTGAATACATTGAATGACAAAATCAGGATTAATAACCCTAATTACAGCCTTTGAGGTTTGAAAAACACTTCACATATATTATCTCATTTGATCTTGGGCTATTAATAGATGAGAAAGTCAAAGCTGAAAGATGTTAGGTTACTTGCCCACATTTACACAACTAGTCAATGTCTCCAACAGGACAACTGACTCCAATTCCAGCATTCTATCATTTTTATCACCTAGTTAAATCTCAACAGGCAATAAATATTGACTATATCTAATAAAATAAAGTTTAGTGTTGACATAGGTCCTGCACTTAAATTCAAAAAATCATTTGCACAAATATAAGGAGACTTTCAGCAAGATGGCTGAAGAAGTGTCTATGTCCCAAAATTAAATTCTTCTACAAAATTAAAAAAGGGGGCAAGAAATGCCCTAAATAACTTAAATGAATATTAACAACTAAAAGAAAAGAATAAACTTCATGAAGAAATACTCACAGTAAGACCACCAGAAAAAATTAAAAAATAAGCAAGCTAAAAAAAGTGCCTAACAAAATGAAGACATATCAAGAGTTCCTAAGAGAAAAGTAGTCAAAATTTATGAAGTTTTCAGAGGAGAAATGCAAATAACTATCAATATGTGAAAAAAAAGTCCTAAGTCACTAATAATAGTGGACAATTCTGAAGTTTCTTTTATACTCATCAACTTGACAAAGATGATAAAAATGGGAGACATTCAATATCAAAAACACTCTGGGAAGGTAAGCATACTAATATATTATTAGTGAAGCTGTAATAGTTTTAACCTAGTTGGAAAATAATCTAGTTGAAGGATAATGTGAGAAAAGTGATAAAATAATCTATTCCCCTTGATCCAGAGAACTCACTGCTTGTCTCAAAAAGGTCAAAGAGATGTTTCAAACTTAATACTTTTGTTTAAACTGGGAGGCATGGGAAGAAATAAGGAAAGGGAGGGAAGGCAGGGACGCAGGTACCTATGGATTAAGAAATAAATAAGCAAATTGTTGTGTATCAATGTAATGGAACATTATTGTGCAATAAGAAAGGAGAGATGAAAAGTATATGTGTCTCAAAAACTACAACCAATATATTTCACCTTTTTGCCAGTCAGTTGTATGACACACATATAGCTCAGAGAAAGGTAGTTGTTATATTAGTCAAGTCCTTAAGATACAACAATTGCTCCTCTTTTTCTGCAGCTGCTATAGCCACTGCTTCTCAAATCACAGATGATGGTGCAGGCTTTGTGGAATTCATGAGAATTGTGGTGATTTATGGCATATCAGGAGCTGGTAATAAATTGTAAACTTGTCTATATTTGACAAGCAACATAACTTTATAGTAATCAAAAGAATGAGCTATGATAGCATCCATTTTGTTGCTGTGCTCTCTGGATCTCTAGGCATTGCCATCAGCACTGAAGCCCAAACTACTTCCTGCTGTAATGTTCTCTCTAAAATGTAATGTTCTATATTGAGGTTTTCTTACCTTATTAAAATACATCCTCATTGAGAGAAAGAGCTTTTTAAATTTTCTATTTGTACTCTATATTTAGTGCATAGTAAAACTCAATACATGCTTTTTCAATTCTTCCATTAACCTTAAGTTTTCTCTTGCATAAATATGTATATGTTCATTGGGCAGAATGAACCCTAATAAGAAACGTTTGGAGTATCCATATATGAGAAATTTGTGGCTATCTACCACTGACACATAAGGTACATGTGTGATAAGGGCATATGCATCGAAGGGTAAATTAGTCTTTCAATTCTCCAAAACTTTTAGGATCTTTTACTAATAATCAAAACACTGCTGTTTGCTGGATCCTCTCAGGTGTTGCTCTCTGTTGCTTTTCCATGATTCCCACTACAAGCTTCAATTTCTTCATTTGTAAAATAAGGGGGTCAGACTAGTGGTACAATGGTTAGAACACTGGGTTTGGAATCAGGAATTCATCTTCATAAGTTCAAACTTGGCCTCAGACATTTTCTAGCTAGGTGACTGGGCAAGTGACTTTAACCCTGTTTGTCTCAGTTTCCTCATCTTGTAAAATAAATTGGAGAAGAAAATGGCAAATCACTCTAAAATCTTTGCCAAAAAGAAATAGGCTCATGAAAAGTTGGATCCAACTGAAATGACTCAGCAACAATAACAATAGTAGGTCTATATAATGAGGTCTATAATCCATTTCAGCCTTAAATTTATGATTTTATGTGATAACCAATCTCAAATCTAGAGGACTTATGATAAAATATTCTAATTTTATTTTGTAGAAGGGAACTAGACTTTCATTTTGATGGTGATATGGAATGACTCATACATAGGCTTTGATTCATGTCAAGGTGCTAGTTTGTTTTGATTAACTGTATTTTTTTAAATAAGCAAAGGTTCTTTGGGGGAGGATGATAATGAAAAATGATTACATTGGTAAAAAAAATAGTAAAATTATTTTTCAATGCATAAAGGGTGCTTTAAAATGTTAAGGGAATAAAAACTTTCCAGAAGAGTAATTCTGCATAACCATAATGAAATCCTAAAAGAAACTAGAATAGCAACAAGAATTCTCAGAGTTGTTAGAATTTAATAAAAGAATTTTAAAAAGAAATATCTCTTAGTGAAGAGAAGCTGAGAAAACAACATAACAGTGGACACTCTTAAAATGAAAATGGAGGAGATAGAGCTAAAAAAAACTGCAATGAATCATTATTAAATGAAGTCAAAATACCACAAAATTCAAAACTGCATGCAGTCTTTACAAACAAAATAGATCACTGGAAGACCTGAGTTCAAATCTAGTCTCAGACACCTACTAGCTTTATGACCCTGGCAAGTAACATAATCCTGTTTGCTTCAGTTTCTTCATCTGTAAAATGAGCTAGTGAAGGAAATTGCAAACCACTCCAGTATTTTTGCCAAGAAAACCCCAAAAGAGTCACAAAGAGATTGACATGACTGAAAATGACTAAACAACACAACAAACATTTTTTATGGTGTTTTAAGATTTGCTATATATTCTTTATACATATATAATCTCATTTGTGAGATAGGTGCTATTGATACCTCATTTTTAATGATGAAGAAACAGAAATTGAGTGAAGTTAAATGATTTGATCAATGTCATGTAATTAGAGTCTGGTTCATGATTCAAACAGGTCTTTCTAATTCCAAATTTAAAACTATACCTACTATATATACCACCTAGCAGTCTCACATTTCACCAAAGATTAAAAGAACCCAAACCCCAAATGCCTTCCTGAAAAGGTTCACAGTCCTTTACCTTCTGCTTCTCATATTCTCCTCAAAAAGTTCTTTCTGCAATAGCAATTATGTCACTCAATTCTTCTTAGCAGATGATTAAGGACAAGGCCAGAAACTAAATCTATGACTTATTTAGTAAAGAAAATGCTCAGATAAGATAACTCATTCTACCAACCAATAGAGGTCAACCCATTCTTTGCAATTCATAATCCTAGAGTTGTCTCAAGTATTGAGATGATAAGGATCACTGACAGTATTTGAGAAGTGGAATTTGAACCTACAGCTAATGCTCCAGTCACTATTCCACCCAGATGTTTACAAACAAAATAAGTGATCTGGAGTTTAGCTTAAAGGAATGATCTAATAGTTTTTAGTCTTCCAGAAAAACACACTAAATAAAAAAATCTAAATTACCACATTTCAATAAATCACAAAAAAAAAAAAAAAAAAAATTGCCCAGAATCATCCTAACAAGAAAACAAAGGGATTAGATTGTTATAAGCAAAGCAAACTGAAGATAGTTCTGATGTCCTTTTCAAAAACATAGTATAATAAGATTTTTTGGAAGGAAACATAATAACCCCGGGAAATGGCTGGGGGGGAAATGGAGTTTATAGATGTAATACAACCCTATTCTGAAGTAAGAAACAAGAAATACAAATAATTCAGAGAAAGTTGGAGAAACACTAATATAAAAAGAGAACAATATAGGGCTGTGAAAATATACATATTGATTATAATAGTATACATTAATACAACAGAACTCAATTCATAAAGAATTTATTAAATGCTTGGGTGAATATTTTGCTAGTAGCCAGGAATACAGACAAAATGAAAAACAGCCTTTGCCCTTAAGGAGCTTATGTTTAACTGGGAGAAAACAATATTTACACAGATAATCAAATGCAATGATCATTCCCACATGTTAGAACATGCTACCTTGTAGTAGAAAAAGAAAAGTGGTAGGCTCTGGGTATGAAATATTATAAACTCTGTCAATTGAAATCATCGTAATTGGCAGTTTTGCTTGGTTTGTTTTTTTTTCCCCTCCATAAGAGAAAGTCCAATGTAAAGAAGATTATTGAGAAGTGATTATATTATATTAAAAATGCATCAATAAAGTATTATAATAACCTATAAATGTTAATGAGATAAATAGATGCATAATACAGATAAGGTTGGCCAAATGAATTAGAAAGCAAAATCTTACAATTTGTTATACACAAGAAATGCACTTAAAAGAGAGTATATAAAGTTAAAATGAGGGGTTGGAATAAAATCTATTATGTCTCAGTTGAATATAAAGAAAACAGCAATTGCAATCATAACTTCAGAAAAAGCAACATTAAAATTAGATATGGGCAAGAGAGATAAACAGGGAAATGACATCATGTTTAAAAGGCATCATAGATGATTAAACAATATCAATAATATATATGTAAATACCAAGGATGATAGTATCTAAGTACTTAAGGGAAAAATTAACTGTCTTGAAAAAAGATTTATATATTGAAAAAGATGTAGGTTACTTCAAAATATTTTTTTTCAGAGAGTAAAATCAATAGAAAGATAAGTGGGGAAAAAAATTAGGAAATAAACAGAATGTTAGAAAATTTGAATATGACAGATCTTTGATAATTTTTAAATGGGAATCAGGACACTTACCTAATTTTTTGCATTACATCGCATCTTTATAATTCTATTATTCCTCTTTTCCATTTGAATATCCTGTCATTACCTCATGCTCAAATTGTCCAAAATTAAAGTTAAATTTATTATCTTCCTCCTCAAACTAGTTGTCCCTCCCATTTCTTCCATTTTTCTTAATGGCAGTATCATTTTCTTATCTAATAATATTCAAACTCAAAAGTCATAAGAGCAGAGATCTAGAGTTAAACAAGGCCTTGAAGGTCATTGAGTCCAACCCCTTCATTTTACAATAAAGTAAGTGAGGCCCAGAGTGACTTGATTTGCCTAAAGTCACATAGCTAATAGGTGTTTGAGACAGGATTTAACCTGGGCCTTCCTGATTTCATGCATGGGCTTTACCTCTTTCTTAAACTGTGGGTCACAAATCCATATGGAGTTACATAAATGAATGTGGAGGGTCATCAAATTATGATTTATTATCAGTAAATGTTTATTTTTGTATATCTATTCTATATACCTGAGAGCATGTAAAAATCTCTGTGGTAAAAAGGGATCTCGAGTGGAAAAAATTTAAGAAGTCTTACACTATACAACACTTACTCTCTTCATATAGAAATCTACAAGAAGAAAACATAGGATCATACATTTAGATATGGAACTAGATTTAGCCAAGAGTCACAAAATTAGTTAAGTGTGAAATTCCAACCAAGGTATTTCTATCCCAGCATTCGAACTACTACACTAAGTTCTTATTTTTGACTTCTCTTTTTTTCTTTTCTACTGTTTTCCAATTCACTCCTGTCTTATATTTATTCATAATTCCCTTTGTCTCCACTCTCACTGCCAACTAGTCACAACTCTTTTTCTCATGCCTGAACAATTAAAATAGCCGCCTAATTGGTTTGTCTGCTTAGAACCTCCATTCTTTTAATCCACCCCACACAAATCACCATATTAGTTTTCCTAAAATATTTCTTTTATCATATTATTCCATTGCTCAAAATCATTCAGTGGTTTCTACTTTCCTATCTAAAATGTTACAAATAGTTAAGGCTTTTGGTTTATTATAATCTCTTACAATCCCATAATTTTTCCCTTATCTTTTTTTTTCTAGCTTTGTTTCTCATTTATCTCTTGAACTCCAGCCAATTGTGTCTAATCATTATACTCTAAGTATACTCTCCTCCATGTAGTCTATAGTATAGTAACTATGGCTTCCTTGCTGTTCCTCAGCTAAAATACTCTCATCTTCTAGCCTCATATATTTTTGCTGTATGTTTTCCATGCTTAGCATGCTCTCCTTCATCACTTGTCTTCCTTAGCTTCAGTTAGGTCTCAGCTAAAATCTCACTTCTGCAAGTAATTTTTCCTAATTGTCCTTAATTCTAGTGCCTTCCCTCTGAGATTATCCTCACTTTACAGTTGTTGGCATGTTAGGAGAAAAAAATTGGAACACAAGGTTTTACAAGGATGAATGTTGGAAGCTATCTTTGCATGTATTAGGAAAAATAAAATCCTATTAAAATGTTATCATAAACTTAACAACCATGGATAAGATTAAATAAACAAATACACAGGATGAAGGACTAAAATGATACATAAAACTCTAAACATGTTACATATTGTTATCAAATAGGAACAAATTAATAATAAAAAATGTTTTCTGTGATTCCTTCCAATACTCTCTGAGGTTTCGTTACTTTTGGCTTTTATTTTTCATATATAGTTGTGATCAATTTATAGTCTCTTTTGGCTCTTTTGTCCTCATTTTGATTTAATATTTGAGTTCTAGTCCCTTTCCCTATTATGCTAATCTCACACAGCTTAATCAGTCCTTTTTTCATCTTGGACTGTCCCAGAAGGGCAGATGTGAAATGCATGGACATTGCTGGATACGTGAATTTTGAAGGTGAAAGAGACTAAGGGAAATATACAATAATGATTAAGGCTTATGTTCCCCATTTCCCTGGGCTTCTCCTTACTGTTAATATTAAAATTGTGATAATCAGATGGCACTATGCAAGAATTAGTTTCTGAGGTATTTTGGCAATATGCAGGTTCAAAGTGGGGTTTTAGGGATAGATAGAGGCACTGTCAAACTCTGATTCAGAATTCTGAGTTGGTTGACCAAAGATCCTGAGACCCTAGAAGAGCAGTTATCTTTTTCTGTTGGCCTGTATATCTATGAGGAAAAAAATCACCATAATTTCTACAATACATTCTATTCCAGTTGAGAACTTATTGCTTATGTACAGTTTCATGAGATGGCAAATCTATAAAAAGACCTTAGCATCTTTTGACTTTTCCCATGTGGAGGCTGGATGACTATACAAAAGGGGATCTGGACTCTGGCTGAAAGAAGTTTTATCTCAGAAAGGAATGAATCTTGGTAGCTGTATATATAATATGTAGTTTGTGTTATTTAAATAATGTGTCTGCTTCAACAAGTTAAATTCAATTAAACAGCTTAAATTATAGTATTGAGTAAAGTTGGAAAAGTCAGACAACATGGAAGGGAGGCAAAGAAAGAAATGAACAAGTAAATAATGGTTGAGTTAGAGACTAAATGATCAGACTCCTATTTAAAACTTCATGATGAAAGAATTCTGGGAAGATGGTAGAGTAGGTTAGTAAATTTCAAACTCTCTAGATTTTCCCTACAAACAGAATAAATTTGTGCCTCAAGGGGAACACAGACTGGTGAAAAATCAAGAAGATCTGGGACAGAACAAGGTCCTACGGGTACAATCTGAGAAGATCTGAAGAAAGACCCAAGTATTAATTCATGTGAAGTGCAAACATTCCCAAGCTAACTCTGAAGAAACACCAAGGTGAGGAGCCCTGGGGCTAGCTGAGTTTAGCCAGAGCCTCAGCAGGAACCACAGAAACTTTCACCTCTTGCAATATTTGTGGAGTGGGAGTTTCTGTCCCAGAAGACTCAGTGAACTACTGATCCAAATGCCAGCCTCAGCTGTGCTGTAGAGATATGGTCTTGGGGGAGAAGGTACCAGCACACCACGAATGCAAAAGCAATGGGATAGGGATGCTACTGGTATATGGGCACTTTCTGGAGGGGGTGGAGCTCTTAGTTTGGGGTTTCAGGTCAGAGAGAAGAGCTGAAGTGAAGCTTGAAGCACCATCCCCTTCTCCCTATGATTAGAAGTATTTATGTTAATACCTCTTATTAAAAAAAAAAAAAATGAATTGGCAAAGAAGAAACTTACTATAGGAATAGGGAAGACCAGGGTTCATCTTCAGAGAGGACACTGAAGTTAAAAAAAACCAAAAAAACCCCAATTTTTTCTTCCCAAAAGACCAATGTAAAATGGCTCCTTGCCTAGAGAGAATTTATAGAAAACCTCAAAAAAGAATTTAAAAGTCAAATGAGAGACATTGAGGAAAAACAAAAACAAACAAAAAATCCAATAAAAACAAGATTATGAAAAACAAAAAGTTAACCAACTAGAAAAGGAGTTCAAGTCTCAAAGATGAAAATAACTCTTTGAAAATTAGAATTGGGTAAGGGGAAGTTAATAAAACCAGATAAGAGACCAAGAAATAACAAAATAGATTATAAAAATGAAAAAATAGAACAGAATATGAAATATAAGAAAAATGACAGATCTATAGAATAGATCAAGAAGAGAAAATATAAGAATAATTGGACTGCTCTGAAAATTATGACCAAATCAAGATCCTTGACACAATAATGCAAGAAATAATCCAAGAAAATTGTCCTGGAGTTTTAGAACAGGAAGGCAAAGTAGAAATAGAAAAAAATCCATCTACCACCACCTCAATAAAATCCTTTGTGGAAAACACATAAATATTATTATCAAAATTTTGAAACCTCCAGATCAAAGAGAAAATTTGCAAGAAACAAGAAAAAAACAATTCAAATACATTGGAGCTACAATTAGAATTATACAGGACTTATCAGCAACCACAATAAAAGTCTTCAGATCCTGGAATTATACCAACTGACCATCAAAAGAACTAGGCCAGAGGTCAAAAATAACATATCCAGCAAAATTATACTATTGAATGAAAAAAAAAAGGACATTCAATGAACTTGCAGATTTTCAGGAATTTTTTTTTTTTTTTTTTTTTTGCTGAGGCCATTGGGGTTAAGTGACTTGCCCAGGGTCACATAGCTAGAAAGTGTTAAGTGTCTGAGGCCACATTTGAACTCAGTTCCTCCTGACTTCAGGGCTGGTGCTCTATCCACCATCTAACTGCCCTTTTTAGGACTTTCTATCAACCAAATCTGAATTTAATAGAAAATTTAACACATAAAACCAAGATCAAAAATCAATTTTGAGAAACTCAACATGGACAAATTGTTTTTGTTTTTTAATAGCTTTTTTATTGACAGTACATATGCATGGGTAATTTTTTTACATTATCCCTTCCCTCCCTCTATCCCCTCCCCTGGATGGCAGGCAGTCTTATACACGTTAAACATGTTAAAATATATCCTAGACACAATATATGTGTGCAGAACCGAACAGTTCTCTTGTTGCACAGAAAGAATTGGATTCAGAAGGTAAAAGTAACTTGAGAAGAAAAACAAAAATGCAAATAGTTCACACTCATTTCCCAGTGTTTCTTCTCTGGGTGTAGCTGATTCTGTCCATCATTGATCAGCTGGAATTGAATTAGATCTTCTCTTTGTTGAAGAAATCTACTTCCATCAGAATACATCCTCATACAGTATTGTTGTTGAAGTGTATAATGATCTCCTGGTTTTGTTCATTTCACTCAGCATCAGTTCATGTAAGTCTCTCCAAGTCTCTCTGTTTTCATCCTGCTGGTCATTTCTTACAGTGTTTTTGTTTTTAACATGGAAAGTGTATACCATGTGTTTTAAGATTGATATAGAGTAGCTCAAAAGAAAGATTGGGACAGAGTTAGGGTAAAAATAGTAATCATGTTATACAAATGAGGTGCAGAGGAAGAATAAACACAGAGGCAATGGAGGGGAGGAAGGCTCATCATTCTGAAAATCTACTCACATTCGGAGTGATTTCAATAGGCAACACTACATGTATACCATCAAAGGTATAACACTGTCCAAAATATATTAAAAAAATAAGGGGTGGATGAATGAGGAAAGAAGACAAAGGAGGGATCCTTCAGTGGGGGGAGGTCAAGTAATAGCAAGACAAGTTATGGAGCAGAATTTAATTAAAGAGTCAGCAGGAATAGGAAAGACCTGGGGGGCTGAGGGGGGTGGGGGGGTGGCATGTGCTATGTGTGTTTTTGAGTGTGTGTGTGTATGTATATATCTTTTCTTAACTATATCTTGCTTGGTAGTGGTGGTGGTGGTGGTGGGGAAATGAAAGGAGGAAAAAAATAAAGTAAATAAGGTGCACAGCAGAGAATCAAAGAACAATTTACAAGAAAATAAAAGATGGAAACTCAGTAATATAATTTCTTCTAAATATTATATTTTTGTGAACTTGTAATTTGTTGTTATATATTTTGAATCCTTTCTGATATTCTGCTAGGCACATGACAATGTCCTCTTGTGTTATTTTGTTTTGTATTCCTTTTCTATTTTTCTTTTTTCTTATTTTTTAAAATAAAAAAACTAAAAAATAAACAAGAAAGAAAGAATTCTTGATGTAATGGTGAAGTAAAATGTTGGTTGGTTGGGTTGGTTGCTGTGAGATTCTAATTATTTGATCCCTCTCTTACCCTTGTCTATCCTAGTTATACCATACATATATGTGTACAGGTATATATGTATATGTATGTACACATTCATGTTATCTTATATTCTTCATATTTACATATATACTTCATATTTAGTATTCTTATAGTACTTAACAATTTGTCTATATTCTATTATAGTAATAAACAATAATTTATTCATCTATTAATCCATAAGCTCCTCCCATTTTTTGCTGTTACAAATAAAGCAGCTATTTTTATTTTTGGACAAATAGGTCCTTTTCTCTTTTTAATGATAAGGCTATCTTCTTGATAATGTCTTAGAAATGGGTTAATTGATTTGTGGGGTTTTAAAGTCATTGGGTTAATGATTGTGTCAGTTGTAGGATTTTTATTTTATATTGTCAGTGTTTTTCAAAAAGTTTTTGTCAAGTCAAACAAATCTCGCCAAATAGTCCCCCGAAGCCCTTCCAAAATGAAATTTTATCATCTGGAGAATAATTTTTCTCAATTCAGAAATTAAAAGGTAGTATTTCAAAGTGATCTTGCCTGATTTATCTAATTATTAAGAATGCTTTTTCATATAATTATAAGCAATTTTTTTTACTATTGAGGTAGTGTTCTAAGAGATTTATGAATTCTAGATTGTCTTACATTTCTTGTATTTGTATTTCCAATCTATTCTTCTTTTGTTTCTTTAATGCAGCTTGGTTTTGCAGATTCCAGGTTTTAAAAAAAATCTGCTCTTTATTTTTGCTTTGCAGGCCATATATTCCTCATAATTCTCATTCTCTTTTAAACCACTCAGGAATGGCATGCTATGTTTTACTATCAAGTTTCACAAAGTCCTCTGTCTCATAAAGTGTTATATCATTCTTCTTTGTTTTGTAGTATTTATTCATAGATACCTCAACTTATTAGATTTGAAGGTTATGTTTCCTTCTGTTGTTACTGGTTTTCCTGTTGATTTATCAGATCAAGATCTTCGAGCTTTCTTCTTCCTGTAATCTTTGGTACTTTCAGTCTTTCTCTCTCCCCTTTTATTTTCTTTATCACTTACTTCACCTTCTGTGATTGTGGTTTCTTTGGAGGTTGGATCTCAAAGTGTCAATCCACAATGGGCAGGCAATTCATGGTTCATCAGTTCAGATGTGTACCCCAACTGACTAGCTTTAGTTGGAGATTGTGATCTTTCCTCAAACTCCTCCTACATGCACAGTGTCTTGACCTGTTCCTCAGTTCTCTGACTTGGTACTGGCAGGTCAGAGTTTACAGCTCTTGTATAGTTTTCAGCAGATTTTTGTTCCTGAAAGATTTTGGCCAAGCTGTCTTTCAAGGCCTGAGCAAGCTTCTGCAGCCTGGAAACAGGGTCTTAATAGCATTGGAAATAAAAGTAGGGAGGAACAAGTTGCAAGAATGGGTTTTATTTTAAGCCTGATAGTATCCTTGAGTTTGTGATTGCAGTCTTGATGTCGGTAATTGGAAGGTAGGGGAGGGGTGCTGGGTGAATTCAGGGTCAATAAGCATCAGTTCATGCTTTTTAAAAAATGGATTCTGGATGTCTTAGACAAGAGATATGAAGTGGCTATATTTTTGTTGCATAATTTTTATTTTAGAAAATATCAAGAGTTTGTGGGGATCACAGAAAATGTCTAGCCTTCCATCTTGTTGCTCATGTGGCTTGAAAATATATTTCTAATATAAAACTGTCAATTTTTTAGAAACAGAGAATTAAAGCGCATGCTACACATGTGAAATATTGCAAGTACCTTCAAAGGAAGTCACTGTATTATCAGTTTTACTTGAGTATTTTACTTGGTTCTAAGAGTACTCTCATTAAGATTGCATTTATGTAAAGACAAAAAGAACACTGATAAAACTTTTAAAACAAAGAAGGCTAGTGGAAAAAATATAGGGCCTGAACTAGGACAGGATCTGAGTGAATGGGGTGGGTGGGTGGGTGAGTACAATATAAGATATGTGGTAAAGAAAAAAAATGACAATTTTGAAACTGATTGAAATTGTAGGATGAGCAAGATAGAGGAACTGGGAATATCATGGATGGATACCTGGGTGATTGAAAGAAAATAAGTGGCCTGGATAATAAGAGAGAAATTCTGACAAGGGTAAAATTTTTAGAGGAAAGATAATCAATTCTATTTTTAAGATACTGAGTTTAATATGCCTATATGCTGTCCACTTGAAATATCTAGGAGGCAACAGATGATTCAGGACTGGGGTAGAGAGAACTATATAAATAGAACTGGGAATCATTTACAGACAAAGACAATAGAAACAGTTTAAATAGGAGAAATATAGAAATTTTTTTAAAACCTCCCAAATTCAGCAAATAAGATAATTCATTATATTTGTCATGGGGATTCATGAATGTATCACATATTAAGTAATTTAATCAAGTTATGCCATCTGACTTCAAGTGATAAGGAGGGACCTTGACACCTTAACAAGGTGAAGGCAATTCTCAAATCAAACACTTGATTGTGTGAAATGTCCTTGGATGAAGTAGAGTGATGGGAACAGAAAGAATGTATGGGATAGCATGAAGGAACTTGGTCAAGCTATAGGAGACATCTATAAAATATTAAGCTAGTTGAAAAATTGAAGTTACTCATAGAGATTAGGAGGAGAGATCATTCTATCTACCTTCCCACCACAAGGAGTGTTTTGGAGATGGAGTGAGAGCACTTTAGCTATATCTTTGGTTTCCTCCCATTCCTGCCTTGGCCAGAGGAGAACCTTATAAACTTTAGAATTCTGTAGGATTTCCCATCAGCATACTAACATTATTTTTTGAACAGCAATAACTGGTAGCAGTGTTTGTGTCAGGAGTCAAAAATCAACTAGTAGTGTCTGTATCAAGAGGCAAGAGCCAGGGACAGCTAGGTGGCGCAGTGGATAGAGCACCATCCCTTAAGTCAGGAGAACCTATGTTCAAATGTGGCCTCAGACACTTAAAACTTCCTAGCTCTGTGCTAGGCAAGTCACTTAACCCCAATTGCCCCAGCAAAAAAAATAGGACTCAAGGGATGGCTACACAGAGATTCATAAATCTACATAAAAACAAACCAAACCAAAAACAGCAAAGAAGCTATATCATCCACTAATTGCAGGTGTCCACAAAGCCTCTGTCCTAGTTTCTTTTCTCTTTTCCCTTTACTACTTTGCTTGATAATATAAACAGCTCTCATGGATTCCATTATTATTTCCATGCAAATGATTCTCAAATTTATTCCTTGACTTCTGACCTCCTGTCTTGCATTTTCAACTTTCTACTGGGCAACTCAAACGGAACATCATAAATAGATAGATCTTAAACCAAACATATCAAAAGCTAAACATGTTCTCCTCTCCCCAAACCCTACTTGCTTCCTAATTTTCCTATTACTATGAAGGTCCCAACCACTGCAGCTTACAACTTTTATTTCATCCTTGACTCCTCATTCCCTCATTGCCCTTCATATCCAATAATTGTTAAATCTATTCTACTTTTGAAATGTCTCTCATATATATTCCTTCTCTCTTCTAATGCTGCTACCACCCTAGTAAAGTCCCTCATTAATTTGTGCCTAGACTATTACTTTTTGGTTTCTCCCTTACTTTAAATCTCTCCCCACTCCAGTCCATTTTCACATCAGTTATCAAAGCAATATTCCTAAAGCTCAGATCTGACCATGTCATCTTTTTGTTTAACAAATTCCAGCAAGTCTCTATCCTTCACAATCAAATATAAAATCTTTGGTTTTGCTTTTAAAGCCCTTCAAAATCTAGCCCTTCCTTCTTTCTATTCCATTTTTCATTATATAAGGAAATTCAGTGGCCCATTCCTCTGACAAGGTTCTCTGTCACCCAGCTCTGTGCATTTTTACTGCTTGCTTCTCCATGCCTAGAATTCTCTTCCTCTTTATTTCCATCTCCTGGCTTCTTTGGCTTCCTTCATTTCTCAGGAAGTCTATCTTCAGCAATAAGGCTTTCCAATTCCTACTTAATGCTATTGCCTTACCTTTGAGATCATCTCCAATTTATTCATTATATGTCTCATTTATACATAGTTATGTGGCAAAAAAAAAAAAAAAGATTGAACCTCCTTTCCTCTGGACTCTTATCTTACTGGTTGTAGAAGGGAGCCTGAAACTCTCAAACTCATTGAAGGAGAGAACCTCCTTGGACACTATGGACCCTACCGAGGGAAACAAGATAAACAGCTTCATTCTGTTATCTAGGTGGAGTTGGTTCAGTTCTGAGCTAATGAATTCCAATCCTATGGAATTAAAGAAACTCATTCAATTCTAATTCCAGTGCAAGCTGAAATCCAGATTGTAAATAAAAAGAACCAACTTGGAGCTCCACCTACTAGCCCAACCCCAATGGAGCAGGCTTGGCTTGTAACCAAAGACTTTTATTATAAAAAGAGCCAAGTTGGGGCCCTTGCAGAGGTTCTAATATGCCATGCCATGCCATGCTATGCCAAGGAAACTTCTGCCTGCTGAAATAATATTCTCTTCCAGTGTTACCCTCTCTTTACCCTCACCTGATTCCTTAACAAGGTTTATGCCTGTCAGGATTTCTCTTGCCTTTCTGTCAGTATTTCTCTACTAGAAACTTTACTTCCCAATGTCTATAATAAACCTCTTATCCATCTAGCTTTTTTGGGTTTGTAAATTCCTTTACAGAGAATCTCTGTGCCACCAGAAGGGAGGTCCCCAAAACTCCCTACCCTTTTGCCAAATCCCAAGGTGGTGTAGAGGAGCCAAACCTCTCCATTTGATTCCCTGAACCCAGAACCTGCCACTAGACTTTATTATTTAATTCCCTGACCACCAGAAACCCTAATCTCATTTTGGTTCCCTAAATCTAGACCTCATTATTTGGTTCCCTGACAGAAGGGAACTCCAAAACCTAAACCTCATCAGTTGGAGAGTGCATCATAGGTTTTTAGCCTTTCCAATGAAATCTGTTTCTCAGTGATTAAGTGATTCTCAGTTAATAATCATGGCAGGAGTTGGTGGGAGTTTATGAAAAATGCATACCAAAAAACATTTCCTAAACCCGTAGACATACTTTTAACATCCTCAGGAGACATAGTAGTAGAGCTCTGAGGATCTGACTTAACAAGACAAGTTGGTGTTTGGGTAATTGCCTCAAAGTATGTGCTTTATGTAAGTACTGCTATTTATTAAAATAATTAAAAATTTTTGTTATTGTGTACTTAACATGCATCAATTAACATAAATATTTCTGTATATAAAGAATATGAAACACCTAAACTCTGCTATAAACAACTCATCTATTAAAAATGTGTGTAACAAATCTAGCATATTACTTTTGAAGTTGTCCTGTTTGCATGCCTCCTGAACTTTCTTTTCTCTCATGTTTTTTAAAGCTTTGTTACTATCATTCACCACCCATTCCCCTCATATTCCTCCCCTGAATTAAAAACAAAACAAAGCTCTCTTCTATCTAATAATCTCCATAACACAAAATAAATCTCACAAGTCAAATATGAACATATATATCTCAATCTCTATCTCTTATTCTTTATCTCCACCAGGAGGTTTGTAGTTAGTTATTGGATTGATCAAAATTCTTAAATCTTTTTAAAGTTGTTTGTCATTATAATGTAGTCAATATATAAATTGTTCTCCTAGTTTTGCTTGTTTTATTCAGTCCATAAATGCATTAGTAGAGAAGATTGATAGAGAATTACCAATATTTGCACAAATGATTTAGCTGCAAATAACATGAAACCTAATAAATTAAAATGAAATATTTAAAATGTATATGCAAAAGTTGATAAGGCAAAATATTTTTTCCAATGAAAATGGGATATTTTTAATAAGCTATAACAAATTTTAAAAACCCTGTGGCAACCAAAATATTTCTTATATTACATATAACTGTTTACAGAATTATTAAGTGTAAAAAGCTTCATTCAATAACATGAATGGTCCTACTTATAGCTATTAGCATGGTCAAAATGTTATTTGGTGAAGTATGTGTAAAGCAACTTCAAATGGCTCTACTTTCAGATAATTTGATAGAAAATAGAATTGTCATATAAAAAACCTTTGAGATCATTTAAATGAGAAATTAAAATCTGCATATTCTGCATCACAAGTAGATGAAACAACAGAAGTTGTTAAAGAAGCTCATTTTATTACATTTTGTAGTAGAAACAGCATACTTATTGTATGCTGGGGTACTTCTTTCAAATCACTTGCCATTTAGCTTTTTGGCTGCCTGAAGCTTAAAAAGAACCAGCTTTTGTGCAGTTGATGTTGGATGTCTTTGCTCTCTGGAGATACCTTTCTGACCTAGGAAGGTTAATTTCTATTGTAAATGCAGAAGCAGAGCATTGTTGCTATTTTATCTGAATTACCAGCTTTTTAAACTGTAGGAACTATGCTGTTTATACATTGTCTTCATAGTTTTAGTTACTTTTGAATGCTCTGTTAATGTTTTATTTTTCTTTAACCTTCAGGCAAAATCATAAGACCAGCCTGAATTAGAGCAGGCCCTGAATTTAATATACATACATATTATATATATGGTTGTGTATATAGCATATATGCACATGTATGCATATATACTTGCAAATACATGTACATACATGCACATGTATGTTATATACCCAAACATACAATTTTGTAGTAGCTTTAATATAATATTAATATCCTCTTAGTTTAGATTCAATATTGGGATAAAATGAGACAATCCAGAGTCAGTAATTAATGTACTTTGCACTGACTTGGCAAGTAGATGTAAGTCGTTTACAGTCACTTAACTTCTCTAGTTATCTGGTCATCAGAGTAGGATGTGGTAAAGAATATGATAACTTACATGGTCTTCCACTAAGTCAGAGGGACCACAACTGCTTGTGGATAAACTTTAATGCCCTATGATGATTAGGAATCTAAAATAGGGAAACGGGTCAATCAGGTCCTGGGATTGCTTTGTCTTTGTTTAGGTAAAACTACTCTCTGTTGCAGAGAAGGAGGAAGTGTGGACCTAACCTGTATTGTGGGGAAATGTTGATATTAATCCTATCGTGCATATAAATTATATGTAAATGTGTGTATAATTTTGTGTTGTTGAAATTGATGTTAAGGAGAGTTTGGTATTTTGCAAATTTATTGATGGCTATGTCATATGAAGAGAAATTTTCATTAAACTGACAGATTTTAAAAATGAAAATGATATGATATGAGATGATTTTGTTGGACTCTGCACTGACAAAGTTCAATGGATATTGGGTTTTCCACTTATAAATGGATAGAGGATCCATTTGTCATAGATAAACATGATATGTTTGGTGTTGATCCATTCAGAGAAGTATAGTCAATAGACTTGTTAAAACAAACATTTGATCCTCCCTGCCTCACAACTTTTTGAAGTACTGTTATTCTTTCCATTTTTTTGTGATGAGGAAACTGAGGCAGATAGTGGTTAAGCGACTTGCTCGGGGTAACCTAACTAGTAAATGTCTGAGGCAGGATTTGAATTCAGGTTTTCCTGACTGGCAACTCCCATTCTCAATCCACTGACTAACTAGCTGCTTCATAAATTATGGATGTAAAATACTTAGCAAGCTTTAAAGCAATAATTTAAGACTTTGACAATTCTTAAAGACTTTAAATATACTACATTCACCCTATATAACTGCAATGGAATATTTTCCCCAAATTCAGTAACAGATAAAACATTTTTAAAAATTCACACAAAACTGAATTAATCTGACAACCTGCTCTTAAATAGATATAACTTAATAGAGGAACTTGACAACAAGCATTTGAATTGTGTATATATTGACAAAGGTAAAAGATTATTTTTAATGATAGTTTAAAAATATGTTGGAAATAAATATCAAGTTTAACATTATTTTTAGAGTGTAATCTTTATTTGTATATAAAATTGTGTAAAATGTTCAATATGCTGCTCTATGTTAAAGGCAACAAGGTGGCATAAATGAATAGACTATTGGAGCTAAAGTCACCTCAGATACTGAAAGTCACTTAGCCTCTGTCCACCTCTATTTCTTCAGCTGTGAAATAGGGATAATAATAGTACCTACCTTGCATGGTTGTTGCGAAGAGCAAATGAAATAATATTTGTAAAACACAGCAAATGTCTGGTACATTTACCAGACCAAATAATTGTCTGGTACAATTATTTAGGGTGAATTAGTTCATTTAAAGTCTTTAAAAATTGTCAAGATTTTAGGAACAATGAAATTAAAACTCTTCTAATATGTTTTCAATAATCAGGATCGAAGATCATAACAATAGCTGAGATTTGTCTATTGTTTTAAAGCTTGTAGAGTATTTTACATACATAATTTATGAAATAGCTAAGTAAACAATGAACAGAGAAGGGTTTTGTCAGTCAGGAAAATCTGAATTCAAATCCTGCCTCAAACATTTACTAGTTACTCTGAGCAAGTCACTTAGCTGCTTTCTTAGTTCTAGTATCAGTATTCTGGTACTCAGGCAACTCTTAATAAATGCTAATATTGTTCTTTTTTCCCTTCCTTCCTTCCTACTTCCCAACTTTTGACTATTCTTCCTGTCACCTGGATTTGCATCCTCTGACTGGTCTACTCTTTCCTCTCCTTTATTCCTCATATCCAATCAGTTCTTAAAACATATCCATTTTTATAATGTCCAGACTAGCTCCCTGGAAGGTCTCAGGATCAAAGTCAGGATCAATCAAAGTTCTTGGTCTTCAGAGGGAGAAGTGAAGGAGGCCTCGTGGCTTGCCAGAGATGGATTCTGGAGTCTGGAGTCTCCAGTGTCTCTCCTCCTAGTCCTGCCTCCAAGTGACCCTGACCTTTCTCCCTCAGTCTTCTAATCCTTGCCTATGATTATCTCATCACCAAACACCAATGGTGAGGAGAGCCATCACATCACCATCTTATCTAAATAGATTTATATAGAGCCATTATCTCACATAGAATAGATAATTAGCCTTAAATGCTCTGTTGTCTAATTCAAGCACACCTTTTCAGAGTTTCAACCCTCTACACATTTTACCTTCAAGACATCTTTTAAATCCATCTCCTCTACATGTACAAGACTTATTATTCTAGTAAAGACTCTTATTCCCTCTCACCTACACTTTTGCCAAAACCTAATTAGTTCCCCGTCTCAATTTTTTTTTTTCTTCTCTCTAATTCATCATCTCCTATCACTCTTGTTTTGGAAGTTCTCATGACTCTTTCTTGCCACTTGAATCAAAAACAAATTCCTTTGTTTTGTCAAACAAAAAAAAGAAGGAAAAGAATCAATGTCATTTAAAAAAATGAGCAAACAGCTGAAGGATGTTCAGAAGGAGATAAAGAGAAGCAAGAAGGTTTTTGAAACCATGTGGAATTTGTTATATGATTTAGGAAAGAAAATGTGTATTATATGTAATAGAGATGTAGGATTTCACATGCAATCATCTTTTCTTATCCTTTGCATATGGAAATGCTCATATTTGTCCATAATAGCATACCAACAGGTAAATAAATGTAGTGAGTACTCTCTGAGCTCACTATTCTATAGATAGATTTGCAACATTACTCTCTCAGGATTCTAGAGGTATCCTTGAAGAGTTGGAGTATCTGTTTTCTCTTTTAAGAAGTTCAAGCCTCAAGTGACTAGTGCTCTCTTTCCATTTAACCAGTTCACACCAATTAGCTTTTTTTTTTTTTTTTTTACAAAGGAATATATATTTGAAGATATAGTAAATTCAGAAGTACAAACATTTTCCCCTACCACTTCAGGGGCATATTTTCCCTTCTACTAGAGTTGACTTTAAGAACAGCGGGCTCAGATTTAGAACAGTTTCTACAATATCGCATCAAAATGTGGCATTGCTGTGTCTGGACTGTGTTCTAAAAGTTGTTCTCTCCTCCTTTGCTTTATTAGTTGTAAAACTTGAGATTTGACTCTTAAGCTCCTAGATAGCTTGCTCTCCTAATCTTTCCAAACCCATAAGGTTATATATGTTCAGATCCAACTTCCCTTTGAGAAGAGTTAGGTTTTCACAGATATTGTCATAACAGGATGAAGAGTGGGATGAAAAATCTTATAATATATCTCCAACCAATCACCATGTGAGTTAAGGAACTGGCTAAACAACAAATTTCCTGACAAAGGAACCTAGGCCTAAATTGCTCTAAAGGGATTAGCCTCAATAATAGGGTACAAGCCTTTTGACATATGGAATGGGAGAATAAAAAGGATTGTAAATCCAAACAATTGTTACTCAGAATTGTAAATATGACCAATTGTAACTGTGTAAATCTGACCAATTTCCACTAACTTTTATGGTAAATCTGATCAATCCAAACCTTGGAGAGAGGAGTAAGGAACCAAATTAACAGTATGAAGTTTGCTCCTGCTTCTTCATTTGGAGTGTGTCTCACTAGTGAGCACACCTGCTTCTCTCATTATAAAAGAGCATTAGTTGTAATGCTATTTCTGGACTAGCTTGCAACTAGGGAAGCAGTGGGCAGTGCAGCTCATCCTGGGCTTATTCCCCACCCCTGCTGAGTTCTCCATGAACCTCACCCAGAATTAAAGAATACATTCTAAGAAAAGCAAAGAGTAGAGACCTACATTGACATATGAATGGGACCAATGCCAAGTTCATAGTGAAAGGGCCTCAAGTCTCTCACCTTACAGTATTGTTTCTCACTGATTGCTTTCCCTGAAAGAGTCAAAGAGGTAAACTCACTAAAGAAGACAAGATAAGACTTCCTTGTCTCCTTCTCTCCAACCCCACTTTCTGATCCTATAACTGTAGCCAACCAAAGAGGCTGCTTGCTATTCACCAAGTTGGAACCAACATTTATTCATGCTCCAAAGTTTCTCCATACCACTTTCATTACATGTTATGGTGACTACCCAAAGTAGACTCTCCTTCTTCCACATGAAGAATTTACATCAAAGGACCTAGCTAGCATACTCTGTGCAGGCTCATAAGCATTAGTCTTATTGATCAGTTGTTTGTTACATAGAAGTTACTTTGAAAAAGAAAAAGTCCTTTACAATCTGGCTCCAAGCTATTTTTCTAATTATTCCTCTTCACACACACTACTTGTCCCATTTCCTGTTTTTATGCTTTTGACTCTGTCTATCCCCTGTATCTACATTTTTCTCCCTCATCTCTATCTCTTAGAATCCCTAACTTGTCTTTGGACTTAAGTTTCTTACCTGAGGCAGCTCCTGATTCCTTTATTTTTAAATACTGTTCCTATTCCTTAAATTACTTTGTATTAACTCATTGCATCCATGTTTTGGGACAATAGAAAGCAAGCTCCTTGAGATCAAGGACTATATCATTTTTTTCTTTGTATGCAAAGTATTTGATATTGCATATAAATAATTTTTTTTTTTTTACCTAACCTATACTTTTTATTTAAGATAGACTATCCTGAAGTCATATTTTAGCTTCTAATGCTATCACATTTCACTGATACACTGGTGTCAAATTTGCCTCCTTACATTCAGGTCTCTGGTTGCCCTTATTTATTACTCTGTGTATTTTTCATAGACTCCTCAGGCCACGAACTTTATGGTTGGATTTTTACTTGGATTTTTGTCTCCCATGAAATTCTGACTTATCTCTATGTCTCTATATAATGTTCCTATGTCATTCTTCCTATATTGTAGCTGCTCTCTCTTTACCTAGGCATGCAGAGACTCTTTTTTCCCTACTTCCTTCCTTTTTGTTTTAAACCTTTTTGATCATATTTGCAATATTCCAGGCAAATACATTTTTGTAGCCTTCCACATACATTCTAGCTAAGCATTCCAAAGCCCACTCTCAGATTACTCTTTCTTAACCAGCTAACTATAGTTCTTAAATTTGGCTCTCTCTTCTGAAGCCCTTTGATCAGCAGCAGTAATAAAATACTAGCTGGGTCCCTAAGGTGTTCAGTTTCTTACCTGAGATTTCATAATCCTTAGAATATGGAATGTATTGCTGCTTAGGAACCAATGTATCACTAGAATGCTTGTTTTAAAAAAGGGGGGAAATTATTCAACTGGAGGAATAGACAGGAGGAAATTTATGTTGATAACATTAACAAAAGCCTGGAATACTGACATTTATCAGTAGATTTCATTTGCATCAGACAAAAGGATTATAAATCTGCTCTCTATTCTTTAAATGTTAAACATAGTTCTCTGGCTGCAGTCATATTAACATTTGCACTTGACAAGAAAAAATCCTACCATTTCTTTGTATTCACTTATTCAAAAAACAATTATTAAGCACTTGCTATGTAGGAGAGAGCTGGGTGGCTGCATGGATACAGGTCTTGATCATGAAGACCTGAAGCTTCAAATCCAACCTCCAACATTCACTAGCTATGTGATCCTTGGCAAGTCATTTAACCTCTGTTTGCCTTAATCCATTGGAGGAAGAAATGGCAAAGCACTCCAGTATCTTTGCCAAGAAAACCCTGAACAAGATGAGGTGAGATCTCTCAAGATAGTTGTGAAAGTCGAGTAAGGCTTCATCTACTTCAGAGTTGGAGTAGGCCTGAAGGTCCTTGAGCATTAACTCAAGGGCATACTTAAGTCCCATTCCTGCTCTCCAACCATGACATCATTTTCTCCCTACTTCATCAAATATGGGCAACTTTGTACTTGTTGGCCAAGTTCAATTTCTTGAGTAGTTCCCGTGTTTAGAATATAAGATCCTCAGCCAATGAGGAGGATGGTAGTAGTGGGAAGGGTATTTATGTTAGGAACTATTTAAAGTGTCAAACCTGTCCCAAAAGATGCCTCATCCTTTTGATGGCTTGCTCGACCGTAGGGATGATTGCTTCTCACTAGAACATACAATAAACTTTTGTTTTGCTCCTAGAGATCTCTCCAGCTTTTTATTAAAAGGTGACCACTCACCATTCTGAGCCATACAACCCCATGGACAGTATTGGCCTGCTATGGTCCATGGAGTCATAAACAGTCAGACACAACTGAACAACAACAATGAACAACAACAACAAATACTTTGCTAGGTACTGGGAATACAAAGAAAAAAAAATGATGCAGCCTTTGACCTCAAAGAATATGATGGAAGTGGTGCAGTGTATGGACTGTTCCTGATTTACTGTCCTCTCATATGTATAGATCCTGTGGCCATCCATATCTGTTGTCCATTTTATCCACCTTCTTATTTCCCAACACTGAAATTCATAAGGATTCATGCCAATCAAATCTGAGTACAGTAGCTGGGAAAGCAGAGAAAACTGGTTTAAATACCTCCTGGGCCTGGTTTCTGTTGCACATCTCTGAGCCCCACCTCAGCTAAACTGTTCCAGCATTTGCTGCTCACACCCAGATGCTTATCTTCAAGGTAAAGTCACAGCTAGCTTCCTCTACCCAGTGTTTTCTGGCTCACAAGGATTTATTCAGTTTTTCCTTAACTTCTATCAAAATCATTTTGAATTTGTTTTCATAAGGTTCTATTGTGGGACTTGGTAAGTCAATATCTATATATTTATATAGTTTACCAATACTGTAGCTCCTTTTTCCTATTAGTTTTGTCCTTACTTTGATGATAAATGGAAATACAGATGATTTTTTTTGTGGTTCATCTTTTAACCTTATCCTTTGCTAAAATAATTTGTTTCTTTAACCCAGTTTTTGCATTAAATTTCTTGTTTTCAAGATATACAGAGATATCTAAAATAGAAATATTTTAAATTTTTTGTTGCCATTGCTTATGTAGTTGTGACAGTAATTAGATTACTAGGGCAGGAATCTGGAAGACTTCAGTTCAAATTCAGATTCAGATACTAGCTGTGTGACCCTGGGGCAAGTTACTCACTCTTCTGCCTCACTTTCTACTTCTATAAAATAAGAATAACAATAGCACCAACAACAGAATTATTACAAGGATCAAGTGAGATAATTATAAAGTGCTTAGCTCAATGTCTGGCACATAAAAAACACTTATAAATATTAGCAGTTATTACCTTATTGCCATTTCTAGGATTATGAAAAATGAAAATGTCAGTAATAACTCTACTTTGCAAATTACTTCAATCAGAAAGCCTCCAACATTTCTTCGATGTATATAAAATTACTTATTGGTTTCAATAGTCCAGTCCTGTGATTCTATCAGTACAGAGAACTTCCAGTAGGGAGACTCCCTCCTATGATGCAAATCAGTAACTCATGTGTAACTTTCTTGGTTAAATGTCTGAGGTCATAGAGAGGTCATAGATCATGGGGAAAATGTATAAAAAAGATAAAATAAGCATATTTTGTATATATAAGATATTGTGTTATTTGATTCTTTCAGATTAGAGATCTAATCTTTTCCATTATTTTATAAACCTCTAAAATCTTAAAAATGAATCTTGGAGAGACATTAAAATTGTCATTGCATTTCCAGCACAGATTTATTTTGTGTCTTTCTAGTAATATGGAATTGTTCTTCCTGACCTTCCCGTGCTACAATATGAGGATCTTATTTAGTATATGTGTTGAGATTGTTCAAAAATGATTGTTCCACACTATCTTTACTTTGGAAGTAACTTTGTAGGAACTTTGGAGGAAGTCTGAAAGATCTGTTCTAATTCATATATATTTATTATCCTCCTAGTGTAATCTACAAATGTTTTTTAAGATTATCTGACTTGGCTGGATAGCTAAGCTCTCTGAAAGATGAATTTCCCTTAATTATTCTCCCCCCACCCCCTCGCCCCACTGTTTTTGGAGACTATAATTGCTCCAATCTTCAGTTTTCCTCTTCCTCAACATTTTCCAGATGATTGTTTATTGTTGTTCAGTAAAGTTTGACTCTGAGACCCTATTTGGGGTCTTATTGGCAAAGATACTGGAATAGTTTGCCATTTCCTTTTCCAGTTCATTTAACAGATGAGGAAATTGAGGCAAACAGAGTAAAATGACTTACCTAAAGTCACACAGACAGTACATGTGAACTCAGGAAGATGAGTTTTTTCAATTTTAGGCCCAGCACACTGTCTACTGTACCACTTAGCTTCTTCCCCTTTTCAGGCGATTCTATGTTTTAAAACAATGTTTCCCTTGACTGCTATATCTTTTTATTTGGCAAGTTTTGAGGCACTCTCATGACTCTTATTCCTTTTTATTGTAGTCAACATTTTGATTCAATTAAACTTTTCTAAAAAATGGTGATAATTAGAATTAATATTTGACCATATCCCATTTTTTTTGGAGCCAACTATTGCTTTAAGCATATTGAGTTAGAGCTGTAGTACTCATGTAGTTTCTTCTCATTTTTATCTTTTCATTGATTTTTATGAGCTCTAATATATCAATGATCTGACTTCACATAGATAATTAATTCTAATATGACTGACACAGTGGTAACTGTTAAGGTATGCCAAATATGTTGGGGGCCCAGGACATAGGTTTAGATATCATCTCTGAAAAAAATTCAGGCTTCAACTGTCTCCAACTCAAGTATGGGCATTTATTTGGGCATTTTCTTGGGGTGACGAACCCTGTAGTTCTCCCCCTTAAAGGAGAGAGGCAACCCAGCAGAGTGAAGTGAGATTTTATGTAGAGAAGGAAAAGTAAGGAAAAAAAACTGGAGAATTGGGTGGAAAGGGAAATTTGATAACCTTGGAGGGAATTTTGCATATATTTGAACAATATCCAAAAACTCTGAGTAATTGGGTTAAGGTATGCATGGAAAAAGGTAAAAGTCCTCTTCTAATGAGACAGACATAGACAGAGATGGAGACAAAGATAGACATAGAGACAGAGACAGACAGCAATAGAATTTTGGGAGCTGGAATTGTTAGGATGTAGTGACCTTTATTTTTAGTAATATTTACTGCTCATAACGTCCAGTGTCTTCTGAATCTTTTTTAGGAAACTATATATACAAGGCTTATATGAACTAGCATATTTACACAAGAAACACAAATCAGTAACTTTTTCTTTTCAGGATGATTGAGAGAGAGAAATGGCAATGGAATGCCCACAGCTCAGTCACACAAGCAAGATTTAAACAGAATATTTTGTAGCACTCTTGGTCTTACTTGTAGATGTGTCTTGTTTTGATGCAACAGACACTTTTCAATATACACCTAAATAACCACTGACCCAAAGAACAGTCCCCCTGAATCACAACTCAAAACTTCCTAATACTATGATTATGACTAACAATATGCTATCATTGACTAATAATATCATTTTTATCATTTGTAGTTTACTAGTCTTAACTAAAAGGAAGAAGGTGAACTTTGATGAAATGGTGCTAACAATAGCCTTTTATTTTACCTAGTTTTGTTACTTCTTAATGCTGAATTCATTTACATTTTTAATATCTTATTTTTAGTTGTTGTGAAGATAATCCGGGCAATTTCCCATACATGCTGAACTGATAGATGTGGGAGGTTGTGGTTAGTAATAATCAGTGTAATCCTTCTAATTATTTGGACTGGAATCTGAAGGAGGGAACATTCTGAGGAGCATGTGTGGAACTGAACCATTTGGGGGTATCCTTCCCAATTTGCTACCAGTGATGAATATACTAGTGTCTATTTAATAAGTCAATACTGATTAGCTTTTAGATATGGATATTTAAAGATATAGAAATAACAGAAATACAAACATTTCCTCCTCAGCATTTTGAAGCACACCCTCTACTACATTACTTCTCTGAGAAGAGAGAGCTCAAACTTAGCAGTTTGCACATAGTATTGGACCCACCAATTCACATATAAATGTGGTATCTCTTTTTATGAATCCTTTTATTCAATCACTACTGGGCTGAGTGTCAAAGGATCAAAAAAAATGCTTTTAAAGTGCTTAGCACTTTAGTGGCATATTGTAGATTCTTAATAAATGCTTCCCTCATTCCCAAGATTGCTTCTTGTTCTTTGAGACATTGATCCAAGACTGATTGCAAGACCTTGGTGGGAAATTTTTCCCTATACAACAAAATGTAGTCAGGAAAGACTCAAACCAAGAGAGGATTAGGTTGAATAGTGCCTTTTCGAATGGATCTCTAGTTCAGACTAGAATCAGTTCTAGAATAATTATATATGTTCCAAAGTCTCTCTAACTTCTATTACATTACAACTTTTACAGGAACAGATTCCCCAGCTCCTTCTATGTGAGGAAAATATATTCAGGAGCTATTTGAACATGCTCACAGGGAGTGAGCTTATTGACCAGTGTCACATGTACCCTCTAGATTTGGGGGAAGTAGATTTCAAAAACTTTCAGAGAAAGAATAGGTAAGCTCCTAAGGACAAAAATTGTACAGAAGAAATAAATCCAAGATGGCTAGAAAGCTATCAAGAATTAAATTAGGAAAAAAATTGGGAGTTATCTGAAGGAACTGATATGGATATACAGGGAACTCACTAGCCTACTTAGATTTTAAAAGAAAATGTACAGGAGATGGAAATAAGGGTGGGTAGTGGATGGTAGATATGAATATTTTCAATCCTTTAAAATAGTGTCACAATAGTTAAAGCTTAGAATGAGCTAGGGCTGGCAAGACAAGCTAAGAACACCAAAAAGTAATTTTTAAAATCTATATTGAAAGAAGAAAGGGATTAAAGGAGGAATAGCACTCTTCTTGAAGTGGATTGGTTGATTAACAAAAAAGAGAAGAGATAGGTGGTTACATCTCATTTTCCTTTCTATCAAGGACAGTGAGGATCCTTTGCCTTGGAAATGACAGAACAAATATTATAAGTTATAAGTAAAGTTATAGTAAGAAAGAACCTAAATGCTTCTGTTAATTCAAGTCACCTGACCCAGATGAACTAGCAGATGTAGAAACTGAGATAATGTAAGTAATTATAAATGTGTATGTAAAATATGGTCTAGTTCTCTGGAGGGCCTTGGGGTCAGCCAGAGTCAGAATAAATTAAAGTCCTTGGTCTTTAGGGGAAGAAGTGAAAGAGGCAGACAAGCAAAATTCTGGATTTTGGAGTCCAGAGTCACCTCCTTGTCGTGCTGCCAAGTGACTCTGATCTCTCCCTCTGCCCTCCAATCCTTGCCTATGATTATCTTAACACCAAACATTCAGCCAGCACCAATGGTGAGAAGAGCTATTTATCCAAATATATGCTAATAGAGTCAGTGTCTCATATCAAATAGGTAATTAGCCTTAAGTGCTGGGCTGTCTGATTCAAACATACCTTTTTGGAGTTCCAGCCCTTTACATCTCCCGCTTTCTTTTGTTTTAGAACACAGATGGTCATGCCCTCCCTGACTTCTCAGGGAGGTGAGAACCCCAAAAAGGAGGTGATCACACTCTCCCTGACTTCTCAGGAAAGGAGGAGAAAACACCAAAAAGGAGATGATCATGCCTCCCCTGACTTCTCAGGAAGGAAGGTGAAAAACACCAAAGGGAAGTGGGGAGTCAAGCCAGATATTGTTATCAGGTTTCTGGGATGAAAAGTCTTATTAGAAATAGGTATGCACAAACCCATCAGCATGGGAGGTATTACACAAGCACATAGCAATAAAGCACAGGCTAGTAGTGATGTCTCTCCTCACAGCTGGCGCAGGCTCAATGTGGTGTAACTAACATGAATTGTACATACAAATAGTGATATAATAAACAATATGAATCAACGTTGGTGTTGTAAAAAATTTCCAGAAGTCCTAGAAGGAGGGTATGTAAGTAACAATCACACAAACACCTCTTTCAGCAACCAAGAGATAGTCCAAAACCAATCTATTGCCATTACTTCACATGTCAGGGAATTCAATGATCCCTGCAGATTTTGAAGTCTTGCAACAGTCTTATCATGTATCAGGGATTCCAATGATTCCTGAGGATTTTGAAGTCCTGCATCAGTCTCGTTAACAAATTTTTATGTCCATGAGTCAGTTGCCATAACTGTCATGCCTCTTCAGTGGTGGGCACAGTCAGTGATGGATCCACCTGATGTTTCTTGGGTCTTCTTCATTTCAAGGGTCTGCTCTGTCTCTCTCTGATGGACAAGGCGAATATAGCTCTTTGGCACCCATCTCATTCCTTCTCCATCTGTAGAGATACAAGCAAATCCTCTCCTTCAAGCAGTTAACCTATCTGGTCCCTTCCATTCACCATTTTCTGGGACTCTCCACATCACCTGTCTAAAGATAGTGGAGCTGCTTGCACTGGACACTGCCCTTCTGGGTGGCTTATAAAACTTGTCTGCCTGAGCCAGTGCATCTTTGTCAAAAATCAAGAATTTAATAATATAAAGAGCGAGATTTAGAAGTTCTCTAGAGTTACCTGTGGCTCCCCCTTTCTTTTGTTTTTGGAGGAGTGTCTTGATGTCTCTGTTTCTCCTCTCTACTATTGCCTGTCTTTGAGGATTAAAGGATATGCCAGTAGTGTGTAAAATCTTATACTGTGCACAAAAGTGTGCAAAATGTTTAGAACAAATATGCAGGTCCATTATCTGTTTTTATTGCTTGTGGCACACCCATAATTGCAAATGTTTATATAAGGATTTCAGTAACCACTCGGGCTGTCTATTTTGCTGCTGGTATTGCAAAAGGGAATCCTGAAAAGGTGTCCCATACAACATGGATAAAAGACAGATGACCAAAAGATTTATAATAGGTCACATCCATTTGTCAAATTTCATTGGGTCTCAAACCACAAGAGGTCTTCCCTAGAGGGAACGTAGGAGTGTGGAAAGGAAGGCAAGCTGTACAGGTTTTTACTATGCTCCTAGCTTCCTCTCTTGTTATCCCAAACTGCAAACATAAAGTTCAAGCAGCCTGATGATATTTAGAATGAGATTCTTGGGCTGCCTGAAGTAAAGAAGTATTGGCCAACATGGTTAGAAGGCTATCTGCCTTTGAATTACCATCAAAAATAGGACCTGGAAGTCCACTATGTGAGTGGACATACAAGATATAAATCTTACCTGGATGCTTTCTCACTTGCTCTTGAAGTTCCTTAAAGAGCTGATATATAATGGAAGCTACAAATTTTATTTGAGCTGTGGCAATTCTTTGTACCACACCTACTAAATAGGCTGAATTAGATATTATATTTATATCTCCTGGATAATAAGTAAGAACTAGCATGATTGCATACAATTCATTCTGCTGAATGGATTGAAAAGGAGTTCAGACTACTCTCTTTATAGTTAAGTCATGAGAGTATATAGCACAAATGTTATATTTGGATGCATCTGTAAAAATAGTTGGTCCTTTAAGAGGAACTTTAGAAACCTTTTCTTCAAGAATCCATTGACAATTATGTAATAATTTGGTTATCTTTAATGGAGATCCATGTGTAAAATTTGGAGTCATGGCCAATAAAATTTGTCACTCTGGGATGGTTTCACAGCATACATTAATTTGTGCATTAGTATAAAAGATGTATATCTTGTCAGGTCTTATCCCAGATAATTGTACTGCTCGCTTAATGGCTTTTAATAAAATTCTAGCTATAAGCACTGAGTAAGAAATAAAACTTTATTCTGGTTGTGCTGGGAGGGTCACCCACTCTATCACACTTTCTCCTTGATGAAAGACTGCTGTGGTTGCTTCTTTTGTAGCAAAAACTGATATTTTCAAGGGTTTTTGAGTGACTCTTTCAACCACATTGAATAAAGATAGTTCAACTTCTCTCAAAGCCTCTTAAGCTTCTTTCGTAAGCTGGCGTAGTGAGTTTAAATCACTGTCTCCCCTTAAAATGCCATATAATGGTTGCAACAGAGGTAGTCAAGCTTTACACTGGATGCATTCATTGGATATCTCCTATCAATTTCTGAAAGTCATTTAAGGTGTTTAGCTTCTCTGTTCTTAAGGAAAGTTTTTGTACTGTAAGCACCTTAGGGTATACTTTATATCCTAAATATTGAAAAGGAGCATGTCTTTGAGTTTTTTCTGGAGCTATATGCAATTTGTAGTTCCTTATTATTTCTATAGTCTTTTGTAGACATGCTTCTAACATTTGCTCCTCAGGTATACATCCCAATATATCATCCATGTAATGTAATAACATTACTTTTGGAAATGTTTTTCTTACTGGAGTAAGAGCAGCAACAACATACATTTGAGACAAAGTAGGGCTATTTTTCATCCCCTGTGGCAAGACTGTCCATATCTTTTATAAGGCTCAGCTAAATCAATGCTGGGTACTGAAAAAGCAAATCTTTTCATATCATCCTTATTTAGAGGGATAGAACAGAAACAGTCCTTAATGTCTATAACCCAAAGAGGTCATTCTCTAGGCAATTGAGTAGGAGATGGAAGTCCAGGCTAAAGAGTTCCCATAGTTTCCATCTGTTCATTTACCTTTCTTAAATCAGTCAACATCCTCCATTTTCCAGATTTCTTTCTTACAACAAATACAGGGGAATTCCAAGGACTTAGAGAAGGTTGTAAGTGTATAGTTCCTGTACTATATCTAATAAGACCTGAATTTTATTGCTAGCTAAGGTCTACTATTCTATCCACACTGGTGTATCAGTTTTCCATTGGATAGGAACAGATGAGAATGTTAGCAGGTCTTCAACAGCAGTCCTGCCTAAAAAAACAGAAGTACTCATTTGTAATCCTAATTGTTGTAAGATGTCTCTTCCCCACAGATTAATGGGGATTTTTCAACTATAAAAGGAGTAAAAATTTCTGTTTCACCTTCAAATGTCCAATTCAAAGGGGTAGCCCTAACTTTAGTTGCTATTGATCCTCCTATGCCAGACATATAGATGTCTGCTTTAATTTTTGGCTAGTCTGTGGGCCAGTTGACACCTCTAATGACTATATGATCTGCACCTGTGTTTACTAATCCCTTTAACAGTATGCTATTTATATAGATAGTGAGCATAGGTTGGTCAGCTGTCACAGCTGCTGTCCAGGATATTCCTAGATTTTGTTGCTTGGAGGCAGAATCTGGGCAACTATCACCAGATTGCCTGTTAGGAGTCTGTATCAGTAAACCTGATGCTACTACTTCTCCTGAGTGATAAATCACACATTGTCTACCTGTATTAGTACTGGGATATTATCTACACATTCCCCACTTTCCCACATCAGTGTATGGATGAACACTGTTTTGTAAGCACTCTCAGGAGGTGAAATGGTCAAGCCTACTGTGCCTGGAAGCAAGGGATCCATCAGCTGGAGAGGAACAGATTTCTCAATAGTCCCAGCTGCATACAATTCTATTTTCCCCAATTGTAATCCCTTTCTCCCATCAGATTGCTTCTTGGCTAATTGATCATGTCTGAGTACTGAACTTCTAAAGACTCTCTGGGTGTAGCATCAGCTGCCATCCTGCCCCACGTATTTTTTGTTTTGGGCCCTGGGGCTGGAGCCCCTCATCCCGTTTCTCTGAATCAATTTACATTCTGATGCCCAATGGAAGCTTCTGTTGCATTTTGGACATTGGGTTTTGGGTCTTGTTCTCCCACCCTATTTTCTCACTCTGTCTCTATGCCAACATTGAGCTTTCAGATGTCCTACTTTACCACATTGAAAGCATTGATGAGTCTCTCTGGAAGTCCCTTGCCAAAAGGGACTCTGTGTTCCCATGTTTGTATTTGGGGAAGTCTGCATCATAGCCTGGGATTTGTGTACACTGTGGCACAGCTTCTTATGATCTTCTTTAAGGAGCATCCTTGTGTAGTCCTAATATAATTCTTTTATAAACCTCATTAGCATTTTCTTTAGCAAGTTGCCTTATTATACTTTCTGTTGCTGCATTTTCCCCAATAGTTTGTATGACACCTGTCTGTAGAGGTCCCACAAAATCAGCAAAGGGTTCATTTAGTCTGTGTGCTATTTTTGTGAAAGCTTCTCCTCTGTCCTGTTTACTTGGGATAAAGCCCCATGCTTTGATAGCAGCAGAAGCAATTTGCTCATATGCTGCTATAGGGTAATTAATCTGTGCTGAAGTGTTTGCATAAGAACTTACATCTGTTAGTTCATCATAGGTGATTTGTGTATTAACTCCAATTTGCCTATTTCGTTGGGCTTGTATCCTACAGAGCTCACTATATTCACTATAATATATATATATACACACTCACATACATGTTCTTGCTATGGATTTCTAGTCATTAGGGGTTAAAATTTCATAAACCAAATTCTGTAATAACATCTTAACATAAGATGATGTAGCCCCGTAAAGAGTGCAAACCTTTTTCAGATCTTTGATAATTTCTAGATTAAAAGGAGTGTATCTTTTCCTTCCTTGACCTGAAGAGTTAAGGTGTTCATTCACCGGATACATTTCTATTCTCAAATCAGCTGTATTTTGCCCTTCCTCTTTGGCTTTAAATAGTGCTTTTTGCAATCGAGTCATAGGAGGGGTGATTGCTGGGGGAGAGGGGTGGAGGTCCTGGTGATATCACTGCCCTTCCCACTCCTCCTCCTCACTCCACCCAGGAAGATGAAGTTCATGAGGGAGGGTCAAGAGCCTTCTTGGGTGCAGGCAGAGTTGAAGCTAGGCTGTGAGAGTAAGAATCATCAAGCCCTTCAAGTTCACTTAACTCCTCCTGCCCTCTGGTGATATTTCCATTATCCTCCCCCTTCTCTTCCTCTTTCTCCTCACACTTCCTTATGTGACTGTTCTTAAAATTTTTCCTTTTTTTCTAGAATTTGTGTGATTCTTTAAGGCCAATTGTATTAAGTTGTATATATAGAATGTTTCCTTAGAAATTGAATCAGGACCTTTATCATTGTAATATTCACATAGTTGTTCTCCTACTAGTTTCCAAGTATCTGCCTCTATTTCTTCTTCCTTGAAGAACCAAGGGGATGTGCATTCTAATGTATCCAAGAGTCCATCAATCTGCTCCCAAGTTACAAGCAAACTTTGCCTCTTTATTAGTCTGAGTATGCTTCCTGTAGAGCTCCCTCGGGGTGAGGATGGAGGTGAGGGAAAATCTTTTCCTAATATCTGCCCCATTTCAGCTAGAAAACTTTATCATTGGGAGAAGTAAATACAATAGGACTAGGAGTGGTCCTGACTAAAAGTTACTAGTTTAGCTCTTAACAAAGTAAGTTCCCCGTTTGTCTTTAAAATACTTACCCTATTTCCTGGTCACAGGGAAGTCTTCAGTGAAATTAGGGTCTTTGGTCCACACGCTGGGCACCAAATGTAAAGTACAGGCTAGTTCCCTGGAGGGCCTCGGGGTCATCCAGAGTCAGGATAAATTAAAGTCCTTGGTCTTTAGGGGGAGAAGTGAAGGAGGCAGACAAGCAAAATCCTGGATTTTGGAGTCCAGAGTCACCAGCCTCTCTCCTCCTTGTCCTGCTGCCAAGTGACTCTGACCTCTCCCTCCATTCTCCAATACTTGCCTATGATTATCTTAACACCAAACATTCAGCAAGCACCAAGGTGAGAAGAACCATTTATCCAAATATATGCTAATAGAACCATTGTTTCACATCAAATAGGTAATTAGCCTTAAGTGTTGGGTTGTCTGATTCAAACATACCTTTTTGGAGTTTTAGCCCTCTATATGTGTACCACCATGCTCATATTCAGTTTCTTTCAAGAGACAGTTTCTTTTCTTACTCATCGTTCATTCAATATACACTCATTTCATCGTTATTTGATATCCAAGAAATCAGTGCACTCATTTGATACCAAAAACCATTTTCTAAGGCATGAGGGTCAATGGATATGAAGAAAAAATTCTCAAAAGAATTGCATACTATTGGCAGCTCTCTTTATAGTGGCCAGAAACTAGAAACTGAGTGGATGCCCATCAATTGGAGAATGGCTGAATAAATTGTGGTATAGGAATATTATGGAATATTATTGTTCTGTAAGAAATGACCAGCAGGATGATTTCAGAAAGGCCTGGAGAGACTTACATGAACTGATGCTGAGTGAAATAAGCAGGACCAGAAGATCATTATATACTTCAACAACAGTACTATATGATGATCAATTCTGATGGACATCGTTCTCTTCAACAATGAGATGAACCAAATCAGTTCCAATAGAGCAGTAATGAACTGAACCAGCTATACCCAGGGAAAGAACTCTGGGAGATGACTATGAACCACTACATAGAATTCCCAATCCCTCTATTTTTGTCTGCCTGCATTTTTGATTTCCTTCACAGGCTAGTATGCTATTCCAAAGTCCAATTCTTTTTGCACAGCAAAATAAGTGTTTGGACATGTATACATATATTGTATTTAACTTATATTTTAACATATTTAACATGTATTGGTCAACCTGCTATCTGGGGGAAGGGGTGGAGGGAAGGAGGGAAAAAGTTGGAACAAAAGGATTTGCAACTGTCAATGCTGAAAAATTATCTATGCATATATCTTTTAAATAAAAAGCTATAATAAAAAAAAAAGAATTGCATACTATTAACAATCATAAGAATGAGTTTTCTATATTAAGAAAAATTCTCAAACGAAGAATTGTATACCATTAACAACCATAAGAGTGTCCCAAAACTCTATAAATAAGAGAAATGTAAATCAAAATAACACTGAGGTTCTACCACACACCTAGGAAATTGACAAAGATACTAAAAAATGAGAATAACCAATTTTGGAGGGATTAATAGAAGGAAAGGCACATTGATACACTATTGTTATATAATACAAGGATGTCATATATATTAAAAAGAAAAAAAGGCCCATATAAACCAAAAATTTATAACATTTTATAGTGAAAACAAAGCAGATATTTATCACTAGGGAATGGCTAAGCAGATTTTGCTATATGAATGTGATGGAATATCACTGTGCTATCCTTGACATCACCTCTCACCAATGGCTAATTAGCTATCATCCATGGGCAGACAAGCCCAAGAGACTTGGAAATAGTAGCTGGTCCTACTTCCAACTTGGCCTCAGCATGTAGCCAGGGAATCAACCCCCTGTGGACAGGAGCCTTGGCAACTGCTTTTGCAGGTGCTGCAATTCCTATTTCTTTAGCAGCCACAACTACTTTAGATCTGGAAAAGAAAGTTCTTGCTATTAAAGTCCTTGATCTATGAAATAATCCATCACCAGAGAGAGACTTGTTTTTATCAGTAGAAGAAAGATAGAAAGATAGTACATAGGTAGATAGATAGATGGCTGGATGCATTACTGTTTCCTTTGCCTCCTTACCTTAAGGACCATGGGGGTCTTTCCATTTGACTTGCAATTGAAATCTTCTCTATATGTTCTCTCCTCTTATTAGAACATGAGTTCTTTTAGAGTAGGAATTGCCTTGCTTTTGTATAATTATTACATGAATATATTGGAGGCAGTTGGTGATGAAGCTGGAAGAGCTTCAGAGGCAGGAAGGCCTGAGTTCAAATTTGGCCTCAAACATTTACTAGTCATGTGAGCATGAGCAAATAACCTCTATTTGACTCAGTTTCCTCAATTATAAAATGGAGGTAATAGTAACACCTACCTAGCATATAGTAAGGCCCATTATAAATGCTTATTCCTTAATCCCTTTACCTTTCCTATTTGTATCCCCATTGCTTGGTAAAGTAAGCACTGCTCTGCACACAGTATGCCCTTAGATGCCCATTCATTCACTTATTTTTATAAGAAGCAAAGAAAAACCCCTATGAATTGACACCAAGTGAAGGAAGCAGAACCAGAAAAACAACATATGCAGTGACTACAATGATGTGTAAGGAAGCTTAAGATTAAGATCTCTTTCATTTAAAAAGAATCAGAGTCACCATTTGAGAAAATTAAAAAAAAAATCAATCTGGGAGAGGATTCCATATGTAACAGAAAGATACATGTAAAGAAATGTCTGAGGAATATAAATTAAGACAGTGATGAGAGGGGAGAAGAATCTCTCACTTTGTAAGTATCTTCACTCCTTGGATGAATCTCCTCTTCTGACAGGATGATACAAAGAGAGTGAGGCTGTTGCTGTTCTCTGACTGAGAGGCCATTGTGTTGCCTGACCTCTCTCCTCTTCCCTCTGCCTCCAATTTATCTCATTCCCAGTCCACCACACCTGTGTCAGCAAAGGCTGCCCTGCAACTCCTTCAGATGTTATGATTCACAGCTGTGGAGGCTCTCAGAGAATTGACCTGGCCCATAACAGTAAACTAGAAGAATTAGGTATAGGGGAGCAAGAACAACTTATGTATCAACAAAGGAATACAAAAAGAAATTCATACAGAGCCCACAAAAAGTAGTCTTTTCTCTCCCTTTCTTCTAGGCATTTGCTCCAAACGGCTTACCTTTTCTCTTTTTTTTTTTTTTAACTACAAGATTTTTTATGCACTTTAGTTTATTAAAGTATCTCTTTTTGTATTTTCTCCTGTAAATCAACTTTGAGTTAATAAATGAATAAGATCCCAGAGTAATAGAAAAGTTTTATGATCTTCTGGGGAGGAGACTTCATAAACTTTGTTACCTTACTTCTGCTGCTCCTAGCTAGAGACTGAATGTATCCCCAGAATCTATCCAAAACACTAGCATTGATTATGTAACAAGGATTAGAGGAAATTAGTTTCTTTTCTATAAAGGGGAATATATATAATACAATAACAGGGGAGAGAGGAAGAGAAAAAGGAAGACAGTTTGTTGAATACAAAGGTGTTAGGAACTTCTGAAAATAAAATCACAAAATGGCCTTTCTGCATAGATTCATTCCTCCTTCATGGGAAGAAGAGATAAGTCTCAGAATAGTTGCTTAGTTGGAAGAATAATGTTTTTTCCCAACTTTGAGGTATGTGGAAGGAAAATCTTTCCGAGTGACTCTTGGAGATGATAATAATTAGTTATTATCCTTATTGCCACAGCAAAACATCCTCTTTAGGTTTAGCTGCAATACTATAGGACTTGGTCATAGTCTTCTTTGAAAGAAAAAGCTGTTGAGTGGGAATGGTGCAGAATGTCTGGGTGTACAATGTCAAGATAGAGGATGCCACATAACAAACTTCCTTCCTTCTATTTCCATTTCTTTCTCCCAGAATTCTCTATTCTCCCAGTCCCTGCTTTTATACAATGTCAACACATGTGGATTCTAGAATTACAATAGGTTGAGGCAAGGCCATACAGTTTGAAAAGCCAAACAGAAGGTTATGTTTTATTCTTGAGTCAATAGAGTAGGGAAATGACATTTTCAGTGTTATGTGTAAGGAAAATAATTTTGTTAGCTGTATGGAACTTTTTAGAAGGTATGCTCTATTGGTATAGTCTTCAAAAAAATCCAATCACCTCATTGTACATTACCACAGGTATTTAGAACCTCACAATAAAACATGTGTTTATCATTTCCTTCTTGGTTCATTGACTTATTTAGATGACTGATACCAAAAATAACAACTGAAGGTTAGGGAAATAATGGACTCCTAAAAACTTTCATTAAGGCCCTGAAAAGAGAAACATGGTCTATGTGGTATTATGTTACCAGTAGCAAAAATATGGCTACATTTAAAAGGACAAGTATATTGGCTTTTGGTGTTGGGTGGATATTACTTATATGGCATTGTGAGGTGGATAGTCTTACATCTGGGCTGATGTTATCTCCTTCAGGTAGCCTTAAGCTAAAAATTCCTGTACATCTGTCCCAGGCTATCACATTGGTGAATATTACATTTTAAAGAGAAACATTACAGTCAACCTCCAAGGCTAGAAATCATCCTTTAAAAAAAAAATTCATTTCATTTCATTTATTTATTTTTGGATTGTTGTCAATACTACTACTAATTGAGAGTCAGCTAGGTGGCTTTGGAATCAGGAAGCTCTGGTTTTGAATCCTCCCTTGAACTCTTATTAGCTATATAATTATGTGCTAATCATTTAACATTTAACAGCTCCTCCTTCATCTATAAAATAGAGTTAATAATAGCACCTATATTCCAGGATTGATATGAGGATAAAATGAGCTAATGTATATAGAGCACTTTGTTTTTCTTAATATGTTGTATGGATTATTGTTTTTCCCCCTCATTTTTCCTCCTCATCTAAAAATAAAAATACTCTCTTATAACACAGAAATATAATCATGCAGATGACAAATGTAGACAAATCTCTATACATTATCCCTATTTGAGAATGTATGTCTAATATTGTATTTTCAATTTACATCCTTTTTGCCAAGAGGTCAGAAACATTAATCTTTTGGAGGCATGATTGATGATTGTCTTTATCATATTCTTATATCTTTCACAGATGTTTTACTTTCTGTAGTTGTGAATATTGCATAAGTGGTCCTATTGGTTCTATTAATTTAATCTTGCATCTTCCTTCCCCTTTTCTTTCCTCCCTCTTTTCCTTCCCTTTCCTCCCTCCCTTCCTTTGTTTCTCCCTTCCTTTCTCTCCATCTCTTCCTACCTTCCTTCCCCCTCCTTTCTCCCTATTCCTTCTTTTCTTTCCATTCCTCTCTCCCTTCCTTTCCATTCTTCTCTTCTTCCTTTCCCTCCCTTCCTTTGTTCCTCCTTTTTTATTCCTCACTTCCTTTGAATTCTTTCTTCCCCTCCCTCTTTTTCCCACTTTTTCTTTTCTTTCTCTCTTTCTTTTTTCTTTTCCTTCCTTTTTACTTTCTATTCTTTTCTTCTCTTCTTTCCCTTTCTTTTTACTTTCTTTTTTTATGTTCTTTGACTATTTATAAATGAATGGCTCTTTTAAAAAAAAATGTATATATTGTGGTTGATATCTGATGAGCAGCTGAGTGGCACAGGGGGTAGAGTTCCAGGTCTGAAATCAGAAAGACTCATCTTTGTGATCTGGGACACTTATTAGCTCTTTGATCCCAAAAAAGTCACTTAACCCTATTTGCCTCAGTTTCCTCAATAGTGAAATGACCCAGATGTTTGCCAAGAAAACTTCAAATGAGATCATGAAGGGTTAGACATATCTGAAAAAATGATTGAGTAGGACATTAATTTCTATCTAAATATCTTAGATGCAATACCTTCATCAAAGTTATTTTCTACAAAAATTTTTCCTTGTAATTGGATTGATTTTGTTTGTGCAAAAATTTTTAAATTTTATGTAATCAAAATTATTCATTTCATCTTAAGTGACTTTCTTTATTCCTTGTTTGATCAAGAATTCTACCCCAATCCATAGTTGTGGCAGCTAAGACACCTGCTTTTCTGCTCCTCCATTAGCTTATGACAAAACATTTGATATCCAGGTCATTTCTCAATTTAGAACTTAATGAGATATTTGGTATGTTAGTCTAAATTTCATTTCTACCACACTGATTTTGAGTCCCTTCTCTCTCCCCTCCCTTCCAGCAAATTTTGTTGAATAAGAAGTCCTCAACCTAATGGCTGGAGCCTGTGTATTTATCATATGCTATGATATATATTTTGTCTTGTCTTGCTTTCCTAATCCCTTCCACTGATGAACTCTTCTATGCTTTAACCACTATCAAATAACTTTTAGAATGCTTTATAGGATAGCTTGAAACTGTTTCTGTTAAAGCCACTGTCCCTCTATTATTTCCCTTAAAAATTCCTTGCCTTTTAAAAAAATTTTAGACTTTTTCTTCTTCCATATGAATTTTGTTGCTATTTTTTTTTCTATCTCTTTAAAGTAAGATTTCTTAATCAGGGTTCTATAAACTTTTTTTTTTTTTGTAATCCTATGTATTTTATTTTATGCATTTAAAATTTCATCCTAATAAGGGGGTCTCTAAGCTTCTTTAGAGTCCAAGGGTCCATGATATTGAAAAACATTAAGAATTCTGCTGTAAAGTAACCCTTGCATAAGCAGACAAAATTTTTTTTTAAGTATTTACTATGTGAAGGTTTTGTGGATACCAATACGAACAAAAAGAAAGACAATTCTTGCTTTCAATGAACTTACATTTTAATGGTGGAAACAACACAGGAAAGAAACCTGAAAAGGAAAAGGTAGAAAGATACTAAAGTGGGGGCAGGATGTTGAAATCCAAAAAGTCAGAGCCACAGCAGGGAGGGGATGAAGATTACCAAATCTCTCCAACTCCACCCCTCTTTTAAATGGAGAAATCAAGAGGAGCATACAAATTGGGGAAGGGAATTTAGCATGATGAAGGAATTTTCCAGGTGAAAATATCTATTAGTGAATCAAGTTCCAGACTGAGGCATTAGCTGAAAGTATGATATTGAAGTCTTTTGGTAGTCTGATTGGCATGATGTTGACTAAGTAAATTATTTTGTGTAATATTTTCATTTTTAATTTATTGGCATGGTCTCAAATCATGAATATTTACTATTTCTCCAATTATTTAGATCTTTTTTTCTACGAAGAATATTTTGTTAAATAAATATTGTGAAATTATAAAGAAAATACATGACTTTAGAGAAGAGATAGGAGAAAACACTCCTAGGGTACCTCTCTGCAGAGATAGGTAATCCACTAGTGTACATTGCATATATTTTCAATTTCAATGTATTGATTAATTATGATGATTTTTTCATCTTTTTATTTTATGGTGATATTAGAACAATATTTTTTTAAACTCCATTTTTTTTTTCTTTTAAAAAATTTTTTTTACAACAAAAATTTGTGGTATTCATATAGTTCCAGTGTCTGCTTTAGTAGATCAACTCTCAAATAGTTCATACATTCTATAATTATTTTGAATAGAATAAATATCTTATTCTCTCATTTCCTACTGGGTTTTGTTAGCAATATATTTAAAGGAAGGTAATTTATCTAGGTTTATTTTATACCCTGCTGCTTTGATAAAGGTATTGATTTTAGTTGAACATCTAGAATTCTTTAAGTAAATTATCTTATTTGTTAAAAGTGATCAATTTATCTTCATTTTGACTTTTTCTCTTCCCTAAATTTTATTTTCTTGCTTTGTTCCCAAAACTCTCATTCCTAAAACTATGTCAAACAATGTCAGTGACTGGACATCCTTATTTTACTTGTAATCCTGGGCAAATCATTTAACCTCTTGTTTCTCTGCCTCAATTTCCTCAGCAATAAAATGGAGATAATAATTGCACCCATTTCCCAAGGCTGTTAAATCAAATTTGAGAATCAAATAAGATAGTATTTGTAAAATGCTTTGCAAACCCCAAACCTCCCTATAAAAGTTCTTACTATTACCATTAACAATCTTATTAGAAATACATGTAATATATCTCCATTATAGATGATGGATTTAGATCATGGCCTCTGGGTTTTTTTTTTTTTTTTTCATCTGTTGATATGATCGTGGCATTTTTGAAAAAAACATTTTTGTGACTAATACAGTTTATTATGTTTGTAGTTTTTCTAATATTGAACTTAAACTGCATTCCTGGTACATATCAAACTTGGTCGTAGTGTATAATTTTTATAAATCTTATGGGCTCTGAATTTTTATTTTAATATTTGTTCATTGATATTCATTAAGTTTTCTTTCTCTACTTTATTTCTCTCCAGTGTAGGTATCAGGACTATGTTTATTTCATAGAAGGAGTGTGGTAGGATTCCTTGTTGAATTTACATTCCTTACTATGCTCAAAAAGTTATCAAACTGTGCATAATCTGTGATCCCGCAGTGTTACTGCTGGGCTTATATCCCAAAGAGATTTTAAAGAAGGGAAAAGGACCTGTATGTGCAAAAAAGTTTGTGGTAGCCCTCTTTGTAGTGGCCAGAAACTGGAAACTGGGTGGGTGTTGGAGAATGGCTGGGTAAATTGTGGTATAGGAATATTATGGAATATTATTGTTCTGTAAGAAATGACCAGCAGGATGATTTCAGAAAGACTTACATGAACTGATGCTGAGTGAAATTCAACAACAATACTTATGATGATCAGTTCTGATGGACGTGGCCCTCTTCAACAATGAGATGAACCAAATCAGTTCCAATAGAGCAGTAATGAACTGAACCAGCTATACCCAGGGAAAGAACTCTGGGAGATGACTATGAACCACTACATAGAATTCCCAATCCCTCTATTTTTGTTCACCTGCATTTTTTATTTCCTTCACAGGATAATTGTATTCTATTTCAAAGTCCAATTCTTTTTGTATGGCAAAATAACTATGGACATGTATACATATATTGTATTTAACTTATATTTTAATATATTTAACATGTATTGGTCAACCTGCTATCTGAGGGAGCGGGTGGAGGAAAGGAGGGGAAAAGTTGGACAAAAGATTTTGCAATTGTCAATGATGAAAAATTACCCGTGCATTTTTCTTGTAAATAAAAAGGTATAATAATAATAAAAAAAGAATTTACATTCCTTGATGATCCATTATGGATTTCATTTTCCCCTTAAAAAAAAAAGATTATCTAGTAGCTTATCTATTTCATATTTCCCTCCAAATATTATCTTTTTTTTTTTTTTGCTGACATTATACTGTTACTATGAGCTTGCAGAAACTTTTTCAGATCAACTGTTGTCCATCCATGCCACTCCCACTTTGTACTTGTGAAAATATATATATTTTTTGTAACCAAGTATAATACTATTTATCTTTACTGAATGATTATATTATATGAACATTAATGGAGTCAGCCCAAATGCTTGAATCTATGTAGTTCAGTTTGGATTCTGACTACCATCTACTCTGCTACGTATTCTTTCTATCTTGGTGTCATCTGCAAATTTGCTGAGCATACTTTCTCAGTTCTTGATAAAAATGTTCAATGTTACAGATAAAAGCACAAAACCTTGAGACATTCTACTAATAATATCTATTTTATATTAATATATTAACAACTATTTTTTGAATCCAGGCATCTAATCAGTTCTGAAATAATCTAAATGCATAATTTATATGTATATATGTATATATGTATGTATTTTCTCCATAAGAATAGTATGAAATACTTTATTTGTTAAATGCTCTTTAAACTTTAAATATAAATGTGAAGCAATATTATCATCTGTAATGTTAATTAAGAACTTTTGGTTTCCATTCATTTTTGAAATTTTTTTTTCAGTTTTGAATTTGATCTTATAAGATTATATACATTGGTATGTTTATGTGAGTATCCTGTAATTTATGCAGTTTTTTATATTAGCTTCCTGTAATCAATAGTTACAGCTCCTTTCCTTTCTTAAGAGTAAAAAAATCCCAAAGGTACTTCTGCCTTGAAAGGCAACTCTGCCTATAATCTAGAGCAGGTGTTGTAATCCATGGACTCTTGAGGGTCACTGAGACCCTTTCAGGGGATCCTGAAGATCAAAATTATGTTTATAATAATATTAAAACATTATTTGCCTATTAAATCATTCCTTCCTTTTCCAACTAAATATTTGTGGGATGCTGGATTTTCTTCATACACATCAGAATAACAGTTCAATAGATTGAATGCAGACAGAAAGAATTGAGCTGAGTTATTAATGCAGACATTAAATCTACAAAAAATATGTAAAACAATGCCATTCGACTAATTTTTTTGTTCTGAAAAATAGAATTATTTTCATAAACATGTTATTTCCATTAATGGATTTATTATTGTTATTTTTAAATTATCAATTTTAATTCTAATATGGTAAATATAACCTACATAAAATTTTTCTTTCTGAGATCCTCAATTTTTAAGCATCGAAAAGAATTCTAAGATCAGAGAGTTTGAGAACTATTAATTTAGAGATAAGATAAACTTTGTTCATATTTTCCTGAATATATGATTGGAGATATCATCTCTTTTGCTTATTACATAAACTATATATGATATGGTAATGTCACAGGAAGGAAGGTATTCCGTGGAAGAACTTAAAAAGTGGCAACTGGACTTCTCTCTTTACTAAAGATGACTAGCAAATAAACAAAAGATATGGGGGAGGCAGCCCTTGTTCCTTAGCTGTTGCTAGTTTTGGGGGAGGATACTGAAGTGACCTTGACTTGAGCTAAGCTGGTCCTAGTTCTTTGAAACTACACTGATACAAGTTCCATTCATTATGGAAAGTGTGTCATTGTAACCATGGCAACTTAGACACTTACCCTAGCCAATGTTGTATCAATTACTCCTAGAATGATTTGTCCACCACTGCCATCTGCTTGCCACACAAGAGGAATGGTTTCCTAGTACATTATTCTTCCTTCCAAAGGTCTTCCTATTGCAATCAACACATTTTCTTGTGTATCTTACCTTAGGAAGGCCATTCCCTAGGCTTTCACCAAATTCTAGGCAATCTGTTTCTAATATGTTCCAGAAATATAGCTTATTATCGTGATGGAGTGGATGGTAAGGGAAGGTTGTGTAGTTCTTTGTTATATTAAGCCCCGTGATTTGACTTCCCACATCCAAAACAAAGCCAATAACTTTTTCAATATTCCTACCATTGGAACAACTGGGCTCCTTATTATCTTTTATTCCATTGGGTTTCCTCAGAGGCCATTTGGTACAACTTTTATCTGTTTTCTTCACATTTGCTGGTGTATTGGGCAACCCCTGTAAACTTTCTTTAATGCTTCTCTTCCATCATCAGGCTGCAAAGTGAGATGGATAAGTTCTGTTAAGTCCTATGCTTTCACTGTATTGATCATGAGATGATCATTCAACCCTCTCCTGAAAATTCCATTTGGTATTAACTCTTCCCAGTTTAGAATAGAGCAAACTGTCTAGAATAATTTATTCAATTAATAGCCTATTCTGTTTTAGTCCCAACATTAAGATCATAGCATTACTCTTTCTGTACTCATATCCAAATTTCTAAAAAAATTATTTTATAAACATTAATGAGCTTTGCTCTGTTTATGACCAATCAACTAGAGATTTTTCTCTGCCAATAAACCATTAACAAATACCACCTTGACTGGTAACAAAGATTCACAGTTACAGCTTTTTTTTTTTTCTTTTCAATAATATTTTATTTTTCCAATTACATGTAAAGGTAGTTTTCAATATTCATTTTTGTAAGATTTTAAGTTGCAAATTTTTTCTCTCTCCCTCTCTTACCTCCCTCCTCCCCAAGCCAGCAAGCAATCTGGTATAGCAAAATGGTATACAACCATTTAAAACATATTTCCATATTTGACATGTAAAAGAAAAAATCAGAATAAAAGGGGAAAACCAAGAGAAAGAAAAAGCAAACAAAAAGAAGAAAAAAAGTGAAAGTAGTATTCTTCGATCTTCATTTAGTCTTCATAGTTCTCCCTCTGGATTCAGATGGCACTTTCCATATCAAATCTATTGGAATTGTCTTGGATCATTGTATTGCTGAGAAAAGCTAAGTCTATCATAGTTGATCATCACCTAATTTTGCTGTTACTATGTACAGTGTTTTCCTGGGTCAGTCAGAACTGCATTAGCAACTGACCCTGGCCAAAGAAAGCCCATGCCCTTTCCAACCAGTACTCTCTTTCTTAAACACACACACACACACACACACACACACACACACACACACACACACAGATATTGGTATGTATTATTGCATTAGCAGCGACATACTAGAAAAATTATCCTGATTCTTTATAATAGGAGGATATGTTGTCAGTGAAGGTCATTGTACAAAAGGCTGCTGCAGAGTATACATAGTCTTAAATTCTGCTTAAGAAAAGGCTTGGTTGGGCACCTAGATGGTTCAGTGGATAGAATACCTGCTCTGAAGTCAGGAGGACTTGACTTCAAATCCAAGCCTCAGCTACTTAACACTTCTTAGCTGTGTGACCCTTGGCAAGTCAGTTTGACCCTAATTGCTTCATTAAATAAATAAGTCTGAAAAGATTGGACATTTCTTATCCATCCAATTAATAAAAATAATTAAAAGTGATGAAATTCAATTCTAGTAGAGTTCTGAAAGGAGCTAATTAATTCATTGTTGGAATTTTAAACTTGTAGAAATGTTTTGGACATTAATTTGTGTCCAAATTAAATTAATTTGTATACAATAAAAGTTACAAAAATTTATTTTTTACAGAGTTTACAAATTACAAAAGTTCCTTTTGACTTAATAATTCTATTATTGGGATTCTACAAAAACAAAGAAAAATATTTTCTTGGCAGTGTAATTTTAAATGGAAAAACTGGAAGCAAGACAAATTTATAGTATAGTATAATGTAATTAAGATTGACAAGCATGAAGAGTAAAGAAATCTAGAAAAGACAAATATTCTAATGTGAGGCCACTATGTGAATTACATTGTTTCACTACTGTATTGCTTTATGCTTGGATGTGAGGAATGTACAATAATAAATAGAATAATGTCCCTGACTTCGAGGAATTGAAAATTAAGCAATTGATCAGACATTCACAAAATACATTTAACATAAATTGGAACATAATTATAAGTAACATAAAGTTTCAAAGTTGGCAAAGTGCTTTTGATGTAGGAAAGATTAGTTTCTAGATTCCCATCCCCTCCTAGTGAATGTAAATTACCCTTTAACTCACAAATCCTGGTTCCTTTGAATTCCAAAAGAAGATCCAGACCCATCCCAGCCCCACCCGGGTCTGAGCCAACTTTGGGGCTACACCCAAAAAGCCCCTCTAGCTAAATCTCCTATTATAAAAGGGCCAAGCTGGAACCCCCTCTTTGCAGAGATTCCAAATATGCTAGCTATGTGAGGACCCTCCTGTCCACTGAACCCTTTGTCTGGTGCCCTCCTTATTTCTACCTTCGTCTATACTTTAACCTTGCTTACCCAATAATAAACCTCTTTTATCAATCTAGCCCTCGGGCCAATAAATGCTTTTATTGGGAACTCACAATGCTACTAGACCCCATTTACCACCGTATCCTTGCGCCAAATCCAAGGGGGTTGCAGGGGAGCTTTGCTTGACTCCCTGTACCCCAACCTTCCACTAGACCTCAACTAAACCCTAATTTCATTTAGGTACCCCAAATCTAGACCTTAGCATTTTGCATTAGATCATTTCATCCTCATAATTATTATCTATATTTTACATATGAAGAAATTGAAGCTGAGAAGTTAAACTTTACTCATGATCATATTAGCTAGTAAATATTTAAAGTGAAAAATTGAATCTAGGTCTCCTAATTCCAAATTCAGCTTTCTGGCTATTATATCTGGGTTTTAAACACACTTCTGACCTTTACTACCTGAGAGATCAGGTTGATTAGCAAGAATTACTATTATGGGTGTGGTGATAATGGGTGAGGATACCGACTGGAAGTAATACTGTTTGTTATAACCACATTCTGGAGAGTCTTTAATGCTCTATTAAAGCGTTTTGAGTTTATTTAGGCATTCAAATAAAAGTGGGAATCACTGTCGATTTGGTGGTAGAGGGATGTTATCAGATTTCAAAAGTGTAAAGTTATAGTCTCAGTGATAAAAGGAACCATAGAGGCCATTTAGTTCAATCCTTACCTAACCAACTATCCCCTTTATAACATTCAAGACTAGAGTTTATCCAGTCCTGCTTGAAGAGGGAGACCCCATCACCTCCCAAGGCAGCCCATTCCACTTTTAATCAGCCTTACTTGTTAAGGACTTTTCCCTTAAATCAATACTAAATTTGCCTCTGAGCAATTTACACTTCCTACTTTTGGTCCCTATGACTAAACACAATCAGTCTAATCCTTCTTCCTTCAAAGTATTCTCTAAACTGAGGAACCTGGGAAAAGTGGGGGTGGGTGGGTTGGGGTTACCCTTTGGGAAGCATTTCTTACCCACAACCCAGGTTTCTAAAACCTATCTCCTATTTCATGGCACATCTTTAACTTATATTTTCTTCATCTTACATTTTAATTCAAGAATATACAGTAAGATGAGGACAAGCCAGCAGCTAAAAATAGTCTCAACTGTTCTCGTGTTCTGCACGCAATTCTTTTCCTTTCTATTATTTTATGTCTCACACATTGATCTGAACTGAAAGAATACACGGCTAACCATCTGATCCCAGCTTAGTTTAAGCTTCTTGTCCTCAATTGCTTTTTTGCTCTTCTTAGGTGCCTGATTGATGCCTGTTGAATTTTACAGCCGAAACTGCGTTTCTTTTGGAGAAAGCTACATGGACATGGTGACGCTTCAGTCCTGGGAACCTCAAAAATGGGGTATTTTCTTTGGGCATGAAAGGCCTGGGGTAAGTAAAGGCCAAACCTATCGGGGTGAGCTAGCAGTTTATCCGTTGTTTGATTTCCCCTCCCATCCCGGTGGTGCCAGACGAAGGATTTTAGAACGGATAAGTGAATTGAAAGACGTTCAGGAGTACCAGGTCATTCAAAGCAGACACTGCTCGACTTTTAGCTCCGGAAATACCAAGAGAAAATCTTAGTAGACCAAGGAGAGAGAGAGAGAGAGAGAGAGAGAGAGAGAGAGAGAGAGAGAGAGAGAGAGAGAGAGAGAGGTGATTTTCCAAGGAGTGTGTGTGTGTGTGTGTGGTGATTTTCCAAGGTACAGCAACTATCTGACCAGGGGCACCTCATTCTAGGATCGGGATGAAGAGTAGGGGGGTTGCTGTTCCCTCCAGGTGGTACTGACACTACTTCCCTTTTAGGTTTAGATAGTTGTGAGAAATAAAAAGTTGAATATTTTTGCTGGAGTGGAAGTTAGGGGAAGGAAGGAAAGAAAGAAAGAAAGGAGGAGGAGAGAGAGATAAGAGAGTCAAAAGAGCACTAGCTCGCTTGTTCCTCTCTGAATCTAAGAAACAGGAAAGGAGGTGGGGCGCGGCTCGGGAGGGGGAGTTAGGGTGGAGCGAGCTAAGTTGCACAAGGATGCGCGCACGCGCGCGCCGGCTGAGCTGGGAGGGGTTGTGAAGAGAGGCGCGCACACGCGCTGGGGCGTGTGGAAACTGGGCGGAGGAGGGAACCTGAAAGGCTTGCGTTCGCCCGGCTGGGCGGGGGTGGAGAGTCTGTTCTCGAGGGCTGAGACGCGCGCGGGCGCGCTAGCCTGCCGCGTGACGGTCGGAGGAGTTGCCGGTCCCTAGGCGGTGGCGGGGGCGCGCTCCCTTCTCCGCTCCTCCTTCTCTTGCTCTCTCCTTCCTCGGCTGGTTGGGGGGGCTGGGTGCTCCGGAGAGAGACGCCGCTCCCCTCCAGCCCCGAGCGGCCCGATCGAACGTCCGGCCGCCTCTTCCTCTCGAGGCTCCCTCCCTCTTTACCCCCGCCCACGGCGTCCACGCCCTCGAGTCCCGGGGCCGCCGCTCATTGTGCTGCGCCAGGCCCGTCAGCCCGAGGACTTCCCCGCGGCCTCTCTCCCTCCCGCCCCGAGTTCTCCCGTCCTTCCTGGGCCATGGATGGGTAAGTGCAAGCGGGCTCTTAGTCCTTGAGCGGCGCCGGTCGGGGGAGTGCGGCCGAGCTTCCCGGCGCCCGCTTCAAGCTTTTCGCCTCCCTCCCCCTCCCCCTCTTCCGCCGGCCCCAGAGCTTCACTGGATCCAAGCTGGGGAGAGGGCGGCGGCGGGAGTTGGTGCAAGAGCCCCTCACCTTCCCGCGACTGGGCGCGGCGCCGTGTGTGCGGGGGAGGGGGTCGTGGGGGTTCGACGGGGCTGGAAAGACTTGTGTTTTCCCTTAGGTCTCGTTCGGCTTCCTTTCCTCGCTTGGTTGTCTCCTCTCTCCACCCCCTTGCCCTTCTGGGTGAGCGGGGTGCTGTGGCTGGGAAGGGGCGCCGCTGAGCCATGGGAGGGGGGTGGGGGAAGCAAAGACGGAGAAGGAAGAAGGGAAGGGGGTGTGTGTGCGCGGGTGAGGTGGAGCTGCTACTGCTTGCTGGTGGCCCGGGCGGGTGGGGTGATTGCCGAGCCGTTCTCTTGGGAAAAGCAAATCCCTGCGGAGCTTTTCTTTTGGGACTGAAGAGGACTTAAGACTGTATAGGACTTCTTAGACACACTTCCCCCATTCTCCTTCTTTCTCCCCTTCTCTTCTCCTAATCTCTCCTCTTCTCATATTCCTTCCTTTTCTTTCCTCTCTCCCTCTTATTTCCCCTTTTCTTTTCCCTTTTTTCTTTTCCATTACCCCTTTTCTCTTCCCTCTTCTTTCTCCCCTTTTACTCCATCTTCCCTTTTCTTCTCTCCCTTTTCTCACTCCCCTTTTTCTAGATCTAATTTTTCTTTTCTCCCCCGCCTCTTTTCTTTCCCTTCCATTTTTTTCTTTCCCCTTTTTTCTCTTCCCCGTTCTCGTTTTTCCATCTCGCCCTCTTTTTTTTTTTTATCTCCCCAACCCTTTTATTACTCTATCCCTTTTTCTCCTTCCTCTTCTCCCGTCTCCCCCCCCTTTTCTTTTTTTCCTGTCTTTTTCCTTCTCTCCCCTCCCTCCCGACTCTTTCCCTTCCCCTTCTCTTTTTCTTCTCCTCCCCTCCTGTCCTCCGCCCACTCCCTCTCTTTTTGCTACCCTCCCATTCCACGCCCCCTGTAATCCCCTCCCCTCCTCAGCCTCCCATCCTTGCCCGCTCCAGGTTGAGCATGGGATTTCAGTGATTAGAGTAGGTGGAGGAGTTGAAGGCTATTCCACATCCTCCTTTTCACCTCCACCCTTTCCCCTCCCCCTCCCCTCCGCCAACTAACCGGAGTCACGTCTTGCTGTGTGTTGAGACATCTGGAAAGCCAGAGATCCGGAGTTGGAGTTGGTGTTCCTTCCCTGCAGCCCCCAGATCACTTCCGCTTAGAAAATGGTGTGTAAGTGTACGATGTTTGGAGAGCCCTGGAGGAGGAGCTGAGCTGTGTGGCTGCTCCTGTTGCTGCTTCTGCTGATGTCTTGGGGGTGGGTGCTACTTTCACTTTTATCGGGGAGTTTCTGTTTCCTGGATAGGTGAAGGAAGCTTTGCAAGTTCGGCTCTCCCTCTCCCCTCAAACTAAAAGTAAATTTTGGGGAAGGAGGAAAATGTGTGTGAGTAGATTCTTTATGGAGGGAAAGCGACCCTTCCCCTTTAGTACTGGGAGTAGTTTAATAGATAAAAGGGAATTCTTTTTAACTGAGAAACTAATGAGAAGCTCCTTTGGCCTTGAAAAGTGCTTAAGTCAGAAATGCTTTGGGCTTGAAATGTGCTAAAGTCAGAGACTTGGACTCTGAATATATATATATGGAGAGTGTTCTTGGAGAAAAGGGGGAGGTAAGAGGGAAGTGAAGTTTTTATTACTGGATTGAGATCTTCGGCCATTGGTGAAAGGGTTCTTAGGCCGAAGGACATTATACCTTTTTTTTTTTTTTTTTAAATGTAAAGGGAAATTCAGTGGTAATAACTGCTGCTACTCTTAGAGGAACTCTCTGGTGTTGAGGTTCGTTCTGCACTCCCACAGGTGGTAGATTTCTGATGGAAAATTTCTGGAAAATCTTAGACTTAATAAAGAAAATAAATCTTAACCTGATGATTTTAGTGAGACAAAATATTGAAACACTACTAATTGAATCTTGTGTCTGCAGTATGTTACCAAATTAGTTGTGATGGTAATACACATGGTATGTGAAAAAAGTTGCCTCTTCCTATTTGCATACTCATTTGATATTTCCTTTAAGGTTTACTATACCAAACCTTCCATTTTCCTTTTCTGATTTGTTCAGTTGAATGCAGAGTAAATATGAGTACAAGGTAAAACACAAACGACAATTTGATGATTAAAAATCCTTTTAGAATGCTATCACTGGTTTTGTGTCTTTTTTTAATTTCTAAGTTTAGCAAATACTTTAAAATCGTTTACTGAAGTAATCTAGTATTTTCTAAGCTTCTGTGTGCTTTACATGAAATGCTTCAACTTGTTTTTTTTTTTTTTTTTAAAGAAAAGTAAACAATGGGGATTTTCCCAACTAGATGAATAGGTAATTGATGCGAATTAACAAAATTTTATAATTTGTTGTGCAACCAGTGATAAGATGGGGACCTTTTTCCTTGGAGTGTGTGTGTATATACACATACAAACATACATATATCTATATATGTATGTCATCTGGTTATAGTTATGGAAGGAAACACAACAGCTTTTTGTGAAAGAAAAAGCATTGGTACAAGCCGTTTGTGCCTTGAAATCTTATAATTGTGAATTTTAGTTGCTAAATTCTTATTTAGACAGCTTGAGTGGAAAGACGTTTTGAGCTTTAATTAAATCGTTGACCTCTTAGTATAGTATAGGACTAGTCCAACAGGGGATGAAACTTAAATACTGGCAATTTTTTTTAACCTTGGAATGAGTTTTTTAAGACAGTTCATTTGAAGTTGAGGCAGTTGATAAGTACATAGATGCTAAAAAGTGAGCTCATTGTGAAATTAAATAAAATAATTTAAGCTGTATTACTTTCGGGACAGAAATTACATTCACATGCTTTAGTAAAAAGAATTTTTTGATCAGATGACTTAAATTTTAACATACAAAGTTATATATATTTTTAAAAAATAATTACTTTTGTTATAGGACCAACTGATCAATATGTAGAATTTTCAATTTGTACAATTGTAATTTTTCTCTTATGAGTATCTGGAGATAGAAGTTTTAATTGATGGTAGTTTGCTTATGGTTCAGTAGATAGATTTTTTTTTTTTTATTGTTATGGCACAGAATATTAATTAAAAGGGTTCTGCCCCACCTTTAAAAGGTGTGGTTGTAGACCTTTCAAGACTTTGTCCTCAGGGGCATAATTAAAAATTTAGGATTTCTCACAGCCTTGAAGAAAGCTCTGTGAACTATTTGCTTTAAAGTAGTGGACCATACATTCAAGTTTTGAATTACCTTTTTCCCTTTTTTTTTTTTTTCTTTTCTTTTAAGTCACTACACATTAGCATTTATTCTGCTCATATCTCAGCCGAATTAACTGAAATTCTGGATTGAGCCCTCCCCCTTCGCGCGCCCCTTCCTTTTTAGAGCTGTTTTTCATTTGGGACTTCTTAGTTTGTTTGCTTGTGAAAATACTGTTGGAAATCATTTGTGAAATTTCATGTTACATTGGTTTTAATGTGATAGTTTCTTGTTGATGAAGCTTTAAAGTTTTAAAAATTTATACTTGTTTGACTTTAAAAGAAAAAAACTGGGAAGTTTTTATTTTGAAAAACAAGAATAAAGGAAAATGGATAAACAGGCTGGCTAATATTTCTACATAGGCACAGTTATTTTTCTGTTGAGATGATGAATTACAAGGAGCTTGATTTATATGTTTCTTATCTATCTCTTGAGCTTTGCTTTGTTCATACTGTTACTAGTCTGTCAGTCAAATTTCCTTTGCAAAAACATTCCACAACTCATCACATTTTCACTTTTTTTTACATTATTATAACAATGTTTTTTCTTTCCTCCTTTAACCTAATTTATCTCTGCCTTTGTAATACTTGCTCTCTAACTTTGTTTTCCATTTTCTCTTCATTTTTTTTCCATACAGTGTTGTTACAGATCTTATAACAGTCGGTTTAAAGGTAGGAATCTTTTTCTCATCTTTCATATTCACTTTTGTATCATCTTAATTTGGACATTTTTCCCTTCTGCAAAACTGTATCACTTACTCACATATCATCTGTTGTGCTATACCAATACCAGCAGTGTTTTGTTTTGTTTTGTTTTTTTTAATTTAGTCATTAACAATTTATTTTGGCACGTCAATTTTTGATTGTACATATTAATGATAGGGGAGGTTTATATCATATCTTTAATGTATATAGACACATAAAAGTGATAATGAGATAATAGAAATTTTCACTTGCAAGATTCTAAGAAATGTAGTAAAGAAATGGATTTTCCTCCATCTTCCTTTTCATGGATAATGAAATTAATTGAAAGAAACAAAGGAAATTTCTCCATTAATATGAAACTAGAGTAATCAAAATGAATTCTTTATACATTTTCTGTGTAGTTTCTAAACAATGTGTAAAAAAGTAAGACTTATAAAAGCCTACTCTTACTTTTATATAATCGGCTAAAACAATGCTTATTAAGGATAAGTTTTAAAAAATGTAGTCTCTAGGTTAGTTTTATAATAATAAATTTACTTTATATAGTGCTTTAAGATTTACAAATCCTTTTTCTCCCAACAACTCCTATGAGATAGAATAAATAATCAGAGTTAAGATGGTTAACTATAGAACTTTAACTGTGTGTCATAAAATCAGAAAATATTAAGGTAAAGATTTGAACTCAGGTGAAATCTAGTAAGCTTTCTATTATGTTTCTTGAAGGTCTTGGAATTTCATTAATATTCTAGTAGAATATTTTAATATGAATCTTAAAGAAAACCCTTATCTACAATAATATTTTTAAAAGCAGTAAATCAAAAATAAATTTTGTACTTTTCCACTTTGGTAAACATTTACATAAACATTGAAAATTGAAAATGGTAAATAAATATTCAGTGGTATAAACTGCAGGTTTTATTTTACCCTCTGGATCACTATTGAAAACATTTTATTGATTTAGGCAGAACTATGAAATTTAGAGAAGCAAAATAATTGACATTTTATGCCCAATGTTGCTTTGCTTTTATTTGAAAATGTATGTAAGTCTAGGACTATATCTTTAAAAGAAGACTTCTTAAGGCTTTGACTGTAAGTCTTTATATAGATGAACATCCTTAGACATCTAGTATTTGTCTTATCTATTGCATCCTAAGAAATCTGAACGTAAATAAAAGGTTTAGATATTAGGCAGCAAAAGATTTAGATATTAGGTACAAGAAGCCATATTTTGGTGTTTGGAATTTTAATTATGTAACAGACATAACAGAAGTATGTAACAGAAGTAACAGAAAGAAATACAGCAGACATTCAAGGGCCTTTGGTGGATTAGTTCACTGAGGATACTAGAGATAAAATCTAAGCATTTCTTGGCTTCTTAGAGCTTGCTTTCTAATGCTAGATATTACAGGTAAATAAAGGTAAGGTACTTTGAAGGAGAGAGTATTAAGAATTAGGTGATCTGAAAAGGCTTTGAGTAGCAATTGGTAAGTTGAAGTGAGTTTTGACAGAAACCAAGAATTCCAAGGAATGGAAGTGAGGCAGGAAGCTGTATGAGATAGGAAATATAATACAGAGTTGTGAGAAGATCACTTTATCTAAAAAGTTGACAGGGAGTAATGTGCAGTAAATCTGGAAATGCAACCTGGAGTTAGATTTTGAAAGGCTTTAAATGCTAGGATATCTTAAAATCAATAGATAACCGCTGAATCTTTTTTGAGCAGAGGGAGTAACCTATTCCTGCTTGTGCTTTAGGAGATTTATTTTAATTACAGGGAGCAGAGGAAAGAATGGAAGCAAGGAGACCAATGTGGAAACCATTAGACCATTTCAGTAGAGGGGTGATAGGGATTTGACATATTAATGGAGAGAAAGGAATTGATGGAACAAATCAGTCAATTATGGGCTAGACTTTTATATTGATTGAAGATAGAATTTTTGAGGGAAAGGGAGAATCAGTTGTCTCCTGTTGTGAGCTCGACTATTGAAAGAATCTTGGTACTCTCAACAGAAATTGGGGAATTTGGAAGAAAGTTAGATTTAGGTGGGAATGAGTAGTTATGTTTGGAGTTTGTTGTTTGAAATGCCTGCAAGATTTCCAAGTGAAGATGTCTCTCCAGATAAAATGGTGATGTAGGAATGGAGCTCAGGAAAGAGATTTGGGCTACATTAAATGGGACGAGGTTCTTCTTAGGGTATCCTTATGCAATTTATGTTTTATTGGGAGGGTAAAAAGAACCTGTACATAGTAAAAACCTAGCAGCTTTTGAGTTTGCTGTAGAGGGGGATACTTCAGTTCTGATATGAAAGCAGAACATTCTTGTATAGGGAATAGTAAGCCATTTTGGCTGTCATGTAGAGTGAATAGAAAATAATAATACATAATTAGCTTGAAAAGGTATTATGAAACCAGAGGAGTTTTGTAGTTAATCATCAAGAAATGGGAGGTGCTGAATGTTCTTGAACATGAAGAGTAACATAGCCAGACTTGAGCTTTAGGATTATCACTTTGACTGTTGTCTGGAGAATAGATTGCAGAGAGAAAAAGACTGGATGCAGAGAAAAAAATTAGCTTATTGCAATAGAGGTAATGAGGATCTTTGTGAGAAGGGCATAGATGCAAGATATGAAATAGAATTGACAAGACTTGGCAATTAATTAGATATGTGAGAATATGAGAAAGAGGAGAGTATGATTGAAGTTGCAAACCCTGGGGCTTGGAAGAATGGCAGTGTTCTTAACTGAAATAGATCATTTTAACAAATACTTATTAACTAGACAGATGAATAAATTCTCTTTCTTGGAATCACAGAATTTTAGACTCAAAAAAAGATTTTGCCCTCAAGCCATTTACAAACTATAGCACAAGGTAGAAGATATAAATAACCCTGATACAAATTTAAATATTGGTTTTTGGGAGAGGATACCACTTGGGTATCCATCCATGCACTAAAAGAGACTGTAAGAGACAAAATCTTGGTGTACACATTAATAGAGTAATGCATAGATTAAGAGTTTAAAAATACCTTAGAGACCATCTAGTTTATCTCCTCTCTAATTTTAGAGAGAAGAAAATTGAAGCCCAGAAAGGATATATGACTAATCTAAGGTCATACATGTAAATAGTCAGCATTCAAATCCAGGTTCTCTGATTCTAAATATATTTTGTAATATATCCTGTTTGTTTTTAGGAATTAAAGGATTATGACAACAACATCAATAGCTCTGACATACAATATTACAAAAAAGTCCATCAGAGACAAAAAATGTTTGATAGGACTTTGCATGAAAAAAGTCATTTGGGGCTCTGGTAGGTAATTTGGGAAGGCTTTATGGAGGGGATGGTTTTGTTTTGAATTTAAAGATCTGTAGGACTTCAGGCAAAGAGAAGTGGGGAGGGTATTTCTGGCTTGTGGAAGGTGATGTGCAAAGTTTAGGAACGACGCATAACATATCAATCAGCAAACATTTATTAGGCACTTATTATATATGGGTATAGAGTTAAAAAAAAATAAAGCAAACACAATCTCATGTCCCTGCTGTCATTTACATTTTAATGGGGAGACTTATAAGATGCTCATCCATTAATCTTATGGAAAGTAATCTTAGAGGGAAAAACACTAGCAGTTTGAGAGGCATTGGAAAAGGCATTCTGTGGAAAGTGGCATTAGTGTTACATCTTAAAGAAAATAAGGAATTTTAAGAGGCAGAGAGGTAAGATTAGATTTCTTTTGAGGGAATAATCAGGGGAAAGGTAGAGAGCTCTGTGTCAGGTTTATAACAATTAGGCCAGCATTGATGGAATAGAGTGTGTGGAGGGTAGTAACATTGGAAAGACAGGAAGAGTCCAGGTCATGAAAAATTGTAAAAGCCAAAGGAGTTTAGTTAACAGTGAGCAGAGGAAAGAATGGGAGACCAATGTGGAAACCATTAGATCATTTCAGTAGAGGGGTGATAAGGATTTGATATGTTAGTGGAGAGAAGGGAATTGATGGAAGAAAACTTGTGAATTTATCATGGGCTAGACTTTTTTATTGAATGAAATCATTCTGTGGGTAATAAGAAACTGGGATGAAATGGTCCAACTTTTAGAGAAGTCACTTTGATGGCTGTGTAGGTTGTGGATTGGAATAGTAAGAGATACTTGAGGCAGGTGATACCAGGTATTGTTGAGATACAAAAATAGCACACAAAACAAAGGCCAATACATGTTGGTATGCTGCTCTGTGGAAAAAAATAAATGTATATAATTAATTCCTAAGATTTATCTGTTTTATTAACACGTAAGTTCAGGCAATTAACAAAACTGACAAATCCCTATTTGTAGTAATTGTCTATTTCTGAGGTATAAATAGTCATATTGAAATTTTAATAGTTTGGTTCTTGAAAGTTATAGCTGGTTCCCTTACCTTTGGACTAATACAATATATACACGTCACATTTTATGTTACTTTCCCCCCCCCTTGGTGCTCTTTTCACTGTGCCACCTACCTGTCTTTATGTTGCATTTTTTTTTTTTTAAGGTGATTGTAGCACAAGAGTATATACTAAACTCTTAAATTACTTTGCTAAGCTATAACAATGGTCTCACTTTTTAATCATGTGTCCTATCAATAAACAATTTTTGAGACTACCTTCAATATATGTATGTATATTTATAAATTATGTATACACTATTGAAATAATATTGTATATATTATAGGGCACATACAGAAATAAGAGAAGATAAAAATGAAATCTTTTAAAAATTTTCATTATTAATTAAAATTTTTTCCACTAAAATATAATTTTTTTTTTTTAAATTTGAGAGTAGTATGATAGTATATGTATGCTTCATTATCTCTGAAAATCCTGATTTAACGTTTGCACGATTTGGCATTATGTTATTTTGTTGCAGTATACTAAAAGGGAAGGAATGAGTAATGGGTGCATCTGTTAATCTCTACTTAGTGGAACCGTATCTTTTCAGGATACTGTGGATACTGAATGTGACTTTCTCATAACATTGAGCATGTAAGTGTCAGTCCATATATTAAGTAGAGCTTAATTTCTACTTATTTTCAATTTTTTACCTTCATTTATACCTTTTTCCCCCCTGAAATGCGTAAGTGCTGAATATACCTTGTGTCTATGTTGCTGAGCTATGGAATCTGATTTGCTTTAAGCGAACATAGGGGGCGGAAATGGAACTTCTTGGAGGTAATAGGAGGCCATTAGAACTTATTGAATTTGACATATATAAATCAATATATGAGCTGCTTTTATTATATTTATTGTTCAGGTAGTTTCCACTAAATATTTATTAAATATCTACTGTGATAAACAATATTGTGTTAAGTAGTAGGAGATACAAAGATTAAATAAAACATAGAAGCTCAGAATTTAGGTAGGCATTGCTAAAATTTAGATAGCTTAATACATTTAGATAATTGAATGATTTTCTTTCATGTAACTTTTTTTAAACTTCATTGTTATTAGTACAGGAAAAAATAAGTATCAGGGATTTGAGGAAAGTTCAAGGACACTTATGAGGTGGAAACTTTCAAATGAGTAAATTGAAGTGAGGTTTTTGGAAGATGTTAAAATCTCAGTAAGCTAGCTCAATGTTTGAAAGGCTCCAAAGGAACGTGTGGAAGACAAAAGGTATGTGGTATTAGACTGATTATCAAACCAAAGGTCTATAGATCCTTTGTACTGATCTCATTGTTGTTTGTGAAATCTATACAGTTTACCAGCACCATGTTTGGAAACTGAATTGCTTCCATTTGAATTGTCTTAGAAGAGTCTGAAAGTCACCAGGAACTTTAAATACCAGGCACTGAGGTCCTTCCTTTCCTCCCTCTTTCCCTCCTTCCCTACTTTCTTTCCTCCCTCCCTCCTTCTCTCCCTTCTCTCCTCCTTTCCCTCCCTCCCTCCCTCCTTTTAAAAAAAAATTATTAAAGCTTTTTATTTTTCAAAACATTCATGGACAATTCTTTAACATTAGATCTTGCAAAACTTTGTGTTCCAATTTTTCCCCCTTCCCCCATGCCTTCCCTTAAATGGCAAGTAGTTCAGTATACATTAAATCCAATATATGCCTACATATTTATACAATTATCATGCCACACAAGAAAAATCAAATCAAACTAGTTTTTTTTAAAAAAAGAAAATAAAATGCAAGCAAACAGCAATAAAAAATGAAAATGTGTATCGGGAACCACACTCAATTTCCACAGTCCTCTCTCTGGGTATAGATGGCTCTCTTCATTCATCACAGTTAATTGACTCATCTCATTATTGAAGAGAGTCATGTCATCAGAATTGATCATCATATAATCTTTTTGTTGCCATTTATAATGCTCCTTTCACTTAGCATCAGTTCATGTAAGTCTCTCCAAGCCTCTCTGAAATCATCCTGCTGGTCATTTCTTACAGAAGAATAATATTCCATAACATTCATAATAAACACCATAATTTATTCAGCCATTCTCTAATTGATGGTTATCTACTCAGTTTCCAGTTTCTTGCCACTACAAAAAGGGCTGCACCGAGGTCCTTTCTGAACTAAACTGCTAAGCATTTCAACTCTGCTGCACAGAGCACAACTCTGCTGATCTGGCCACATTGTTCAAATATCGAATGTTTGCTTTCCAGAAAGATTATTTTATGGAGAACTCACACAGGGCAAGCATTCTCACAGTGTGGTTAGAAAAAGCAATACAAGGACAATCTCAGTCTCTCTTAAGAATTTTAGAATTAATTGTATGACAGGGGAGACACTGGCATAGGACCGCCCAGTATGGTGTGCCCTCATCAGAGGAGGTGCTGTGCTTTATGAGCTTTATGCTTTACTGCTGTTTGCTTGCATTTTATTTTCCTTTTTTTTAAAAAAAAAACTAGTTTGATTTGATTTTTCTTGTGTGGCATAATAATTGTATAAATATGTAGTTCAGAAGAAATGGGAGATGTGAAATTAGAAAGATCATACCAAATGTTCATATGGACTATTTGTGTCCAACCTGTGGCAGAGCATTCTAAGTTCATACTGGTTTTATTGCCTTTATCCAGACACTATAATTTGACTCTAACATAGTGGTATCATTTTTGGTCCTCTTTGAGAACCAAGGACAACAGCTTTAATACTCCAGACAAGCCCTGGGGATAAAGAGAAAGGCAGAAGACAGTCCCTGCTCTCTAGGACCTCACAGTAAAATGACTTGAAAACAATAATGTAGTAATAAAATACTTGCAGGACAATAGGAGATGAGAAAAATATTATGAAGGTAAAAGCTACCAAAGTTGACCACAAATTGGATTTAAGAGTGGGTATAGAGTGAGAAATCAAGACTAATACCGTAATATAAACCTGGGGAACTGGGAGGATGGTGGTACCCTTGAAAATAATAGGAAAATTTGAAAAGAACTGAGGTTCCAGAGGAAAGGTGGGTTCAGTTTTAGACATTCTGAGTTGAACTTAATAAACATTTATTAAACTACTATCTGCCAGGTCAAGCCAGAGGTACAATTAAGCTAAAGGACAATTCCTGCCCTCTAGTAGCTGTCATGGAAACTCAAAAGGAAGGAGATGGATGGGGTAGGAAGAGGACACCGAAGGGTATGACGTTCCATGGAGTTGAAATCAAGCAGATCCACTGATGGAAATTAGAGAATTGTTGCCTGCAAAGTTCTGAGCCCTCTGAATTGAAAGTTTTGGAAGACGGTTATTGCTTTATTTTCTAGTCCTTTAATCAGAGGGGAGAGAGAAGTGAAAGAGGTTGAGAAAGTGTTGACTACTGAGAACTGAATGATATTTCAGGTGATTACTTTATTATCTTAGAGGAGCTATGCTATTTCTTGTAGAGGAAAACCAAGGAGAGCTGAATAGCAAAGTTTTAGATGTCTTTGTGATATCCAGTTTGAGATGTCTAAAGATATTTGGAGCTAAGAGTCTGGAGGTTGGGGTTATAGAAGCAGGAGGCATTTAATATACTATTTAATTGGGGGGGGGGTTGTGGTGGTGTTTTTTTTTTTTTTTTAAGTTTTTCTTTGTTTCTTTAAGGTTCAAAGGAAATTGAGACAAGAGGTTATAATTTACTTGGGGTTAGACGGGTACTAAATGATAGGGCCAGAATTTGAACTCGGGGTTTTCTGACTCCAAATTTAATGCTTTACATTTGATTTGGAGTATACTGAATAGGGGAGCAACATGGTGAGACTTTTTTTTTTTTTTTTTTTAGGAAAATCGTTTTGTCTGTTATGTAGAGGATGGGCCTCAGAAAGAGGAGAAATTTGAGACAAAGAGACCACTTTAGGCTATTGCAATAGTACAGGTTCGGGGGTTTTGAAGCAAGATGATGGTTTTTATAAGTAGAGAGAAAAAGAAGGAAGCCCGGGATATGGAAGTAGAAAGGACAAGATTTAGCTATTGGTTAGCTATGTGGAGGTAGGGAGAGTAAGTAGACTTTTAGGTAATGAACTTAGCTGACTTGGAAGGATGTTTCTATTTGAGTAATAGGGAAGTTTGAAGAGGGCTGGCTTTTTGTTGTTGTTGGGTGAAATGCAGTGTGATCTGTTGACTCAGTCTGTGGCCCTCCTTGCCCTCCAAACAAGAGGGAGGTGCAGGGCTGTAAGATGCCTACTGTGAAACTATAAGTTGGGGAGTAGTAGGACAGAATTGTCCTAGAGTTGTTGCTGTGGGTAATCTGTTGGCAGTTGGGTTCTAATTATCTGGGAATCTCTCTTAAGAGAGGAGAATGGAAGGTTTGAATAGTGTAATAATTATTTTTCCATCTTAATTTTGAAGGAAAAATGTAGAGGTACAGACAAGTTTTAGGCAAATATCTCAGGATGCTTTGGATAATCTTAAATAAGTTTCCCAGGGTTTTTTCTGGAAGATTACCATCTAGGAAGATTGGAACCTCTTTTCCCCTTAGGCATCCCATTCTTTTTCATAGTTTAATGATGAGAAGAGAAGTCGCTAAGAAGACCATTTTTAAGGAGAGAAAATTTGGGTTCAGATTCAACCTCTTAGTGCCTCATACTAGCAAGTTTCAAGAATTATGTTAGAAACACAGCATGTTGGCAAAAAGGAGTTTACATAATGGAGAGTTTTTTGTTTGTGTTCTTTCCAGCAAAATTGAGCATAATACTTCAGTTGTGGTTGTTGGAATACCTGGACAAAGTAGGGAAAGGGAGTAAGCATTTATATGTTTTTCAATCATATCTGACTCTGGGCCCATTTTTTTTTGGGGGGGGGGGAGGGACAAACATACTGGAGTGATTTGGCATCTTTTTCACTCATTTTTCAAATGAGGAAACTGAGGTAAACAGAATTTAAGTGACTTGCTCAGCATTACAGAACCAGTGTCTGAAGCCAGATTTAAATTTCAAATTAGGTCTCTTGTCAGCTTTGTCAAATTCCTACTACTGATTTAAATGTTATTAAGGTTTTTTATTTTCAAAACATATGCGTAGATAATTTTCAACATTCACCCTTGCAAAACCTTATCTTCCAAATTTTTTCCCTCCCTTCTCCTCACCCCCTCCAATATATGTTAAACATATGCAGTTCTTTACATATTTCCACATTTATCATACTGTAAAGAAAAATCTTATCAAAAAGAAAAAATGCAAACAACAACAAAAAGAGTGAAAATATTATATTGTGATCCACACTCAGTCCCCACAGTTCTCTGGATGCAGATGGCTCTCTTCATCACAAGGACATTGGAACTGGCCTGAATCATTTCATTGTTGAAAAGAGTCCTGTCCATCAGGATTGGTCATCCCGATTTAAATATTTAAATATTTTAGTAGATACTTGGAAGAATGTGATCTCATTGTTATAGATAGGTCTTTCAAAGGTGCTTTCTCACCTTTTAGGACTCCAGCAAATCCTTCACAGGGATTAGCCAATTGGATTAGCCAATGTGTTTGAATACCTTTTTTTAGAGTATGTATCCTTCACAGGTCTGTCAACTTTTAAAAATTCATATCTCTCTGATGAAGTCTTTTATGCCATATCTCAATCAGCTAACAAGCATTGGTTAATTATTCAGTATGTGCCAGAGAATAAGAGCTTCTCCTTTTGGTTCTTGGGTGATACACAAATTGATAATATCACTGGAAGAATATTGACATAAAAAGATGTGTGTTATGAGAGAGGGAGAGGGAAAAAGTGATGGACACACACACACACCCCCATCCATACCCACACCCTCTCTGAGGGTTACTGTATTGTACCTTTTCACAAAGCAATCTAACCTACTATTCTCCTCCTATTAAATTCTAGACCTTGTTCATTATTCATCTGCAATGTTTGCCCAAAATATGTGAACTGCTAGGTCAGGATTAATGCTTGTTCAAAAAATCTAAAATGCATTTTAGTTTATGCTATAAAATGATAGCAGGTTTTATTTAATGTAAGCCATAATGAATTAATGCCATGTATGCATGCTTGTTGAGGGTTATAACATGCTGCTGTATCATCAGTCTTTATATCCCTGTCGTCTCATGTGTTATGTGATGTATTGTTGTTTATCATGTTACCAACCATTCTGTAAAATTTTTAAAAATGAGCCCTAATAAAATGAATAAAAGGAAGAATACTTCATATGGAAACACTACCACTGCAAAAAAGAAAAGGCTTTTTATTACATTAGAACAAAAAATCTGAAGTAATTAAATGGCATTAACATGATTGTAGTAATTCTAAATAGAGGGCCTGAAATTAAATGACACTAATGAGTTTGTCATATTAGTATAGAATTATGTTTTAATAATTTAAAAAAATTGCCTTCTGATTTTTTAAATAATAAATTTGATTGAAAAATACAGTTTTCTCGTGCTTTACTATAATGATAATAAGTAGATAAAACATATTAAACATTTTTCATAATATATTTCTATTGGGCTAGAACTAATTACCCTTTTTTTTAATGTATTATAACTATTGAAATTTGAGTAATGTGATTACTTTATGACCACTGGTTCTGGGATTTTTTCATGCAATTGCATATTATACCTGGGATAGTAGATATTTTTATTCACTTTTTGGGAGGAGTGTATTGAGGGAAGCTTTTCTGTGAAATAATGAATCTCATTTGGGGAACCTTTGTCTTTTTTCTTTTTAAATAGCCTTTTATTTACAAAACATATGCATGGGTAATTTTTGAACATTGATCCTTGCAAAACCTTCTGTTCCAACTTTTTCCTTCCTTCCCTCCACCCCCTTCCCTAGCTGGCAGGTAGTTCAATACATGTTAAATATGTTAAATCCAATATATGCATACACATTTATGCAATTATTTTGCTACACAAGAAAAATCGGATCTAGAAAGAAAAAGAAAAAAAAAAAAACCTGAGAAGGAAAATAAAAATGCAGGCACACAATAACAAAGTGGAAATGCTATGTTGTGGTCCACACTCATTTCCCGTAGTTCTGTCTCTGGGTGTAGCTGATTCTCTTCATTACTCAACAATTGGAACTGGTGTGAATCATCTCATTGTTGAAGAGAGCCACATCCATCAGAGTTGGTCATTGTATAATCTTGTTGCTCTGTATAGTGATCTCCTGGTTCTGTTCATTTCACTTACCATCAGTTCATGCAAGTTTCCCCAAGCCTGTCTGAAGTCATCCTGATGGTCATTTCTTACAGAACAATAATATTCCATGATATTCATAAATCACGATTTATTCAGCCATTCTCCAATTGATGGGCATCCACTCAGTTTCCAGTTTCTTGCCACTACAAAAATGGCTACCACAAACATTTTTGCATATATAGGTCCCTTTCCCTTCTTTAACATCTCTTTGTGATATAAGCCTAGTAGAAACAGTCCTGGATCAAGGGGAATGCAGAAACTTTGTCTTTAGGGCAGTGCTTCTCTAATTTTTTGGTCCTAGAACCTTCTATTAAAAGTGACTGAGGACCCCAAAAAACTTAGATTTATATAGTTAATTGCTATTGATATTTATTGTATTAGCTGTATTTATTGTACTATATTGATATTTATTGCATTTTATAAAGACTGATAAGTTTTTGAAATATTTATTTAAAATGATAGTAATAAACCCATCAAATGTTAAAAATAAGTAACAGTTAAATGAAAAATAGTTGTGTTTTCTTAAAAAAGATAAGAAAAGTGCAAAATTTCTCCCAAAATCTTTAATGTCTGGCTGAGTAGAAGATAGATGAATTTTTATACCTACTTTTGCATTGAATCCATTGCACTGTTTTTGAAGCATATGAAGAAAAATACCTCCCACAGATAGTAATTGGGAAATGATGCCATAATAGTCAAGTAATATTTTAATATTATTTTAAAAATAGTTCTGACTACTCAGACTCCCCCAAAAGATGGACCATGCCTTTGAAAGATCTGGAGAAATCTTTGGGATTTGAAGTCTGCATATTTTTTGAGTATGTCATATAACTTTGTTCACCCTCTAATAATCTGTGATTTTGACATATTCCATATGTGTGGGAGATACTTTGATGGCGGAGAGCCATTTAAGGTGATTTTTGCTTTGCAGAGCCAAATGCTTTTATATAGTTGTCAAGCAGTTATATTCTTTCTTTCAGTCAAATGTATAACTCAAGATGTGATCTGATACAGAATATCTGTTATGGAAACCTGCATATTTAAAATATGTACTTGGTACATGTGTAGATCACATTCACAAAAAAAAAATTGTTCATAAAAAGCTCTTGCCTTTTTTCAGCAATAAAATCTGAGTCTCCCTCCTCAAATCTTTGATAATATACACATCTTCATGATATGTTGAAACACAGAATGTCACAATATTCTAAAAAATGTTTTGCCTCCTTTATGGATACTTAATTGGTTCATTTTCCATACTCAAATTTTTTCCCTTTAGTGCTATTTCCTTTTTTTTTTTGTGTGCATCAAATTGAAGACTATAATGTTAGAATCTAAATGTAGCAACTCCATTTTCATTGATACAATCAAAGTTTGGTTCAGAATCATTAGTTCCCTTTCTTACCTCTTTGTCCTTTTAATTGAAATCTTTAATGTCCTTGTCATGGTTTGATGTAATTGGAGTTCCTGTCAGGTTTTCTTAAAGTCATTTTTTCTTAATATTGTATCAAAATTCTGTGTAGTCTTAAAAACCTCTGGTCTCATTTTTCTTAATTATTGAACCGTGTTTTTTAAGATTTTTTTTTTTTAATCCTTCCTTGTGCTCATCTTTGTATTGAAGTCATAGTGTATCAGGATATATATGTGTTGATTTAATTTGGAGGCTGTTATTCAGTTCTTTATAAAATTTCTATACCTTCTTAGCTTCTAAAATATTGATGTATAGACAATTTCGTGGTCAATCTTGTTGAACATGCTTAAACCCCCAAGCATTATAAATACCAGAAAAAGGTCTCACTTTGTAGTTCTCATTGCTTTTGGATGCACAGTTAGTAGAATTTGAATCAACCTTCTGTTTAGTTGTGACTTTTTTAGTCTTTCATGAGAACATTAAGAATAACCGTCAGTACCATGTCTACTTGTTAGATATTCAAAAAAGCTCACAAAATTAGGATATTAAGAGGTAAATAATCTTTTTTTTTTAATAGTTTATTTTATTTTTTTTTTAAATTTTATTTTATTTAATAATAACTTTGTATTGACAGAATCCATGCCAGGATAATTTTTACACGACATTATCCCTTGCAATCACTTATGTTTCGTTTTTTCCCCTCCCTCCCTCTCCCCCCCCCCCCCCCCCCCCCAGGATGGCAAGCAGTCCTATATATGTTAAATATGTTGCAGTATATCCTAGATACAATACATATTTGCAGAACCGAACAGTTCTCTTGTTGCACAGGGAGAATTGGATTCAGAAGGTAAAAATAACTCGGGAAGAAAATCAAAAATGCAAATAGTTCACATTCATTTCCCAGTATTCCTTCTTTGGGTGTAGCTGTTTCTGTCCATCATTTCTCCAATGAAACTCAGTTAAGTCTCTTTGTCAGAGAAATCCACTTCCATCAGAATACATCCTCATACAGTATCGTTGTCGAAGTGTATAATGATCTCCTGGTTCTGCTCATCTCACTTAGCATCAGTCCATGTAGGTCTCTCCAAGCCTCTCTGTATTCATCCTGCTGGTCATTCCTTACAGAGCAATAATATTCCATAACATTCATATACCACAATTTACCCAGCCATTCTCCAATTGATGGGCATCCATTCATTTTCCAGTTTCTAGCCACTACAAACAGGGCTGCTACAAACATTTTGGCACATACAGGTCCCCTTCCCTTTTTTAGTATCTCTTTGGGGTATAAGCCCAATAGAAACACTGCTGGATCAAAGGGTATGCACAGTTTAATAACTTTTTGGGCATAATTCCAGATCGCTCTCCAGAATGGCTGGATTCGTTCACAACTCCACCAACAATGCATCAGTGTCCCCGTTTTCCCGCATCCCCTCCAACATTCATCATTATTTTTTCCTGTCATCTTAGCCAATCTGACAGGTGTGTAGTGATATCTCAGAGTTGTCTTAATTTGCATTTCTCTGATCAATAGTGATTTGGAACACTCTTTCATGTGAGTGGTAATAGTTTCAATTTCTTCATCTGAAAATTGTCTGTTCATATCCTTTGACCATTTATCAATTGGAGAATGGCTTGATTTCTTATAAATTTGAGTCAGTTCTCTATATATTTTGGAAATGAGGCCTTTATCAGAACCTTTAATTGTAAAGATGTTTTCCCAGTTTGTTACTTCCCTACTAATCTTGTTTGCATTCGTTCTGTTTGTACAAAGGCTTTTTAATTTGATATAATCAAAATTTTCTATTTTGTGATTGGTAATGGTCTCTAGTTCATCTTTGGTCACAAATTTCTTTCTCCTCCACAAGTCTGAGAGATAAACTATCCTATGTTCCTCTAATTTATTTATAATCTCGTTCTTTATGCTTAGGTCATGGACCCATTTTGATCTTATCTTGGTATGTGGTGTTAAGTGTGGGTCCTTGCCTAATTTCTGCCATACTAATTTCCAGTTATCCCAGCAGTTTTTATCAAATAATGAAATCTTATCCCAAAATTTAGAATCTTTGGGTTTGTCAAACACTAGATTGCTATAGTTGACTATTCTGTCTTGTGAACCTAACCTTTTCCACTGATCAACTAATCTATTTCTAAGCCAATACCAGATGGTTTTGGTGACTGCTGCTTTATAATATAATTTTAGATCAGGTACAGCTAGACCACCTTCATTTGATTTTTTTTTCATTAATTCCCTTGAGATTCTCGACTTTTTATTGTTCCATATGAATTTTGTTGTTATTTTTTCTAAATCATTAAAATATTTTCTTGGAAGTCTGATTGGTATAGCACTAAATAAATAGATTAGTTTAGGGAGTATTGTCATCTTTATTATATTTGCTCGGCCTATCCAAGAGCACTTAATATTTTTCCAATTATTTAAGTCTGACTTTATTTGTGTGAAAACTTTTTTGTAATTTTGCTCATATAATTCCTGACTTTCCTTTGGTAGGTAGATTCCCAAATATTTTATGCTATCAACAGTTATTTTGAATGGAATTTCTCTTTGTATCTCTTGCTCTTGGATTTTGTTGGTGGTGTATAAGAATGCTGAGGATTTATGGGGATTTATTTTGTATCCTGCTACTTTGCTAAAATTTTGAATTATTTCTAATAGCTTTTTAGTAGAATCTCTGGGGTTTTCTAGGTATACCATCATATCATCTGCAAAGAGTGATAGTTTGGTTTCAAGAGGTAAATAATCTATTTACAGTTTTATATCTGTTTTGTTTGGCATCCTCTGCCTGTTTTTCTGCACCATCATTTCAGAGACAGTAGACTGCTTAGAACTGATGGCTGTTTTGTAATTAGGTGTTTTCATGGGCTGTTGTGGCCAAGTTATTCACCCCTTTAAATGGTCAGCCTCCTGGTCATGAACCTGAATCTTTGTGAGTACATTGACCTTTTGAAAGGAGGCCTAATTTCTCATCAGGAATGGATGTATGTTATTTCCATTGTGGTAGAATTTCCCAGAATTTGTGTTCCATTGGCATAACCTTTGAGGACTCATGGTAAATATGCTTTTCTTTATGCAGTTTCTTCGATCATCATACCTCACAATTGATTCTTGAACTAGCAGTTCCCTTAAAGCTGATTCAAAAAGGAATTACTGAATAACATGGTTTTGTGGAGTAATAACTCAAAATAACAGGCAAAGACAATCTAATTTCCTTTCTTACTATGTGTGACTAGGAACACCAGCTGTTATTGTATATGATGGCTTAGAACTAAAACTTTTTTGGGGTTGGCTTTCTTTGGATTTTCCTATCTTTAAACCCTCCTCTTAATGGGCTGGTACAGAGGTTTTATTAAAAAAAAGGGAATAAAATACGCTTTTGAAAACTTACTCATAAAAGTATGGTGCCACATGACAAAGACCAAAAAATCTTTTGCAGGAATAAAACATTTTGATTTAAAAATGGATCAGCTAGTTTCCTTCTAAATTTGTTGTCTCAGCTTACTCTGAATGGTTTGATGTTTTCTTGCAGTTCTTTTGTCAGCAAGTTTGAGCTAATGTATGTTTTTTCACTTGAGAGTGACTTCATTGCCCAGGAAAGATATTATTCTTGGGGTGTGATTTTATTATTTCTGCTAATAGCAGATTCATGTTATGTCCACTGCAAAGTAATGTCCTGGATAGAATAGTTTTAATCCTAGATAGATGTTTTTTGGAAGGACTGGAGTTTCTGTTTAGAGTTTATACTACTTCAAGCTACCTGAATATTTCTTTCTTCCCCATGATAAATAGCTCTCACGATAAAAGTTTACTTTGCTAGGTGGAAATAGGTCTTTCAAGTTCAAAAAAGAAGAATGAAGGTCTCCGAGTATCTATCTTATTTGTTGAATGTCACCTAAATTGGGCAAATCATAGTTAAAAGTTCTTGATCATTTATTTTCATATTTTTGTTAGAACTTAATGGGTCAGGTCACATTGATTCTCTTAACATAAGTATTGAAAAGTCTTGTTTCCTAAATTAAATGTAATATTTAAATACATTACAGTACTATTACATTCCAGTGGATGTATTGGATCATGCAGAGATCTGAAAGGTTCTTAGAGATCATCCACTACAAAATTCTAATTTTACAGATGTTCAAAAGAAGTGGCAGAATTGGGATTCAAATTCAGAATTTGTAACTCTACATTTATTCCTCTCTCCAATGCTCAATGCTTCCTAGGCAGACATTATTCTTGTCTTCTTGGAGCTTATGACATAAAAGAGTTACAAGAGAGTGAGGGCATATTTACTATAAAATTCTAGAATCTCTACAGTTTAGGCAGTGAGATGGTATAGTGGATGGAATGCTGAATTTGGAACAAAAAATACCAGAGTTTGAATGATGCCTCAGATCAGACATGTATAAGCTGTGTAGTCCCAGGCAAATCACTTAACCTTCCTTAGTCTGGGTTTTCTCATATTTAGTATGGAGATAACAATATTAGTAACCTCATAAAACTATTGTGAGAATCAAAATCTCTCTTTACACATCACTTTTCAAACTTTAAAATGTTATATAAATGTTAGTTTTAAAGCTATTATGCTATGGATTTTCTCCTAGGTCATAATTTGGGGAATTATGTTTTCTTTCTTTCTTAACCTCTTCTGCCTCAATGATATGCCATCTATATTATAATAGATTATCCCATGCAGCATATTTAGAAAGCTTAATTCATTGTTTTCTAAACCTGGTTGGGGGCAGGGGGAAAGCACTTCATTAAATTAATAAACTATTTTGTTTTAATTTTGTTTGTTGATTAGGTTCTATTGTTTCTGAGTCTTCTTGACTCCATTTAAGATTGTTTTGATAAAAAGACCAGTGGTTTGCCGTTCCTTTCATTTTACAGATGACGAAAATGAGACAAAAAAAGTTAAGTGACTTGTTCAAGGTCACATAGCCAGTAAGTATATGAGGCCAGGTGATTTACACTTGTTTAGATAGGAGGTTTTCTAATGAAATTTATTGTATGATACTGTGCAAATCATTTATGAATCAAAAACAAAACAAGTGATAATATGCAAGGTAGTGATGGTTTTGGTTTGTCCTTCATTCTCAAAGAGGACCGTGACATGACAACAGAGAGGGGGATGCCATGCATGACATGGAAATGAATTAGATTTAAGTGAGGGAGGATTGTATAAATCATCTTTGTCCTTTGTGCTTTTTCATTCTTGGCACTGTATACTACCCATCTTTTTGGTCTCAGCTCTTATTTCTTTCTAAGTGACTTGACTTGAAGGCTTTGACATAGGAGCCTGTCTCAGATTTTCATTTGGTACTTTAAACAAAGTTTCTGAAATTATGGATTGCAACCTCATATAAGATCACATAATTGCTTGTGAGTGTTGTGAAATTATGATTTATGTTTGATTTTTATATATTTTGCATATCTATATACCTGGGATTGTGTAAAAAAATCAGGTGTGAGTGGGAAAAGTTTTAAGAACCTTGCTTTTTAAACTATTTGGTGATTTGATCTTTTTTTTGGGGGGGTTATTATTTAACTTTTATTTGTGAATATAACTTTTTTCTATAATTATATTGTAAACTCTTGGAAGATAGCAATTTTTTTTAACCTCAATACATTTTGTGTGTGTGTGTGTGTGTGTGTGTGTGTGTGTGTGTGTGTGTATAAAATACTGAAGATAACACTTGTATGAGTAAAAAAGCATTTTTACTAGCATATTAGTCAAGTCTTTTAGCATGTATTGACAGGTTGATTTTTTTGGAAGTGTAATTATGTTCATTAACCATTAGGTTGCACCACAAGTTGGGTATCACCAATTGTCCCAGGCATCCAGATTGAAACCTCACTATCTAACTCTAAATACCCTTTTTTTTAATACTTGAATTTTCACTGAATTTCATGTATTGGCATGTTTTTTATGTTATACTTAGAAACTTAAAATATGCTGAGACTAATGAAAACTTTAAAATTTTTTTTCCTTTTTTCCCCCTCAATATTTTATTTTTCCAATTGCATGAAAGCTAGTTTTCAGTATTCGTTTTTGTAACATTTTGAGTTCCAGATTTTTTCTCCTTCCATCACCTCCCTCTTAAAAAGCAAAAAATCTGATGTAGTTTATACATGTACAGTCATTTAAAACATTCTATGTTTGTCATATTGTGAAAGAAAAAAATCAGAATAAAAAGGGAAAACTATGAGAGAAAAAGCAAACAACAGAAAAGGTGAAAATAATATGCTTTGATTTACATTCAATCTCTATAGTTCTCCCTCTGGGTGTAGATAGCATTTTCTCTTGGAATTGTCTTGGATCACCACCTTGCTGAGAAGAGCTATCATAGCTCATCATCACATAATTTTGCTGTTGCTTCGTGTAGTATGCTCCTGGTCCCGCTCACTTCTCAGCATCAGTTCATCTTAAGCCTTTTCAGGACTTTCTGAAATCAACTTGCTCATTATTATAGCACAATAATATTCCATTACATTCATATACCACAACTTAATTCAGGCATTCCTCAATTGATGGGCATCCACTCAATTTTCAATTCCTTGCCACTACAAAAAGCTGCTACAAACATTTTTGCACATGTGGGTCCTTTTCTCTCTTTTATGATCTCTTTCCGGAGACAGACCCAGCAGAGGCACCGTTGGATCAAAAGATATGCATATTTTGGCTCATAATTCCAAATTGCTCTACAAGAGTGGCTGGATCAGCTCCACCAACAATGCATTAGTATCCCAGTTTTCACACATCCTCTTTCACATTTATCATTATCTTTTCCTGTAATCTTAGGCAATCTGATAGATATGAGGTGGTACCTCATAGTTGGAAAACAACGTTCTGTATGTAAAAAGTACTTATATGTAGTGGATTTGATTGATTTATTTGAGCATGAATGGACAAACAGTAACTTATTGGTAATTTAGTTTGCAATGTCCAAAGGTTACATTTATGTCAAATGAACAATTTTTTTTTTTTTTTTTTTTTTTTTTGGTAATGTTGCTCATTATCCTGTCCCCATTCCTGAAAACCAGGAGTTTGTATATTTTATTTTGTGTTCCAAGTTGGCTATGATCATTACACGCTTGATAAATTTAACTTGTTAAGTAACTGAATCATATGGATTCCATGTTGGCTGCTGTCGGCTTATTTCAGTCGTGCTTCTCTGAAGAAAAAGGAACAATTCGTAACAATAGTTAATATTTTAAGTAAATATAAAAGTTTTAGCTGAGCACACTGCCTGGCATATAATAAAGGCTTAATTGTTCATTTTTTAAGAAACATTTTGCATTGGATAGAGAACAACAATGTATAGGGGAAAAATTGCTGTATTTGGCCAGAGTGGAGAGTTGAAAATATCACTGTCATGAAATCTTAGTTCTAAAGGACTGTCACAGATAATAGATGTTTACTTTTGAATAAGAACCATGTTTGTTGAGTAAGGATATAAATTGAGCTTTTGCTGTATTGAATTTAAGGTGAATGAAATATGAATGAATGTACATTGGAATAAAGTTTATAGTTGAGAAATATATTTGAATATAATTTTTTAGTTCAGCAAATACTTCTTTTCAAACACTGTACAGACATTGTTAAGTATGGCTCACAAAATGAAAATACTTCATGACCTCAAGGTACTGATATTTTATTTTGAGAGTTATACAATATGTATACAGATTTTGTATCACATTTGGTGAATTGAGTTGGGAAAAAGCATTAGCAGCTGTGAAGGGATCAGGAAAGGCTTCATAGAAGGAGAATTTGAAATAAAACTTGGAAGAAGATAGATAATAAGAAATTATTAATCAAACTCCTTTTTTGTTTTCAGTATTTCTCTTGGTTGGATGAGATGGGTTTTTTGTTTGTTTGTTTTGTTTTTGGAGAAGTGCTTGTCATGAAGGAGAAAAAATAGCATTACTTTCTTGCTTTAAAATGTTTTAGTGGAAATGATGTTTAACTCATTCATAATATGTAATATGAGATATAATGGATCATAATGTTTATTATTTTTTTTCTGTTTTAGCCAACTAAAATGTGGTTTTTCTTTCCTTAATCAGGGTTTGTTTTTTTTTTTTTTTTCTTTTTCTTTTAAAGTTTTTATCGAATGCTAATATTTTATCTGCAAAGTTCTGTTTTTGGAGTCTTTGCATTAACATTCTTTTCATCTGTTTTTAAATTTTTAAAATCTAGTAGCAGGCAGTTTTAAATAATTGCTACTTAATGATACATTTTAACTATTAAATAAATCCACCTTCAAAAATTCAACTTCAACATGCTCTAAATCACTTTTGGTTAAAGAAATACAAATAAAAACAACTTTGATGTACCACCTCATTCCTAAACAGATTGATTAATATGACAAAAAAAGGAAAATGATTAAATGTTGGAAAAGGTGGGAAAATTGGGACACTGTTGCACTGTTGGTGGAGCTGTGAACTGATCCAGCTATTCTGGAGAGCAATTTGGTACATGCCCAGAGGGCAATGCAATTGTGCATACCCTTTAATGCAGCAATACCACTGGTAGGTCTATATCCCAAAGAAATTATTAAAAAGGTGGGGGGGGAGGGAAAGTACCTACATGTGCAAAAATATTTATAGCTGATCTTTTTGTGGTGGCAGAATATTGGAAACTGAGAGGATGCTCTTCATTTAGGGAATGGTTGAACAAGCTGTGATATATGAATGTAATGGAAAATTATTGTGCAGTAAGAAATGATGAATAGGCAGATTTCAGAAAAACCTGGAAAGAATTGTATGAACAGAACCAGGAAAACATTATGCATAGTATTAGCAGCATTGTGTGATGATCAACTTGGTTTGAGTGACTCAGCTCTTTTCAACAACACAGTGATCTAAGACAAATTGAAAGTGCTCATGAGGGAAAATATCCACAACCAGATAAAGAATTGATGGACTCTGAATGCAGATTGAAGCATACTTAGTCTGCTTTATTCTTTTTTGTGTTTTTTTCCCCTTTTGTTCTGTTTCTTTTACAACTGAATAATACAGAAATGTGCTTTAGATGATAGCACATGCATGATCTATATAAACTTATCTAGCATTTTAGGAAGAGGGAAGGGAGAAAAATTTTGAACTCAGTCTTGTAAAAATTAATACTAAATATTGTCTTGGCATGTAATTGGGGAAAAATACTGTCAATTTTAAAAATTGAACTTCAATATTTATTTCTTTAATGATTTTTTCATATTTTTTAAACATTTATCTTTTTTTTAATAATGTGTTTAATTATGTACAGTTAAAGAACATTTGGAAATTGGAAAATGGCTGAAGAAATTATGGTATATGAATTTAGTGGTATAGTACTGTGCTCTAAGAAGTAATCTAAGTTCATTGTCTTGGTGTCAACTTAAATTCGATGTTCTTGCCCCATATGTATACAGTCAATAACCAGATCTTGTATTTTCTATCTCCACATCTCTTGCTTTGTTCTCTACTACATATTTACGGAGGTATTAGTATTAGACCCTTACTTTTCACTGGATTATTGCAGTACCTTCCCTAATTGGCTTTTAGGCCTCATGTTTTTCTTCTATCCAATTCATTTTCTTCATAGATGCCCAAGTAATTTTCCTACAGTGCAGGTATGATCATATCTCCCCTTTTAGTTAATAAATTCTAGAAATAACTCCCTGTTGATTCAGGATCAAATAATCTTTCTTCTTTATCTTATTCTTAATATTGCTCTTTAAGTTTTATAATAGTTTATAAATGAGGAAATATGCATGTCCATTAAAAGATCTTATTGATATGTGTGTGACCAATTTGGATTGTGATAGGTTACTGAAATAGTGATGCAACACTTCTCATAATTCTGTCATTACATATTGACACAACACTTCTCATAATTTTGTCATTACATGTTTGACAAGTTTACTTTTCATATGTTCATCCATAGTATTGGTAAATACTATTAAATTATATTATTCATGCATGTGGTAGGTATTATAAACAAAAGTACAGTGCACTACTAATTTGCTGGCAACATGAATCAAAAGAATTCATGTTTCTTCAATGACTGAGTTTTTCAAGTTCATATGTTTATCATAATAAGGCCAAGGTCTCCCATTTCATCCAGGGCCATCTTTAGTCATCTTGATTTATATCTTGCTACTGGTCCCAGATGATTTTGAAGGGGAAAGTGAGGCAAGTGATCTTGCACAGTCTCCCTTACGTAAATCCAGTTCACTTGCATGTCATGACATCATCTTCTTGATGTCTTGGCTCTCTTTAAGAATGAAGGAAAAGCAACAAGAGACTTTTAATGCTAAGCAGAACAGATTCTTAAGTTTAACATTAAAATTCTTTTATTCGCTGCTTACTTACTATGTTACTATTTTTTTCCTGCTGTATTTCATTACTAGTTGGAGTGAGCTTTAATAATTGATACATCAAACAATGAAGCTGTCAGCTACCTAGCTAGCTACTAACCTAACAAGTCCATGGAACAGCTGCTAGCTATGTAAACTGTGGACCAGGTTGCTTAGGAGATTTCTTATCAATTTGTTGAATCAGCTTTCTGTTTTCTTTTGATGTTTTTCAATGTATTTCATTTATTTGATTATATAAGATTAATTCAAACTATGGTGTAGTATAAATAGCCCTGGAACGAGTCCAGAAGAAGAGTGTTTTAGTCCTAATTCTCTACCCCTTAGTAACTGAGTTTGGCAGGCTATTTCATTCACGTCTCCTTATCTGTAAACTGAGGGTGTAGGAATCACTCATTTCTAACTAATATACTTGGGTTCCATTTATCCATGTTGTTATTGTGATTGTTTTCTCTCCCCTATCAGATACTGAGTTTCTTTTAATTAAAATTTCTTTTTGTCTGTAACTTTCACAGCTAATAAATATAGCACAGTGCATAAATATATTTCCAGCTTAAATTGTCTGTTTTTTGAATTTGTCTTTTGATCTTAGATCTCTGGAAGGAGCATATAAGTAGGTGAGAATGTTTTTATTGTCAACATAGAATTTATGTCACAAAAGTTGTTTTGATTAAGCATAATAATCCTGTGTTATCCTTATAATGCCTCTGAAGAAACTGAGACTTGAAGTTAATTGATCCTATAATCACAAAGCTTCTAAGCATTAAATCATTTTTGACTCATTAGTTTTCTATTTTTTTTTTTTAATATTTAAAATACTCTAAAACAGAAGAAGGATATGATCTAGGAAATGACCAAAGAAAGGAATGATAAAAATATCTGTACTACTTGCTTCATAGGATAATTGTAAGAGGAGTAGATTGTGGATTGTAAAATAAATTACAAATGTAAACTATTTCAAAAGCTTAAATCATAGTAATTTTTCATTTTCCAAGTATTAAATAAAATATTCTCCCCAAAAAAGTAAATTCGTCTGTTAAAGAACTGGTAATTTTCGTCAACTGAAAACTCATGTAAAACTATGACAACTTTTGATATTGGTTTGCATTAAGAGAGACCTAGCTTAAGTAGGTCTCTATATTTTTATATGTGTGTGTGTGTATTTATATATGTGTATTTTACCTTGAGAACATACCTAGAGTGTTGTGTTCAATTTTTGATTGACCAGTTTTAGAATAATATTGATGAGCTGGAGAGTATCTAGAAAAGGGGCAGCCAGAGTGATAAATGGTATTGAGTTCAAATTACATGAAAACAAATGGTTGAAAGAAGCCTGAAAGGAGGATTGGGGTTTTGGATATTGGTGGGCAGTGTGCCTCATACTTCAGATATTGAAGAGCTTGCTTGTGGGGGGGAAAAATAATTGGATCTGTTTTTACCCAAAAGCCAAAGCCAGGAATGATAACTAGCAGTTACAAAAAATAAAAAATTATTTTTGAGGGTCAGGAAAAACTTTATAAAAACTATAGCTTTCCAAAAGTGGAATGGGCTGCTTGGAGAGAGAGAGAGAAGGATTTTGCAAAAAATGTGTGTGTGCGCACATGCATGCTTTTATATTAATCTGAAAATTTTTTTCGAGTTTTTTCTTTTTTTCCCACCCTTTCCTATCCATTGAGGAGGCAGTCTTATCAATTATCATGTTTAATTATTAGAAAATTAATCCTTCTTTCCATTTTAAATATTTCACATCTAGATATGATGCAAAAAAATTGCCTTAAAAAAAGGGGACTGTTTTTTGCTCTTTAACAAACATTAACCCATACTCCTTTTAATATATGACATTAAATGTCTAGGTATCATACTTTAAAGCTAGGTTTTCCATCTAGTTCTGAGTTTTTAAACTTAGAAGAAAAAATTTTAAAATAGCTATTTGTACTCCTGGTTCTATAAAGGTATTTAATAATTACATATTTTTGTATTAAAACTACTGCAATGGAAGAAAATGATAATTTCTTGGAAATTTTTGCATATCTTACTTTAAATAATTTTAAGTGGAAATTGTGCATGATTTTTGAAAAATGTTGCATTAGAACTAAGAAGATATAATTCTAGTAATGTATTTAAAGAAGTTTTAATAGCTTAAAATTTCCTGCAATTGCTGAAGTTTTTCCTGCAGTTGCTGAAGTTTTTTGGTTGAGGATAGTCTAATTGAATTTACTGTCCAATAGTATCACAGAGATTGAAAAATAGCCTTCTAATGTGTCTTCTATAGTAAAGATGTCTGTTCATGTGATAGGTTGGGTTTAATCCTTCTTTTGATTATTTAATGTTGATTTTTGCTGTTTCATGTAAATGGGAATATGAAGAATTTATTGTAATAAACTTGCATGAAATCTGTGATAAAAATTATTTTTTAGTATCTTCATTGAGAATTTGCATGGAAACTCCTTGAAAATGTTTTTGGTATGCCCAGAGCCTTAATAGACATGTAATAAATGAAAGCTGATTGATGAATGTTTCTTATACTTTTTGGCTTTCTTTTAGGCAAGGTCAGAGATATAATTTAAAAGAACATAAAGAATAAAATTTCTTGATCACATTTTCCTTAAACTGAAAGTCTGTGTAGTGAGGAAACTAGACATTTAGCTAAAGTTCCTCATTCAACTTTAATTCAAGTAAAACGAGTTACTGTTCTGATCTACATATATGTTAATGGCAGAGGTTCCTTGTATCAGAACTGGGCCACAAAAAGTTTTTAAAGTTAGTAAAAAGTATTGATTCAGAAAACCTGAATTTGATCTCTTAGTAATTGGGTAAACCTCTTCAAGAAATCATCCTTTCTGAACTTTAGGATTCTTAGAACTGAATAACTGCTTTCAAGTTTGAGATCTATGATCTTATCAAAGTGGGTTTTACTACTGGCACAATTTTTCTCATAATGACAAGAAATTATACAGTGAGAAGAAATGACAGTAAAAGTTTTGTTTACATGTTAGCTACTCCTACAGAAATAACCTTTTCTTGGTTAAAATGTAGTTTCCTGAAGGCCCCCAGGTTAAAATAAATGAATCCTTACCTTCCTGCCTCTAACCCAGTAGTTTCTATTATTGATCATAAGTTACTTTATCCAATAAAGTGGAATGGACTATATATAGATGATGTAGGGTGCAGATAGGGAAGGGCCAGCCAAAGAAAATATCTCTGTGAGTTAAAGAAGTATGACCCTTCTGAGTCATACTTTGTTCTGAGAACAAAGGCTTACCAAGTTTCTTTAGGTTAGGTAGGTGCATGTAGTCCTTGTGGAAAGTCTTTTCCTTCAAGTTTCTACTTGTAATTGTTAAGAGATTTTTTTGATACAGGTTTGCAAAATGGTTGATTTTCTTGAGTTCATTTTCTTTGACTTATTCATCTCTTTAGATTTTGAATTAGAGCTTTACTTACTGGTTACTAGGGACAGGCTTCACATGCCTTGCATTTTGAAGGGGTGTGGGGTGGGTTAGCTCTCTGACTTCAGTTCCCTGGTTCTTAAACTGACTTCCACTTCTTAGGGTTAGTTCCCTTGAATCTTCAGTGTAACAACCTACTATTAACTGGTTGCTGAGTCTTTGGGCTCAGTTTGTCTGGGTCAATTTTCCCAATTAACTAATTTCATCAGGTACAAAGAAGTACATCGATTTAGTCCCTTCCCAGACAATAAGGGCAGCGAAGTAGTGCAATGGATAGAGCACCAGCCCTGAAGTCAGGAGGACCTGAGTTCAAATTTGTACTCAGACACTTAACACTTCCTAGCTGTGTGACTCTAAGCAAATCACTTAATCCCAGTTGCCTCAGGAAAAAAAAAAAAGGAATTTAGCTCAAGCTAAACCCCACCTGTGCTCCTGGAACCTGGCCAGCTTGCCCAGGATTTAAAAGCAAAAGACAGACTAAAAGGACATCAAGGTCTTTGATCAATGGTCACCAATATTGGCTGCCTCCCACAGGTCACATAACTTCCTGTATCCCGTGGTTCAAAGTTCATCCTTCCAGAGATCATGTGACACCCCCCTTTCTGGTTCCCTCCCCACTAGGGATCATGTGACTCAATACTGAGAAATACTTTATTCAGTCCTAGTCAAGTTCCATCTCAGGGACTGTTTCAAGAAGCCCTTTGTTTTTGGGCCATCTGACACATGTTCCCTGTTTCTGGTGCCTATCTATGCTGTTCTGCTTCATTGGCTTTTCTGGCATCTTCCTTTTGTATTCCCTAGAGATTTCCAGCTGGTATTTTTGTGCACTTCTAGAGTAGGAGTCCCTTACATTTAGTCTTTTTGCACCTTACTCTTTGATCAAGTGATGTTGTTGAGGGGTGAGAGATGCCCTAATAGCAATGTAGTCTCCAGGCTGGTGTCTTAGGTTTTTGCAAAAGAATTCGCTGCCCCCATCTGCAGGTGTGGTTTTTTGGCCCCCAAAAAGAGGTTAATTACACTGAGAAACAATTTCCTCAGTGGGCCAAATACAGAAAGGAATTAGCAAAGATGTGGTATACAACCTTTGATTATACTAGATTTCTATGGCCGAGGGCTAGGGAGTAATCTTGAGATGAATTTGAGGGACTAATCAATAATGGGTGGTAATTATGTCCCAGGGAATGATCTCCAATTGAATTGTAGGTGATCACCATGGAAGTTTCCTAGGAACAAGATAGAGGGATGGAGATTCAGGGCTTTTCCAACGTAGGTTCATCCCTCCCCACAAAGATTGGGGGACGCAGTTTCCATCAACACTGATCTCCTTTCTCAAAAAGACAATTCCATCTCTTGTTTCAGCACATTTTTTTTCTGACTGCTCTTCATGCCTGGAATGTTTTCTTTCCTTACCCTTACTTCCTATTTTGTTTTTCTTCAAGTCCCTGAGAAAAATTCTATTCATGATGTCTCTCCTGCTCCTTCTTAATTCTGGTGCTTTTCTTCAGTTGATTAGTTATATTGTTTTTCCCATTTATGAACTCCTTCTTTTACATTTCTTTATATCTTAAGTTCTTAGTGTTGTGTCTGGCACATAGTAGGTGCTTTAAAAATGCTCATTGACTGACATAGATTCTCACTGGATTTTTTTGGTCACCATTTGGTCTGATATGAATCTCTGGACTCTCCCACAACCATTGTGGTTTTGTGGGAACACAGGAGGTCTGGCCAATCCTCTTAACAGAAAGTTAATTATATCTTGAATCAACTTTTAAAATCAGTATATCCAAATTTTATTTATTAAACTCTTAATAAGACCCAAGGACTGTGCTAATAAGCACTAGGTATATAAAGATAAGACTCTGCTCTCATAGTCAAGAGATAGCATGTATGTTGTGCAAGTAAGAACTTGCAAGCTACTTGGAGAGTTGATGGAAGGTAACCATAGAGGAGAAAGCTTTCTTACTTGAGCCAGGAGGAGAGGAGATGAATCTATGGAGAGGGAAAAGTGTGTAAAAAGTCTGGAAAGGTTGAATGGATGAGGTGACAAAGAATTTTAAATATCAAACACAGGAGGTGGAATTGTAGGAATGACTTACTCAAACTTTTAGATAATGATTTTACCATGTATGGAAATTTGGAATGAGAAACTTGACAGGGAGACCAATTAGAAAGCTATTGTAGGAGATGAATGCCTGAATTGGAGTGGTGCATATGTGAATGGAGAAAGTGTTTTTATATTAGAGAATCTGTAGGAGTGAAAATGATAAGATTTGACGACTGATTGGATATGTGGGGTGAATGAGAGTGACAAATCAAGGATAATATAGAGGCGATGCCTTTGGCTAATAGGGAGGTTTGGAAGAGGAATGAGTTTGGGAAGGTAAAGACAATGTTTTGTTTTGGACCTACCGTGTTTCCCCAATAATAAGACACTATCTTATTAATTTTTTGGACAGAAAAATACCAGAGGGCTTATTTTCAGGGGAGGGCTTATTTTAATGAACATTGATAGCAATTTTAATAAACAGGTAAATGTGAACAAAAAAATGTACCTTTATTCAATAATGATCATGTCATCTTCTTCAACAACATCGTCATCAAGTGTCCATACCCTGAATTCCATTCTGGATGTCTTGCGCCTCTATTTCCTTCAGAAGAAGTGGACCCAATCTGTCATGTCCAACAATATAGCTCTCTTTAAATGAACGTCTTGTCCAGGTAACTTGCTCATAGTGCCTTGGCGACACAGCTGTCAGTAATTTTATCCCATGACTTCTTAAGTCACGACTTCTTGCAGACAGGGCTTCATAAACTTTCCACGCTGATTTCTTTCCATTCTATTTTCAATGTAGTCATTGACTTCCATGTGTAAATGGTCCTTGAATGGCTTGTTTATTGCAATATCAAGGGTCTGGAGATAGGCAGTCATTCCTGCAGGAATCATTGCTTGATCTATTCTTCTCTCTGCAAAGAAGTTCTTCATTTCTTTAGCGTAGTGAGTGCTGGCTGAGTTCTTCTTTTAGCCTCCATCATGCCCCCTCACTCACTCCCGCTTACATACTGGGTTTTTATGTTGTCCTGCCTCAGCTCTCCTCCGCAGCACTGCTCTCAATGGCGCCAGCAAGCAAATCACTGGGGAAGAACAGGATGATGGGCTCACTGCTGCAGCTCTGATGGATGCAGTTCGGAGCGTGGTGTGCGTTTCACCTGGGGTGGGGGGGGGAGAGAAGAGGAGGACAGTGCATACAGAGGGTACCGTAATGTAGCGTGTAGCACAGGGGATCACCTTCACTACAGCAGCAATCTCAATAGGGCTTATTTGCAGGGAAGAGCTTATTTTAGAGGAATCTTACACAGTAAGGGGAGGGCTTATTTGCAGGATAGGTCTTATTATCGGGGAAACACGGTATTAAGTTTAAGTTTAAGTTGCTTTTTGGGTATGGAACGTGTCCAGTAGGCATTTGGTGATGTCAGTTGGGTGCTGGGTGGGGAAAGGCCTTGATATATGGATCCTGGCAGTACTCTGCATGGGAACTGATGAGAATTGATGAGACCATCACGTGAGAACTTAGGGAAGAAGAGAAATTCCAAAACTGTCTGGGTGATAGGCATAATTATTGGATGTTACTTTGATCAAAATCAAGCAGTGAACACTAAGGTAAGGTCTGGCAGGTAGAACTACCAAGAACAAAAAATGGATGATAAAAGATAGAGGAGGAGAGATGGTCAGCAGTGTCAGATGCTGCATGAAGGATAAGAATTAAGTAAAGGGCATTTGATGTGGCCCTTGAATAAGCTTAATGAGGAATCAGAGGCAGTAAGCATAGCTGAATGACTTTTTCTCCCCTAATGTTTAGCTGAGAAGGGGAGGAAATATAAAAGATGATTCATTGGGTGTTTTTAAAAGGATGAACAACACTTGGATGGTAACTGAAGAGGAATTTGACATTTGAGAATTAGAGTGGGAAAATCACCTGGAGAAGATAGGAGGTTATGGGATCCTGGGTACTTCTGAGTTGTCCTTAGCAAGGAAAAGAGCCATCTCTTTGTCATTTGAAACACCTATTACGTAGTATATTCAATTGTCAGTATACTAAATTTTAGAGGATGTGAAGAAAATGAAATGAGTATGACTAATGTTTTTCTTCGGGGTAGCCTTCTTTTCAGTAGATTAATCATCACAAGAATAGCCAGATGTTAAAGTCAAATCCTTTATTATCTCCTTCAAAGTCTTGTCTCCTTGCCTGGGGCTTCAGCGAGCTTTCTTGGAGGCCTTCCAGAGTCTTGGTTTCAGTGGAGAAGCAAAGAGCCTGCTACCCAGGTCGGGTGAGATGGAGTGAATGAATCTCTACCAGTCCTTGCTGGCTCTTATATACCCTATTATCATAGGTGTGAATCTTGTGGAACTATATTAAGTATTAAGTACATGTACTGAACTAGAGAACTATTAAGCACCATACTAAACTAGATAACCATTGTCTCTATCAATTTCACTGACTTAACACCTAAGAATACTTGTTTCAAGTTCAGAGTTCTGGCCCATAACATTTCCTGCTTTTGTTTTAGAACATAGGTGGTCATGTTCTCCCTGGCTTCTTAGGGGAGGTGAGAATCCCAAAAAGGAGGTGATCATGCCCTCCCTGATGACTCAGAAAGGGGAGATGAAAACCAAAGGAAAATGGGGAATTAAACCAGATTAGCGAGTTTCTGAAGGGTCTCACTTGAAACGGGTATACATAAATCCATCAACATGGGAGATATTACATAACAAATAACATGAATCAACATGAGGAATTATACATATCCATAAACCGTAGAAATAGTTCAAAACCAATCTATTGTCTGAGAATTCATGTGTCTGAGCATCCAATGATTCCTGCAAGTTTTGAAGTCCTGCAATAGTCTTATCATGTCTCAGGGAATGCAATGATTACTGCTGGTTTTGAAGTTCTGCATCAGTCTCATTATCAACCATGCTCTTTCAGTGTCAGATGTTTCTTAGGTCTTTTTCTTTATTTTTCTGTCTCTCTGAAGGTGCTTGTTAACACCCATCTGATTCCTTCTCCATCTTTACAGATACCCTTTCTCCCAAGCAGTTAATCTATCTAGTCCCTTCCATTTACCACTTTCTCTCCACATCACCTGGCAATTACATTTGAGCTGCTCACACTGGACACTGCCCTTCTGTTGGGTTAAAAAGCCTGTATTCTCCCAATTTATAATCTCTTTCTCACATCGGATTGGTTTTTGACAAGATTCTCTGGGTGTAACCTCGGCTGCCATCATGCCCCACCTGTTTTTTTGTTTGAGGTTTTGGAGCTGGGCTCTGCCTCTCATTTTCTTGGGTCAGTCTATATTCTGAGACCCAGTGGAAGCCCGTGTTGCATTTTGCACATAGGGTTTTAGGTCTTCTCTCACCCTGTCTTCTCACTCTATACTTACATTGGGCTCTCAGATGCCCTACTTTACCACACTGAAAGCATCAACGAGTCTCTCTGGAAATCCCTTGCCACGAAGGACCCTGTCTTCTAATGTTCTGCATCATAGCCTGGATATAAAAGGCATTTGTACCCACTCTGGCACAGCATCTTCTAAAGGAGCATCCTTGTGTAGTCTCCATATAATTCTTCTACAAACCTCATTAACATTTTCTCTAGTGACTTGTCATCATAATTCCTGTAGCTGCGTTTTCTCCAATTGTTCTTATTTTTATTTATTTTTTATTTTTTTAAAAATAACTTTTTATTGACAGAACCCATGCCAGGGTAATTTTTTAATACATTATCCCTTGCACTCACTTCTGTTCTGATTTTTCCCCTCCTTCTCTCCACCCCCTCTCCCAGATGGCAAGCAGTCCTTTACATGTTAAATAGGTTACAGTATATCTCCAATTGTTCTTATGACAGCTGTCTGCAGACGTCTCACAAAATCAGCAAAAGATTCATTTGGACCTTGCTCTATTTTCGTGAAGGCTTCCCTTCTATCTTTTCTTGGGAGGGAGCCCCATGCTTTTATAGCAGCAGCAGCAATTTGCTCATATGCTGCTATGGGGTAATTAATCTGTGCTGAAGTGTTTGCATACTGACCTTTACTTGCTAGTTGGTCAAAGGTGATTTGTATATTAACTCCAGTTTGCCTATTTGTTGGGCTTGTATCCTGCATAGTTCACTATACTCTGAAAGCTACAAGTTTTGTCCAGGTTCTAAACATGTCCTTGCTGTAGATTTCCAATCACTAGGGGTTAAAATTTCATAAGTCAAATTCTCTAATACCATCTTAACATAAGACAATGTAGTCCCATAAAGAGTACAAGCCTTTTAAAATCTTTAATAATTTCCAGATCAAAAGGAGTGTATCTTCTGAAGAATGACAGGGTATGCATTTATCAAATCAGATATATCCTGTCCTTTTTTAGTTTTAACTAGTGCCTTTTGTAATCTTGTCATAGGAGATGGACAAAGCTCTTGCATGGGTGGTGCTGATGGTGTCTCAGCCCCTCTTCCTCCTTCTCTTCCTCCTTTTCCCTTCCATCCATGAAGGGTTAATTGAGGGGGGTAGGTCAGGGTTTGGGGAATATCCTAATAGCTCCTTCTGTGAAGCACTACACTCCTTGATTTCATCAGAATTGTACTTAACTCCTTGTCTAATTCTTCATGCTTTTCACCTAGTTTGTCAGTATCCTTCCCCTCCTGTTCTTTCTTTTTTCTTATTCTAATACTTATATAATTCCTTAAAGCCAATTGTATTAAGTTATATGTATAAAGTGTTTCTTTAGGAATTGAGTCAGTGCCATTATCATTGTAGTATTCACATAGTTGCTCTCCTACTAATTTCTACTGGTCTGGATCTAATTCTTTTTCCTTAAAGAACCGAGGAGATGTGTATTGCATTGTTTCTAAAAGTTCAATGACCTGCTCCCAAGTTACAATTAAACCTTGGCTTTTAATGAGTTTAACTATGCTTTCGACACATTTCCTTGAGGTGGAAAAGGCTCCTTTCTAAACATTTGTCCCATTTCAGCTGCAATACTAGTTTTTAGCCCCTTACAAAGTTTCCTTCTTGTCTATTTTTGTACTATGTTAATTTCTGGGTCACAGATGTAGGTTCTTGGTCCCTGTTCCTGCTCCAAAATGTAATGTTCTTTGTGGGTTTTCTGGAGTCTTTGAAGCAGTCTTCTCTTCAGTAGATTAATCTCCACAAGAATAGTCAGGTGTTAAAGTCCAAATTCTTTATTATCTCCTTCAAAGTCGTGTCTCCTTGACTGAGGCTTCGGCTAGCTTTCTTGGAGGCCTTCCAGAGTCTTGGTTTCAATGAAGAAGCAAAGAGCCTGCCACCAAGGTGGGGTGAGATGGAGTGAGTGAATCTGATCTAGTCCTTGCTGGCTGTTATATACTCCCATTATCATAGGTGTGAATCTTGTGGAACTATGTTAAGTTCTAAGTACATGTACTGAACTAGAGAACTATTAAGCACCATGCTAAACTAGATAACCATTGTCTTTATCAATTTTACTGACTTAACACCTTGTAAGAATCCTTGTTTCAAGTTCAGTTTTCTGGCCTATAACAACCTACTCTATAGGGGGGTGCATTTTATTGTGTTTATGTGTGTTGGGGAAAGGGAGATGAGGATGGAGGAGAGGCAACATGTATCTATATAAGTATATACAAAATAAATATAAATTCATTTCAAACAGGAGGCCTTAATAACTGAAGCAATAAGGAGACTTTTTTTGGAGGCATCGTTTGAATTTAGCTAGTGATTTTAAGAGGCAAAGATAAGGAAAGGAGTGCATTTCAGTAATGGAACGGTTTGTACAAAGGCACAGGGAGCAGATACTAAGCAGGAACATCAAGCAACTTGTTTGCTGAAATATGTATGATATGCAAAACAGATAATATAATTTGACTAGAAAGATAGGTTGGAGCAAGATCTCGAAGGCCATTAAATGCCACAGATAGAATCTAGTTTTTGACAGGTGCATGAAATGGTAAGACCTGTATGATAGACACCTAATGTTCTTTACAACCTGTTTCCCTTAGTTTTCCAGATTCATCTTACCGTATTACTATTGAGCTTTGATTCTACATGTAGGACACTCAGCTTCTTCTGATAACTCCATCTCCATTCTTTAATTCTCTCTTCTTACTCCTTCCTCACTTTGACTATGTGAATTCCTTCCTATTTTTCCCAAAACTCAGATCAAGGGCCATTTTTTTTTTTCTTGAGAGATTTTTTCACCTTCCTTCCTCCCCAATTCTAATTCCTTACCCTCTTCCCCCATTTACCTTGTATTTATAATTAATATCTGTGCATTAACCCCAACTCAGACAAAATCCCATTCTACCCATACTACACCATTAAAGATGCCTTGGGGCTAATCCTAATTCTCCTTCCCCATAGAGTATGAGATCCTTGAATATCAGAGACTATTTCATTTTTGTCTTTGTGTTCCCAGCATATAGTACAGTGCTAGAATATTTAATAGAAATTTATTGATTAATTGAAAGACAAATTTACTGAAAGTTTATTATGCCATTGTAGGTGGCATAATAAATTTTAAAATGGGGAGTAACTTGTTTTTAGAATATAATAGGAAAATAGCATCATATACTATTATAATTGTCAGCTTATTTATAGGCACTAGGTTTTAATGTTGTATATTGTTTTTAAAATGCTACGATTTTTTTTTGCTTGTTTAATGAGGACTAGAAAATTAATCAGTAATAAAATTTTATTAAGTATCTACTCTATGCCAATCACTGTGCTAAAAAGTGGGACTACAAAAAGCATCAGTTCTCAAGATCCTCAAGTAACTTAATGATCTATCTAATGGAGCATTCCAAATTATATATACAATCAAAACTGTATAAAGGATAAAGAGGAAAGAATTAATAGAAGGAAGGTACTAGAATTGAGGTATCTTGGAAAAGTTGTTATTACAAGAGTGATTGGGGAAGGCTTCCAGAAGGAATTAGGATTTTAGTTGGAATTTAAAGGATGCCAAAGAAATCATTAGGTCAAGTTGAGGAGGGAAAATGTTCCAGGAATTGGGGATAGCCAGAGAAATTAGGAATATGTATAAATGAAAGAATTTGGTTTGGTGGAATATCAGTTATATCTCACTATACGACTTACAGTGTAAGTCAACTATATAAGCCTGCGAGTTTGTATGAATTGTTTTTCTTTTTTCTAAAGAAATTAAAGAACATTCCGAGAGGAAAAGAATACATAAAAGTAATCATTTCTCTTGCAAATGACTAAAGGGGCTGCTGCATGATATCATAATTCATTAAAGTACCTTTTTAAGGTCGTTCCCCCTCCTCCCCCCAGGGGATTATAAGAAAATATTTCCCACGTTTTTTTTCCTTCCCTTTTCATTAATTTACTCTCACCATTTGTAATATGGTAACTAGAGTCAGCGTTTTTGAAAAGTTTCTACTACAGGTAGTTTCACTGAAGACAAATAAGGATGGATTGGTTGGTGAAAGGAACAAACATCTGGCATGATTGTTCATTTCTCTCTCTTTCTCTCTCTCTCTCTCTCTCTTTCTCTTTTTATCTTCAGCTAAGAGGATGTGGGAGGATTTATTTTGGGGGATGACAATTGTTAACATTTAATTGTCTTGTTATAAGTGCATGATTTTTTGCTATGGTGGTGTAGAAGATTTGGGGTGGAGTTTGCTTGTTTTGATTTAGACTTCATTTGAATTTTTAAAAGGAAAGGATAAACTGAGCAGTAAGAGAGGTTTGGTAGAAAGATTGTGTAGAATAAAGAAAGACCCTGACTCCTTGTATTGTACACTATAAACATTCGGCAGATCAATATCTCTGAACTTCTTTTCTCCTCTGAACCTGCCCCCTATTCATTACAAATGGAGGTGATGCTTTCGATACTTATTTCCCATTGTTGCGTTATTTCCTGTAGTACTTAGACTGGTCTGTAGCTATCATGGCCCTTTTGAATCTTATCTTGGCCCATAGGTTGAGGAAGAGCCTTTCATTTTTCCATTTTGTGCCATTCCTTTTTTCTTCCCCTTCCCCAGTTTTCTTCCCTGGCTTTAGGCCTGTGGACCCCTCATTCAGTTTCTTTTGTGGATCTCTGGGACTTGTAGTTGAAATTTTATTCTTCCCCTTGGTAACTTTCTCCTTTCTTCCTTTCCCCTCTATTCCCCATTCCTCTTCTCTCTGACTTGTTTGGTTTTCCTGAAAGACTGAAATTCACTAAGATTAAGTGACTTTTTTCCAGTCAGGACAAGTGAGAAGTTTTATCTTACCTCATTAGTGAGAAGGAGTTATTCTGGAGTCCTTAACACAAAATCTTTATCACAGTAAATGTACTTTTATTATATACAATAAAAATAAGAAACTTAATTTTTTTAATCATAAGAATATAAAGAATGTCTAGCAAGCATGTGGATATGATTATGGTATAAATGTAAAAATCTATGAAAGAAAACTTTTTTGTTTGGCTTTTGAAAAACATACTTTAAAAGGGAGGAGAGGATCTTTACCTAGTTGTGACTTAATACCTCTGAGACCTTATTCAAGTCATTTTATTACTTGGACTTCAAGTTTATTGTCTATAAAATTATATAATTGGAGTAAGTAATCTTTCAAGGTCCTTTCTAGCCCTAAATCCCAGGAATTTATTATTGGCCATGACTTCACTTGAATTGTGGTTTTTTTTTTTTTGCTGAGGCAGTTGGGGTTAAGTGACTTGCCTAGGGTCACACAGCTAGGATTTTTTTTTTTTAAATAATAGCTTTTTATTTTCAAAATATGTGCAAAGATAGTTTTTAACATTAATCCATAGAAAAATTCTTGTGTTCCATATTTTTCTCCCTTTTCCTCTCACCCTCTCCCCTAGATAGCAGAAAATTCAATATATGTTTAACATGCACATTCTTCTATATACATTTCTACATTTATCATGCTGCACAAGAAAAATCAGATGAAAAAGAAAAAAAGAAAACAAAAAGCATGCAAGCAACAACAAAAAAAGTTGGGAAAAACTATGTTATGATCCCACATTCAGTTCTAACAGTACTCTCTGGGTGCAGATGGCTCTCTTCATCACAAATCAATGGAATTGACTTGAGTCACCTTATTGTTGAAAAGAGCCATGTCTATCAGAATTGATCATCACATAATCTTGTTGCCATGTATAATAATCTTTCTGCTCATTTCACTTAGCATCAGTTCATGTAAGTCTGAGAACCTTTTGATTTCCGTCTGGAAGCATGCTACATCAGAATTGATCATCATATAATCTTGTTGCTGTGTGCTATATTCTAGTTCAATTGAATTTGTATTTTTAATCTTTTAAGGATGTAAAGACTATTTGATTTAATGCATTATTTTAGTCTTGATTCACTATATAACATATTGCTAAGTAACAAGTGGCATTTATTTCTCATGTAATTTTCATATTAGGAAATTGTGAAAAAAATCTTTTTTTAAAAATAGCTTTTTAATGACAAAACATATGCATGGGTAATTTTTCAACATTTGACCCTTGTATAAAAAACTTCTGTTCCAACTTTTCCCCTTCTCTCTGTCCCCTCCCCTAGATGGCATGTAGTTAAACATGTTAAAAGAATATGTTAAATGCAATATATGCATGCATATTTCTACAGTGTCTTGCTACACAAGAAAAATCGGATTTAGAAAGAAGGTAAAAATAAGAAAAACAAAAATGTAAGCAAACAATAACAAAGAGTGTAAATGCTTTGTTGTGGTCCATACTCATTTCCTAGTGTTCTTTCTCTGGGGGTAGCTGGTTCTGTTCATTCCTGAAAAATCATTAGTCTTAAATTTTTTTCTGATCTTTTAGACTTTCATTTGCATTTTGATTCTCAGCATATAAATTATTTTGTCCAACTTATGTCTAATATGGCACCTAAAATAAGTTTGAATAAAATCATGATTTTTGAATGTCATGTTGTTTTAACAATGTCTTGCTGTTTTAACAAATCTATGTTGAAATGTTTTGTAGCATCATCCCATGATTTCTCAATTTTATAAAAGCAAGATATTTTGATGTGCCACTTGAGTTCAACAGTGCTGTATTTTGTAAGATTTTGGTAAAAACATTTAGGAATTGTATTATGATCTTAGAGTAATCTAATAGGGAAATAAGTAATAATAGAGCAATTATAGAATAAGACAATTTTGTTAACCATAATTTTAAAAAAGTTATTTTTGAGAAATAAAAATTATTTATATAGAAGCTTGATTTTCTTTCTATTCCATAGTTAGGATAGTGTTTTGCTAATATGGACAGAAAATTGTTGGCAGTTCAAAGTAGAATAGGGCTTATAATTTGTCACTTTTTGCAATCAAAATAATTAGTTTATTATAATTCTTGATGCTGACAGCATGTGCTTTGTAGTTAAATAATCCCATTATAGAAAGTTTGTTTTAACTTTTTTTTCCCTTCCCATTTTAGCGGGGATCTGACGAGCTTCTTTCTTCTGGTATCACTAACGGGCCTTTTACCATGAGCAATTCGACTCCAGCTACAGGTATAGTAAAAATTTGATTTTTCATTTATAAATGTTTGGCTTTATGTGACAAAACATATGCAGTAAGCAGTCTTTTGTCATTTTGATAGATGATCGATGATATGCACTATGGGCCAAAGTAATATAATATAATCTGTTATACATACAATTTTAAATTCTCCTCCTTGACATATTTGAGACTTGTCTTTTTTTCCGCTTAAATATTTATTGGAAACTTGAGGACCTAAACTGTAGGTAGATTTTGTTAAAGCCAAAGTTTTCAGTAAGTTAGTACAGTTTATTACTGTTATCAGAATTCTTTGAAGACTTATCTATTGCTTATGTTTCATAAGAGAGAGAACAGCCATATAATATGATTGCTTTTTTCTTTTAAAATATTTTGTCTTTAAAATATGATAGTTTAAAATTAGAATAGGGGTGCACTAGTCAGCCCACTGTCTGTTTTTAGGTGGCCTGCGAGCTAAAAATGACTTTTACGTATTAAAATAAAACCAGATTTGATTCTGGCTATACTTTGCTGACTCCAGGATTAGAGGAATTAAAAGCATTCTGAATGAAATATCCTAGAATTTTAGGGCAGAAAGCAACCTTAGGCTTTTTTTAAGCAAGCCCTTTCATTTTATAGTTGAGGAACTGATTCTCAGAAATACTGGTATACTCAAGACCACACAGCCAATTAGAGGCCTCCTGCAGAAAGTGGTATTTGAAGGTGTATCCAGGACTTCTAAGAGTTGAAGTATGAATGGGAGAGCGCTATAAGTAGTACAAAGACAGAGAAGGGAAGAGATGGTTTTAAAAGGCTCACTTGATAAGATTTTTTTGTGACTATATTAACTATATGTTAGGCTAGTAAGGGAAAGTTTTCTATAAAACTTTTCTATAAAAGTAGCATTTTTACTATGGTTTTATAGGATAAATAAGCTTTATTTAATCAGGGAATGGGAGAGGATATATTTTAGGTGGGTAGAACAGAGCAAAAGCTCGGAGGCAGAGAATGGAGTAACTGTTTGGTTAGATTAGTGGTTTCAGAAAGATGAGTTATTTGGTGGTAACATTCAGGAGATATTTTGGGTCAAATTATGGAATAATTTGAATACTTAGAACAGTCTGAACTTGACTGTTATTCTTAGCTTGTTGCAATTATAATGTTAACAATTAATCAGTAGATTGATCTCCATAGATTTTTTTGTTATTATTATGATCCCCTACTTCTAGTCAATAATCTCTGGCAGGGAACTGTAAATTAGCATCTTTTTAACTTTTAACTTTTTTTTTTAAATTCATTTTAATCAGCCAAAGTCTACCTTTCACTGCCTCTCTCCCGTTACCCTCAGTGGGGGAACATAAGAAAACAAAATTACTAATATGTATGGTCAGTCAAAACAAAATTTTCACATTGACAATGTCCAAAAAAAATCTGTCTTGTTCTTTATTCTGAGTCCTTCACCTCTCTATCAGGAGTTTGTTTCATCATTAGTCTTGGCATGACCATTGATGGTCATACTGATAAGAATGTAACATAATAGTATTGTATTTATGTTATCAATTTTCTAGTTTATGGGTGTCTCCTCAGATTACCATTCTTTGCCACCTTAAACAAGAGCTATATAGATGTGTGTGTGTAAGTGTAAACATATATATGTGTGTGTGTGTGTGTGTGTGTGTGTGTGTGTGTGTGTGTGTGTGTGATATATACACATACAGAGAGAGAGAGAGAGATTTATACATTTTTGAAATTTATTTTGCTTAGCACTAATCCTTCTCTTCTGGAGTTCCCCTTGTCCCCTTCTCTTATTTCCCTCTTGTTTAGTGAAATGTATATCCTTATCCAACTTTGTGTATGTGTATTCTTTTTTTTTCTTTTGACCATTTCAAAATAGTCAGGTTTGAGTGTCATTTGTTCCCTCTTCCCCTGCACCCTTCCTTGTATTCATGTCTCTTTGTATACCCAGACTATGAAATCCTTTCTCTTCTCCCTCAAAGCATTCTCTTTCCCCTCTCTTAATATTTTTTTCTTAAGATCACTAAGATATAACTGAACTACTCTCAGGTTTTGACTAAATGACTTCTCTTTATGACCCATGACCCTGATGACAAGGTTCAGAGGAGACATGTATCATCTCTCAATATCTCGATTTAAGCAGTCTATCTTTGTTTAGTTTTTTAATCATATTCCTTTCACATTTATCTGAATTTTCCTTTTCTTTATAATGGTGGCAATTATGATGATCCTGACTTTGGCTCCTGTACTTGGATTCTTTCAGGCTGTTAACAAAAGTTTTTATTTGTCTTTGGAAATAAGGGTTTGGGCTGTGATGTTCCTTATCAGTTATCATTTGGAGGTTTTTTAGGCCCTGGATAGCAGGCCATACTCCCTTTTTCATTTGTGCAATTAGACTTGGAAAATTGAGTTTAAAAAGAAAACTTTAAACCATGAGGCTCCGATTCCCCTTCACGGAACCATTGAGACATAATCAAGGGTAGGAAAAAAAATCTCCAGGTGTTTTCCTCTGACTTCATCCCTGTTCAAAACTTACCCTGGGAGTCAAAGACAATCTCATGTCCTGCAGTTATGCCTTTGTTTGTTATCTATCCAAGAATGGTCCTACTCCCCTATCTGACAAGGCCTGAGCCACAATCCAGGCTGTAAATACTAAGTTAACTCCTCTCTCCCTGCCCTCTTTGAAGTAAAGACAACAACAGCTGCAAGACTAGTTGCATTCTCGCTTCTGTATTTTGCTTGCTAAAAAACCTTATATATAAATGGTATGCCTTAGTTGCTCTGGACTGAATGCTTGGAAGTATATTCCCATTTTGGCCAACTAGTTTAAACTCTCCACAGTAAAGATTAAAAATAGTCTCTTCTTGCCTCAGTTTCTCTAGTATTACAGAAAATTAGCCTTCTGGTTTCAAGAGATCTTGGCAATTTTCTTTTAAGATTTATTGAAATATAATTTTTAGGTTCTTGTGTCATAATGCTCAGATAGTCCAATGGTTCTTAATTTATATCTCCTTGATCTATTTTCCAGGGCCATTGTTTTTTCTACGAGATACCTTAAATTTTCTTAGATGTTTCCAGCCATTTACTGTTGCAGTATTTCTTGTTGCTTCATGAAGGCACTATCTTCTATTTGGTTCATTTTAATTTTTAGGCTCTGTGTTGTTTAGTTTGTTGCTTGGATAAGGTTTTAAGCTTTTTGTGCCAAGCTGTTAATTCCTTTTCTACTTCTTTTATTTCATAGCTTTTATTTCCCTTCCAATTTTTTTCTTCAAATGCTCTCTTTTCATTTATTAAATGATTTTAAACTTTTTCTTTTAAACTCTTGCTTTATCTTTTTCAGAAATTCTAGTTGAGTTTGTGGCTAAGCTGTGTTTTTCTCTGAGGCATTGCTTATAGATATTTTAGAGTCATTCTCTTCTGTGTTTGTGTTTTGAGCATTCCTACCATCATAGTAACTTATGATAGGGCTCATTTAAAATTTTTTTCCCAATTCTTCTAGCGTACTTCCCGACTTTAGACTTGATGTCAGAGCTGGGCTCTGCCATAGGAGGCAAAATCTGGGCTGGTCCTGTCTCCCTTCTTAGAGTAATGTATTATTTCAGGATCTCATGCATGAATTCGGGACATATAGGCTCTCAGTGCTCCCAAAGAAGTCTAACCCAGGGTAAAGACTGACAATTGCTGTTCTCATTCGAGATCTGCAAGTTTTTACCTAGGTTTTAGTCTGAGCAGTGGTAGATTGCTCTTAGACTCATCTACTGTCAGCCAGCTAGAAAAGCTATGTTGCTTCAGAGTGACACAGTTGTAGGTCCCTCTTTGGTCTGGATTTTCTGCCTTATTTTTCTGCAAGCTGGCTTAGATGGTAAATTTGAGACCCTGCTCTCAGGTCCCTGATCTACACCACTGCTGCTGCTCACTTCTGAACCTCCTCCTTTCTTAGCCTACCATCCAGGACCTCCCTTCCTGGGAATACTGCCGTTGTGCACAGGTTCTCTTCTTGCTCTGCCCATTATCTATGATGCACAACTTGGTAGGTGTCCACAAAGCTGTCAGTTTACATCTGTCCCTCTCATAGTATCATGAGTTTGGTAGTGCCTCAGTAAGGTTCCTTCTTTCTCTTCATGCCTACCTTTTGCACGGGCACTGGAATATTCTGTACCTCTTTTTTTTTTTTTTTTTTTACTGAGGCAGTGGGGTCAAGTGACTTGCCCAGGGGCACACAGCTAGGAAATGTTAAGTGTCTGAGGCCAAATTTGAACTCCGGTCCTCCTGACTTCAGGGCTGGTGCTCTATCTACTGCACCACCTAGCTGCCCCTGTACCCATGTGTTCTTAGCTCAACTCTGCCTTGATTTTTGTAGCCCTTCCTGTCTATTTCCCTATGCAGAGTTGGTTGAACAAATGACTCTTTTTCTTTCTCTCTTTTTTGTCAATATCTGGTTTGGTGAAATTTCTAGAGCAGGCTAGAGGAGTTTATGGAGGGCAGCTTACCATGCTGTTTTTATCACTTTGCCATTTGGTTCTGCTTCCTCTCAGTCAAAAATTCTTAATTCTTTTGTGTTTAAAGTCAACTAATCCAACTAATCATGAAACTTTTCTATATTGAATCCCTGACTGTCATCTCTTCTGTATTTGAATTCTTCACTATAATATCTTTCTAATAATAAAATGGCAACTGGTCTAAAAAGATTTTTCATGAAAGAAATGCTTTTTGAGAAGGAGAAAGATTATAGTTTCCTGATTTCTATTTGTATTTTAGGGATTATTGTACCATTCTTTTATTCATTGTTTACTATTTGCCTATCAATGTTAATAGTGCTTAATTTTGATTACAGATACTTTTTTTTTTTTTGCATTTTGGTGTGTGTGTGTGTGTGTGTTGTGTGTACTTGTGTACGTGTGTACGTACTTGAGGTGCTTTGGTTTACTCGGGTTATTTATTGAGCTTCTATTATAGAAGAAAGAGATAAAATCTCATAAAAAATAGCAAACTTTGTTTTGGACTGGGCCTGAGTCAGTCCACTGAAAATTTAGGTTTGACAAATGCAACTCTTAGGGGTTGTTAAACAATTAACAAAAAGGGATTTACTTAGTTATTGCTGGATATTTCAACAAGAAAGAGACATTGTGGACATTTCAAGTTAATTCATCTGAGGGAAGATCCCTTGCCTAAGTTGCCTATTCTGATCTACCAGCTGGCATCAGAATTCCGCTGGAATTCCTCTTAGATACTATGTGCTTCTTTGTTAAGGAAGTGACACCAACAATCAGAGCTTCTAGTCTCAGCCAGCCAAGATTCCAGGAGGGCCTCAATACCTTTTTTGGAAAGATTATCCTTAGTTACATAGGGCTAGGAGTTAGGATCTTGTTCCAACTTGCATATACATACACACATTATCTTCCATTAAATACGTGCACGTACTCAAATGTATGACCAATTACATTTCACTGAAAACTTTCCCCCCCAATTATCAGGTATTTATATCTCCCTTGGTGGGGGGAAAAGGATAAACAAAAAATGTTGTAACATATATGTTTAATGAAGTTAAGAAAAATAAAAGAAATTCCTTATTGGCCATGCCTCAGGCATTGTTGTTTTGTTATCAGTCTTCCGAAATCATGTTTAATCAGAGTACATAAATCTTTCAAAATGGTTCCTTTTCCATTTTTTTTTATTATAATAGAAATTGTTCTCTTGGTTCTATTCATTTCACACAGCACTCATGTACAAATCTTTTATAATTTCTTATATGGTAGCATTAATTATGTTAATACACTATAATTTATTTAATCCTTCCCCAAGGTGAAGGATATCATCTTCTTAATTTCTAATACTTTGCCATCAAAAAAAGGAATTGCTTTAAATATTTGTTGTATATATTAAATCTTTCATATTTCTTTGATCTCTTTCATATGTTAGTGTAGGAGTGGTATCTTTAGGTCAAAGGGTCACAGTTGAGTAACTTTGGGGGCATAGTTCCAAATTGATTTCCAGAATAGCTGTACCAGTTCACAGCTCCCCTAACAGTACATAAATATACCTATTTTCCTGTACTTCCTTTCCTATTTATCATTTTCCTTTATTGGGGAAGGGTTATTTGCTAGACTAATGGATTGTTTTTAATTTGAATTAGTGGAACATTTTTTGACTGGCTATTAGATAGCTTGAATGTCTTTACTGAGACTTATTTAAAGATATGTTATTAGAACAGTGAATTAGTTTTTTCTAATTAAAGTTTTAAATTATTAGTTCATTTTTTTGCTATTGAGCTGGGGAAATTTTCTAATCTTTACTTTTTAGTAAGATTTTTTTTTTCTTTCTGAAAAGATTTGCCAGAAGTATATTGAGCTGTAGTTTTATTGAGTTAGAGACACTGGAAATTTTTTTCTTAAATAGAACACTTAATGAATCAGATTTTTGTCATCTTTTTCTTTTCTCTAAAAAGACATTTAAAAAAAATTGTTTAGAGTTCTGGTTAATCAAAATTTTACTACTTTGGGATCCTTTTTATAGTCCTATTGTTAGTTATAGTAAATGCTTTCTCCCTCTTCCCCTTTGTCTCTTGAAACCTGTAGCTTTTTTTCCAAGGCTCTGATCCATTGCCTTAAATGTTTCCTTATCTTCCCAAGTTATTAGTGCCTTTTCCCCTATCACTGATTATTATTATTATTTTAATTCTATAGCATTTGTCTCTGAACACTTGTCCTCCTAGCACAAGATAAGATTCTTAGAGGAGGGATTGTCTCCATTTTGAATCTCTATTTCTAGCACCTACCTTAAGGTCTGACAGTGCTTATTGGTTTGATTGAGAGTAGAATTGTCTTGGTCAGGACTTGGAAATTTGGAAGTGAGCTTGAAAATAAACAAGTCAAAGACATCAAATTTGCTTTCCTGGAAAAATGTTGAGTTTTTCAATAAAAATAACAAAATTTGTAGGACCAGGCAAGGTTAGGAGGACTTGATTAAAATTTTCATAAATTTCATTTTACATAAATGACATTTGAAGTGTAAGTACATTCTATATAGTTGTCGGAGACAGAGATGCAGGACTGGCACTAGAACTAGAGATTTGGGAATATCTGAGTCAAGGTGCTAATTGAATCAATGGAAGAAAGAGAGAAAAGATGGTTGGTGAGACTACATTTGCCCCTGCTCTACCCTAACTATTATAGTGTGCTAAGTTCCTTTTTTATACATAGCATATGTACATTTGTAATAGTTTAAGAAGTGCTTTTTTGTTTTTTCATGTCATCTTGTGCATACTTCATTTCCACTTTATCCATTGGGAATTCTAATCAAATAAATGCTACCTTTGTTCTTGCAACAGGCATAACCATTATCTGTTGTATTACTGCATTCTCCATTCCTTGGCCACTGTCTATATACTATGTATGGTCTAATGTAAGATTATGGATGCACAGAATATCTCTTCTGTATTTGTATTCCAGTGCCTAGCATTTATTTCATCCTTTATGGAATAACAATCACTTCTGGCTCCTTCTACCTGTAACTACCCTTTTCTTCTTTTTGGACCATAAGGTTATGGGACAACAAAGAACACTATTTATAGGTATTGAAAGCAGACAAAGGCAGTGATAATTTAGGGTACATGTCCATCTTTTTATTTGCAACTTTTTTCTTTTTAAGATCTTTTTAAGATTTTTGCTCACAGTATGTACAGTAGTTATGTTTCTTTTGGTTCACAGTGATTGCAAATATTCCAGAGTCACATGACTGAATAGACCATTGAATCCAAGAAGGGCTCTCATTTGTTCTGATTCATGCCATATAATTCTTGGAACCTCTGGTGGCCAGATATCCCAGACTTCCAGCATCCTTCACTTTCTTCTCCTACTGAAATATAGGAAGACTATAAGCTTTGGAGGAATGTTTTTTGCTGCTTGAAAATAGGTGAAATCTTTGTTACTATGAAATTTACTTTTTAAAAATTGCATTTGTGTGTGTATATAAATATATGTGTGTGTATATAAAAATATTTTCTTTGTGTTTTGTTTTTGTTTTTGTTTTTGTTTTTGTTTTTGTTTTTGTTTTTGGAGAGGCAGCATGGCGTAGTGGATAGAGAGCTGGCCTTGGAGCCAGGAAGACCTGGGTTCAAGTCTTGCCTCTGACATATACTGTGTGACCCTGGGTAAGTCACTTAACCTCTCAGTGCCCTAGGCAACTCTGTAAGACTATTAAGTTGCAGAGAGGGTGCCAACCTGCACTGGTAGAGGGAATTTCCTTATTTGTGGAATTCACTATATCAGTGAAATCACAGGTCTAGTCCTTAATCCCCATTAGTTTTCTGTTACATAGTATCTATTAGTTGAATACATTTTGATTTAGAAGTTTTTCCATCTTTTAAAATGAGGGGATTAAACTAAATGGTCTGTAAGGCCCCTTTCTGCTCTAATATTTTAGGAGTTTTGATTGTTGAGTACAAAATGTTGAACAAAATCATGCTTTGAAGATAGTAGGGTTGAAATATCATTTTGTTTCATTCAAGATTTCCTGCAATGATTTCTTCTCTACTTCTCCTACTGTTATAATAATGCTAATGAAGTTAAATAAACTTCAATTGTGGCAAAGCATCATTATTTTGATCTATGCAGAATTTCTTAACCTAGGGTGGTTTGTAAATCAAGATTTTTAAAAGTATGTTGTTGTTACAGACTTCTAGGTCTTGCCTGGATAGAACAGTGTTGCCCTAGAGTCAGGATGATCTGAGTCATGTCTGGACTCAGAAACTTGTTAGCTGTGTAATGTGGCCAAATCACTTATTCCCAATGTGCGCTCCCCCCCCCCCCCCCCAAAAAAAAAAAAAAAAAAAAAAGAAAAATTGTATCTCAATGTAATTGTAATTTTATGTATTTAAAAACATTTTGTGATTAGGTCCTAGGCTGCCAAAGGGGTGCATGTTCTTTTGGTTGTTTTAAATTAAGTACACCTTATCTGAGCTTTGTTTTAAAGTTAATGTAGGAAAGTCAGGAAAAATTTGCCCTGGGAAACTATGAAGTAAGTAGATTTGAGGGTTGATAGACTTTAAGCAAAGACTGAGTAGAATTTTGGGATATTTCTCCAGAAAGTCATATTTCCAGTACTTTTTTCCTTTTAGGGTGTCGAAAAATATTTACAAAGTAAAAGTAGCATGATTAGTAGAAAGAGAAAAAGAATTTAGGAGTCAGAAGTATTGATTTCATACTGAACTCAAGAGACTTTAGTTAAAATAAATGAATTGCTGCTATTTGTCCTTTGTTCTCCCTGTTCCTCTCCTCCTCCCTGTCCCTCTCCTTTTCCCTTTCTCTCTCTCCCTCTCCCTCTCCCCTACACATTGAGGTTAAGTAACTTGCCCAGGGTCACACACCTAGGAAGTGTTGTGTGAGGCTAGATTTGAACTCAGGTGCTCCTGACTTCAGGGGTTGGTGCTCTATCCACTGCATCACCAACCTGCCCCTTGTTCTTTGTTTTCAAAGAGGACCATGACAAAGAGGGTAGGTGATACTATGACATGCACATGAAGTAAATTTGATGGAGGATGGACTATGCAAGGTCATCAGTCTCACTTCTCCAGAACCATCGGTGGGAGGCCTTGGTCTTTTTAAGCTAACATCTTTAATAGATCTCACTTTGACTACAGCAACCATTAAGTAATTAAGGCTGGGTACTTTTTTGAAGGCAGTAGATAACATTAAGTAATTCAGATGTTGTGAAAATGCTTTAGAATCAGAATCTTGGAAATGGAAGGATCTTTAGCTGTCCAACTTTTTACAGTGTCTATGATAAATGATAATTCAGTCTTTGACAATAGGAAATAAAGGCTAAAAATATCATTTAATAACTGATAAACCTGTTCACCAATCCTGATGGTCAAACAACTTCCTCCTTCCCCTCCCCACCCCTCCCCTCTTTTCTTCCTTCCTCAGCAAGGCATATATAATATATCTATATCTATTTTATATCTATATATCTTTTTATAATAGATCTATATCTATCTAATCTATCTATATCCACCAATGCATTTTTGTAGTTCTTAATTTCCAACTTTTTTCCTTCCCTTTCTTTCCTCCCTCCCTCCCTCCTTTTCTTTCCTTCCTTCCTTTCTTCTTTCCTTCCTTCCTTCCTTCCTTCCTTCCTTCCTTCCTTCCTTCCTTCCGCAATTGGGGTTAAGTGACTTGCCTAGGGTCACACAGCTAGGAAGTGTGAAGTGTCTTAAGATCAGATTTGAACTCTGGTCCTCCTGATTTCAGCGCTGGTACTCTATCTATTGCGCCATCAGTGCTGCCCCCGTTTTATATTTCTTAATAGAAATACATGTGTTTAAAGTTCATTAATTCAGTACCATCTTTATGCAGTACATATATTGCATATGTATACACACACACACACACACAGAGTCTATTTTTTTTTCTTTTAATGATGTTTTCATTTTTTTGATAGTCATTTTATCTTCTTGTGGTCTTTTTTGACTTTACATCAATTAATCTGAATCTTCCTGCACTTTTCCAAGATTCGTTGCTCCTTTCAATACAGTGGCATTCCATTAAATAGATTTGTTATATTTGATTCAGCAATTTCCCAAACCTCTCTACTTAAAAGTTGATTATTTAGAAGAGAAAGCACTTCAGTACCTTGTTATTTGTAGTAGTTCATTTTAACTGGGACCAGTGAGGAACTTTTACTATAAAACATTGCTTGTATTTTGTAAATTCATTCATTATGGTGTATGTTGCATTGCAATGGTATTTTATAGAAGCAGGATTTAACAACAGTATTTTGACAATAATGAGAAAGACTTAAGCTTTTCTGTTCTGAATAGTGTCTGATTTTTTTTTTTTTTTTTAGAAATAGAAGAAAAGTCAAGCAGAATAGTAATCCTATTTTAGTTAATTATAGGTTCATCAGTAGAGAAGTTAATATGAGTGTTCACCTCTTTAAAACAAATCTGTACCAGATTACATTTTTTCCCCCAAAAGCTTCTTATGGCTTTAATTTTCCAAATTTAATTCGATTTAGTAAGTTTGCTTTGAGCACTTACTATGTGTTAGTACACTAAAGAGCTTCAAGCAGTCTCGAGGGGAAAGACATAGACAAATGGAACAGTTAAATAAAAGTTAAGACAGTATGTGATTATGTTTCAAGTTGGGTGGTGTATAAAATTAGTGCCTTAATATTTCAAATAAGAAGAGTATCATTGTGGGCTCGAGTAAGAAAAGCTTCAAATAGGTGATGGATTTGAATGATGGGAAAGATCTGCACAGGAATGGAAGAAGATAGCACCAAGTAGGAGGCATTTCATTATTAAAAAGACTCCCATGAAAAAGTCAGTTGTGTGCCTGAGTGATCGTTCTAGTACTGGCTTGATTAGAATGAGGGATTGCCTTTGGAGAACATTAGGGGGATAAAAATTGACTAAGGGAAGGAAAATATTGGGAAAACATAGTTGTTTAAGATAAGATGGGAACCACATGGAGAATCACAGACATGAGGTTAAGAGTTTTGGACTTGATCACCATTGTGTGGTTTTGGTGTCATAGTAAAAGCAAGGTTTTTGGGTTGGACTAAAAAGGGAGATTAGAAACAGCTCTCTGGAGGAGTTTTAAGCTCCATGGAACCATTAGATTGACTTCATTTCCTGGGATGATTTTTGAAACTTAATTTCAGAGGAAGAATTTGCTATAATGTTCTGATTATGTAGTTTGTAGAAGGAAATCTTAACAGATAATTCTGTGCTTTTTAATCTTGGATTTCTGGAAATAGGCAAGTTGAGATGGAGAGAAATGGATGTAGAAGTGAGTTATAGTTTGAGTTTTTTAAAGATGATTTTGGGTAAGTAAATGCTAATGCTAATAGATGAGAATATTAATAGGAATCCTTGCTGTAGCAAAACAGGTATGTTGCATTGAAGCCATGCAATTATTTGGCTGTTTGAGATTTATACACACTCAGGAGTTTTGGAAACGAATCCTGTCTATGATCAAGGTATATCTCATTGCATTTGATAGTAGATTCTGCTTCTAAATGATTTCTCTTTTTGAGGATGAAGTTATCTTGGGGCAGAGCTCCTTGCACCTCTGGAAATGCTTGGTCTTATTCTGGAAAGTAAAGACCTGGGTTTTTGACCTGGATTGGAAAAGTAAGGTCAGATTCAGAAGTGGTAGGCAGAAGAATGGCTTTTGCACTGATACTTTTATCAACATAGTGCCCATTGTTTGGCAAGAAGATGGACCCTCATACTAACACCTAAAATTCGAATGTGTGACCCCCACTGAGTAATTTTATTTATATACACACACACATATTTTAAAAGTCTAAACTAATTTTAGTAGGCACTTGAAATGATAATATTTTTAATTGGAATAAGCATTAAAAATAATCTAATTAAATTTCTCTTCCAGGCAAGAATCCTATTTTATAGTATCTTTGAAACTTGAGGCTTAAGGAAACAAGTAGAATTCCATGTTGTTAGACATCTTTTCATTAGACATTTCTTCCTATAATGGAAATCACAATATGTCATCAGAAAGATTTTACCTTTTCTAGATCTGTCTTTTGTAACCAAGTGAAGATAACTGTTTTCTTGGAGGTTTTAATCCTTTAGATATTTGTTATAGAAGAATTTAAATCTGGAAAGAAGAAATCTAATCAATCCCCTGGCATAGTTTCATAATGTAGATGTGGTCCCATTAAGAGTAATTTCTATGTGTGAATATATTTACACAAATTCAACAAACTTTCATTGAAAATAACATATGTAAGGTATTTTATATTTGCCTAAAAATTGAAATATCAGTCATTTAAGATTTTTTGTTGATTTGTCCCTCATACGTGAAACTCTCTTCCTCATTTTAACTTTCCAGTTTCTCTGGTTTCCTTTGCCTTCATTGAAATCCTGTCTTAGAGCTCTTTCCCCCAATACTCCTTAAACTTAGTGTTTTTGCTTTGAGACTTTAGTGTGTGTGGGGAAAAGGGGGTTCAGTGTTTGGGTGTGTATGCCTGTTGTCTCTTCCATTATATTGTATACTTCTTAAGAGCAGGGAATGTTTTTTGCCTTTTGATTTTTTTCATTTTAAATTTTCCTTAACTTTTTTTGTATCCTCAGCATTTACACAATGCTTGGCATGTGGTTGATGCTTGTTGATGCTTGAAAAATGCTTGTTGATTTAATGAGGTATTTATTAAATATTTGCTCTGTGCCAGGCACCATGCTGCATATTGGAGATCCAGAGAATAAAAGGTAACTCTCCACTTTCAAGAAGTTTATGTTCTCTTGAAGGACACAAATGAATATAAAGAGATGCAATGGAAAGAATTCCCTAAATTCAAATCCTACCCCTGCTATTTTAATATCTATATAGCTGCTGGGAGGTCTTGACCTATCTTGGTCTCAATTTTTTCATCTATAGAATTAGTGAGTTGAACTAGATCAGCAGTTTTTATAATGTGATCCTTAGACTCCTGGAGCTTCCTCAGACCCTTTTGTGTAGGTCTACAATAATTTATTTGTATATTAAAATTGCCATTTTTTCTGGCTGTGTATCCATGTGATGCTGGATTTTCTTAACATGCTTCACCTACAACAGTCTTATGACAATTGAATGTAGGTATAGTTATGAAAATCCAGCTGTCTCATACCAGATGTTAGAGATATTTGCAAAAATATGTAAAATAATGTCATTTTTTAGTTTTTTCTTTTGTTTGTTTTAAAAAATAATTTTTGGGGTCAGGTAGGTGATGCAGTGGATAGAGCACCAGCCTTGAAGTCAGGAAGACCGGCGTTCAAATCTGGTCTCAGATACTTAATACTTCCTAGCTTTGTGACTCTGGGCAAGTCACTTAACCCCAATTGCCTCAGCAAAACAAACAAAAAAAAAGAATGAAAGAAAGAAAAAAATAGTTAATTTTTAATAAGAATACATTTAATAAGGATACATATTAAAGTGATGAATTTATTATTATTTTAAAAAATTAATAATAAAAAAGTGATGCAATAATAAATGTAATAATAAAAATGTAATTAAATTTCTCAATTTAAAATTTAGGTCTTTGGGGTCATCAGTTTTTATGAGAGTTTTGGGGTCCCAAGATCAAAATGTTTGGGAATTGCTCAAGGCAAGAGAGCTCCATTTCTGTATCAATGCTCCTATGATTCTAAATATAAAATGTAAGCTATTAAAATCTAAACATTCAGTAAGTCTTTTGGAACATCCTGCATTATTCTGCATCCATTTATGTAAGTTATGTATTTTTCATAACCCATTAAGGATAGTGTTTTTGGAGCGTGAGAGGTGGGAGAAGGTAATGAAATCTGTTTTGTAATGGTACTTTTGAACATCCAGTCTGAAAAGTGTGATAAGAGATTTTGAAATGCATACATTGGCCCTAAGGGAGCAACCAGATCAGATACATAGATCAGACAGTATTCTGTGCATAGATCATAATTGAGTTCATAGGACCTGATGTGTTTACTAAGAGTGTGGAGAGAACATCCAGCATATAGAACCTGGGCTACATCCATAGGTAGAATATGCCATGTGGATGGTGGTCCAGCAAAAGAAATACTAAAGAGTAGACTGATTGAGTGAACCAGGACAGAACAGTGTCACCGAAAAAAAAGAAGAAGAAAAAGGATATCCAGAAGAAGCATAACATACTCTGTTATGCTTCAGAGAGGTAAGAAAGATTTGGGTTGAGAAATAAAATCATTGGACTTGATGATGGGGAGAGATTATTGGTACCTAGGGCAAAAATGTTGATATGAAAGGTTCCCAGCCAAGACCATCTCCTTCAGAACCTACTCCAGAATAATGAAGAGTATGAAAACATCACAGAATCAACAGATTCCCAGCAGACAAAATTGTCTAATGTCTGTGGACTTCAGGTGGGTAGGAGAAGGGTTTGCCACAATACAGGACTAAAGCTAGTAGTGTTAGATTAGTTTAGATGTGCAATGGGAAATGAGGCTAATCTCCTCGTTAGGAAGTATGTAGAGGCTATATTGCTTGGCTCCAGGCATTTTCTTTGCCTATAAGGTGGGGGAGGCAAGAACAACAACATTGAAGCCCGAAAAACTTTTTATTTATACAAAAAACTAAGCTGGCTTTAAAAACAGACTAGTAGACAAACCAATATCTAGTAATTAGGTTAAAAAAGAGGGAAAAAAATCCAAATTTACAAAATGATAAATTAATATTCAAAACACATACAAAAAGAAAGTGCTGCAGAATTTTTTTGATAGTATTATGCCAACAAAAACAATATATTAACTTCAGTAAAATGTTTTTTAAAAAAATAAAAATTTAAACAAAATAAAAAATTAGAAAATTTAAACAATTCAAACTCAAGCAAAAATTAAAGAAATTACAAGTTTACAAAGAAGAAAATCATTTGTGTGGATGTTGGGGGTTGGGGACTTTAAAAGGAAAATATATAAAACATTTCAGAAACAATTTATTCCAATATTACTTAAGGTGGTTACAAAAATATATAGAGAAAACATCTTACCAGACTCATTCTCAGGCAAATGAGTATTGGCCAGAGTAGAAAGAGATGAAGCAAAGAAGGAATACTACAGAATAATTATTTAATAAAATATTTTCAGAGGCTATTATAATCAAAACTTTTATACAGTAACAAGATTTGTTTTATACTAGAAATGCTGGATTGGTTTGACGTTAGAAAAGCCGAATAAAGTAGACCATATTTATAATAAAAATGTTGCATATGTGGATGTAAGATGTAGGAAAAACTGTTGATGAGATACTAAATCCTTTTATGTTGGACATTAAAAAGCATTAGAATTAATGGATTTTTGCTTAATTTCATTTGTATTAATTGCCTCAAATTTTGTGCTGCCATTATCTATAATGGAGAAACATTTGGTTTTTAATTAAGAGCAGGGAGAAAACAAAAACATCCATTTTAAAATTGCTATTATTGATAAAGTTACAGAATTCAGCTAGCAATCAGGGAAAGATGATGGGATAAGCATAGGCAAAGAGATAGAATTATGGTTCGGAGCAACTGGCTACTTTCTGGCCATCTTTGTGCACTTCCACTTGCTTTCCTCTGACACATACTAATCTCATATCTGTGACCTTGCCTTTTATTGGTGAGTATTCAGGCTGTGTAGAACTGGCCTTAGTTGCTCCACTTCCACTTTTCTCTAGCTTTGACAATAATAATCAAATTGCCACTACTATTCTTGGGAAGACTATGATATTTAATTGCTGTATGATTCCCATAATTATTCCATTGATTTTTCTGCCTGCTAGTATGTATTATCTTCTGTTATTAGAATGTAAATAAGCTCTTACTGTTCATGAACTATCCTACTTGAGCCTTTATTCATATCCCTCATACATAGCAGTGTTTGCTCCATAGTGTTTAATTATGCTTTTTCATGTATTTGTTCATTCACATGTTGATTTATTCAGACAACCCAATAGATTCTACTATAAAAGTAACTAATAAAGTAGTGGAGAACTAACTCTCTCTCTCTCTCTCTCTCTCTCTCTCTCTCTCTCTCTCCCTCTCTCCCTCTCTTTCTCTTTCTCCCCGCCTCTTTTCCTCTCTTCCCCCCGCCTCTTTTCCTCTCTCCCCTCCTCTCTCTCCCTCTTTCTTTCTTTCTGTCTCTCTAAAAAATTGTCAGACTTTTTATTACTAACCAAACTCTTCAGGAAGAGATAGAAAAAGAATTTGCATTCAAAATAACCAAGATATAATAAATTATCTGTGAGAGAGAATTCATTGGATCAGCTGTGATAAAAACTAAATTAATTCTACTACAATAATAGTATTGCCATGTGAATCAAACTATGTAAATGGGATTATTTTAAGAACTAGAAAAAATAAAATTTATTTAGACAAGCAGTATCAAGTAATTGAAGAGAAATGATGAAATAGGTATGAATTAAAGCACCTAACATTGCCAGATATGAAACTATAAAGTATTAGTCATCAAAATTTAGTATCCTTTAAAAAATAGACAAGAAAAATGAAACACACCTGCTTATTTATTAACTTTTTTTATTTTGAATTCCAAATTCTTACCCTATCCAAGCAATATGATAATTATACAAAAAAAAAAGTTATGCAAAAAATTGTAGAACACATTTATTAAACAAAATCTAGGGGCAAATGAACATAACGTCATATTCTTTTGCTGAAGTGAATATTCCCTATTCTACAAAGATGCCAAGAAATACTGAAAGAATGTTAGCAGAAATTAGATTAAGAACTTAAGATTTTATGTTAAGGTATACTTAGAAAAGGTTGTATCAAAATAATAAAGAAAAAGCAAAGGATATATATACCTTTTCAAAGTCATGATTAGGGAAGAAATCTTTACTAATCAAAAAAAAATAGAGATAAACATAGAAAAGAAAAAGGACAATTTATATTACATAAAATTTTTTATAGTATTTTTTCCACTTACATGTAAAGACAATTTTCAACATTTATTTTTTGAAAAATTTTGAGTTCCAATTTTTTTTTCTCTCCTATCCTAAAATGACAATCTGATTAAAATTGAAAAACTTTGACACAAGCAAAATCAACACAGAATTTGAAGGGTATCAGTAGTTGACTGGGAGAAAAACCCCAGATACTAAAATTTTTCTCCTTGGCAGCATGCTGCTGACAAGGGTCTTTTGCTCTTTTTGTCATTTTGCAGATGGACACACAATTCATGGAATAGAAAATTGACATAAATAATGAAGAACAAGTCCTCTAGCCAAGTAGCTAAGTGGTCAGACAGTTAAAACGCCTTTTTTAAAAAATGGACTTCATTAACAATCATATGAAAAGATATTCCAAATCATTAATGTCAAATAAAAATAAATCTCTGCATCACTTTAGAAAACTTCAAATTAAGATGTGTTGCATTTTTATTTATTATATTAAAGATTTACTAATTAAACTTTAATCTGGTTCCCCGCAAGTCCTTTTAATTTTTGGGGGCAGTGAGTTTTACTTCTCTGCTTTAAATAAAAAGAGAATTAAAATATAAAAATGTTTTTAGTTGTAAGCATGGGTCCTCTCTCAAACTCCTTTGTTGGGTTGAGGGAATTAAAAATGTGCAACATTTACATATACTGTAGGACTGGATTGCTATGTTGGTTACTTTTGCTGAATTTTCTTCTCCTTTTAGTCTTTGGGAGAAGTACATAGAGAAATGAAGATGATGTTAAAAACAAGATATAAATTTAAAAATAATTACTCTTTAAAAAGAGGTTTTACTTTAGACTTATCTGATTAGCAAAGATGTTAACAGATGAAAAATGTCAAATGTTGGAGGATAGGCAAACTGATGCATGGTTGGAACTATGAATTTGACTGTTCTGGAAAACAATTTGGAATTATCAGGAAATCTGAGTCTAATCAAATAGGAAATTGTGACAACAAAATATGATACAAAGGAGAATATGTAATACAAAAAAGTGTTGCAAGAAAGGAAAGAATGGTTTGGAGATAGAGGATTGGGAGTGGTCAAAATAGTTTTCGTGATAAAGGTAGTAACTTGGGTTGTAAATGAAGTTATGAAAATGATAATCTGTTCAAAACTTTTGAAGTAGGTGGTGGAATAAGAATGACAGGAAGAAAGTAGTTCAGTTGAATTGAAGTGGACATGAAGAGAATGGAATAAGTTAAATCTGTAAAGGTATTACTCAGGGTCTTTAAAATGCATGGCTGAGTATTTACATTGTTATATAAAAAAATAGCAAACCACCAAAAGTTTTCTGATAAGTGACACCAAGTAAAGAAAGACTGAAAGGAGGTAATACTGTTTTCTAGAGTGTTAATGATCTAGGTAGATTGTAATGAGTATTAAAGTAATGATCTACTATAAGAGAGAGCAGGGGATGATAGATACAATTAGAGATGAGAGTTAAGAAAGATTTGGCAGCTGCCTTTTTGTATTATCACTAGTCAGGCAACATGTTCATAAGGTACTTTCTGTTTAAAATATATTTTCCTTTCTTGGATCTGTCTCCTTACAAAAAATAGCATTCTCAGCACCTTTTTCTTTTATATGGTTCTTGTCTGTGTCTAATAAATTGTCCATAGGAAGTAGAATTTTTTTTTTAATTATATGTCTCTTGGCTACCAGGTAGACCATTCTTTGGTTAACTCTTGCCCTCTCTACAAACCTGGGCGTTCTCTTTTGATACTTTTTTTTTTTTTTGGAAGTATCTTTATCTTACTCTTCATCAACAATGTTGATGATTTAAAAAAAAAAAAGAAAAGAAAAGAAAAGAAAATATGGGCTTTATTTCCAGGAGAAGCTTAAGATCATTGCTATTAGCAATAAGAGTTAGCTCTTACATAGCATACTAGTATTTGCTAGAAATCTTATATACATTTTCTCCCTAAACTTAGTATTCTGCTGCTTATTTTGTTTATGATCTGGGTAAGTAACTTATCCTCGCTGGATCTCAAGTTTCCTTATCTTTAAAATGAAAGAACTCTCTTAATTTTGTAGTTCTTTTTTTAATTTTTGAAGGACGAATTTTTTAAAATAATATTTTATTTTTCCAAATACATGCAAAGATAGTTTTCAACATTGACCTCTGCAAAACTGTGTTCCAAATTCTTCTCCCTCCTTCTATTCCCTCTCTCCTTCCTAAGACAATAAGCCTTCCGATAATGGTTAAACATGCAATTCTGATAAAATAATTTCCATATTTATTGTGCTGTGCAAGGAAAAAAAAGTCAAAGCAAAAGGGAAAAAACCCAGGAAAATGGGGGGGGGAAAAAAGCAAAAGTGAAAATATTACGTTTTGATCCACATTCAAACTCCATAGTTCTCTTTGGATGCAGATAGTACTTTTCCTTTTTAAGTCTATTAGAATTGCCTTTGAATCACCTCATTTGTTGAAAAGAGCCAAGTCCGTCACAGTTGATCATCACATAACCTTGTTAATGTATACAATGTTCTCTTGGTTCTGCTTGCTTTACTTAGCATCAGTTCATGTAAGTTGTTCCAGGCTTTTCTAAAGTCGCCCTGCTCATCATTTTTTATAGAACAATTATATTCCATTACATTCATATACTCTAACTTATTCAGCCATTCCCTAACTGGTGGGTATCCATTCAGTTTTTAGTTCCTTGCCACTACAAAAAGGGCCTATGCAAACATTTTTTGCATATGTGGGTCCTTTTCCCTATTTTATGATCTCTTTGGTAAACAGATCTAGTAGAGACACTTCTGGATCAAAGGGTATGCACATTTTGATAGCTCTTTGAGCAAAGTTCCAAATCATTCTCATGAATGGTTGGATAATTTCATAACCTTACTAACATGCATCAAATTTTGTTAAATACCTATATTAGCTTCATTTTGAAACATAAGAAAACTGAGTCCTATGGAGGTTAAGTGATTTGCCTGTGATTGCATAGTAAGGAATATGAGTTAAGATTTAGTACTTTCCCTAGTATACCATTCTTCTCTTAAGACTCTGTTTCCATGCCAAATATGAATTAAGTAGAACTAGTAATATAGGGGGAACTGATAATCTGCTTTAGTTTCAAGAAATGGTTGGTGGAACTTCCATATGAAAATATCATTTAGGAAGTTTGATTTTAATAATGTGGATGTTTAACAATTTAAGTCAATTGCCACAATGAAAAGAACTAAATAATCTAAAACTCATTTTGTCAATCAAACAGAGAGAAAGATGGCTGCTATGACATTTTTATAGCATAAATTAATAAAATCAGATAGAGAAAGATTATAGAAGGTTTCATAGTGTCTTATAAAACAAAAACAGTGAAGGGAAAATAAAGTTTTCTTTAAATAAAATTTTATTATTTTTCAAACTTCGGGGAGAAAAAAGTTTTCTGTAATATCTTCATCTTCCTTCCCTAATACCCCTTTTCCCACCATTAAGAAACCAAGAAAAACAAAATCCTTATTATAAACCTGTATGATCAAGGAAAACAATTAGCTATATCTTTCCTAAAATGAATCAGTCTTCCTTTTGAATCCATTACCTTTCTATCGGGAGGTAAGAAGCCTGATTTATCACAACTTTTCTAGAATTGTAGTTTGTGATGACCGCGTATTTAAAATCAGCCGGAGTCAGGAATTCAGAATAAGGGGAAAATCTTCGATCTTTATTGAAGAGGTGAAGAAGGATTACGATATCAATATGGGCAGACAGGAAGCCAGCTAGCAGAGGGGGATTGGAGGTGAAGGACGGTCGCAATAGCAATGCGAGCAGCTGTGTCAAGATGCCAGCCAGCAGTCTCTCTTTCTGCTTCCTTTTCCACTCCTCTGCCTCCACCCACCAAAAACGTCATTTCCTATACAACACATCAGGACTTGCACAAAGAGTGGTCAGGGGCCATACTTTCTCCAAGCATATATATTAATAGAGTATAGTCCAATTACTATTTAGCCTCACATGCTTGGGAGCTCAGTGCATCAACTCAAGCCTCAGCCCATTACATCTCCCGCTTTCTTTTGTTTTAGAACACAGGTGGTCATGCCATCCTTGACTCCTCAGGGAGGTCAGAGCCCCCAAGGGGAGGTGATCCATACCCTCTCTGACTTCTCAGGAAAGGAGGTGAAAGCACTGAAAAGGAGGTGATCACGACCCCCCCTGACTTTTCAGGAAGGGAGGCAGCCTCACCTAAGGAGCAGGTAATTGACTCCCCTCCATCAACTCCACCCTCCGGGATGGAGGGAGGAGGGGTATTGGGGAAGGCAGTGACAGCACCAGCAGCCAGCCTCTCCTATGACTAAATTGCAAAAGGGACTAATTAAGGCCAAAGCGGAATTTCAACACCACATTTTTCCTGTAATTCAACAGTTTAATTCTTCAGGTCAAGAAAGTAGAAAATACGTTCCTTTTGATATAGAAATCCTCAAAGACCTGAAAAAGACTTGCACTCTTTATGGGGCTACATCAGCTTATGTTAAGATGTTATTACAGAATTTGGCTTTTGAAATCTTAACCCTTAATGACTGGAAATATAAAGCAAGGGTATACCTAGAATCTGGACAAAACTACTTGTGGCTTTCTGAATATAGTGAGCTCTGTAAGTGGAGTTCATGCTGCAATCACCTATGACCTACTAACAGGTGTAGGTCCCTATGCAGATGTTGCAGTAATTACTCTATAGCAGCATATGAGCAAATTGCTGCTAATCCTATCAAAGCGTGGGCTTCTCTCCACAATAAAGATGACAAGGGTGGGGCCTTCACAAAAATAACACAAGGGCCAAATGAACCCTTTGCTGACTTTGTGGGACGTTTGCAGACAGCTGTCACAAGAACGAATGGGGAAAATGCAGTAACAGACATTTTGATAAGGCAACTTGCTAAGGAAAATGCTAATGAGGTTTGCAGAAGAATTATACTAGGACTATGCAAGCATGCTCCTTTAGAGCTCATAAGACGCTGTGCCACAGTGGGCACAAATGCCTTTTATAGCCAGGCTATGATGCAGACTTCCCAAAATCCAAACATGGGAAGACAGAGTCCCTCCTGGCAAGGGACTTCCAGAGAAACTCCACACTTCAGTGTGGAAAAGTAGGGCATCTGAAAGCTCAATGTTAGTATAGAGACAGAATGGGAAAACAGGGTGAGAGAACAAGACCCAATACCCCATGTCCAAAATGCAACAGAGGCTTCCATTGGGCCTCAGAATGTAGACAGATTCAGGGAAATGGGATGAGGGGCTCAGCCCCAGAACCCAAGGCAAAAAACACTTGGGGCATGATGGCAGTCAATGGTGCGCCTAGAGAGTGCCTAGAAGTCCAGTAGCCAGACATGACCAATCAGCCAGAAAGCCATATGATGGGAGAAGGGGATTACACAGTCAACCAGCCAGGAAGCAACCTGATGGGAGAAAGGAATTACAATTGGGGAGAATAGAGCTGTATGCAGCTGGGACAACTGAGATACCCGCTGGAGAGGTGAAATCTATTCCTCTCCAGCCTATGGATCCCTTGCCTCCAGGCACAGTAGACTTGACCATTTCACCTCCTTTTATATGTACAAAACAGTGTCCATCCACACACTGATGTGGGAAACTGGGGAATGTGTAGATAATATCCCAGTCACTAATACAGGTAAAACAATGTGTGACTTATCACCCAGGAGAAGTAGTAGCATCAGGTTTACTCATATAGAATCCTAATAAGCAATCTGGTGATAGGCACCCAGATTCTGACTCCAGACCACAAAATCCAGGAATTTACTGGACAGCAGCTGTAACAGCTGACCTACCTATGCTCACGATCTATATAAATGGCCTACCATTGGAAGGATTGGTAGACACAGGTGCAGATTGTACAGTCGTTAGAGGTGCCAATTGGCCCAGTCACTGGCCAAAGATTAAAGCAGACACCTACATGTCTGGAGTAGGAGGATCAATAGCAGCTGAAGTTAGTGCTGCCCCTATGAGATGGACTTTTGAAGGCAAAACAGGAGTTTTTACTGCTTTTATAGTTGAAAAAATCCCCATCAATCTGTGAGGAAGAGACATTTTATAGCAATTAGGCTTAAAAATGAGTACTTCGATTTTTTTAAGCAGGGCTGCTGTTGAAGGCCTGCCAACACTTTGACCTATTCCTATCCAAGGGAAAACTGATGCACCAGTGTGGATAGAACAGTGGCCCTTAGGTAGCGATAAAATTCAGGCCTTATTAGATTTAGTACAGGAGCAGCTTGAACAAGGGCCCTTACAACCTTCTCTAAGTCCTTGGAATTCCCCAGTGTTCATTGTAAAAAAGAAATCTGGAAAATGGAGGATGCCCACTGATTTAAGAAAAGTGAATGAACAGACGGAAACTATGGGAACTCTTCAGCCTGGACTTCCATCTCTTACTCAATTGCCTAGAGAATGGGCCATAGATATTAAGGATTGTTTCTATTCTATCCCTCTGGATAAGGAGGATATGAAAAGATTTGCCCAGCGTTAACTTAGCTGAGCCTTATAAAAGATATGAATGGACAGTTTTGCCACAGCGAATGAAAAACAGCCCCACGTTGGGCACCAAATGTGATGACCACGTATTTAAAAATCAGCTGGAGTCAGGAATTCAGGTTAAGGGAAAAATCTTCAATCTTTATTGAAGTGAAGAGGTGAAGAAGGATTGCGATAGCAATATGGGCAGACAGGAAGCCAGCTAGCAGAGGGGGATTGGACGTGAAGGACGGTTGAGATAGCAATGAGAGCAGTTGTGTCAAGACACCAGCCAGCAGTCTCTTTCCACTTCCTTTTCCACTCCCCTGCTTCCACCCACCAAAAACATTTCCTTTACAACACTTTTCAGGACTTGCACAAAGAGTGAGTGGGGGCCATTCTTTCTCCAAGCATATATATTAATAGAGTATAGTCCAATTACTATTTAGCCTCATGTGCTTGGGACCTCAGTGCATCAACTCGAGCCTCAGCCCCTTACAGTGGTTGGTCATTGTTGACCATATTTTCTTTTACAGTATTATTGCAATTGTGTAAATTGTTTTTATGGTTCTGCTCATTACCCTGTAGATTACTTCATCTAAATGCTTTCTAAGTTTCCCCTAAATTGTTCCTTTCTTTATTTTACATTCAGCACAGTAGTATTCCAACATAGTACTTAATATGTCACAATTCTTCAGTCATTGACTTTCTGATGAGTACTTCCACCATTTCTAATGCTTTGTTGCCACAAAAAAATTGCTATAAATATTTTTCTTTAGGGTGTAGAATTAGTGGTGGTATTGCTGGGTCAAGTGTATGCATGTTATAGTTTAATAATTTATGGAACTTTTTTGGTTTTCATTTGCTTTTCACTAATGACTACTGAAATAATATTTTTTTCCTTATATGCCTCAGAGCTTCTATTTTTTCCCCCTAAAACCTGTCTATTCAGGGGCAGCCAGATAGTGCAGTAGATAGAACATCAGCCCTCAAGTCAGGAGGACCTGAGTTTAAATCTGGTCTCAGATACTTAATACTTCCTAGCTTTGTGACCCTGGGCAAAGCACTTAATCCCAATTGCTTCAGCAAAAATACCCCCCTAAACAAACAACTGTCTGTTCACATCCTTGGACCATTCATCATTTAGGGGAAACCAAAATTTAAAAAAATTGAATTGACAAAAATGGGAGTTGGATTTTTGAAAATAAAATAAATTGGCTAATCTGATTTATTAAAGAAAGGAAGACTAAATTATCAAAAAGGGAAAGGAAAGTTCATGACAAATGAAGAAGGAAGGAAATTATTTCATGTCTTTAGAATTAGAGATTTAAGTGCCTAATAATAACTAAGACAAAAAATAGATACATATGTTTATTTTAAAATCATCCTTGTTATAATCACATCGGGAATAATTTTACATATGCATTGTAGGAATTTTTCATGAACATAAAAAAGAGGACAGCGAGATTTTGCAAATTATATCCTGTAGCCCCTTATCACTTTGTAACACAAAATTGGCAAAAAAAAATGTAGAAAACAAAAACACCATTCTTATTGACTAAAAAGCATTTTATTGGGTAGCGTGAAGCAGAACTTTAAAGGTTCAGGAATATTCCCATATGTTAAAATCCTTATTGAAATGAGAGTGAAGACGCTTAAAACTATTTCTGATTATTGAGATCTCGGAGATTTATTTGTTTTTGTATTGTCTTATTTTGAAGGAGAGGGAGGGAATAAGGATGTATATGTGTGGGCCTGCATGTGCTATGTGTCAAGCACTGTGCTAAGAACTCTGTACATATCTGTCTCATTTGATTCTCAAAACAACCCTCTGAATTATGGGTGCTATTTTATACTCAGGCAAACAGAGGTTAAACGATTTGCCCAGAGTCACACAGCTAATAAGTCCCTGAGGCCAGATTTGAACTTGGGTTTTTCAAATTACAGGCCTCTCACTTTCTCCTCTGTGCTTATTGAGCACAGAATCCAAAGGAAAAGGGGATTCATAGAGATAATAGGATAATCTTTTAAGTTTGCTTTTTTGTAATATTATTTTGGCAATTGTGCCAAATTGTAGTCTTCTAAGTTAGATCTATATTGGGCACCTAAATGGAGTATAGAGTGCCAGTCCTGTAGTCAGGAAGGTTTGTCTTCCTGAGTTCAAATCTGGTTCCAGATGCTTTGACCCTGGCCAAAAGTCACTTCATCCTGTTGTTTACCTCAGTTTCCTCATCTGCAAAGTGAGTTGGAGAAATATATGGCCAACTAGTGTAATATTTTTGCCAAGAATACCCCAAGATGGGGGTGGTTATGTGAGATCTGTAATCAACATGAGACTTTCTTTATAAATGGCAACAAAACCATATCCCTGAGCCCTTTTATTTTGGTCTTGTCTCCATCTCTTATCAGTAGAAATATATCTATGCCAATGGGGTCAGCTATAGATGTCTCTTCTGAGCACCAGTTCGATATAACTAACTGCTTATTGGACATTTCCAACTGGATGTTTCATGGACATGTCAAATGCAATATATACAAAGCAGAACTTATTTTCTTGATCCCTGAATTTATTTCTCATTTTTTCTGATCACCCAAGTTTAAAAATTGAGTCATTCTGATGTTTCACTCTCTAGTATTCCTGCTTAGTTAACAGACATTTGTTAATAGACTGTTTTGTCAGTGGCTGCAGACTAAAAACTTGTGAGAAAATAGCACCTGCCCTTTAAGAGTTTACATTCTAGTGAAAACAATATGTACATATTTCTGTGCAGACCAGTTACACAGAGGGATAAATATACTGAATCCTTAAAAGGAAAATGAGGGCCTAGTTGAATTTAAGAACAAATAAATTTATAATTGTGACATAGTCTATGTGGTTTTATTTAGTATCAAATTAGTACGCTCAACCAATGTGCATCAAGAGAACCATTGAGAATTTGGTTTTGGCAAGATGGAATTGGTGATAAAATAAGGGAGTAAGAGATTTAAGAGGAGAGGAGAAACATGTGGTTAAATTAGTTTTTAAGAGATCTAGAGTGGTATGTGTGGAAAGCTTAAGAGTAAAGAGTTGGCAAGGGCCTGACATTTAGTAAGGATTTGATGGCTTATAGATGACCGTGAAGACACATTATAAGGTTAGGATCATTAAAGCAGAGAAAGGAAAAAAAAATGATAGAAGACAATATTTAGATTAAGAAATTTTGGAGTGCTTGAACATGGAATTAGAACACTTGTGGAGGAAGGCAAGATGACAACTATGGCCACCCCTTATTTAACTAAAGTTCAGTAGAGACATCAGTTACAGGTTTGGAGCAAATTGAGAAACTAGGAATTAGTTGAAGAAACATCTTATTGCATGAGTCCATAAATGTGAGAGCAGGAATTTGGATGGTGAGGAAGACAAGTCAGACACTGAACTATTGAGAAAGGAGAAGGCTATTCTGTGACTCAATAGATAACGGTTCCAGATTCTGTATTGGATTTTAGGATGAATCTCAGAGGAGAGGTTGCTAAATGCTGGTAAGTAATAGAAAGCTTTGACGCTGAATTGAGTAATAAGGGTTATTTCAACTCTAATGCCTTTCTAGTGCCATCCCATATTATTCCTTTTCATTAAGCTATACTGTAGTTAGAGTATTTTATTCTCTGTCATCTTTTGTCTTCCAATCTTACTTTGTCTGCTAACTTCCTATTTGTTCTTTAAAATCTAGTTCTAGTACTACCCTCATGACCCCTCCAATTAATAACATCCTTTTCCTCTTTGGCTCTTATACAACACATGATTGACCACTTCTCATGCTTACTATTTAATGTATGTAGATTATAGTTATTGATATATGTGTTTTATCCCATTACTAGTCTATGCCTATAGTATGTTAGGTTAGCTAAGTTTTGTATTTTGCCCAGTTATTTTTCAAGGGTTTGGATTTGTTTTGTCTTTGTATCCTCAGGATCCAGCTGATCTTGCTTGCCATTTAGAAGATGCTTAATTAATGCTGCTATGAAAGGAAGTAATATGTACTAGACTAGAATGGTAGTGTGGAAATTGTGAAAGACTTTAAAGGTCAGATAGCTAATAAGCAAGAACCATTGGTCAAGCCTGTGCTTTTGGGAAAATAAATTTATTTGATGTGTGAAAAAGGGAGAGGGGAAAAATGTGAGACAGAGATTATTTAGGAGATTACTATAATAATACAAACAAGATTATTATATCTCATTTCTCAGCTCACTGATAGAATAGAAATGTTAGTATCACTGAAAATTTTTTTAAAAATATTGTTGTCAAAATGTTTGCAGTAGCCCTTTTTGTAGTGGAAAGGAACTGGAATCGGAGTGTCTGCTAATTAAGTTAGTATATGAATGTTAATGGAATATTATTTTTCTATAAGAAATGATCAGCAGGATGATTTTAGAAAGACTTTGCAGAGACTTGCACAAGAAATGTAGTTATAACTGGTTCATATTGTGTGCATATAAACCTAGTGTTGTTGTCATGTGGTTTAAAAATCAAAAGGAATTGCTTTTTTATTAAGTCTAATCTATACCATTTTGCATGAGATGCAGAGATCATTTTAAAAATGGAGGATTCCAAATAATATGTGAAATGTATCTGTTATTGCTATTTTCAGAGAAAAAACGGTGTGTATGTATGTGTGTGTGTGTATGTTGTATGTGTCTATCTCTGTGTGCACAGAAATTTGAATATTTATTCTTAGGTCACTCCGTTCATCACTAGTATAAATTTTAAGTTTTAGACTGCTATAGATAATTCATTTCATCATTAAACAAAATAAATGATATAATCATGTCTCAAAAATAAATTCTTTTAAATGGTTTCATTTTTAGAGATTTTAATTTTTGACAAATTAGTCAACGTGGATAGAAACTCAGAAAAATCCTTTTTGTCTGAGACAGCTGTGGAAAGATAATTGTTGTTGCTTATTATTTTCCAGAATAATGATGAAATGTATGCTTTTTCATTTGTGTATTTTTTTACTTTAAGAAAGAGATGACAAAGGCAAAATTGAGTATTTATGAAAAGTTGTAAGAATAATGGTTGGGACACCTAGGTGGCTCAGCGGATAGAGCACCAGGCCTGAAGTCAGGAGGACCTGAGTTCAAATTTGCTCTCAGACACTTAATACTTCCTAGCTCTGTGACCTTGGGCAAGTCACTTAACCCCAATTGTCCTTGCTAATTAATTAATTAGTTTTTCAAGGGCCTCTCAAATTTTAATTTAGACTTCATATAACTTTACTTTTAGTACTAGTAAAAACACAACATACTTGTGTTTTACTTAAAAGAGAGTTTTTAATAGTTTCTTGAATTTTAGATGCATGATTTTATTGCTTTCAGTTATTCTTTCAATATGACTAATATTGTATGATAATGTGAGCATGAATTAGGAATAATTTTTTTAAAAATCTTTTATCTTTTAGCTAATGGGAATGATAACAAGAAATTTAAAGGAGATCGATCTCCCTGCTCTCCTTCTCGTGTTCTCCATCTTCGTAAAATTCCAAATGATGTTACTGAAACAGAAGTCATATCATTAGGTCTACCATTTGGCAAAGTAACCAATCTCTTGATGTTGAAAGGAAAAAGCCAGGTATGCAATAATTAAATGCTCAAAATAATTTCTTTATGTTGACATTTTTATAGAACATATTTATTTTGGTGGTTCTTGCCATTACTATTTGAAGACTTTGATGTATACTTTCCTTATAAAATGTAAAACCACATAGTGTATAAATTTAAAATTTAAATCTAGTATTTCTTTTAATTCCCTCATAGGAAAAGAAGCGAAATAATTGGTATCTGATTTAGTAAATGAAGGAATTGATTGATGTCCAAAATATGAATACAAACAAATAAAATAATTTATATTATTGATACTTTGTGTAGCTAGTCTTTAAATGGGAAGGATTTGAGAAGGTAGAAGGAAGGAGAAGTTCCTAAAGTACTTTTATGTGTTCTGATCTTATCCCTAGAGTTATATTGAGTTAAACAGCCTCCACTCTAGTTGTTCCTTTTTAGCACCTAATTCACTTACTGCTTGACATTAGTATTTATTCACTAAAAAAAAAAAAGATTAAGAATTTTAATTTGATTAGAGTAGCTCTGTTGAGGAAAGTATTCTGCTATGATTTATTGTTATTTACATAGCTAATTATTTCAGGGATTTCCAACTATTATTTGGGGAAGGAGGGAAAAGATGGGATTGAAAGGTGCCAGAGAGTGATGGATATTCAATATATACCAATTCCCACCAACATTTCTACCTCTATTACTTCTGGTCTTTGCCCCCTTCCTGGCAGGAATTCCAGGACACAAGGAGGCTCATGCCAGAAGCTCTCTCCAACTTGAAGACAGGTTTACTAGTTTCACAAGGGCCTTTTAGTAAAAGTAAGGTCAGTAATTTATATATTTCAATCGCCATTTTTGCAAGAGCCTTATAATGAAGGTATTTTAACTTCTCTCATCCTCCAAAACCAAATAAATAATAAGACTAGGAAATGATATTACTTTATCAACTTGGCAACAAGCAGATTCCAGTCATGTGCAGTTCCATTCTCTGGTTCTTTATGTATATGGCACGAAATATATCTCAGTTGATTTCTAATTAGTAAATTGCTAGGCAATATAATTTTCTTTCTTTTTTTTAAAATAACTTTTTATTGACAGGGCAATATAATTTTTACTATACATTTAAATACTGAATTCTGAAGTTATTGTGAACTTTTTTTTAAAGAATCATTTCCAAATCATAAATCTAGTTGGTTTTAAGATCTCCTGTATCCTGGGAACTTTAATAAAGAGAATGAAATAATTATAATTTATAAATGTATTGCAAACTTTTAAATTTATTTTGTGTTGATTGTAGGCATTCTTAGAAATGGCTTCTGAGGAAGCTGCTGTTACTATGGTGAACTATTACACTCCAGTTACTCCTCACCTCCGAAGTCAACCTGTTTATATTCAGTATTCTAATCACAGAGAACTTAAGACTGACAATCTACCTAATCAAGCTGTGAGTATTTAATACTTTCACTTCAAAAAAATTAATCAGGGCATGTGGGATTAATTTAATTAAAAAAAATATATATGTGGATATTAATTGGCTTTGAAAAGTGGGAAACTTGCATATGTCTTTCTATTAGAATTAATGTTTAGATTTGAGGAAATAATTTTTTTTAGAAACATAGTTGAATTATTGTGTATGCCTTAAGACATAAGTCTTGCCTCATGTTAATAATGGGCAACTTTCTCATCTTTGAAGCAAAAGTGTTATTAGTTAACTTCACCTACTTTTCAAGCTTGTTGTGAAGATAAAATGAGACATCTGCAATAAATATTAGCTATTTGCCCAGAGATGAGAATGATTATCATTTTATTCTGGAAAGTCATAAAACCCTAGGTCTCCTGTGAGGCTAAGGAAAGCCATAATTTAGAAGATGGCAGATAATTTGTAATAATCTGAACATGGAATGTTTGGAGAATGGTTCTCTGGTATATATTTTACATGATTCAGCTCTGTGACATTGGAAACTTTCTTAGATTAGCAGTTAAGTTTTGTAATTTAGGCTGTTGAAGTGAGAACTCTTGAAAGATGTTTGTGAAGAATCTTTTTCCAGTCCATTTTTATATCTACAGAAACATTTAACCCCTTCTGTGGTACTGATATAATACAAAATATAATTATATATGTAAAATATATTATGTCAATAAGGCTAGAATTGAATCTCCTATGTGTTGAACAGAAACCCTTTTAAGAAGGACAGTAAATTTCTAATGGATATAACCTGATTTTTTTTCTTAAAAGATTTATTAGTTATCTACCATTTTAGGAAAAATGTTCTGTGAATTTTTGGATTGATGGAAATTTCTTTATAATGCCAGAACAATTAGTCATAAAGGGAGGAATATTCATTTGTCACAAGGAAATTTAAAAGTATATCGCAAAAAAATGAGAAAGATAGGGTGCTTTATGTAATATAGTAGAATATTTATAGACACACACACATTGATTTATTTTTTGCTTGGGCAGTTGGGGTTAAATGCTTGCCCAGGGTCACACAACTGGGAAGTGTTAAGTGTATGAGGCTAGACTTGAACTCAGGTCCTCTTGACTTCAGGGCTTGTACTCTATCCACTGGGCCACCTAGCTGCCTCAAGAGTTTTTTTGTTTTTTTAAAATATAACAAAGTATTGTGGGTTATTTTAAATCTTGTGTTTTGTTTTGGATTTTATTTACTCAATAAGCATTTGTTTAAGCTCAAGTTCATGCCATTTAAAATCTGTTTTTGAGAGGCATTGTGGTGTTATAAATAGAATGCTGATTTTAAAAGTCAGGAGAAGAGTTGGAGTAGCTGGGGTGGTACAGTACACTAGCCCTGGAGTCAGGAATATTTGAGTTCGAACCAGGTGTTAGACCCTTGGCACTTACTAGCTGTATAACCATGAATAAATCATTTAATCCAGAATACTTCAGCAAAAAAAAGGGGAGAGAGAGAGATAGGGAGAAAGAAATAAGAATTTGATTTCTATCTGTGATTGTGACCATGGGCCATTCTCTTGGCCTCCATTTTCTCATTTTTTAAAATGGAAGTGATAATACCCTCTTATTTTATAAGGTTGTCATGAGAATTATACTTTGAAAATATAAAAGTGTTGTAAAGAGGTCAGTTGCCATTGTCTTTTTTTCCCCCTGAGGCAATTGGGGTTAAATGACTTGCCCAGGGACACACAGTTAGGAAGTGTTACATGTCTGAGGTCAAATTTGAACTCAGGTCCTCCTAACTTCAGGACTGGTGCTCTATCAAACCGCACCATCTAGCTGCCCTACTGTTGTCATTTTTGAAGGGACCATTTTTAACTCTGAGGTCTTGAAAAAGCACTAAATGCCTTTAAAATTGTGTAGATTTCTTCGCCATGTAGTTCAAGTCCTCTTATTTTTTAATTGATTCTTGATTACAACTTCTTAAGTGCCTTTTCTACTTTTTTTTATATTGTACATGGAATGCTGAGATGGAATTGAGGATAAATAGTTTGTGATATTCAATGAAAAGAATAGATAATTATGGGCAGCTAGGTGGCAGAGTGGATAGAGCACCAGCCCTGAAGTTGAGGACCTGAGTTCAAATGTGGCCTAAATCTGGCCTAAATAACACTTAACACTTCCTAGCTGTGAGACCCTGGAGAAGTCCCTTAACCCCAATTGCTTCAGGGAGGGAAAAATAGATTTTGAGCTTCTTAAGGGCAAGGACTATCATTTGCTTCTCTTTGTATCCCGAATGCTTAGGACTATGTCTGACATAGTTGATGCTTAATTAATGCTTATTGATTATCTGAATTATTTTAAAGAAAAGATTGGTGTTTCTAACTCATAACTATCTGTTGTCCTCTCCAGAATAATCTGGTTTAGACTTAGACGTCATGCTACCTTTTCTGTAGCCTCATTTTCCCTTCCATTGCCTTTCTCTTCCCCACCACTGATATCATGGTGATTTTCCAAGTCATTAGATTTACCTCAGATATACTCAGGAAGTTATCAAGGATTTGTTTTAAAGAAATTCTCATTTCTAGCCTTCTTTTAAAAATGATGTGTAATGAAATGGTAATGAAAGATAATGAAATGACTTAATTGGGGTCTGATTAATTGATGTTGTATTTTACCTCTAATTTATAATGGAATCTTTAATTTTAAGACCATTTTGGTGTTCTGATTAATATTTTTAGATTATTTCTGTGAGATAAATAAGAAGTATTATCTTTTTCTAGACTCTCATTTTACCTTTAGAGAAAATGAGTCTCAGTATAAAGATTTTGAAGCAAGAAGAGATTTTATGTTTTTAAATTACATGTTTTTAAATATGAGGTTGAGAGAACAGAGGAATAAGTATATGTTATATTTAGTATCTTGTTACTTATTTTGCTTAGAAACAAACATTATTTGATTTGTTAGTAAATTTTACTATTTGGCACATTGGATGATGTTAAGGTTTAGATGGTAGTAAACAATTAGGATTGGGAGATTATTTTTTTAAAGGCTACTATCTAATGGTATCTATTCATTCTTTCAGTTAAAGTAAAATAAAAATAATTCCAAGGTAGGGAAATTGTCCCCTTGGACTACTTTCTCATCTATTATCAAAAAGAAATTAAATGATTTTTCTCTTAAGTTGAATAATCTTTTGGATTTTAACCAGAATTTGGGTGGACCTAACTTACCTTGCTCCCCTAACCCCCAAAGTATCTAGTATATAAACTGCTTTATAATAGTTTCTGCTTTACTTGTGTATTTATATATCTAATCACTGAATTTTTAAAAGAAATTCTCATTTTGGATTGTTTGATAGAGAGCTCAAGCTGCATTGCAAGCCGTGAATGCTGTCCAGTCTGGAAGTCTGGCCCTCCCTGCAGCCCCAGGCAATGAAGGTGGAGTTCTTCCAGGGCAAAGCCCTGTTCTTCGAATAATTGTGGAAAACCTCTTTTACCCTGTTTCTCTTGAAGTACTCTATCAGGTAAGGAGAAATAAGAAAGGGGGAATAGTACACAAATCTGATTTTGCTACTTGTTTCAGTTATTATCTGCCACATTTTGTTTTTTTAAAAAGTGTTTTTCTCCCCTCTTTTAAGAGATACTATTTCTTCAAAATGATACCTCAGCAGAACTCTTCATTTAGCAAAAAGTTCAGCTAAACAAAGAAAATACATAAATTGGACACAGTTTTGAGATCAATGAATTATTCTTAAATTCAAGAAATCCTCAAGAAACTGTCCCAATTGAAAAAGATGAACTACTGGTCACATGTTGAAAGTGTGGGATAATTATTGAAATCTACATCTTGCATATGTAGAGTAATTATGTCAAAAGAAGCTACTAGTAGAAGAGGAAAAAGCCTCGCACAGTTTGTACAGAGGATAGATGGTGATTTTCATCTCTGGAGCTTAGTATCTATATTGATGGGGTCACATCTATTTTAGTATATTATAATTTATCAGGTTTCATTCTTGTTATTAATTATCTATTTTTCCAAGTAATTGCAAAGTTCAGGCAATTTTGAGGGAAATTATTTAATTGGTTACCTGTGTTAAATGCATACTGAATATTTTGAGTAGCAACATCAACATTTTATTTCATCTAATGAATTAAGGCTTCTTTCTAGTTGGCAGTTAACTACATTTTATCAGATGTTGCTTCAATTGTAAAATGTTATTTCTAGTTCCTAATAAAAACACTGTTAGTTAAACAATATCTAATCATAAACTATTTTCAAAGAATGCCTGTACATATTATTACTTTTTAGGGAAACATGGTTTCAAAAGCAGATTTCACTATTTTTTTTTTTTTTTTTTTTACATATATATCGATCTGAACTTATTTTTATACTTGCTATTTTTTTACAAAGTTGTTTAGTTTTGATTGGGATATATGTGTGTGTGTGTGTACGTATATATATATACACACACACACACACACACACACACACACACACACGTATACCCACATACTTAAACACACACACATGCACACAGTTTATATATGTATGTGCCATATATAGAGTTCTAAGTTGTGTCCAAACTAGAATTTTTTTGTTTTTTGGAGCATTGAAAAAATGTAACTTACAAATGCTTCTACCCCTCCAATCTTTGCTTCAGCTCTCATGAATCAGCAATATCTATGCTAATTTTTCATTTGGCTATTTTAGACATAGCATTATGCTTACGAGAGACCAAACCATTTATCTTTCCATATCAGGTTAAATGGTATCTGAAAGTAATTATGGTGGCATTTAATATTTTAAAAAGGCAATAATATTAATAATATATAAAAGTATGTGCGATTTTTCCTTTATAAAAAACTTTACAAAATTTTTACAAACAAGTTGTTACCAAGGTGCTTATTGTTAGAAATATTTTAATCTCATAAGTCCTTTATAAGTAAATGCCAGTAACCTTTTTTCTTAGCAATGTTTGCCAAGTTGTATGTAAAATAAAATAGCCCACTCTTAATCTTTAATCCTTTATATGTGTTTAATGTGTGATTTATCCACTTTTTATCTGAAAAACAATTATTATAAGAGATACTTGGGTTTTATGAGTACATAAATTTATATACTGGCAAAAATAATATACTGGCAAAAAGTTTGTTGGTACAATTGGTACAAGTAAAAACCTGAATTGAAAAGGAAAAATTCTTACAGTAAATTCATTTGGATGATTTCAGATAAGCTGCAGTATGTTATAAAATATACCATAAGAATTATGCCTGAAGCTTCCATTAGTGTGATACTCACTGAATTAATAATAATTAATGAGAATTGAGAAACCCTGCCTTACCCAGCTGCTATGATTTCCTCAAATCTCACCATTAAGGCTACTGTTTGACATACATACATACATACATACATTCATACTTAATTATCAGATATCAGTGACTTTTGCTATTAATATAAGAATCTTTCAGGAACTTCTTTTGATTTCTGCTGTCATTCTCATAATTTAGGCTATGATCTTATATATAGATTATTTTGACAGCCTCCTGTTTTCCTTGTTTTCACTCCTCTTCTCCCCCCTCCCCCCTCCCCTTCATATAACCTTTAGGTTGTCTTTCAACTTTTTTATTCATATATTCATCTGTTTGGAAACTCATAATTGTTTCCTTTTTATATAGAGTTTAGTCCTAGTATCAAAGAATTCCTTCCTAATATGGGCCCACTCTTTTTCTTCCTGCCCCCATACATAGAAACTCTCCATTCCTATTAAAAATTGACTGGATGATCATTAGTCCAAATCTTTCATTTTACAGTTGAGGGTACTGAGCTGAAAGTGACATGTCACATAGGTTAATAAAGCAGTCAGATGTTACTGTTGCCTAAATCTATCCCACTCATTTTCACTTTACTATGGTTCTCTGATTCAGTCTTTTAGATAATCTGATTTTACCAATCATGCATCTTTCCTTCCTTCTTCTTTCCCACCTCAAAACTCCTATCTCTTGTTTTGATGTACTCTTTTTCTCCTAGCAAATATCTTCAAGCGTTCCCTAAACAAAATCCCAAACTTTCCTTTGACTCTGCTGTTTTCCCATAACTATCACTTTGTTTCTTTCTGTTCACTTTTAAATTCTACCAGTATTCATTCTTCAGTCCTGTTTAGTCTAACCTTGTCTGCCACCAGTTCTTACGGTTCTTTTCCATTGATCCACTTGTTGATAATTCCACAAATGACATTCTTATGTTTGCATCTTATTGTACTTAGCTTTTATAGTGTTTTTTGGTTTTTGATGCTGTTGACTCCTGATACTTTATGGTGCTTTTCCCTATATGTTGATTCCTCATCTTCTCCTTAAATGTAGTTATATCCTCCAATATCCTGTTTTGGGCCCTTTGATTTTCTCCTTATCCACACTCTTTATGGATCATCTCATTCACTCCAGTTATCTCCTACTAGAGATCTGTAACTCTGATCCAGAGCTTCAGCTCCATAATGTCAATGGCTTGTAGGATATCTTCACCAAGCTATCATCCATGTCCTAAACTCAGCCATAGTCCAGTCAAATAATATTCTCCACTCCTACCTCCAACAAACAAAAACAAAAACAAAACACCCATGCCTTTGTCTCATTGTTAATTTATGTTACTACTGGTATCTCTGTTTTTCCAGTGAATTTGCTTAGAAACTTGGAAGTAACTCTTAACTCATCCCTTTTCCCCTATTTCTGTCCCTTCCTGCACATTGTTCCACCCTTATCCAGTCATTTGTTTATTGTTTTTATGTTACTCTTCTACCACTGAATCTATCATAGTTTCGGGTTAGATCCCACTTTCATTGATGTACTGATCCTTTGCCAGTTTCTCTAATTATAATCTCATTTATCTCTCTTCAAATGCACACATTTTGGGCATTTTTTGGTCTCATAGTATGCACATTGTAGGTACATAGTATGTCTTTGGTAATGTTGAAATGAACATCAAGCCATCCCCTTTCTTGTTTCTCTTTTAGGAACAATCTGAGAAAAAAAGAAAATCATAGCAGCTAAATCATAAAATGCCCTCTCCCACATTTTCCTTTGCCATAATGTCTTATAGTCAACCTATAATTTAGTCTTGTGTACTCTGTAATCACCAATTTTCTTTACATAAGAGCTTTAAACATTTCTTGTCACCTTGAGTATGGGTTTAATGTACCTTTGGCCAAAGTTGTTACTGGAGGAAACTTAGTAGTAGTTTTAAAATAGGAAAATTTGTAATTAACATCATATTTTTAAGTAAAGAGATGTCTATAAGTCGCAATGTTTATTTTTTTCCTATACTTTATCCAGATTTATAATTTTTCTTTCAGATTTTTTCCAAGTTTGGAACAGTCTTGAGGATTATCACCTTTACAAAGAACAATCAATTTCAGGCCTTGCTTCAGTATGCTGACCCACTGAATGCACATTATGCCAAAATGGTAATCATGACCAAAGTTCTTTAAAATGAATAAGATGTTAAACAAAAGGTCACTTTATTGTTTCCATTTTTATTACTAATGTCCGAATTATTTAGTGTCTTCAGAATATGAAATTTGCCATTTCATGGCTCATTTGATTTGACTAAAATTGTTATTTTTGACATTTTCAATCAAAAATTGATATTTTGACATATATTTTGACATTTTTATTATAAATAAAAATATTTAAGCAAATTTTTATGTCTAACCAAATATTTTAGTTCTTGCTAGAAATTTCTTGATTTTTTTCTCCTCTATTTTTGTTTTTTTGACACATTTTTAGAAATATATTAATATAATTTGAAGTATATCAAAAATTTGGGGGGAAAGTTTGAAATATATCTATTTTATATATATATATATATATCTTTCTACCCTTATGTATAGTTAATGTTTAAAGGTTGTTGAATTGCTTTCTACCCTTATGTATAGTTAATGTTTAAAGGTTGTTGAATTGCTGCTAAAAAAGCACTATTCTAGTACATTGAGAAGATAACTTGCATTTGATTTTGTTCTAGATGAGTTTTATATAAACTAAAGAATAAGAGGATTTTAAATAAGGTAGTTTTAGGTATTCATCTATGTATATTAAAGTTTGCATTGTTTTACATCCGATATCTGATATGCTGTACAATTTTTTAAAACATTCATTTATCCTTATGAGATATGCTTAGTGGGTAGTATGCCTTCTTTAATCTTAATATATTTTCAAAATAGTTTTATTTCAGGATGTTTCCTGAATTATTATAGAAATGTTCATATTCAGCCCTGGTATTACATACTAAGTTACAAGTATATCACAGATTAAAAATTCAGCAACATTAATGATTTGTATTTTAATACAACATAACATCCTTCCAAAAAGGTCTTACTATGTAATCACCTTATATATTACATAATTGAAAGAATGTGTGTTTAAAATAAGAAAGTTTGCATCTGAAACCCAGCTCTGCTATTTAATATTTAATGATCTTTTCCCAAGTTGTTGGATCTATTTCTGTTTCAGTAAAATGAAGGGTTTAGATTAAATTCTAAGAAAGGAAAGAAGGAAACAAGCATTTATTAAGCTCCTATTATGTGTAAGCACTTGAAAAATATTATCTTATTTGTTCCTTACAACAACCCTGGGAAGTAGGTGCTGCTATTATCCTCATTTTTCAGCTAAAGAAATTGAGGTAGTGGGGCAGCTAGGTGGTGCAGTGGATAGAGCACCATCCCTGAAGTCAGGAGGACCTGAATTCAGATGTGGTCTCAGGCACTTAATACTTCCTAGCTGTGTGATTCTGGGCATGCCACTTACCCTCAATTGCCTCAGCAAAAAAAGAAAGAAAGAAAGAAAGAAACTGAGGTAGATAAGAAATTAAATGACTTTCCCAGTTATACTGCTAATACATGTCTTAACACTCTGACAAATCTGAACCAGATTTGAACTTGAATCTTCAAACTCCAGGCCTACTACCCTATCTTTTACATCATGTAATTGTATTTTTTTCTCTGAATCTTCTAGCTCTGAATCCTATTAACCTTCCTTTAGGATGTCTTCTTGTTAATAGCTAAATCAAGGGTATGTAGCTGTATTTGAAAGGATATTTAAGCTACAGAAAATTAGAAGGAGAAAAAAAGTAGCCTTTTCTCGCATTCTAAGATTCCCCCATTATCCAAAATATTTTAAAGATTCTTTGAGACAAGAAGATTCTGTGGCAGAATAATATAATTTGAACTTTATTTAACGAGCATCATTGAAATTAAGGATGAAAGTGTTTTTATCTCAGAATAGGTTTTGAACACAAAATTTGTCACACTAGATCTGGAGCTCTGTATAGTATGTAACACTTCCTTTCAAGAAAGGCAAGGACTTGTAATATTTTGGGGAGAGGAATGGAGGGAGTGATTTATAGATGAAGAAATTGAGCCTCACAGTAGTTGAGTGGTAGCATACAGCAAGTCCACATCAAAACAAACAAACAAACAGGTTGACATGTTAATTTTGTAATACCTCATATTGGTACCTTTTCTTCAAATCCTTTAGGCTCTGGATGGCCAGAATATCTATAATGCATGCTGCACTCTGCGAATTGACTTCTCCAAGTTAACCAGCCTTAATGTGAAGTATAATAATGACAAAAGCAGAGATTTCACTCGCCTTGACCTTCCTTCTGGTGATGGCCAGCCATCCATTGATCCTACTATGGCTGCTGCTTTTGGTAAGTAACTCTTTGTTGAATCACAAGAGAGCTACATACTGTAATACTGGACTGATAGTTTTCTTTACCCAGTGGTCTTCCTGTCAATTTGAAATTTAAAAAAAAATAGATGAGAAAAATATTACTTGATCATTTTGAGAACTGACACAATTATCTGAAATCTTTTTCTTTCATATTGCTCAAACTGGATTTATTAAGACATCTAAAAATAAAGGAAAAACCATATTGTACTCGTGCTAATCTCTGGAATTGATATTTCTGGGTATAGTTGGATTTTTAGATGAATTAATTTGATTTTCCTATTGAAATAATTTTTGATTTTCTTTCAAGTATCATTTTGAAATAAAGGCTTTTGTTTAAAGTAAAATCTAGCACAGCTTTTGCTTATTAAATTTTTAAAATTTCTATTTTATTTGAATACTTTTTTTTTTGCCTTCAATACTTATTTTATGAATCTCATTTACTAGAGTAATCCTAATTTACTAGAGCTATCCTAAGCTACTTCTGTAACAAGTGGTGATAGAAAATGGGATTGCAAAACAGTATCTAATATTCATGTTACCCATATTCATGAACCAATATTTATTTGTATCACAAGCACATAATGTTGAAGATTTTAACTATTGTGGTAGAATCTTATTAATAAATTTAAATGTTATGTGTGAGTTAGTATTTTTTGGTAATTCCTATATTATGTCAGTCATTTCAAAGTATAGTTTAAAAGATCCATAATTTACCAGAGGAGTATTGCTTGTTATGATATCTGATTCAAGATAATTTATCTATTCACAATTCTATAAAATAAACTTTCTGTATTACTGTCATATTAATACAATCTAAACAAAAATATAAGGAAAGCAGAAGTTTTATATTATGCTTATCTTATATGTAGTAATAATTTTTTCCCAGTTATTAACACTATTTTCATGGCAAATGACAATACAATTAAGTGCTGTGGAGTTATGGTTTATAAAATGGTAGAGATTAAATCATTTTTAAGAACCAATTTTGAGTTGATTATAATAATGAAAGGCAAAGAGTTGCAATTTGATGACCATAGATGATGATTAAATATTCATATTTTGTTTTGGACTGTATTTAAAGAAACGTATAGAATCATAGATTGAATCCATTAAAAATCATCTGGTTGAAACCCCTCTTTTAATCAATGAGGTAACTCATGTTCAAATTAAAAACATGAAATGTCATCGAGTATTAAACACATATTAAGTAGCAGAGCCTGAGTTCAAATATAGGTTTTCCAATTTATGAGTCCATTTTGGTATGTCTTAGACACTCCTCTGTGCTTGACTTATTTTCTACTAGGGTATTTCCACTAGAGCAGATGCCAATACATACATGTCTGTCTCCCTGCCTTTATTGAAAAGTAATTGTCCATGTTTTATGAATTTGTCAAAGAAGGTCTACCCTGTTTATTTGGCTTCATTTTCCACTATTCTTATTGTGAGTTTGTGAGTGGAGTGCTATCCCTCATTATTAGAAGTCTTGCTCATAATCTTTTTCTCTCCTACTTAACTTCTGTGATGACATTCTCTATTTTATTTCCGCTTTATGATTGTAATATGTTACAACCTACTTAGAACCACTTGGTCCTTGTCTATTTATTGCCTTTCTGGTGACTCTTACTTTCCATTTTTCTGAGACTGTATGTCTCATGATATTGTACCATCTCTCTGGGAAAAGTTACAATTTGAAATATTTACTATTGTGATATTTAGTGTCTTTTTGTTTGCTTATTTGTGCTTCTAAAAAAAAAGAAATTTGTGGTTTTCTTTAATGTAGGAAGATACAAATTGCTTTTTCATGTATTGTCATTTCTCAGTTTAAAGATTTCCTTCACTTTTATTCAATTAGTTGCCATAAGTTTAGGGGTGTGTGTGTCTGTCTGTCTGTCTGTCACTTTGAGATGGTGGGAATATAAACATTTATTTTAGATGATATTTTGCATTTTAGTAACATTAAAATATCACAAAAACTTTGCTGTTCCTCAGTAGGTAGGAGGGCATTCTTTTTTTCTCTGTAGTAAATATATGCTAAATGTGACAGGCATGAGTTTATTTTTATCCATTCCTGTGGAATACTCTTAGAGCATATAGCATTTTCATTGATAACTTAGTTGTTTTAATAGAATCAAGAATTTTTAGACTTGATTAGACAATTTGAACTGTAAAATTCTGAAGTTTACATAGTCTACAAAGAGGCTATAGTGAAATATGAATTATAATTGCAGATTCACAAAATTTTAGATTTGGAAAGAATCATAGAAATCATCTGGCCTCTTGCCTTCATTTTAGAGTTATGGAGTTCAAATCTCAGAGAGGCAGTGGATAGTACACAGTCACACAGTAAGTGGCAGAGTATAGCTATTAATCTTATATCTTTTGATTCCAAACATGTCCAGTACTCATTTCACTGTATTACATTTCACCCCAAAATGAAGATTTTTTTTGTTGTTGTTCAAATTCTTACCAGTCCACAGTGATATTTGCCTCCTTCAAAAGCATAGCACTATCTAGATAGTTATTTTTGAGATTTGATTAATCTCTCACCTTTGGGGTGAATAAACACTTGGATGCAAATCCCACCTATGGCATTTACACGTGTGTGAGTCATTTAATCTCTCCAAGATTTCCTTATCCTGTAAAATGAGGACATCTGTAATACTTTCCTTTTTGTAATAATGTAATGATGAAATGAGATAGAATATAAGATCCTCAGAATCAGAGAATGTTTTTCATTTTGTTCCTAACATCTTATGTGCATTGTACTTGTTAGAATTAAATTTTATATGGAGACAGTAAACTCATGAGAGAGGAGGACAGATGTTCAGGGATACCTCAATATGAGATGGGTAATAAGAACCTGCTGTTCCCTCTGATGGTATTTGCTCATTTCTCATCATGTGAGCATCTTGAGTGAGTGTGATTATAGAATCTTCTCTTCACTGTGCCCACAGAATAAGCAGTCTGTTCATTCAATAGAAGTTGGTTGAGCTGCTTGGGAATATCCGGGAAAGAACCTTTTTATTTTTTCTAATCAATTAAAAAAAATCTTTGCTATGGTATCTTTGACTTGTACCTTCTCACATGGTGAAGAAGAAGAATTAGCTATGTGATGTAATGATTTAATAGACTTTCAGGAAAATCTTTCCCCTCATCTGTTTTCCTATGAATTAAAGTTGTTGCCTATTTCTTGTTTTCCTCTATTTGAATCTTGGTTTCCATATCTCTTCTGATAACAAATTTGTTGAGTAGTTAAAAATAAAATTTTCATTAACCTGTTTTCCTAAAAACCATTTCAGAACCAGTTACTCTATACAAATTGCCTTCTTTTAAAGAGTCCCTTTCTAGCTTCAAATATTAAAGATACTGTTTGTTTTATTTAAAGGGTTTTCAAGGCTAGTTCTCATGCTGACTGCGCTAATACCCAGGACACCCCCGAGTCAGCCAGAGTCAGGATAAGCAAAAGTCCTTAGTATTTATTCTTGGTCTTTAGGGAAAGAAGTGAACAGGATGGAAGCAGAATTTCTGCAACCGTCTTCTTCCTTATCTACCGCTAAAGTGACTCTGGCTCTCTTACTCCATCCCCTAGTCCCTCCTACAATCCTCTGTATACACCAGTCATTGAGCCAGCACAGGATAGTGGGAAGGACCATTTTCCAAGGATATGCTCATAGTATTATTGTCCAATCAGTAATTAGCCCTAAGTGTTTGAACTGACCTCAGTGCAACGACTGAAGAGTTTCAGCCCTCTACAAGTTCTGAATATGTCATTTCTGTCTTAGGGACCATTATCAATTTGTATTTTTCAGAGTTTTATTATTGCCCAGAAACAGCATGATAATAGGTAATAGGACCTAGAGATCATTAGTCATTGAGTCAGTAAACATTTCTAAGTGCCTACTATGTTCCAGATATTGTGTTAAGTTAAAACACCTAAAAGCAAATATTCTAGTTCTCAATGAGTTCATAGTCTTGGTACCTCTAGATTTAGAGAAAAGCTTCTCATTTTTAGAAAGAATAGTGTTTGTGCTTCTGTAGGGTCATTAGCTATTTCATTGGAGAATCTATTAGTATCCCATGAGAGATAATCTCAAGTTTACCCCCTTAGTTTCAGCTTGAATCTCTAGTCAAGTTTTTAAGAGCATATTACATGCCAGTCTCTTATACTGGGAACTGTGAATATAAATATGTGGAACAGCAGTATAGAGGGAGTAAGATATCCACTTTTCCCCTCTGATGTTCAAATCTGTGACGACCCTAGCACCCAGGACACCCCAGAATCAACCAGAGTCAGGATAAGCAAAAGTCCTTAGTCTTTATTCTTGGTCTTAGACGCAGGATGGAATAGAATGGAAGCAGATTGTCCGCAACCGCCTTCTCCCTCGCCTACCACAGTGTGTCCCTCACTTGTCTTACTCCACGCCCTAGTCCCTCCTACAATCCTCTATACACCAGTCATTGAGCCAGTATGGATAGTGGAAAGGACCATTTTCCAAGCATATGCCCATAGAGTATTGTCCAATCAGTAGTTAGCCTCAAGCTCTCAGCAGTCCCTACTTCAGTGCATCAACCCAATAGTTTCAGCCCTCTACACAAATCCATGTGGAAATTTGTTTACACATACACATACACACACACACACACACACACACACACACACACACACACACACCCTATTATCTTTTTTAGTTGAATTTCATTTCTAAGTCCCCTTTTCAGGAAGTCATATTCTATCACTTATATGTTAGTATATCTCAGCTCTCTGTCATGGGTCCTCTTGTCTTACTCGCTCTCTAACTTCAATTTTCTCTGTGATCTTCAATCAAATATCAAAAATCCTGAACTTGGTGAACTTAGTTCCAAATGCCAGCTCTGCCACTTATTTTCCTTGTGACCATGCAAAAATCACTTAATTGGACCTTAGTTTCCTCATTTGTGAAATGGAAGAGTTAGATTTGAGTTCTTCATTTAACATTCAATCACCCAGTTCCCGTGCCTGACTTTTTTGCTTATAACAGTTTTTAAAATATGTATTTCCCCCAATTGCATGTTAACACAATTAAAAAAAAATTTTTTTTAAGTTTTGAGCCCCAAATTCTTTACCTTCTTTCCTTCTTACATCCCTTTTTCTCCCATCCCTAAAATTGTAAACAGGTTTTATACATGTGCAGTCATATAAAACATTTCCATATTAGTCATTTTGTACAAGAAAACTCCCAAAAAAGAGGGAGAGAAAGTGGAAAACTAGCATATGTTTTAGTCCATATTCAGACAACATCAGTTCTTTCTCTGGAAACAGATATGCTTCATCATTAGGCCTTTAGGATTGTCTTGGATTATTGTATCGCTGAAAATAGAAATAAAGCAGTTCTTTATTATACAATATTATTATTAATGTGTACAACATTCTCCTGATTTTGCTCACTTCATGTTGCCTCAGTTCATGTAAGTCTTTTAAGTTTTCCTGAAATTCACCGGCTTGTCATTTCTTATAGCGCAATAATAGTCCATCACAATCATATACCATTTCCCAATTAATGGGTAGCCCTTTGATTTCCAATTTCTAGCCACCACAAAAAAATCTGCTGTAAATATTTTTATACAAATAGGTCCTTCTCTTCCTACCCCATCCTCCCTTTTTTAGATGTCTTTAGGATATAGTTCTAGAAGTGGTATTCCTGGATCAAAAAAATGTGTTCGTTTTTATAGGCCTTTGGGCATAGTTCCAGATTGTTTTACAGAGTGATTGGATCAGTTCACAACTTCACCAGCAGTACATTAGTGTCCCAGTTTTCCCACATCTCCAAAATTTAGCATATTCTTTTTTTTTTTGGGGGGGGGGTTCATATTAACCTATCTGATAGGTGTGAGATGGTATCTCAGAAGTCAAGTTTTTAAGAGCATATTATATGCCAGTCTCTTATACTGGGAACTGTGAACACAAGGGCAAATCCTTACAAGGAGTTTGTGTTCAAATGCAGAAAATACATATACAGTGTAAATATAAAGTTAATAAATACAATTATGTACAAAGTAAATACAGCAACTCATTCATAAAGCATCAAAAATTTACAAACCACTTTCTCATAATACTGTTTCCCTGGTAGCAATCTCCTAGAATGGAATATTCTTTCCTGGAATGGAATATTGTTTCCTGTTTCTTAAGTAGACAATTATATTTAAATCATGTGTGCCAAAATTAGGTCTAGATCTTTGATTTTATCATTTTGGGTCATTCCCAACATGGAAACTCAGAATAAACATAAACTCAGGAATTGCCTGAGTCATTCACTGCACATGGTTCCATAGCTAGTTAGTGTCAGAAGTGAGACTAACCCACTTGACCCCACAGCCAATCCTCTAAGCACTGTCTTATTTCCTCTTATGTGAAAATTTACATATACTAGTTGGCCTCTCATTTCCAGTCTCTTCCTTTTTGCTTCAGTTTATAAAACAAAATAACCTACCCTCAGGCATTTAGTTGCACTGATTCTGGATTTTCAATTATATGGCAATAGTCCCAACAGGAAAATTCTCTTTTGTACCTATTCCTTGGAAGGTTCTATTGGCCAGAGTAGTGGGGAATTGAAACCCAGGGTATGGAAGGAGATGAGAAAATGCAATTTTTCCAGGAAGTATTTCCATGTTTTGTCTCCATCTCCATGAAAATTGGGATAACAAAGGCACTAGGAGTCATTTTGTGAGTCAAGCACCTTACCAATTCTTTAAAATTGTATTAAAAATTTAAACATGTCAATACTTGTGAGTAGGAATTGTTTTATTCTTTATACTTGTATCTCCATCTCCAGTCTAATACAGTTCCTAATAAAAAACAGGTGCTTAATAATATTAACCCAAAGTGTGGATCTTCATTTGATGCTTTTTAATATGCCATGAAAGGGAACTGGACTCTGAACTCTTTCTTCTGAATAGATAAAAATAAAGGGGTAGCTGTCTGTGTGATTAGAAAAAGGTTTCAAGGTGAGTGGGGTTGTCGGGTCTATCATAGCTGTTTTTCTGTGTGGGACTATTTTTATGCCACTGGTCAATATTAGTCATAATTATATTATTTGATAATTATCAAAATTAGTCATTTTATACAAGAAGTCTCTAAAAAAAAAAAAAAAAATGGAAAGTGGGAAAAAAAAAGCATGTTTAAACTACTACCTTCTGCAACTCCCTGCCCCTCTCATTGCTCAGTGAGATCAACGTTGCTCTCCTGGGATGATTAAAGCTTCAGTTCTTGTGTTTCTTCATATAAACATATTTTTTCCCTTCCTACTAATATATTTCACAGTGGCTATTATACAGAGTAAAATAGATTCACACATACACACACACACACACACACACACACACACACACACACTCCAAAACACTTTAAAAGCTATGAAATATTAATATAAATTTAAAATCATGTATTTATTAGCTATTAATATTTGGGCTAATTTTGTTGCTGTATTTTATGAAGTCTTTACTTCCTACTTAAACTTAAATTTTTGCTGTATTATAAATATCTAGATGCAATAATTTCCATTTAGGGAATTATTTAAAAGAAGCTATGTAATTAGGGAGAAATATCCCTAATTTGAAGTATCTTTTTTTTAGAGAATGGGGTTAGAAGGAAACTCCAAACTACAAATAGGTGCAGTGGATAGATTGCCAGACCTTCATCAGACTCATTTTCCTGAGTTCAAATGTGGCATCATATATTTTCTATCTGCATGATCCTGTGCAAGTCACTTAACCCTATCTACCTCAGTTTTCTTATCTGTAACGTGAGCTGGAGAAGAAAATAGTAAACTGCTCCAGTATTTTTGCTAAAAAAAAAAAAAACAAAAAACAAAAAAAAAACAAACCACCCAACTAGAGTCATTAAGAGTTGGACATAACTAAAATGATTGAAGAACAAAAATTGTGATTTTTAAGAGACCTAATTATAGTAAAAGATCTTTGAGTGTAGCTGCTATCATTTCTTGTGGATTTTTGCTTACTTGATGATTGTTTTAACGAAAGTGCCCAGGGTTCTAATGGTATACCATCAGATGCCTGTCATCCCATCTATTCTCCTTATAAGGTATTCTTTGTCATCATCCTATGGACTTCATTTCAGCTCCTGACACATGCTAGTTACATAGAAGGTTCAATAAGAGGTGATAGATTTCTGGCCTAGCTCATAAAAGCTTTTTAGACCAAAATTTAGCTGAATTAAAATAGTAGTGACTCTTGACAAAAATTATAGTCTTCTCCACCTGGCAATTAAGTTGGTTACCTCTATTAGAAAGGCTTTAACTATAGCAGTGCCTTTATAATAGCAACCACTTATTTGAACAGATTCTTCATAAATTGTGTTCATAAGTTGGGGAACTAGATATGTAACGAATTATAGAATAGTAGATTGCCACTGTTTTATAATAGTTTTGCCAATAGATTTGTTTGTTGAAGGTATTATATTTGCTTTTATTGTTTTCTTCCATTAGGTGCACCTGGTATAATTTCCTCACCATATGCAGGGGCTGCTGGATTTGCCCCAGCCATTGGATTTCCTCAAGCTACAGGTATCTTTATTTTTGAATTCAAATCAATATAAAGATAGGTATACAAATTAAGTAGTTAACCTTATTGTATGTATTCTCATTTGCTATTTATAATCATTGTATTTAACTTGTTTCTATCCAAATTTAGCTTGAAACTAGAGTTCTTCTTGCTTCATTGTTGTTTTCAAGCAGTTTCCAGGGCCCTTCATTCAGGTTCTGGATGGTAGTTGCTGATAAATCAGCTTTAGGAAAAGATCAGATTGCACAGATGAGGATTGATTATTGATTGTAGTTTCTATGAATGTTTATATAATAGTTCTGCTTGAATCACAGCATCAGAAAACTGTTTCTTTTGGTAGATTTGGAAAGAAATGTACAAATGCTCATCACTTTTTTTAGGGAGTATTTTTCCCTCTAGTCATTATCATTTGGTGAGAGAAATTTCTGGGTCATTTAATAAATCCTTGTTTATACTTCCCAAATATCATATATTAGAAGTCCCAATTTTATTTTAGGAGAAATGAAGTTAATTCACTTCTCCCCCTTTTCCCCCATGTGCTTAAAAATGATGCTAATAGGTTGCCTGATGTTGGGATTGATGGTCTTTAATCATAACTAGGTGTATGGTGTTCAACACTTTTCTTCAGTTGCTGTAATTTCTCAACTGATTGTGATATTTGTTCTTTCTTTAAATAGTTAAGCGTTTTAGTATAGTGTGGCCAAATCTAAAGTTATTTCTATCACTGGGCTTTGTATAGCTATTGAAAGGTACAATCTTTAATTTTCAGACAGGAATTGCTAAAATGCACTAATACTTTTCTACAGCCCTTCATTTTCTGACCACTGTTAAAGTTGCTTAATATCTTTCATGCCTTTTCCTTTCATTTATGAGAGGTTTGGTTCTTGGAATTCAGACTTTTTCTAGCAAAGAAGTGTAATGGGCTGAGGCTCAAATTGTTGCACTGAGGTCCCAAGCACATGAGGCTAAATAGTAATTGGGCCATACTCTATTAATATATAAGCTTGGAGAAAGAATGGCCCCCGCCCACTCTTTATGCAAGTCCTGATGTGTTGTATAGGAAATGACGATTTTGGTGGGTGGAGGCAAGGGAGTGGAAAAGGAAGGGGAAGGAGAGACTGCTTGTATTGCGATTGAGACTGCTTTTCAGCTCAGATCCCCCTCTGTTAGCTGGCTTCCTGTCGCAGCTGCCCATATTGCTATCGCAATCCTTATTCACCTCTTCACTTCAATAAAGATTGAAGATTTTTTCCTTAACCTGAATTCCTGACTCCAGCTGATTTTAAATACATGGTCATTACAAAGAAGAGTGAATTTTATTTTTCAATTATGTTTTTATTAAGCAAACTTACCCTATAAAAGTAAAGTATTGTTGATTCTTTGTAAATCTTTTAGTAGTTGTAATTGATAGTTTGGTTTAATGAAAATTATACTTGAGAAAATTATGAATTGGGAATAAGTAACATATTAAAGGAAGTTTTGAAATGAAAGCATTTTGCATCTAGTGTTAATAAACATTCTTTTTACATTGTGAATACTAAGGCAAAAAAAAGAAGGAACAAAATTATAGTATTGAAATTACAAGATTGGAAAATTTAAGCTTATTATTGGAGTAAGCAATCCTCTTTTTATTGAAGTTTATTAAAGAAAATGGATAAATTTTGTCCTAAGGAAAGGTTGATGGAAATTAACAATAAGATTAAAATAATTTTACAAGTATTCTTTTTGGATAAATTTGGTAAAGTATTTGAACTAATAGCATTTTATATTTTTCTCCTACATAATACAATGAATCTTACTCTGAGGCAGTTAAGTGTCTCTCATTTAGAAGAAAATATTAGGTCTACCCAATAACAGGTTACTTTCTGATACCTCCTGTGCTTTGAACACATCCTCTTCTCATCTCCATCTGTTGAAATCCTTTTACTTAAAGAGCCAGTTAAGGTGCCACTGCTTTCAGGAAAGGTTCTCTGCTTTATGCATCCATATAGATGCTTAGAAACCCACTTTGAGCAAGATCTGAAAGTGATCTCTTGCTCCTTTTAATTTCTTAGTATACTTTTAAGGATCTCTTCTCCTATGTCTCTCTTACAGTCCGTTTTTTTTTCGTATCATGTCTATTCCCCTGAGCAGATGATTAGCTCCTTCAGGTTAGGAATTTATATACTAAAATATAGAAATGTTTGTTCTATGAGTAACTGCAATAGGCATGGCCCTCAGGTACATGGGAAAAAGTCAAGTGATGATATTGGTAAGATCTTATTGTATCCTCCCTCTCTTCCTTCTTCCTTCTCCTTTCTTCCTCTTCTTTCTTCCTCTCCTACCTTCCTTCCTTCCTTCCTTCCTTTCCTTCTTTCCTTCTCCTTACTGTATCCTTCCTCCTCTATCCTCCTCCTTCTTCCCTCCTTCTCTTTTTCCTTTCTTTCTATATAAATTATTAATTGCTCCTGATAATTAGAAAAATGCAATATATCTGATATTTTTGTAAAGGTCTTTCAGTTCCAGCTGTTCCTGGAGCTCTTGGTCCTTTAACCATCACAACCTCTGCTGTCACTGGAAGAATGGCAATTCCTGGGGTTCCTGGTGTACCCGGAAATTCTGTTCTGCTTGTCAGCAACCTCAATCCTGATGTGAGTTAAAAAAGCATTATATGTAAGAAATTCAAGAAGTGTGATAACTTGTGTATATATAAGTATATTCTTCAATTTTTTTAAATTAAATTTTTAAATGTTGTAAATCAAATTTAAATTAAATAAAAGCAGCCATTGTCAAAGCTAATATGGTAGAAGAGTTTGACTTTTTTCTTTTTTTTTCTTCTCAACTTAGCTAGCCTAGTTTTTTAGCTTTGAGTTAAAGACTATACCATTTTTAAAGCATATTTACTTTAAAAGAATCTTTCAAGAATTCATGTTCTGATCAGGTATAATAGCCACTTCTAGACTTTCATAAATCAACATGAGGGTAGGGAGATGGGAATATAAATCATAGTTGATTAAGCTATGTTTTTATCTTTTAAGATTTGGTTCCAAAATCATTCTTTGTGTTTGAAAAAAAATTCACATAAAATATATCCATTTATCAAATGCTGTTAATCAGTATCTAAACAACTGTTGAAATTTAATAGAGTCTTGTTTCTGTTAGAGGTTTTTTTTTTTGTTTGTTTTTTTTTGCCATTCGTTCAGTTAGACTTAAAATTTGCATGCAGTTGAAGTTTTGTAAAATGATTTTATTTTGCAGTATGTAGAGCCATGTTGCATTATTCCAAAATTGAAAACCTGTTTTAAGAAAAAATTTTCTCTGTAATAATGAGATTCTTGAAAGTTTTTGTTATAACAGTGGCTTAGGTAAGCGTGAAGGATTTTGGAGACTATCTTATTGTTTTGCTGTTTTATTTTACACGCACATAAATTTTGGCAGATTTTTAATAATCTCTTTAAACATTTCCATTTGAGAGATTGATTTTTTCCCCCCCTCCTTTTCTTAAAAACAGGCTATTACACCACATGGACTTTTTATCCTGTTTGGTAAGTTCATTTTTATTACATACAATAATAAAACTGAAAAAGAGAAGTTTGGACTAGCATCATCACTCACTTGTTTGAAAAGCTGGATTTGTCTTTTAAGGCTATCATTTTAGCCTTCAGCCTTTAAAAAAAAAAAAAAGATATGGATGCATTTGTTTTAATTTCAGGGGCATCTGATAGGATTGTTGAGAATCTACTGACATGAAGGGGAAAACTTATAGTAGAAATAGTAGAATACTATTGTTTGTGAAGGATGACTCATAAAACAGTAGAATTTTTAAAATTTGTATTTAGTCAATGTTAAGCATTTACTGTTTTATAACTTTTTATAGTAATTTTTAGTGTCTAGCATGTATAGTGTTTTATTGTATTTAAAATACATTATGTATTAAAAAAAATTTCAGTTTCTTGGAAATAAAATTGAAGCGGATGACAGTTTTAAAATTATGTTATAAATGATCAGTTAGATAAATTTAAATATTCTTGTTATAAGAAATTAAAGTTTATATCAGTATGTACTTGAAAAGTTAATAATATTTTTAAAATTTCCACAGGGGTGTATGGTGATGTACAGCGTGTGAAGATTATGTTTAATAAGAAAGAAAATGCTTTGGTTCAGATGGCAGATGCAAATCAAGCTCAACTAGGTATTAATAAATGGATTGTATTCATTTGTTTACATTGTACAGCTGGTTTCAGATACAGTAGTATTAATAGTAAAATTTTACAAAAATAATAGCATCAGATTTTACTTTTTGGTTTTGTCTTAGGTAAATCTTAATTGGTGGCATTATATGTATACAGGGATTTAGGGCCATCTTATTTAATCTATTCTGTCCAGAAATGCCTTTTTTCCACATCACTGGCGAAAGTGATAATCAGACTCTGTTTAAAAGCCCTTTGCACTTGGGAGGAGTTAGAATTGTTAGAATTTTCTCTTGCATCCTGCTCGTGACCATGCCCCTGTAGCTTCTGCCTTTTTCTTCCAGTTCTAGCTTCTGCAGTCAGTTGAGGAAAATGTTTAAGCCACTTGCATGTAGATATCAAGACCCTGTTAAGTCTTCTTTTCTACAACCTAAACAACCTAATTTCCTTTAGCTGACCACTGGTGTCAAACTCAAGGAAAAATAGATGGATTTGCTTATTTTGTTAAACATTTTCCAGTTATATTTTAATTTAATTTCGGCATCATAATAAGTTTTGCAGGCTTACTGTGAGTTTGACACTTCTGGTGTTTAGGTCTTTCACAATCTGATCACCTATGTCCTTCTTAATGTCCTTTCTATGATATTGTAGATGTGGCTTGACCAGAATAGACTTTCTGAGCTATCTCTTCCCATATTCTAGATATGTTCTTCCGTTAAACACTATTGTACTCATTGAGATCTGAGTTAAATTTATCTCCATGTAAATTGTCTTTGTACTGAGAGTGATGATTTTTTAATAAAAGTTAAGATCAATTTAAAAATGACTTCCCTTTAAAATTTTTAATAGAAGTATTTTATTGCTCATATTCAGCAAAATTTAATTGGTAATAATTCTCCTTTTTGGTAATAACACAAAAAGTGTATAGTTCAGTCCTCTATTGGTTTCTTTTTGTGGAAAGATTTTCTTCCATTTTAGCATTCAGATGTTTTCACCTAAATTATTTATATAGTTTTATGAAAGCAATAGTTTTTGAGAGTAAAAAGACCTGATACTACATGAGAATGCTTGTTTTTATAGCAATGTTGCTTTAAAACTTTTGCATTTGTTCAGTAGTGCAAAAAACTATAACTGCATAGTTCTTTATCTAAATGTTAAGAAATTCCGTTTATGAAAGGAACACAAAATTTTTTTCACTTTTTACATTCTCACTAAAAGGTAAAATTATTATTAACAACAAAGATTCATAAAAAGCCTTTTGTTACCCTTGTTAAATTCTATTCAATCTTTGTAATGAAATACTTCTATAAATGTAAAATAAGGGAAAGGACATAATTTTTTACTTATCTCAACTTTAAAAATCATCACTTTGCAGTCAAAGTCCTAAACAAAAAGATGTGAGACAGATTAATTCAATTTGTGACAAGTATAATAATGCCAAAAAGACACAAAAGTGTAAGGTCATATCAGTAGTTATCTTGGTAATCGGTTTATGGAAGACATGAAATTAGGAGACAAAATTGGTAATCAGAAATATCATAGTTTTAATGTAAATGTTGTTTTGAGTAAAATTTAATGTTGATAAGGAAGAATTCTAATAGAGAAGTTAATCCTACCATACTATGCTGGTCAGACCCCATCTGAAGCTAGCATGAAATTGTGAATAAAAAGCATTATGTGCCAAGCATTGGCTTTCAAGAAGCTTACAATCTAATTAGGGAGATAACACATACAAGAAAATTTAGCTCCAGAGCTAGTGACAGATGACAAGATTGGAGGTCATAAAACTTCGCTGGAAGCAATAAAGTTTGACTCCTTTCTCTTGGAAGGCAGTGGGAGCCCAAGTGATGAGTAAGAAGACTGGATAGATTCTAATGGAACTGGAGAGATTTAACTTTTATTAGAGAAAATTTAGAAGTTTGGGGATGAGTGGAAAGTGAGTGGGATTGGTGATAGGGTGAATCATCTTGAAATAGTGCTTAGGTTGTTATGTAGAAGAATCATTAAATTAAAAAATTTTATCTGTGATCCAAGCATCTATATAAGTATGAAAGTTTCAGGAAGTTGTGCTTCAGTTCAGCAAAAGGAAGAAAATCAGATCATAGATTTAGAGCCCCAAGGAATCTAATACAATCCTTTCATTTTACCAATAAGGAAAATGAGACCCAGAGAGTTTGTGATTTATTATAGTTCCCACAAGTAATAAAGGTAGGATCAAATCCCAGGTTCTCTGACTCCAAATCCAGTATTGTTTTCATAACACCCTAGTGCTTTCCCTTTAAATGTAATGAATTGCTTTGCAAAGCAATTCCTCCCTGTTTTGGAAGTTTTCGGAGTATGCCTGGGATAATTTTAGGAAGGAATTTTAGATATTTATTAGGAAATTGAATTAGATGAACTTCAGTGATTCTTATAAAACTGAAATTTGTTAAATCTATACTTAATTTTGAAGTGGCCTTTTTATGCTTTCAAGATCACTTTGCATTTTGCCACATCTTCTTTCGGCCATACACACCTTTCTCATTCATGGGCATACTTGGGAGACTGAACTAGAGCATAAGAAAAATTATATGGCTTTTGACAGAATATAACTTCAAACTCTTCTCATACCGAATTTGATTTTTTCCTCCCTTGATGCTAGCCATAAACCACTTGAGTGGTCAGAGACTTTATGGAAAGGTGCTTCGTGCTACTCTGTCGAAACATCAGTCAGTCCAGCTTCCTCGTGAGGGCCAAGAAGACCAAGGTTTGACTAAGGATTTTAGCAATAGTCCTTTACATCGTTTTAAGAAGCCTGGGTCTAAGAACTTCCAGAATATCTACCCACCATCTGCCACCCTGCATCTTTCAAACATCCCGTATGTAGCTAATTACTTGTTTAATCACTTTATTTATGAAATATTGGTTTTTGTTTTAAATGTAATTGAAGAGAGTTGGTAAATTTTGAAATTGCTTCTGGAAGATCACTTATCTCAGCCTTTAACTGTTTATGGCATGTTAAATGGTATTTTGAAAACATTATTTCCATAATAAACAAATAGGTTGTGAATAGGTTTTTTTATTAAATGTGTGTTAAATCTTTTTGTTTGTTAAATGGTTGGGTAATTGCAGGATCCTGAAATAGCTAACCTCTTGATTCTTAAAAAGCATAAACTTTTTTTAGTTATTGTTCTGTTGGTACATATCCATCACTTAGAGAAAATATTAGCACTTCCCCTCTCCCCTTTGTATCTATAATAATACTGTTAAAATTTAATTAACTGTTTTCCATCAACTAGTTTGAGTAGCATAGAAACTGTTTAATATGCTGCCACTCTATAGGTAAGGTTGGGAAGCTTTTGCTTTCACTTATCTTTTTCTTATATTCCACTCATGATTGTTTTTGAGTGACTTGATACCTGATACTTGAAACCTCCTCTTTCAAAACAGATTCCAGAATCAATTTCCCTCAATCTCATTCAATTGTATTTGACTTTTGAAATAATATAGTGTTCCCTTTTAGTGGAACATAGTTTAGTGAATTTAGGAAATTAAAAATATTCAGGTTTTAAATCAAATTGACCTTTACATTTTTCTTACCCTTCCCTTGAAAAGCTAGACATTTGGCTGAAGTTTTTCTGTCTTCTAGCACTCACCAGAGTAATACACACACACACACACACACACACACACACACAGTAGACCTTTAATAAAATTTTAATGAATTAATGAATAAAATAGTCCATTTTTAATAATTTGTAGTGATTGGGTTTTTCCTCACAAAGATGAGTTATTTTCACCTTTAAAATTTTTTTAAAAGTATGCTTGCCTTTCCATAGAATTACATTTTATTTTAGTAAGTTTCTGAAGAGTACATATGAAGTATGCACAATTTTCCAATTTTTGACTGCTTAATAATGAACATTTATTCAATTGAATGAATTCAGCTATACTTATTTTTAAGACAAATCTACTGTTTAGATTGGTAACATGTGTTTTTTAAAACTTGTCTTTGACTCTATCTTTTCAAATAGGTAAATGCCTAGCTAGATGGCACAGTAAATAAACACTGGGCTTGGATTTAGAAAGACCTGAGTTTGAGTCTTGGCCTCGACACTTAATAATTTTGTGACCCTGGGCAAGTTACGTTTTTCTGTTTCATCATTTGTAAAATGAGAACAATAATAGTACTTTGTGCATCATCGTAAGGATCAACTGAAAAACTATATAAAACATTTTGCTTTATAAAAGTGTTCTTAATTAAAACTATGATTCAGGGGCTCTTAATTATTTACCAAGTTCCTTGAACAGTGGCAGTAGACATAAAATATTTGATTGAATTGCTACTTTCAGAAAATTTATTGGGGAAACAAATTTAATACATAATAATTTGTGAAGCAGAACTAGAATTTAGTTGTATTTTGAAGGATGGATAGAATTTTGACAAGATACAGACAGACAAATGAACACGATCTTTTATTTTATCTTGTTTTTTTTAGTAGTGTTTTATTTTTCCAAATACATATAAAGATAATTTTTAACATTCATTTTTGTAAAACTTTGTGTCCTAAATTGTTCTCTCTCCTGTCTTTATCTTCCCCTTGCCAAGAAAGCAAGCAATCTAATGTAGGTTAAATATATGCAATTCTTTTAAACATATTTCCATATTTGGAATCAAACCAAAAGGAACACCTCTCCCCTCCCTTCCCCCCAAGCCACGTGAAAGAAAAAACAAATAAAACAGGTAAAAATACTATGCTTCTATCCACAGTCAATCTCTATAGTTCTTCTCTTTCTTGATGTGATTGGATTTTTCCATCCCTGGTAACATCTTTTAAGGGGACAATCAAGAGATTGTCCTGATTAGTGCAGGACATATTTATGAGTTATTGGAAGATATGGTTGGACAGGTAAGAAGTGGCTGTGTTGTGGAAAAGCCTAAACATCAAGATGATTCTGCATTTCATATAATAGTCAGTTGGGAGCCATTTTGTGTTAATGAAAGGAGTGATGATAAGAAAACATCAGTGAAAGCTATATTTGTTTTTGAATCTTTGTTTTATGTGCTATGTAAGAAGGATCGTAGTAAAAGAAGACTAGAGAGAGACAAGAAGGCCATTGTCCTTAGGAAAGCTAATTTGTATCTAAGAAGTTATCACTTGCAATAGGGCATTGGGAACTAGCAATGAACAGGAAACATCCATAAGAGATGCTGAAGACAAGTTCATTAGGACTTAATGACTATTTTTGCAGAATTAAATAGGGAGAAAAGTCATTTGTAATTCTGAAGTTTTGAGCTTGGAAGACAAATAAAAAGAATAGTGCCATTAACAAATATGAAATTCATGAAAGGGAGAGATATTTTTGGAGGAGTAGATTAATTTTTTTTAAAAAATTAGGAATGTGGAATTTAAGACTTTAAATTTGAAATGGAAGATAGATGAAGAGGAAACGTGGAAAAAAGAATAACTAAAGAGACAATTGAAAGTAATCTGGATAGCATTGATAATTAAAGCTCTATGAATAAAATATGGTCCCTATAGCTGCACATAGGAAAAGAAGCTTAGGGGAAGAAAAATTAAACTTTCAGGTACTTGTCCATTTAAGACCGGGGAAAAAGACTGACAAGGAGCAGTCCGTAGAATTCTAGAGAAAAGAGAATTTCAAGAAGAAAGGTGAATGTGTTTGTCAGCAGGAAGGGTACTGAAAATGAATCTGAGTATTAATGAAGAAGCCAGAGATTAAGTTGAATCTAGTAGTTATACAGGCAGAAACCCCAGGTCAAGATGCAGTTAACAACGTTAAATAGTGAGGTCAGCCAACAAAAGCAAATAAACATAAACAATTAGAAAGAGCTTGAACCTAAGTCAAACGATTTAAAATGGAAGGCAGTACTTCTTATAAGATCAAACAGGCTTTAGTTATTATCAAGATGAAATAAGATTTTCCAAGTCTGGAAAACACTTTGTAAGTTATTGTATTTATCTTAATATTCAATTATCATGATATTTATAAAAATATTATTTTAATTACAATGCAAGTTAGCATATTTGAAGTAGTTCAGAATAAAACACTTTTGATTTTTTTTTTGTTTGTTTATTTTCTTAGACCTTCAGTTATGGTTGATGACCTGAAGAATCTATTTACAGATGCTGGATGTACAGTCAAAGCCTTCAAATTCTTCCAGTAAGTTCTTTTCTCTTAAAAACTTAGCAATAAATAAGATCCTTTAAGATTGTGAGTGTGAGAGAGGGAGAGGGAGAAGAAGAGGGAGAGAGAGAGAGAGAGAGAGTGTGTGTGTGTGTGTGTGTGTGTATACACATTATAGTTTTGAATAGAAAATTAAAATTATAGTGTACGAAATTTATAGTTGCTGACACATACGTGTTCTTTTTCCCAGGAAAGATCGCAAAATGGCACTTATCCAGTTGGGATCTGTGGAGGAAGCAATTCAGGCACTTATTGAGCTGCATAATCATGATCTTGGAGAAAATCACCACCTCAGAGTTTCCTTCTCAAAGTCAACAATTTGACTTTTCTGTGAACTTTCCTTTTAAGACTGGACCACAATTTCAGTAAAACCTTCAGACAGAGACTGAAGCAGCTTAAGACGAATTCTGCCTCTTTTACAAAATATTGAATTAAACTCGCTGAGTTTGATGTTTGAGTGTATTCATACACAGTAAAGAATCAAGGGATTACCTTTTTTTTTTCCCATTATTTTCTGTCAGTATGTGGTATAAAAGGTTAATTATTATTTCTCCGCACCAGAGTTTCTGTGGAAATATTCTATAAAAAAAGGAATTTTTTTTTTTTCAATCAGAATGCCCTGTGTTTAAGTTCTCTTTCAGAGGACAGCCTTTTAGTTTTGGGTCCAAATCAAGCTTACACAACATTTCCAAATTCCTTCATGGTTTGAACTATTTAAAATATCAGTACTTTTAAATCAGTGTAAGCAAAAATCCATATATTTGTCTCTGATTAGAAAGTGTGATTCGTGGTCACTACTTTGTGACATGTGATAATCATTTCAAAGGCAAATTGAAAGACTAATGTCTCAAACATGAATTTCTAATTATGAATTTTTTTATGAAAAACAACTGATCTTTTCCCTCATTTATTGGACTTTTCTGAATCGTTTTTATGTTCTTAATTTTATTATGAAAGTAAGATTTTTGGAGAAAGGCAGTGCCTGACTCTCTTCCCCAAATCAAGTTGGATTGAGATAGAACCAAGACCTGTTTATAAGATTAATTAATGTTTTTATTGAGTAAAAAATCATGTTTTATCTGAATTAACAATAATATTTTCCCCATGAAATGATGTGTATCTGATTCTGGAAAAATTAAAAGGAAAAAATAGTCCTGATTAAAAACTACTTTTTTACATTTGTTTTCAGATAATAAAAAAGTTTACAGTCTTAAGGAAAATATTCAGGTCAATCATATGGTTTGACAGATTTTTTAAAAGTTATTTTTGGTAAGGTCTTCTTTTAAAAGAAAAATTTAAACCTCAAGGGTTTTTTGTACCACTATAATCTAATACTTAAATCAAAATTACTGTGTATTTACTTAATTTCTTATTACGTGCCTTATTATGTGCTTATAATGATACAATAGCTTAGAGTTTTATCTAAAGTATCTTGAAAACTGTATTGTGGGCTTGGTAAGAGAGATTTTTTTTTTCTTTTTGATCTTTAGGATTTAAAAAGTTTTCATTGTGATTTTAAAAATAATTTTCAATAAGTAGTAGTCTGAATTCAAATTTTTGGTGCTTTGGTGCAGAAATGGGGTGGGGTGGGGTGGTTATGGGATTGGTAATAACTAAGTGCATACCCTGTAGGCCTCTTCAAATTTGATCTGGTAGCAGTTAGTGCCACTTACATAATTTTTTTTTTTTTTTTTTTTTTTTTTTTTTTTTTTTTTTTTTACTGTAAAGCATGGTCCCAATTTATTGATCTTGTGTACACCCATCAGAATTTGTCTCAGGATTCCTTGTTTGTTTATTTTTTCCCTCAGTACTAAAGAAAGAACTTGCTTTTCTTTGCTAATATAGCTTCATTATTAAGTGCCCACATATTTGGAAAGTAAGGGAGGATTGTATTGGGAAGGGTGGGGGGGAACTGTCTTCTCTTTGTTTTGTTGAATGTAAGAGTGTGTTTTAATGTTGCTTCAATAATTATGTAATGTGACATTTGTTTCTATATATTAAGCAACTTTTGGTTAACTATTACTTTGATGCTTGATCAGATTTTTAAAAGCATTTTTCATTTTTAAGAAGTCATTTTTGTGTTAGCCCTTTTTACTTATTTCAGGTTTTAAGAATAGTCTCAGTAGTTGTGGTTCATCTCAGTTATTCATTCAGTATGTTTCCTTGCCATTACACCAGCCATTAATTTTAATGCAGTGATGATCTTGTTAGAAAAACTAGATAAAATTTCTTAATCTTTCTAATAAAATTCTGAGATTGAAAGAATTATGATAATCAAGCAGAAACAATTTATTTAGTCATTGATGGTGATTAAACTGGTAGAGTAGGAGGGAACATGAAGTTACCATGAAGAGGACCATGTTAGCATTCGTTGAATAGGCAGCCTTAATCATATGACCTGGTGTGCTTTTTTACCGTTCGGACTTTTTTTATGTGTCACCTATTGAATGGTAGAAAAGACAAAAAATTCTTTAGATAATAAACTAGAAGTTTTTTTGTGTTTTTTTAAAATCCATACAGTACTTAGAGTTTCTTTATTCCATGGCATATATTAATTGGAATATTTTGTATTCCACTTTTGGTTAGAAAATATCGTATGACTTAGCAAACTTATTCTCATAAGATAGTCAAGCTAAGTGCGGCAAAGGAATACTGATAGAAGAAGGCAGATCATAATGGAGTTGAATGTAATTATGAAGCAGGTCTTTAAATCTGAGAGAACATTTGAATCCTTATCAGGGACTTTGTGTATATATGTGTATGTATGTATATGCGTATATATTCATACATACACTATTCTGATATTGTATATACATATGCACATAACATTTTAATTTATTGACAAAGAAAATTAATCTAAATTAAGATTTGGAAGAGACATGTTCATGTATAAAAATAGGGTGTTTGGAAAAATTCAATTTGTGTCTAAAATTAGCCCAAGTATGTGGATATTATCCATTTGGGGGCTTGTTGTTTGAATTATAGAGGTCTACAGTTTATGTGTTGGCACAGGTTTTGTAAAAGAAAAAAATTGGGTGGTGGGAAGTCAAGATCTGTGTGCTTTTTTAATTTTGGCATGCATTTATTCTCTATCTTATAAGCTTTTTTTATTTTTGCTGTTGATCTGTAGTGTTAATTTTTGAAGTTTATGTACTTTATTTTAAAAGAATATTAAATTACTTTTGGAGGTCTCTTGGCTTTTAGATGAAGTGCAGATGCAGATTTCAAAAATAGCAGTACATTTAAAATGCAATTCTGTGGCTATTTTAAATTAGGCTGAAATATAAGTTCTTGTTTTCTTAGGAGATTAAAATAATTCACTAGTCTGCTTTAAAAAAAAATAAGAGGAGAACAAAATACAAATCAAAAAAAATTTTTTCCTGATTATTTTTCCCTACAAACAACTTGTTGGAGAAGAGCAGAATGACCTGATAGCTCCATTGTGAAAGTCAGTAAAATGTTGGTTGTTGATAACTTTTTCAAGTTTACAAATGACTGAAATTGAGGTTATATTGTTTGAAGAAATTTGGGCTTTTTATGACAGTGCATTTTTCCAAGAAAACTAAATTGTAGAGTTATTAAGAATTGATATTCATTAAAGGGAATTTCCTCACTTGGAGTGAGGTGCTACAATCCTGTAGCAAAGAAATTGTATCTGATTCAAAAAGTGTGTCAGTGACTCCAAAAAAAAGTTTTGCCTTTTTTATAAAAAAACTTGACTCCATTTTAGTGTGTGTCTTTTAAATGCATGACTAACAAATTCAGGTGAAAAAATTAAATAGATTCAAGTAATGTTCTTATTTGATATAACAGTCTAGTATCTTAAATTTGAGTAAGAATGGAATAGTCTTATAGATCTTTATTACTTTAAAAATGGTACTTGGAGAACACTTATGAAGCATTTTTAAAAATCCATGATTTCATAAGTGTGGGTACTCCCTCCAATGATGCAGGTCATAAGTGTTACGACCTGTGCCTTAGAAGTTGAGTTGGCATTGTTGCCCTCCCCTGTTCTCTCCCGCCTCACCAAAAAAGAAAAGAAAAAGAAGCACTTGTTGGCCAGTGATGGAACTAATCTTGATTGGATTTCAAATGGCAGCTATGCTGGATGACCACAAGTGTTTACTTGAAGCTGTCCCAGCTTGGTATTTAGATCCAGAATTTGTGTTTTCATATATATAACCTTAGAGAATCCAAGATCACTCCTAGATCTTTGATGAGACAATGGAATAGGAAGGATTTCAGTAGAGACTTGAAAATTTTTTTTAAAAATGGAATTTAGTTTGGTATTACAATTCCATTTTCCTTCAGCATTTTAAATACCTTTCGCATATAAATAGAATAAAAGAAAATTATGTAAACTATCTAAAAGAGCTATCATGATTGAAATAGTAATTATTTTAGTCTTGGTGTTTCTGCTTTGACTTAACATTTTTATTATTTTAAAAGTTAAAATTAGAAGTTGAATCTCAAAGCTTTTGCAATTTTAATATAATTTTTCATGATTCACTCATGAGTGTCTTTGCATTAGCCCCATTTTATGTGCAATGATTTTAAATGATTGGTGTCTTTGAGCCTCTATAGTTTAAAGATGAAAGGGAGCCATCACTGTTATGCGCTGTATTTACACATTTTTTGGCAAACAAACTCAAAATATCAATGTCTCTAAGGAAGAGTGTAACATTATAGTAGCAGTTTTGTTTTTGTACGTTTGTTAAGTTTATCATCTCATCCTTCCTCTAAATTTGACCAAAAGATGCTGAGAATATGGACTACTCCCTATGAGTTACACTTAATAAAAGGTTTGCCAAATTTTCAGTTCATCTCCTGAAATCCCTTCTGTGTACTGCTATTTTTAAAACTAACATATGAGAATATACCTGTGCTTAAAGCCATTTTTGTTTGCCTTTTCCTTTGTCTTGATCTGTTGTTATCTAGAACAAAACTGCCAGACTTAAAAGTTTTACTGTTGTGCTGAAAGAAATATAATTCAGATTGCACAGGGGTTTTCCTTTAAACAAAAATTTATTCTGCTGTCTTTTAGAATATGTTTGTAATATACAAGACTATTTGTAATCTTTTTTTTCAGAGCAGAAATTCCTAGCATACTAGGAATTATGAATTACTAGAAAAAAAATTGAAAATATACTATTTGACTTGGGGGGTTTTTGTAAAGGGGGAAAAAACCAACAAAACCAGGACCAAAGTTTATGTGCCTTCAGTAGTCTTAATTGTCCTTTTCCCCCTATTTCGCACTTAGTCAAATTCCATAAACTCTGTATTAATATAGCTTTTTAAAAAATGTTGGCCCACTGACTATCCATACATGCAAAGAATTGTGACTTTTTAAATGAGGTCTCAATTACTCCTTTGCCTTTACCATATTCATTTTATAGCATTGTGCAGGAATCTAGGAATAGAGCTGCTTCAAATCTTTGTAGTGGTCATGGTATCTTTTCTAATTTGGGGCATATGGCCTAGTGGGATAATGGACTAGTCCAGTGTCCTTAGAGATGCTAGCTATGCTCAGAAGCTTCTTTCCAACAAACTTAGATCAGCACTGTAAACTTTTTTTTAAAGTTCTTGGATTTCTGCATTGTTTGTAATATTAGTGAATATTTAAATAGTTACTTTCATACTGTCATTTTAATCACATTCCAGTCTTGTTTGTTGTTATTTTTTTTTTAACATTGTTACCCAAATCCTTCAAAGGTTCATCCCAAATCCGTAGCAGCACAAATCATAAAGATTGCTGACTAAGCAAGTTCTTGCATCAGAATGTCACCTCATTGCTCTGACCAAAGACTGTTCTGGTTTTACTGAGACATTCTGTTAAATTTCCCCACTCTCCTCCAAGCTCCTTTCTGAAAGAAGACCCAATGCATAGTGGCCTTTTCTTTGTATTTTCTATTTGGTGAATGGACCACTTAGTGAAAAATGGGAGTTTAAATGTGAACAGAATGATTTGCGTTAAAAGTAAGGGATAATGGATTATTTTCAGTACTGTATTCAAGAAATAAAAATAGCACAGCTAGGAGCCTCTGACATTCTATCGTGTTTTACATGGTCTGTTCATAAAATTCCCTTTTTCAGTTTGTAAGAATGTTCATCTAACACAAGAAAATGCTGTAAATATTTGTAACAACATTTTTTTACCTGGCAAAAAAAAGGTTTTTGGGAACAAGTTAAAGTATAAAGTGGTTTTATATAAAAACATCAATTGTCTTGTATATTTTGATAAGCAACAGTACCAGCTTTCATTTGTAAAGCAGTTTGTGGCATTGGAGGAAAAAAGGATTCCATGTCTGTTGAAATGACTTATGTTATAAATGCAAAGAGAAGATAAAATATTAAAGAACATATTTTCTAACTGCGTAGTGCATGGTTAATTCAAGCTTCTGTATACTACAGTATATTCCATTTCTCTTAAGTTTGTGTATTTGCTGATTATTATTACTTGATTATCTATACTTAACTCTTTTCCTAACAACTCTAGTGTTGTAGCATGCCTTTTAATAAATGTCATGACATCTGTACTCTCTTAAAATTTCCTGCGTTCTTGTCGTGTTGCTTTGGGTTTCCCCCTTGTCTGATTGTAACTCTAATGATGTCTTACTTTCATTTTTTTCTTAAAGCTATCTAAACTAAAACTTTATACTCTTTAGAGAACAAAGAGCACACGAGTGTAATGTTTAAAATGTAATAATCATACAAATCAAAAATAGCGATTTAATTCCATAACTTTTGGAACAGTTGTCTTTATTGGAGGCGTCAGAAATTTACCAATTTTGCTTTGGCATTACCTTCATGTTTATCCTCTATACAACCAACACAGCACAGTCATATCCCACACAATATTAAGCTCCCTAGCATTTATTTTATATCATTAATATATGAGAGAAAACCTTTACTATATTATGAAATTCCGGTGTAAAGACTAATCACCAATATATATTGTTTATTGCCCCATGTAATACTATTTTTTGAACATTCTTTTCTAAAAACAATATTAGGTGGGTGCACTTATATTTCACTTCAGAGATGCAGTACATGAAAGATGTAATGTACATTATGAGATGAATGCTCAATTTCATATAGGACTACTTCAGATCATAATTTGATTAAGACATAGCTTCCATTTTTTTCACTTTGGTAACTAATCCAAGATGGAGCTATTAGGATTAAAGGATAGATCAAGTCATCCATAAATATCCCTGAATATATATCATCTCAGTGGAAAATTTATCACAAGTTTTTCTCAGTACAAATTATTAATTTCTTTCTGACCAGCATCATCACATTGAATTAAAGGTTTTTGAAAACTTCAGTATGTTGGATAGATGTCACTTAAACTGTATTTTTAAATAAAAGCTCTTAACCTCTTAAAACATGTTTCTTAGTACTTTGAATTAAAAATAATTGGCTAATATTTTTAAGGCCATTTGAGTAAATATATAGCCCTTCAACCAGATGGACCTTTCTGATTTTTCACATGATACATGTCTTGATTTCCTATGACTAAGATTTCTTCTTCTCTATGATATATTGTTATTCCCCTGAAGAGTGGGAGACATTTGTGTGGAGTTAGGTATTTGAAGGAAAATGTCTTCTGAAAATTGCTAACCATGAAATAATTTAGGAAAACCAAATATCACTTTATGAAAGACATCTTCCTTAATTAAGAGAAATTCAGAATTGTGTTAGTAATTCCATAACCTTTTGAAAAAGGTGTACTTAATTCATTTTATTAATAAAACATTCCTATATTAGGTTTAGACCCACAGAAAGAATATTTTTTTATCAGAGGCTATGAATTTTAAGTAAATGACATGGAAGAAATTTGAGTTATAACAGGCCATACCACCAGAATCTTTAAATAACATTTACCATTAGTTCCTAAGATAAATAACATTAGAAAGAACTTATTACAAATTTTTAAAATCTGATTCCCTCATTTTAAGTTAGCAATATTTATATAATTTTAAGGAATTAGGAAATAATATAGTTGTGTGCTACAGTACAAATAAAAGTTCTTTAGTCAGAATTACAATTTTCAGATTTTTCTTGCATGCTTGTTTTTACATGTCTTTCCAGCCTGTCTATTCTGTTTTAATTCAATTTCTTATAGAAATTATTGCTTTTATGAACTACAAGATTGGGATAATATCAAGCTTTAGGATTTACTTGCTCCAACTTCCTTCCAATTAATAAAGTTATTTTCAATTGTATACTATCCTGAGACCCAATATCATTTCAAAGTACATTTCATGCAAAGCACAGTTTTGTTTGGGTCAGATTTTAGCAGGGAAGGGAAGAGAGGAATAAGCTTTTTATTAAGTGCCTACTTTGTCAAAAGCTATGCTGAGTGCTTTACCAAACATTAAGTATTCATGACAACCCTAAGTGCCATTATTCCCATTTTAGAATTGAGGAAACTGAGGCAAACAGGTTAAGGAACATAGCTAGGAAGCATTTAAGACTGGATTTGAATTTGATTTTGATTCGATTTGGATTTGAATTCTAAAACCAAATCTCTTGTCTATGCTGGGTCACCTAGATTTGTTCAAAGAAGAATCTTGATAAATTGTAGAGTGGTGTCCAAGACGGAGAAGGGGCTGGAAGTCTCTCTAAAGGAGAATCATTTGAAAGACTGGAATGTTGGAGTGGAGAAAAAAATTGAGGGAGGTTGGGAGAGCTGCATTACACTTTTCTTCAGTTACTTTTAAAGATTTTCATGTGGAAAAGGGATTCGGTTTGTGTTTGTCCTTAAACCGGGAGGGAAGAAGGGGAGTGGATGGATATGGCAGTATTACTACTATTGAAGATGTAGAAGAATTGTATCACTGGCCTCCAAAGTCTCTTCCAATTTTTAGCTTTTAATATTACTTGTATATATTTGACACAAAAATTGACCTCTACGCTCCCTCCTCAAGTGTCTTAGTTATAGCTAAGGAGCTTTTTAAAAAGCGGAGATGTCATTTAAACATTAAACACCTATTATATGTCAGGCACTGTGCTAAACACTAGAATACAAAGAAAGGGAAAAACTAATCCCTGCTTCAAGGAGTTTATAATCCAATGGGGAAATTTCGTGAGAAAAACTGGATAGATCTATGCAGGGTAAATTGGAGAATCTCAGAGGACAGGCTAATTAACATTAAGAAGGATCAGGAAACACAGAAGGGATTTTTAGCTTACTTAGACTTGAAAGAAGTCAGGAGGCAGAGAAAAAATTCCAGGTTTAGGAGACATTCAGCGAAAATACATTTAAGTTGTGAGGATTAAAATGTCTTGTTCCAGCAACAGATCAGAGTACGTAAAGGGAAATAATATGTTAGGAAGATCTAAGTTTACATTGAAAAAAGATTACCATTTTAAAAATATTGACTAGACTTTTGTTTTTGCAAGCTGCTAAATTAAAATCAGGTGGTATGGTTGTTTGATTCTCAGGTCTTGAAAAGATCTCATCTTTCTGAGTTCAAATGCGGCCTCAATAAAAGCTGTGTGATCCTGAGCAAATCATTTAACCCTGTTTGCCTCCGTTTCCTCATCTGTAAAATGACCTGGAGAAGGAAATGGCAAACAACTTTAGTATCTTTACCAAGAAAACTCCAAGTGGAATTACTGAGATTACAACTGACCCTAAGTTTAACTTTCTCCTTTCATTTACTCCATTGCTACAAATTCACAGAGATGCTGCTCTCCTCCCTCATTCCCAAACTAAAAACTTTTTAAAAAGATATTTCTTACAAATGATTTTTTTCCACTACCTGATAGTCATAAGTATCAAATAAGTGATTTTAAATTCATTATTTTATTCCTAGAAAATACATGACGACAAAATCATTACATCTTTTGAATGAGTTTGTATTTAAATTATTACAACAGCTTCTACAATATTTGAAAATATACCCACAAACATTAAAAGCATTCATGGTATAGAATACCTATCAAAATAATGCAAATTTGTGAAATGGAATCCTGGACTTGGAATAATTCTTTGGCACTCTAGGAGTCCTTGGCCTACAAGTGAAAGAACCTTTGCAATGGAAAATAAAAAGAATGAGGCAAATGACCTTCCCTCAAGAAGTTTGTTGTCTAATGGAATAAATAAAAATACACACAACTATAATATGAAACAGAAATGAAAGATCAGTAATAAAAAACATTAATTTGGACCAAAATACTTATAGTAACACTAAGGGGGAAGCACGTTAGATGGCGGGAAATTAATTCACTGGATTGGCTTGAAAAGTGGAATATGAATATAACAGAATATCATGTAATAAGCAGTGACTTGATAAATATGAAGAAGTCAAAGAATTGTGGGAAGATATGTATGAACTTATGTAGCACAGAATGCACAAAAATCAAGATCATTTATACACTGACTATACATGTAAATTAAAAGATTATTATCAGGAAAATCTTGAGTAATGGAAAAATCAATGAAGACCCAGAAAAGTAAAAAGTAAAACATATTTCTTCCCTCATGGGAGGAGTTATGAGTAGGAATTAAGTGAGAGTACTACTAGAACAGAATATTGTTTGCATTATTTGGATTTTTGCTCACTTTGTTCCAAAGTGGGAAACTATTGTGATGACATAGACAAAAGGCATAAATAAAACTTTTTTAAAGGCAAGGAAATCATACAATATGTTGAGTATGGTCATCATACCATGTCATTCAAAATATGAAATTGGGACATTAGATTTCTATCAGATCAAGTATATTGCCCATACATCAAGTAAATTTGCCCATACTTTACAAGTATTAATCTTAGTACTTTAGGAAGCTACTTTTTTCATCGCTCATTTTCAATTATTCTGCCATCCAGTTCTCATATCTCCTTCCTCCAATAATAACAGCTAGCATTTTATATAGTGCTTTAAAATTTTCAAAGTGTTTTGCAAATACTTAATCATCTTGTCCCCATAACAACGTTGGAATCTAGTTGCTACTAGTTCGTTTTACAGATGAGGAAACTGAGGCAGTCAAAACAGATTTTTTCTGATTCTGAATCTAGCTCTCTAAACACCATATAGCTGCCTCAAATCTCTAACTTTCCTCAAAGAATCAGCTCAAGAGCCACCTCTTACATTTTTTTACATTACATAATTACTCTCTATTAGCTACTGGTTCTTCATTAGCTACTAGTGCTACAACAACTTTCTGTTGGAGAAATTACCTTGTATTTACTTTGGGTAGTCTTATATGTGTATATGTATCTCCATCATCTACTATAGTACTTGACACATATTAGTCACTTTGATTATTTGAATATAGTGTGCTGGCACTATAGAGGAGCATTAGAAACACCTGATGTATTTTGTGGTATTTTGAAGATGAAGGGAATCTTCACACTCTGGGTTGTTAGGGATAATGTAGTTTTCCTAAAAATTAAAAATGAAATTAGAATCAGCACCTATGTTGGGGAAAAACGGCATCAGAAGTGGAAGAGATGGTTGGAAAACCTGGAGAATGTCAGGTCAGTGTGGGAATTTGTTTTGCTCACTTACATATATTTGTTAAAAGGGTTGTTTTTTCTTTTGGTTTTGTTTCCCCCCCCCCTTTTCTCTCCCTCTCTTCCTCTTTCCTTTCTCCCTTCCTCCTCTATCTTTCCTTCCTTCTTCCATCCCTCCCTCTTTCCCTTCCTTCCTTCCTTTTTTTCCTTCCCTTACTTCCTTCCTTCCTTTCCTCCCTTTCCTCTCTCTCTCTTTGTAGGTTTCACTTTGTCTATGGAAATTTTCATTTTTCAAAGAATGAAGTAGTAGACCCAGAGAAGTTACTGGGTCACAGGTCATCCAGTAAGGATTCAAGAAAGGAGCAAAAACTAGTGTGGTGGTGGTTCCCAGCTCAAAAATACTGTCAACATAATAAGAGTAGATGACTTGGATTCCTGTGGTCATGAATCTATGTAATGACAGAATTTTCCAAGATATCAAAACAGATGCCTACTATCTCTGATAGTAGTTTCCATATTAGGATGAATGCTATTTCCAGAAGAATCTATAAAGCCTTCCTAAATTATGAAATCATGAGAAAAAAAATTACTGTTTCCACATTGTTGTCCATTGAAAGCAGGGGTTGCAAAATATATATATATATTGATCTGAGAAATAAACAGCTGACCTAGATGGTATCTGAGAAAAATTCTAAGATCTTTTTGTTAAAATCATTGGTTAAGCAAAAATGTTAATTGTCACTACTATTATTGAATATGATTCTAGAAAATTTAGATTCAATGGAAGGACAAACAAAAAATGTAAACAGATGAAGAAGCAGCAAAATTATTAATTTTGTGCTGCTATATAATGGTTTGCATTGTGTGTCAAATATTAATTGAAACAATAACTTCAGTAAAGTAGCTGTATATAAAATACATTCACAAAAAGAAATTGTATGTTACCATGAAAACTCAGCAGGAAGAGTTAGAAAAGAAATTCACTCAAATTAACTATAGAATGTATAAAAGATCTGGAAATCTATTACCAACATGTACATAGGAGTTTTATGAAAATAACTTCAAAGCACTTTATAGAAATAAAGGAAGACAAATAATTAGAGAAATATTAATTTGTCATAGTGGGGATGTACTATCATAATTAAAATCATAATGCTATCAAAATTAATTTTGAAATTTAGTGCCATATCCAGTAGATTAACAAAAGTCTGCTTTATAGAACTAGTTTATAATACATTCATTTGGAGAAATAAAAGATCAAGGATCTCAAGGGAAACATTGAAAAAAAAAGTAGAAAAGAACGAGACTTGGCAATACCGCATTTTAAATTATACAACCCAATAATCATTCAAACTAGTTAAGCTAAAATAAACACAAAATATCATAATAAAAATGAAATTAAAATAAACAAAAATTAAAATAAAATAATCAATGGAATAGATGTAGAGGAGAAATAATGAAACATGGCCCAGTGCTTGATAAACCCAAAGACATCAACTCCTAGAGTATAGACAAAAATTTCTGGAAATATGGTAACATAGTATAGAAGAAATTATGCTTAGATCACATTGTAAACCACACTAAACTACAAATGAATACATATCCTAGTATAAAAGATCACATCATAAACAAATTAGAAGAAATGGGAAAATAATTTTTGCAGTTATGAATTAAGGGAGAATTGATCAAATAAGAGAAAGGTATGATAAAAGATGAAATGGTCAATTTCAATTTGATAAAATTTTTGTATACACAAAATCAATGCAATTAGAATTAGAAAGGAAGTAGGTAATGGGAGGAAAACATTCCACAACATTTTCTGATAAAGGTCTGATATTCAAGACACATAGGGAATTGATATGTATACTTGAGAAGAATGATTTTCCAAGGAATAAGCAATTCTCAAAAGAAGAAATGGCAGCTAGATGGCACAGTGGATAGACTTCTATACCTGGAACTAGGAATGCTCATCTTCATGAGTTCAGATGCTACTTCAGATAGTAGCTGTGTGACCTTGGGCACTCCAGTTTCTCTGCAAAGAAAACCCCATAAAAGGTCACAAAGAGTAGAATATGATTCAAATGGCTCAACAACAACAAAAAAGAAAAAACACAAGCTATAACCATCCATGTGAAAAATGCTCCAACCAGAAATAAGAAATACAAATTAAAACAACTTCAAACTCATTAGATTGGTAAAGATGATTTTAAAAAAAATGATAAATGTAGGAGGGACTATGGGAGAAGAAGCACACTAATTTACTAATGAAATTGTCCAATTGTTTTGTAAAGTAAAGCAATATTGAACTATATGCAAAATATCCCTAAACTGTGCATATCTAATATTACTAGTCAGCATGTATCCCATAGAAAGAAAAAATAACAGATAACATTTACTATGTGCCAAGAACTTTGCATATATCTCATTTATTCCTTGCAAAAATCCTAGGAGATGTGTTATTATTCTGTCCCATTTTTATAGATAAGAAAACAGAGGCAAAGATATTTAAGTGACTTGCCTGGGGATCACATAGCTAGTTAGTGACAGGATTCAAAATCAGGTCTTTCTGACCAGGCTTGGTGCTCTATCCATTGCACCACTTTGCTGCTCTGGCTAATAATGGTAAATGATGATAAAACTAAGAAATTACTTGCCTATTAAAATACTTCTTCTTTTCCAAGTACATATCTATGTGAGGCCAGATTCTTTTCATATATTTCAAACTCTATCCACTGTTCCTCCTAGCTGCTGCTCCAAAGACAGGAGAAGGACCCAAAAGTATAAAAATATTTATACCAGCACTTTGTGTTGTTGCAAAGAACTGGAAACAAAGTGAGTGCCTATCACTCGAAAAATCATTGAAGAAATTATAAGAATGAAATAACATTTTATTATTGTACGAAATAATAAGAGATGAATTAGGGAAAAAAAAAACCTGGGAGATCTTATATGAACTGATGCAGAGTAAAGTGAATAAAATTAGGAAAACAATTTATATTGTGTCTTCTTTGAAAGATTTTAGAATTCTGATCAATTAAATTGTCAGTCATGACTCCAGAAGAATGACAAGAAAGTCTGCTTTTAAGAGAAATTAATAAAAACAAAAATAAAAACCCTGCTTTTGGTGATGGACTAAAATTTCAGAATGAAACATACAGTTTCAGGCATGACCAATATGTGAATTTATTTAGGCTAACAATATACCTGTTAGAAAGGAGGCCTTCTATTTTTTTTTTTTTTTGGCAGGAAGGGATGGACATCGATGTTAAAAAAAGAAATTAAGGAAAGCAAATCAAAGAAGCATTTAAAATATATGACAGAAAGGAGAAAATACAAGCAGAGCAGTATTGGTACTTTCTGTTAAATTTAATATATGTTTAAGAAAAATGAAAGCTGAAAGGAATAGAATCACAGTTTCCTATTAAAAATCAAATAAAAAGTCAAATTTGGTGTCTTTCATTTCATAATTTCATAAATTTGAATAATATATGCAATTAAATAGATACCATATTGATATGATGTTTCTCACTGGTTGTTCTCTTTTTTTTTTTTTTTTTGAAAGGAGGGGTTGTGAGAATTAAATGTTCAGACACAATGGGACTGAAAGTTATTCTCTAAGAGTAATAGATTAGATATAATAGATATATAGATATAATAGATATGTAATAGATATAATAATTTTATATAATGGCACCTTTAACACATTCTGGAAATCAGTAGCCATAGTCTTGGGAATCATCATCATGTAACTGGTTAGGAGGCACCATAGATTCTAGAATTTGAATTCCTAGGACCAAGCTGGCCCTAGGAAGAATAGAGAGAAATGAAAGCAAACTGAAAATTTGAAAGTTAGAGGATGGGGAAGAAGGTTATCAGAAAACTCCTAGTGCCCAGCTAACTCATTCCCCTTCTTTATCTTCAAACTATTCTTCATGACTTTGCCCTTGAAAGCTTGGGCTTTCTCAGCATCAGAAGTGGTATCAGTAAGGGAAAAAAATCTCTCTGAACTTAACTATTTCCTAGCTAAACTGGAAACACCAAAAAATGTGGGGATACCAAAATATACTTAGAACTATGACTACTTAGGGCCCCTAAGTGATTTGTTGTATAAGGCCTGAAGTTAGAAAGACTCATCTTCATAAATTGAAACCTGACCTCAAACACTTATTAGCTGTACAACTGTGGTCAAGTCACTCAACCCTGTTTGCCTCAGTTTCCCCATCTATAAAATGAGCTAGAGAAAGGGCAAACTATTTCAGTATCTCTGCCAAGATCCCTTTTATGGGGTCACAAAGAGTTGGACAAGAGTGAAATGACTAACAGGAAGAAATGATGACTTTAAATAAGTCATAAAAGAGACCTAAACGATTGTTTAGTCAACATCCTCATTTTAAAAATGAGACTGGGGTCCAAAAAATCTCTGGACTGATAATATAGACTTGTAGCTTCTCAAAGACAGTTGACTAATTCATTTTTGCCTTTTGTATCCCTGGTACTCACCTGTAAGAAATGTGTCACAAGGATAAAAAGGACTCAGGAGTACATGAAGTAAATTTATTTGTGGTTCTTGCAAGGTAAGGGCAGTCTCTGGGGCTGATCCATACGTACAGACATGAGAATGAGCCTTTTATTTCCTATCCTGAAGCACAAGGCCCCTCCCTTGTTGCCCCATTGGCTGGGGATGACAAAGTAAATTAAGATCCTGGTCTGCCTATTGCAGGTTCTTCTTCCATATGTTGCCCCTCCATCATACAACCCATGTTCAAAAAATGGCAGAAGACTCCTCCTTTGAGGAGAAGTTAGTATTAATTAACTCATTACGTATGTACACTCAGTGCCTACAATTACCTTTGACTCACTTCTTGTTTTTGATTGGTTTTATCAGGTCAATGGCTCAGTATCTTGTTTTATATATCTAACCAAATCAGTGGACATGTCCTTTGTCTAAGTCTTTGTCTGTATGTGGAAATGTAGCCAATTCTGTTAGTTGCTCACACCAGCATACAGTAGGCACTTAATGAATGCTTGTTGATTGTGATTGCCCAAGATCAAACAAGTAATAAGCATCAGAAGAAAGACTTCATCCCAGGTCCCTTAGTTTCACAGTCAGTATTATTGTTATGCCTGACTCCCCCTCTTGATTCAAATTTTCCTTTTTTTCCCTCAGTGGTATTTTATTTTTTTAAATACAGGTAAAGATGGTTTTCAACATTCATTTTTTGTGAGAATTTGTGTTCCAGATTTTTCTTCCTGCCTCCATTATCTCCCTTCTCCCCAAGTCAGCAAGCATTGTGATATAAATTAAATATGTGCATTGATTCAAATTTTCTAAAAAATAAAAAATAGATTCACAGGGCTGAAAAAAAGTGTGTGTGTGTGTGTGTGAACCTTAGAAGTTACCTAGTTTGTTTTCTACACTTTACAGATAAGAAAAACAAGGCCCAAAGAGATTGAGGCTGGCCTTACCATTGAAATTGTTTGTGGCAAAGCTGGAATTAAAACTCAGGTCCTCTGATAATATATCATATTAATTAAATTTATGTGGGAAGCAATCTTCTGACTACATAACTATTTGGGTTAAGTGACTTCTCCAGTAAATATCTAAGTTATCATTTGAACTCAGGTCCTCCTGTCTTTAAGACCAGTACTTTATGCATGAAACTAGCTCACTGATTATGGATAAGTTTGTTAACCAAATGGCCAAGGAAGCTCAATAAAATTATGTTACAGTAGTTGTTAATCTAATGATCTGTACCCAAGAGTAAGACTTTATATTAGGGAGGTAAATGGAACAGTGAATAGAACACTGTATGAAGTTAGGAAGACCAGATTCAGATATCTGTGCGACTCTAGTCAAGAGTCACTTAACTTCTTTCTGCCTTAATTTTTTTATATGTAAAATGGAGATTATGCTACTACCTGTCTCCAAGGTTGCTCTGAGGATAAAATAAATTAATATTTGGAAATTACTTTACAAAACTTAAAGGGCTAATAATAATTTTGTTGAGTTGTTTCAATTATGCTGAGCATAGTTTAAATAGGTTCCTTGCAGATATTTCTGTTTACTGATCTTATTGAATCAAATAGTATAATGCTATAGTGTGTCTTCAATAAGATTCATGCTGCAATCCATATAGGAAAAACAAAACGGATGAAAAATACCCATTACTTTGAGTATGGCATGTAGTTGGATAGTCAGTTTATTGAGTTAGGAAGCAATGCATGTATTTAGCTCAGGCATTGCAAATGGAGCTCAGAATTGAATGGGAGGAAGAGAGTGAGTTTAATTATATTTGGAGAATTTTGCAGTGCTTTCAGTAAGCCATTAAAAAAAATTCTGTCAGCAATATTATTTGGCTGTTAGTCTTAGAAGATGACAATCTCTGGAGAATTAAAGTTTCATATAGGAAAAGATGATGAAAAACTGAAATGGTTGATGCTAGGGAAGCTGTAGAAAGATAGGCACACTTATAGATGTTTGGCCAAGTTATAAATTGATTGAAATGTTCTGGAAAACAAGTTGGAACTATGCTATAAAAATGACTAATGGGTTCCTTTCTTTGGACCTAAACATATACATAATGGGTATATACCTCAAAGAGGTCATTGTATGATGGGTTCCATATAAATCAAAATATTTACAGCAATACTTTTCATGATAGCAAAAACAAAGAAACAAATAGAAACAAATGAGTTCCTAAAATCTAGGGAACGGCTGATCAAATAGTAGTGTTTAAACAATGATGAATATGAAGAATTAAGAAAAATGTGAGAAGGCTTATATGAATTGATATGCTATGAATTAAATAGAACCATGAGGACAATAATACATAATGGCCAAGATAATGACAAAACTCTGGGACATTGGGGGTATGGTCACTTAATGAGACAGGACATAGATGATAAACCTGTAAAGGACAAAGAGCAGAGTATGTCAGTTCAAAAAAGAATGGAGAGAGCATAGTCACAGAAACCCAGGGAGGAAAGATGATAAAAACTTAATGGAAGGCAAGAATCAGCAAATTATAGCATATAGGCCAAATCCAGCTCTCTGCCTGCTTTTATAAGGACAGTGAGTAAAAAAGGGTTGTGTTTTAAATATAATTTTCTTGCATTTAACTACTTAAAACTCATTTATATATTTAAAACTTATTTATATACACATTTTTTGTTGAGTCATTTTAGTCATATTTGCCTCTGAATGATCCCATTTGGATCATTTCTTGGCAAAGATAGTGAAATGGTTCATCATTTCTTTTTCTAGTTCATTTTGCAGATAAGAAAACTAAGGCCAAAAAAAGGGTTAAGTGACTTACTCAGGGTCACACAACTAGTAAGTATCTGAATGTCACCTAACTGCCTCCACACACACATATACACATACATGTTCCTTCATCACATGTGGTCCCCCTCTCTACTTGAGGTAGGTACTTTATCCAAAGGAACATAATTTTTGGTTGCATAGATTTTGTAAATTATCTTGAAGTTTGGAGGTTCAACTGGTTACTCCCTACTCTTTTATCATATTCTGCAGTTTTCCCACTTCTTTGCCTCTTATTATTTCCTCCACCTAGAAAATCTGCTTTTCTATATGTGTCTGTTGAAGGCATGCTCTGGTTTCAAATCCTCTCCCTTGAATAAAGCTTTTCCTAATCTTCCATTTGTAGGGATGTGTTCTTTTTGTGCAGTTTTCTTTTATGATTTACTGTCTCATTGTATAATGATCATTAGACCAGCATTTTTTAAAGTGGGGTTTGAGGTTCCCTGGGAATATCTGAGATCTTCTCAGGGAGTCCTTGAGGTCAAAACTCTTTTTGTGATAATTTGTTATTCGGTCATGTCGAACACTGTGATCCCCTGCACTTTGTCCAAGGGATTTTCTTGGCAAAATACTGGAGTTGTTTGCCATTTCCTTCTCCAGTGGGTCCCCATTTTACAGATGAGGAACTGAGGCAAATAAGAGTTGTCACTTGCCCAGGGTCACACAGCTAATAAATATCTGATTCTAGATTTGAACTCAGATCTCCATAATACCAGGCTCAGTGCTCTATCTATTGCATCACTTAGCTGCCCCTAGTGAATGATGATAATATTAAGAGATAATACTAGGCTACTATTTATTAAAATACTCTTCCCTTTTCCAAATACATATCTATGTGAGGCTATATTTATTCTCTTCATATATTTCAACCAAAATAATTTATCAAAACAGATTGAATATAGAAGCAGATATGAGAAGTTATTTTTGTTCTATTAAGCCAGACCTTAAAGAGATTTGCAAAAATAAGTAAAACAATGCTACTATTCTCCCTAGATATTTCCTTTTTTGGAAAACAATTTCCATCCCCACCACAAAATGTTATTTATGTTAACAGGCTTATTATTTACAAATTAGTATATTTAACATTTATCAGTTTTAATTTCTAAAATAATAAATTTTGATAATTATAACCCACATAAGTGAAATCTTTGGGAGCCTCAATAATTTTTTAAAGGTACTTATATATTTAAAACTTAAATACAAAATAGAAAAAGAAAAGAAAACATTGTCATATGCATAACAGTAGATAAGAGGATTCAAAATAAGTCTCCATTTCAAGAAAGCCTATATGACATATATCATACCAACATCAGATGATACAACAGATTGTGTCCAGAGCTGTCCATCTTTTCATTGCTTCCTTGTTTTTTTTTTTTTTGTTCTCTGCTCAGCATTTTTTACTTTACTTTTTTTCTCCTTTTCTTTCCCTCATTTCCACCAAGCAGGCTACACTTAAGTAAGGATATATATTATCTTCCCCTCCCACCCCCCCACAGATGTACATAGATATATACAGATACATACATGTGCATAGATATCTATAATCATACACCTATATGCACATATACAATTCGTATATATATTTCTTAAGGTTATACTATGCTCATTTGTCCTCTGTTTCTCTGAAGATGGATAACATCATCCTTCTTAGGTCAAGTATTTCCATATTTTTCTAAATTCACCAACTCATCCTTCCCTATACTACAGCAATATTTCAACCTTATATTATCTAGTTGTTTTAAATAGTCTAAAACAATATTGATTAATATGGCTGACACAGTAAGAGTTTTCTCTTTTGATCGAATCCATTTTAACTTTAACTTTGAGATCAATGATTACTACCCCTGCTTTTTTTTTTTTTTTTTTTTAACAAATTCTACTCTGGATCATTATTATTAAGTTTGTATTTGTATATATCTCTTATTTCCTATCCTTGCTAACTTCCCTACTTTACTTCTACTTGCTACCTTATCTTGCTGTTACTTAATCTATTCCTCTCCCATCCCCTATAAGGATCTCTCCCTCATTCTCTCCCCTACTCTTTCCCTCCATTCTTACTCCATTCCCATTAATCTATAGACATGTCTATACTTCCCCTTATCCTATTCTCTCCCTTCTTATTTCTTAATATATTTAGAAGATTTCTTTATCCTTCTGTGTGTGTGTGTGTATTGATCCCTCTTTAACCCATTCTTGATGTGATTAGAATTCCAGAATTACCAGTCTTCCTCTCCTCTCTAATTCCTTTGTATCAGTTCTTGTTTTTGCAGCTCATTTGTATAACATAATTACTCTTTTATGTTTTCCTATATGAGTTTGCTTTTTAGAATCACATCATACTCAGCTATATCGCAGTTTCTTTTGAAATATCCACTTACTAATGCCAATGACAATTTTAGACATATGGTTTACATTTTCACATATAAAACAGAAAATGTAAACCATATTCACATATAAAACAGAAATAGTTTGCTCGTTTTGAGCACCCTGAAAGTAATCAAGTGTTTACTTGATATTTTTCTTGAATCAAATGTCAAATTTCTATTAAGTTCAGGTCTTTCCATGCTTTCTGTTTTGTGGGACAATGAACCCAAATTAAAATCAGACTCTCAGAGTAAGTAAAGCAAAAAGGCATTTGTTACCATCTTGTGAGAAAGGGCAACTCCCAGCAGACAAGTTAAAAGAGGGCAAAGTACAAACTGCAAAACAAGATTAAATAGAACAGAAGTTCCCTTCCTTCCACCACTGCTGCCTTTGACCTTTTCTCCCATTGTCTGGGGGATTCCAGGCTTATACTCTAAGCACAGAAATCTATCCTCAAAACAAAAGAATAAATTTCATTTAAAAGAAGTATTTAAGGGACTTCTGGCCAACATGGCAGAGAGGAGGCACACATCTGTGTAAGTTCCACATTTTCTCTCAAAATTTGATTCATTACAAGCCTCTGAATTAATGCTTGACTGAACCCCCTCTCCCCCCCCCCCCCCACAAATAATTACCAAGAGAAGACATCCTTGAGATTCTCCAGGAAAGGTCTGTTTTAGATGGGGCACAGGCTGAGGGCAGGCAGCGGCAGCGAGAGCACGGCAGGCGGCTCACAGCTGAGCAGACCGGAGGGAAGTGGGGTGTGACCTTCTCTGCGGGGAGAGCTTTTCTACAGGATTAGATACTTTACCCTGGCAGCAAGCCAGCAGACAAGCAGAGAAGCTAAAAATACAGGGGGTGAAGAATACAACCCTGAACACCTAGAGTCTCTCGGGACCTGGCCATCCCTCCTCCACAGTGCCTCAGCACGCTCTCAGAGTCTCAGAGCCCAGGCGCAGCACAGCCATCGCTATCCTGCTAGTGACTCGCTGCTGCCCCCCCATCCCCCCACCCCTCACAGTCTGTGGAGGAAGCTCGGTAACACCACCCAGCCCCTCCCCCCCACCCCCCCCTAAAAAAAAGGCAGATTCCATTTGGGTTTTTTTTTTTTTTCTTTGCTAGTTAGTCTTTGATTCTTCTCTGACAAAATGAACAAAAATTTAAGCGGACCTTATCCACTGATAACTTCTATATGGATAGAGAGCAGACTTTAAACTCTGAGGAGACTAAAAATAGACTGTCTCCAGGTAAATCCCCAAAGAAGGAGATCAGCTTTCACAAGAGAGCTAGAAGAAAAATGGGAAAAGGAAAGGGAGGCTTGGCAAGAGAGTCTGGAGAAGTCATCCCACTTATTTAAAGATGGATACATGGACCCACACTTAACACCATATACCAAGATAAGATCAAAATGGGTCCATGATTTAGGCATAAAGAACGAGATTATAAATAAATTAGAGGAACATAGGATAATTTCTCTCTCAGACTTGTGGAGGAGAAAGAAATTTGTGACCAAAGATGAACTAGAGACCATTACTGATCACAAAATAGAAAATTTTGATTATATCAAATTAAAAAGCCTTTGTACAAACAAAACTAATGCAAACAAGATTAGAAGGGAAGCAACAAACTGGGAAAACATCTTCACAGTTAAAGGTTCTGATAAAGGCCTCATTTCCAAAATATATAGAGAACTGACTCAAATTTATAAGAAATCAAGCCATTCTCCAATTGATAAATGGTCAAAGGATATGAACAGACAATTTTCAGAGGATGAAATTGAAACTATTACCACTCATATGAAAGAGTGTTCCAAATCATTATTGATCAGAGAAATGCAAATTAAGACAACTCTGAGATACCACTACACACCTGTCAGATTGGCTAAGATGACAGGAAAAAATAATGATGAATGTTGGAGGGGATGCGGGAAAACTGGGACACTGATGCATTGTTGGTGGAGTTGTGAACGAATCCAACCATTCTGGAGAGCAATCTGGAATTATGCCCAAAAAATTATCAAATTGTGCATACTCTTTGATCCAGCAGTGTTTCTATTGGGCTTATATCCCAAAGAGATACTAAAAAAAGGAAAGGGGCCTGTATGTGCCAAAATGTTTGTAGCAGCCCTATTTGTAGTGCCTAGAAACTGGAAAATGAATGGATGCCCATCAATTGGAGAATGGCTGGGTAAGTTGTGGTATATGAATGTTATGGAATATTATTGTTCTGTAAGAAATGACCAGCAGGATGAATACAGAGAGGACTGGCGAGACTTACATGAACTGATGCTGAGTGAAATGAGCAGAACCAGGAGATCATTATACACTTCGACAACGATATTGTATGAGGACATATTTTGATGGAAGTGGATTTCTTTGACAAAGAGACCTAACTGAGTTGTTTCAATTGATAAATGACGGGCAAAAGCAGCTACACCCAAAGAAAGAACACTGGGAAACGAATGTGAACTATCTGCATTTTTGTTTTTCTTCCCGGGTTATTTATGCCTTCTGAATCCAATTCTCCCTGTGCAACAAGAGAACTGTTCGGTTCTGCAAACATATATTGCATCTAGGATATACTGCAACATATCCAACATATAAAGGACTGCTTGCCATCTAGGGGAGGGGGTGGAGGGAGGGAGGGGAAAAAAATTGGAACAGAAACGAGTGCAAAGGATAATGTTGTAAAAAAAAAAAAAAAATTACCCTGGCATGGATTCTGTCAATATAAAGTAATTATTTAAAAAAAAAAAAGACAGAGTGGATAAAGAAAACAAATAGTTGAAAAATAGAATTAGTGAACTGGAAACAGAAAATAGCTCTCTAAAAAATAAAATTGGCAAAATTGAAAAAAATTCCATAGAACAAAACAACTCACTTAAAAACTCAATTGGACAATTAGAAAAAGATATTTTAAAAGTGAGTGAAGAAAATACTTCATTGAAAATCAGAATCGAACAAATGGAATTGAATGACTCAGGAGACAACAAGAATCAGTCAAGCAAAACCAAAAAAATGAAACCATGGAAAAAAATGTGAAATACCTTCTTGGGAAAACAACAGACCTGGAAAATAGATCTAGGAGAGACAATCTGAGAATTATTGGACTCCTGGAAAAATATGATGAAAAAAGAGCCTGGACCCTATTTTCCAGGAAATTATCAAAGAGAACTGCCCAGAAGTCATAGAAACAGAGGGTAAAATAGACATTGAAAGAATTCATCGATCACTTACTGAAAGGGATCCTAAAATCAAAACACCAAGAAATATAGTGGCCAAATGCCAGAACTATCAGACGAAGGAAAGAATACTGCAAGCAGCTAGAAAAAAAACAATTCAAATATAGAGGAGCCACAATAAGGATTACCCAGGATCAAGCAGCATCCACATTAAAGGATTAAAGGGCCTGGAATAAGATATTCTGAAAGGCTAAGGAACTTGGTATGCAACCAAAAATAAATTTTTCTAGGGAAAAAGATGGACATTCAACAAAATAAGGAAATTTCACTTATTTTTGATGAAAAAACCAGAACTTAACAAAAAGTTTGATCTACAAATATAGAACTCAAGAGAAACCTAAAAAAGGTAAAAAGAAATCTTGGGAACTATATTTCTGCTATAAAAATATATAAAGAATACATGTATACCTTGTTCTAGAAACTAGAGGTGGAAAGGAAATTGCATCAGAAAAAGGGTAAAGTGGGAGTACTACATCTCATGAGGAGGCAAAGGAAACCTATTATGTCTGAGAGAAAGAATGGAGGGGGATGAAGATAGTGGGTATCTTACTACCATCAGAATTGGCTTAAAGAGAAAAATTTTAGACATTCAATTTATGATGAAACTTCTCCCACCTCATTGAAAAGTGAGAAGGGAAAAGTGAAAAGGGAAGGAATAAGCTAAGTGAAAGGGAATACAGAAACAGTGAGGAAAAGGAGTAAGATAGAGGGTGGAACTTTAAAGTGGGGGGAGGGATATTGAAAAGGGAGGGCTGTGAGAAGCAAGTGGTGCTCACAAATTTAATACTGGGGAGGAAGGTAAGGGGGAAGAGAAAAGCATAAACAGGGGTTAACAAGATGGCAAGTAATACAGAATTGATAATTTTAACCATAAATGTGAATGGGATAAATTCCCCCATAAAGAGGAAGCGGTTAGCAGAATGGATTAAAAGCCAGAATCCTACAATATGTTGTTTACAGGAAACACACTGGAAGGGGGGAGATACATACAGAGTAAAGGTAAAAGGTTGGAGCAAAATCTACTATGCTTCAGGTGAAGTCAAAAAAGCAGGGGGAGCCATCCTGATTTCAGATCAAGCAAAAGCAAAAATTGATCTAATTAAAAGAGATAAGAAAGGGCACTATATCTTGCTAAAGGGTAACATAGATAATGAAGCAATATCAGTATTAAACATATATGCACCAAGTGGTGTAGCATCTAAATTCTTAAAAGAGAAATTAAGAGAGCTGCAAGAAGAAATAGACAGCAAAACTATAATAGTGGGAGATCTCAACCTTGCACTCTCAGAATTAGATAAATCAAACCACAAAATAAATAAGAAAGAAGTCAAAGAGGTAAATAGAATACTAGAAAAGTTAGGTGTGATAGATCTCTGGAGAAAACTAAATGGAGACAGAAAGGAGTACACTTTCTTTTCAGCAGTTCAGGGAACCTATACAAAAATTGACCATATATTAGGACATTAAAAACCTCAAACTCAAATGCAGTAAGGCAGAAATAATAAATGCATCCTTTTCAGACCACGATGCAATGAAAAGTACATTCAACAAAAAGCCAGGGGAAAATAGACCAAAAATAATTGAAAACTAAATAATCTCATACTAAAGAATGATTGGGTGAAACAGCAAATCATAGACATAATTAATAACTTCACCCAAAAAAATGACAATAATGAGACATCATACCAAAATGTGTGGGATGCAGCCAAGCAGTAATAAGGGGAAATTTCATATCTTTAGAGGCCTACTTGTACAAAGTAGAGAAAGAAAAAGTCAATGAATTGGGCTTGCACTAAAAATGCTAGAAAAGGAAGAAATTAAAACCCCCCAGTCAAACACTAAACTTGAAATTCTAAAAATGAGAGATCAATAAAATTGAAAGTAAAAAAACTATTGAATTATTTAATAAAACTAAGAGTTGGTGCTATGAAAAAACCAACAAAATAGACAAACCCTTAGTAAATCTGATTAAAAAAAGGAAAGAGGAAAATCAAATTGTTAATCTTAAAAATGAAAAGGGATAACTAGCCACTAACGAAGAGGAAATTAGAGCAATAATGAGGAGTTACTTTGCCCAACTTTATGCCAATAAATTTGACAAATGAAATGGAAGAATACCTTCAAAAATATAGCTTGCCCAGATTAACAGAGAAAGAAGTAAACTAGACTAAACAGTCCCATTTTAGAAAAAGAAAAAGAAATAGAACAAGCTATTAACCAACTCCCTAAAAAAAAGGATCAGATTGATTTACATGTGAATTCTACCAAACAATTAATTCCAATGCTATATAAATTATTTGAAAAAAATAGGGATTGAAGGAGTCCTATCAAATTGCTTTTATAACACAGACATGGTACTGATATCTAAACCAGGTAGATTGAAAACAGAGAAAGAAAATTATAGACCAATCTCCCTAATGAATATTGATGCTAAAATCTTAAATAAAATATTAGCAAAAAGATTACAGAAAATCACCCCCAGGATAACACACTATGATCAAGTAGGATTTATACCAGGAATGCAGGGCTGGTTCAATATTAGGAAAACCATTAGCATAATTGACTATATTAATAACTATTAGTTTGGTTAAACCATATGATCATCTCAGATGCAGAAAAAGCATTTGATAAAATGCAACATCCATTCCTAATAAAAACACTTGAGAGAATAGGAATAAATGGACTTTTCCTTAAAATAGTCAGGAGCAAAAAGTTATCAAACTGTGCATACCTTTTGATCCAGCAGTGTTTCTACTGGGCTTATACCCCAAAGAGATACTAAAAAAGAAAAGGGACCTGCATGTGCCAAAATGTTTGTGGCAGCCCTGTGTGTAGTGGCTAGAAACTGGAAAATAAATGAATGTCCATCAATTGGAGAATGGTTGGGTAAATTGTGGTATATGAATGTTATGGAATATTATTTGTTCTGTAAGAAATGACCAGTAGGATGAATACAGAGAAGCTTGGAGAGACTTAAATGAACTGATGCTAAGTGAAATAAGCAGAACCAGGAGATCATTATATACTTCAACAATGATACCGTATGCGGATATATTCTGATGGAAGTGGATTTCTTCGACAGAGAGAAGATCTAATTTAGTTTCAATTGATCAATGATGGACAGAAGCAGCTATACCCCAAAAAAGAACACTGGGAAATGAATGTAAATTGTTTGCATTTTGTTTTTTTTTCCCCCGGGTTATTTTTACCTTCTGAATCCAATTCTTCCTGTGCAACAAGAGAACTGTTCAGTTCTGCACACATATATTGTATCTAGGATATACTGTGACACATTTAACATGGATAGGACTGCTTGCCATCTGGGGGAGAGGGTGGAAGGAGGGAGGGGAAAAGTCGGAAAAGAAGTGAGTGCAAGGGATAATGTTGTAAAAAATTACCCAGGCATGGGCTCTGTCAATAAAAAGTTATAATTATTAAAAAAAAAAAAGAAGAAGTATTTAAATGCTAATTAAGAGATGGTGGGAAACAGAAAGGGAATGTTCATTCAAGATAATCAAATACCTACAGCTTTTTTTAGTTATAGCTCAACTTGTATTGCATAGTCATAATTAGAGCATAGGTCTAAGCCACATCCTTATAAGTCTTCACTCAGTTTATCCCATACAATCCCTTCTCCTTATTTCTTAACTTTCGAAGATCTCACACCATTCTTGACCCATTTCCTCAACCATTTTGTTCTCAATATCTAATCCCATTGATCTGGTTTGTCTTTTTTTCTACTAGAGTACTGCTTCTTAAAGTCTAAGTGGCCTGGTCTGCTAACAAATCCATTGCCTTTGTGGTTTAATTAACAATTATTTTGTTATAATGGCCTAGAATTTAATGAGTCTATTCAGCATACAAATTGGGGTTCTGTACCTCCAACTCCCATCTATCACCAGCCATTTGTGTCATCAGTAATTAAAGTAGGTCAGCATCAACAAAAAAGAAACACATATATATGCATCTAGCAACAGATAGATGAGTAGGTGAAATGTTCACTTGCTTATTTAGGATAAAATGATCACATATTTTCAGATAGGAAACTGCAAGATCTTACATACTTGAATTGTGCTCATAGCTTCTACTGAATACTTTCCCTGATTATAGAAATTTGCTATCAGAGGAAAAACTGGTCCTTCAGGCCTCAGCATGAGAGTATATACATCAAAAGAAAAGCATCCATTGCTAATTGTATGCAATAACAATTCCATCTTATAGCCAGACTCAGGAATAATCAGGTCGGTTCTTATTCAAAGGAACATGACTAGGAAACTGAGACAGAAGGATCCTATTTTAAGCAGGGGTCAAGGTTGTCCTCCCAACTCTTGCCTAGATACTAACTTTTACCAGTAACAATGCAGGATCACATTTCTCTCAGTACATTGTGGCATATTCCTTTCAGCTGGTGCATTACTGGCTTGATGATCCATCAGATAATCACACCTGAATTCAAAACTCCAAATAATATCAGCTACAGGTCCAAGAGATTTTATCTCAAATAGCAAGTCTCATTAATCAAAACTGCAGGTGAATTTAGTTCTCAAGAATCACATATCCTAAATAAGTATTGATTATAATCTTACATTGATAACAGTAAGAAATTAATCCTAGAAAATTTACAGCTTATCTTCATATCTAAGTAGATGGATTTAAAATTCAACATTACACAAATCATTTTACTTTAAAATGCTTAATAACCAACCTACATCAAAATATGTTCAGGTATTAACCATATTCAAAGGGACAAAGACATAAGCCACTGTACTTAGAATCTCTCTAAACAATAGGAACAGTTTTAAAATGATTCAATACACCAATTAAAACTCACATAGAATATAGAGTATACTAATTTCACATTAAAGAATTCCTTCAGAATTAACATCAATAATTTCTTCATCCTAAAAATGTTAATTCAACTTCCTCCAATCAAGGAGTCCCTATAAACTTTTCTGGAAATATAAATAACAAGTAAAACATCAATATTGTTAAAATTTCTCTAAGCACAATTAATCTCTCCGTCCACCAAAACATATCTAATTCCAAAGTCAAGTTTAGAGGCTATAAATTGTTCTTAACAGTACATTTTTGAGGTTCCTCTACAGGACCTTTAAGCTGGTGTTCTCAACCTCCAGACTGCAGTCTCAGTCATCTAGTGTCTGATGAGATCCTTCCACTCTGCTTTTCCAGGACTTAATAAGCACCCACTCTGTTGGAACTTCAAATTCCAAAGGTGTTTGGCCTAGCAATCCTCGCTTCCTAAGGGATGAGGACACTTCCAGTATATAATTCCTTAAAAATTTATCCTTTCTTTCAAAAAAGGGTCTTTCACTTTTTCCTCCCAAATAAAATAAACCAATCTCATGTGGGGAAAGTCCCAGATTAATTCTTTAACAAAGCAATAGACAAATATTTTGGTTCAAGTAAATTTAGTCTCTAACATCAATTTAGTAATCAGTTCTTAAGAATCTGATTCATTCTTTTCCTGAGGAGAGCAAATGCCCAGGTGTGTGGAATTGTCACTCAGTTTGCAATTCCTCCCCATTACTTCTTGTAAAATCTTGGAAGTAAAATATATTCCTTTATCAGAATCAATAGTTTCTATTAATCCATATTTAGGCACAATTTGTTCCAATGTTATTCCATTAACCCCTCTTAAAGCAGCAGAGCATAGAGGAACGCTTCTACCCATCTCCACTGGTGTCATTTCATTAAAACCTAACTTGAATATTTTGGAGACAGGCTCCCTCCCTCTGGAAGGATACCTCCTTAATAGCCTCTTAATTATCTTTAGACATAATACACTCCTTTCAGATACAAGTTGTTTTGCAATTACAAGTATCCCTATATGCCAGATTTTCTTGCTTTTACTTCTTTGTTAAGGGAGAAAGCAAGACAAAACTTAAAATTCAGAATATAAATAATATCTATCTTTGTACCAAATTTCATAAAATTTATAACACATGTACAATTTAGAAAGCAATATAGTAGATTAAATATATTTCATCTGATTAAGAGATACAAACATGATCTTTTTAGATAGGTTACCAGAGAACCAAAATTTTTAACTTCAAATCAAATGCAGATTTAAAATTCTAGTAACTATACTTCAATATCAATGCACAACATATTTCTAAAATTTTGTTTCAAAATAAACAAGTTCATAATTTTAACATGTACTTGTTAATAGTAATTATCTCATACAATTTCAGAATCAGGATTCCAATTTAAACACACGCAGCCCCCAAATTTAAGGTGGGAGAAAATTGCCCTTTCAAGTCTATCTACAGGGCTTTAAGAAATTGGTAAACTTTAGGACCCTGGAGGAGAGAGTACAAGAAATTTGGACTCATGTGTCCAGCTGCAGGTCTGTGGCCCAGTGACTAGCCCATCCTCCATGCCAGAAATGCCAGGAGTCATGTCGAAGATATTGGGACACTAGCACAAACACCAGAAGAATCCAGACCAGACTAGCCAGGATAGATTCCATAAACATAAGAACTTAGAAAATCCCAGAGAGGGCAGTTTTTTCCTTCTGCAGTTTTTCTGTAAGCCTCAAGTTTTGATCCTCAGAAAGCTTTTAGTTATGTAATTTAAGCCGCCTACTTAAATATACAATAGACTAATGCAAGTTAGCTGATAGACAGTGGCAAATAGCTTAATGATCAAAATCCCTAGAATCTGCCAAACTATTTTAGCAGTTCTGTAACTTTAACTATTTCTTCAGGCCCAAATTGGCCAGTTCTAGAGACCTAGAACTGGTCCACAGAAAGGTCAGTTTTTTTCTTTTTGGTGTGAGTTAAAATTTTTCCCTATCTCAGAACTTTCCTCTCTCTAGCTAAAAACTATTTGCATAAGTCCAATTGTATATAAAACTAGCACTTTTAAATCCCAAATAGCTAGATCTTTTTCCTATGTAATGCATCTCACTGAAAAAAACATAGAAGACAAGCACAAGGTTACCACACAAAAATACAAACTGCTTTTCTAAATCAATCTAATTCCTGTTCTCAGCCCCACTTTGGAGTGGAAGTGAGAAGGGGAGTTCTACAGCTGAAACCTTAGGACCCAGTTGGTTAGGTACTGCAGGCTCCTTTGAATCTACATCCAGTCCTCAGGGGATGGACAATTCTTCAATCTAATTCCCCTGTTCTCAGCTCCACTTTGGAGTGGAAGTGAGAAGGGGAGTTCTACAGCTGAAACCTTAGGAGCCAGCTGGTCAGGTACTGTAGGCTCCTTTGAATCTACACCCAGTTCTCAGGGGATGGACAATTCTTCCAAGCCAGCAGCCCAAAGAAAACAATGATATTTAATCCCTATACATTTTGGTACTTCATTCCAATTCTTTCTAAAGAGCTATCTTCTTAGGATATACTACATAGAGCCAACTAGATTATTCTTTTCCAAGGTTCACAGATTCTTGTCCTCTTTAATGGAGGACTCACCTGAATTTACCAAAGGAAAATAAAAGAATTCTTTATGGAGTCACACTGCTTAGGATTTTCCCAATATCAAAAGGATATAGGAGTTTTTTATGGATTTTAATTGCCTAAATTCTCCCAATTCCAATCCCACTCTCCCAAGATGTTACCAGTTCTTGGCAGAGGGAAAGACATTGTAATTCCAGAGAAACTGAGCAAGACAGAGGTTAGAGACCAATTTAATAGTTTATTAAATGGAGAGAACCAAATGGATCTTGGTCCCAGGGCTGAAAGAAACTATCATCTCAAAGAATTCAGCTCTAAGTATCAGAGAGCAAGCTTTTTTATAGAATAACAAAAACAATGACATAATGGGGGAGGCATTTGAATGGGGATAACCAGTGGGGGGAGGCACTTGGGATGACACAATGGAGAGAGGTACTGGAGAGGTTACTGATATTCTAATGATGTCTAAAATGGATAAACCTTTAACCTGTCAAACATTAAGAAGGAATGACTATAACCTAAAGATATTAAAGCTTTATCTCATCAACTATTTAAGAGGGAATGATTATAGCCTGGGGTTTGGGGGCAGAGCAACTGAGGTAGACCTTTATCTCATCAAGTATTAAGAGGGAAAGGTTATAACCTGAGGCAGAGTAACTAAATAGGACAATGGGGAAACTAGGTCAAGACATCAAAAGGAAACTGTGGCACAACAACATAACTACTTAGAGTATCTCCCAGTTCACCAGTTGCTTGCCTACTTGGGTTGTACACAACTTACCTGAACGATTTCAAACTTTCTCAGCTGGCTTATCTCCTGGGCTGAATTAGTCCTCTATCTTTACTAGCCTACTTCCATTTTTGTTTTCTCTCTTCGAGAGTTTGCCCAATCAGAGTGGGAGTTCCCTAATCAAGTCCAAGTATCATCTGAGAACTCTCTGGAAGGATTCAATACAGGAAAGAGATCTCACAAACAGGAAATATCCTGGATGAGCCCCCAAATTGTGTGGGACAGTGAACACAAATTAAAATCAGAGGCTCTCAGATAAGAAAAGTAAAAAAAGGTTTTTTTTTGTTTTGTTTTGTTTTTACAAAAAAGGCAACTCCTACAGAGAAGGTGTCAGTAAAGGAGTGCAAAAGACAAACTGCAAGATTAAATAAAATAGACACCTCCCCCCTTCTTCTCTTCCTCCCCCCTCTTCCCTCCCCCCCCCCCCCCCTCCTCGCCTTTGAACTTCTCTCCCATTGTCTGGGGGAACTCAGGCTTATACCCTAAATGAGGAAATCTATCTGAGAAACAAAAGGATAAAGTTCCTTTAAATTTAATTAAATTTAAATTAAATCAAATGCTAATTAAGAGGTGGTGAAAAACAGGATAACTTGCAGCTTTTTAACTATAACTCAACTTGTTATTGCAAAATCTCAAATCATAATTAGGGCATAGGTCAAAGCCACATCCTTATGAGTCTTCACTCAATTTACCATATATACTAAAAAGTGAAAGTTCCTGTTTCTGGAGATCAGGCCATCTCTTATCTCAGCTAACCTCAGGGCTGAATGCTTGGTGTTTCAGTGGAATAGCCTGAGGTATTTATACTTCCTTGGGACTAAATCTCCATCCTGGTATCTTTCTTTGGATCTTCTCTGATTGTCCTAGGAGGACCACTGATTGTTTTGTTACAACTCCTTATTGTTTCTAATCACTCTATGTTTGCCCTGAGGTGAAATTTTGTTTTGTCTGTGAAGGAAATCTGGAGAGCTTGGAATTTTCTGACCTCTGCCTTCTTCCCAGAATCTTCTGATCCACAATAATTTTTAAAAAATGTACAGTGGTCCTGAAACAACAGAATTTGAGAACCATTATTTTAGACTAAAAGCTCTTTGAGGGCAATAGTTGTATCCTCTTTGTGTCCCACATAGTACCTTGTATAGCAGAAAAATGTGTTTTGTACTTCACTGAAAAAATTATGGCCATCATCCATAAGCTAAGGAAATTTCTAATTTAAAAAATTTTTTCTCTTATACTTGTATACAATTTGTACCCAAATTTGTTTATTTTCTATTGTTCCGGGATCAATACATTGATCAACTCTTTATTTTGTTAATTCTCAGTGACATACTTTCTTCTGAGAATTGCTTTAGTGGTATCTCAAGTTTTGATTTTGTTATCATTATCTTTAATATAATCAATGAATGTTTCTATAACTTGTTTTTATTGACCCAGTTTTTATTGGGATGTTATTATTTAGTGTTCAGATAGTTTCAGATAGCTCATCATCTGATGCATTCAGACTCTCAGCACAACTTGCTGCAAGACTCTTGTTTCCGGGCAGCTAAGTGGGGCAGTAGATAAAGCATCATCCCTGAAGTCAGGAGAACCTGAATTCAAATCTGACCTCAGACATTTAACACTTCTTAGCTGGGTGACCCTGGGCAAGCCACTTAACCCCAAATGCCTCAGCCAAAAAAGAAAAAAGACTTGTCTCACCACTTTCTGCCTCTGTGGAGCTGGCTTCATGCACCTTCCAAATAGTTTCCTTTCTCAAGGAAGTTGGTTATTATCAACTTCCCTCTCTAGAACTGCTCAGTGTTCTACCTTTAATTCTCCTTTTAAAGAAGAAAGGGAAAAACATTGCAAACCACTCCCCAACCTCTCCTCTTAAAACCTTAGAGTCATTATCTAGGTCTCTGCCCCTGGATTCACCTTCTTTTCTCTCTAATAGACAATTCTCAATAATATCCTATCTCTTATGATGTTAATTTATTAATGAGAGGATAAGTTTTCCCCTAGAATATTAATTCATTTTTCTCTATTGTGATCCTCCACATACCTGATTTCTCATGGTTGGTAATTGCATTGATTATAATTTTTAAATCTTTTAAAGTTAAAACTGGTATTCTGAGAGTCAAAGATGAGGAGGGAGTATATTCTAGGCTTACATCAAAACATGAAAATAGGGGGTGGAGTAGGATGTGTGAGGAACAACAAAATGCTCAGTTTAACTGTGCCACAGAATAGGCCTTCTTAAACTTTTTCCACTTGTGACTTCTTTTTGAATGTGACCTTCACATTCAGTAACAAGACTTCACATGGGGTTGCAATTCACAGTTTAAGAAACTGGGTCATAAAGTATCTAGAAAAATTAACATTTAATAAACCTGTAAATGTAGGTTGGAGTTCAGGTTAGGAAGAGCTTTAAGTGACAAACAGAAGAGTTGATATTTGACCAAGGTGCTTCAGAGAATCCAAAACCAAAGTGCTACAAGGACTTGAATCCATATCATATAAGGATGATTTGAAAGAATGGAGGTTGATTAATCTGGAGAATAGAAGATTGTGAGAACATTATAATTGTTTTTAAGTATTCAAAGGGTGTGGGAGAAGAAAAATTAAATTTTTTTCTCTTTGACCCTAGAGGATCAAACTAACAGAAATGGTTAGATGTTGTAAAAAAAAGTAGGCTGGAAACAATTTAAAACACAATAAAAATATCCACTTGAAACCAAGAGGAAGTGCCACATGCAATAGAGAAACATTAGAAATATTAACTTTCCTATTAGTAATACAAACTATCTCAAAAAGTCTTGGTGCAATATAAAGCACCAAAATTTAAAATTAAACTGATTTAATCTCTAATAGCTTAAAAATTCACTAAAACATTTTGAGACAGCTTGCATTACTATTAGGAAAGCTTCTAATATTTCTATTGTTTCTCCATTGCAAATGATACTACTTCTTATTTTTAAGTGGATTCTTTTATTGTGTAGAAGAAAAATACTACTATTCTTTTTTAAAATTCTTTTTAATTATTTGTGAATATAAAGGAATACAGTATTTTATCAAAGGCCTATTCTGTACCTACTCTATGATCATATCTTTCTTTTGTTTTTGTATTAGCACAATATATAATTGGATTTTTTTCCCTGTTAAATAGCCTTTTACACACTACAAATCTACTTGATGAATAATTTTTATTTATATAAATTTATATATATATACACACACATACACAATGATTACAATGATATAAACAGAAATAACAAAAGTCACATGTGAATGTTGAAAATTTACAGAGAATAAGCATGACTCCAAAAAAGACATATGAGAAGACACTTTCAATTTATCCTTTTGCAGAGGTAGGAGGTACATAGATATAGTACATTACACATGTTCTCCCATTTAAAAAAAAGTGCTAATTAATTTTGTTGATTTTTTTTTCTCCTTTTTTTCTTTTAAAAATATTATATGTATTCTATATGGGATGAATCTCTGGGAGAGGGAAAAAATATTAGGAAAATTCTGGTTATGTAAAAACTGAAAGATATCAACAAAATTTTTTTAAGAGAAAAAAGAGCAGGTACATGTAGATCATGGATTTAAAGTTAGAAAGTGACATGTAGTCCAATGTTCTAATTCTATAGAGGAGGAAATTTGAGATCCAGAGAGACTAAGTAGTTTGTCCAAGGTTTCACCTCTAATACTTTACTAGCTACACAAGCATCAATAAAATGATATTAGAATAAGTGGCCTTAAAGGTCATTTTTATATAAATTTATATAATTTATTTTATTATATTTATATTATTAATTATATAATATAACAACAATTTGTTGTTGTTGAGTTATTTCTGACTCTTTATGACCTCATTTAGACTTTTCTTAGTAAAACTACTGGATGATTTGCCATTTCCTTCTCCAGTTCATTTTACAGATGAAGAAACTAAGGCAAACAGGGTTAAGTGAGTAGTCTAGAATCATGCAGCTGGTAAATATCTAAAGTCATATTTGAATTCAAGAAAAATCTTTATCACTCCAGGCCTGGCATTCTATCTGCTGCATCACCTAACTGTACATTTTATTTTATTAGCCAATGTTTTATTTAATATTATGTTTGTATTTTTTAGAGAAATTGGTCTATAATTTTTGTATTTAGTGTTGTAATTGCCAGGGTTCGAAAGCAACACCAAATTTATCTCAGAAAATGTATTGTTTTGCTTCCATCTTTTTCTATAATCAAAAAAAAAAAACCAAAAAAACAACACCTCATGTAATAAAGAGAATATTTGTCCTTAGATTTGAAGAAAGTTCATGCAAGAGACTGTGTGGTTCAGGAAACATTTTTTGGATACTTCAGTTGGGATAGAGAGAACATAGTGGAGGCCCTCCCTGCTGGTATCAAAGTCAGGGTAATTGTAGTGGATTTTGGAGATAATAGAAGCACTATCTATTATGATAGATGATAGAATCACTATGGTTGAGAGAAGGCAGTGATATCTTCATCCTCTCAGTTATAGGTGCCATTATCTTGGTGTTGTTCTTGATTCTTTATCTCACCTCACGTATGCAAGCATTGCCAAATCTTGTCATTTCTACCTTTACAACATTTCTCCTGCTTATCTCCTTTTTACTCTCATAGCCATGACCCTAGTTCAAGCCCTGTGGCAAGTGTATTATCTGAACCTCTGACTCATGAAAATTAGGCTAGTTTTTCCTTAAAAAGTTAATGAAATCATCTTCAAGCTTTAATTGGTTCAAGTACCTAAGGATTCAGGCTACTTACATAATTTCTTGGTTATTTGAATACAAAATGGCCTTGAGGAACTCCAAGTACTCTATGTTGCTTTGTGATGGGCAACTCAGGCAAGAGCATCGTTGATCTGTATGGACTTAAGGTGTCCTCAACACTTAACCTTGTTGAATAGACTTCTTCTGCTATGGCTAAGTATTTAGAAAAAGATTAAGAAAAGATTCATTTTTTTGAATGTTCAATGACCTATGTATGTCTTGTTTTGTTACAATATTGAATATAAACTACCAGGAGAGCAGTCTGTCAATCCTAGCCCAGAACACTTCAACATCTCTTGTTTTCTAAGCTATTACAATCTCCTCCTAATGGCCTTCCTGTCTAGGATCTTTCCCAATTTTAATCCATTCTCCACTTAAATTTCAAGGTGATTTTCTAAAGTAGGTCTTACCTTAACCCTCTTTGCCTCTATTTCCTCATCTGTGAGGCTGGAGAAAAATATGGCAAATCACCTCCGTGTCTTTGCCAAGAAAAGATGTAATGTTCTATTTCCATTATCACTCATTTGTTCAAAAAAAGGAAGTACAGTCTACCTTCTCTTTTTTGGAGTTAAACTTGGCTGTTATGATTACTTGGTATTGTTTAAATTTTCTTGTTGTTTTACTTTCCATTTATATTACTGGTTCTACTTATTTCATTCTGCATCAGTTGGTATTCCCATTCTTGCATTCCCTTTGTTAACTATTCACCATTTTAGCTTGCTTTGCATGTTGCTGTTCATTTTTGAAGAGTACTAAGCTTTGTGCCTGTCTCTCTGTCTATATATTTTGAAACTTGTTTTCCTAATTAGATTAATTCCTTAAAGGCAGGGATTGTCTTTTGTCTCTTTTTATATCCACAGGATGAGGCACAATGCCTGGCACATAAAAGGAGCTTAAATAAATAAATTATAATTAATCTATATTAATATAGATTATTTTTTAAATAATGAAGTAATATTCTATCCCATTTATGTCTTGCCTTGATACAGGATGATGTGATTTTAGACTTAACTCCTCAGAGCTAGGGATAGCTCTTTACGATTATAAGTTGCAGGGAAGATGCCAACTTCACACAGAAGTTTCCTCATCTGGGAATTCCTTATATCAATGAATCACACATTCTGTCCTTATTTCTTTCCCTATTTATAAATCACAGTCTCTTTTGCTATTTCTTAATTGATGGGCATCTACTTCCCACCCCACCCCTCTCAGTTGACTGTTCCTACATAAATGTGTTGCAATAATCATTTACATAATTGGTTAATGGGACTGAAAATGAATATCATGATTCAATAACTTTGAACATTCTTTTACTTCTTTTATTCAGAACTCTGCATTCTTGTGAATGATTTTTTTTTTATCGTCATCCATTAACGCTAAACGTAGAAATAAATTGTAGCGAGGCTCTTGCTGTTCATAGTATTGTCTGACTCTTTGTGACACTATGGACTTGTCCATGAGGTTTTCTTGGCAAAGACAAGAGTGGTTGGCATTTTCTTCTTCACTGTGTTCCCATTTTGCAGATGAGGAATTAGGACAATAGTGATTAAGTGACTTGCCCAGAGTTACATAGCTAGTAAGTGTGGAAGGCCAAATTTGAACTCAGGCTTAGACCCTGAATCTGTTTACCTATATACTTGTAATATATGCATACCTTACAAAAATGATTTATAAAATTTATATGTCTCAGGGTATATATATATGTGTGTGTGTGTATGTGTGTGTGTGTGTGTGTATAAAACACACATGTTCAATATTTTTTTACATGATAAGGTATGTGATCCAAAAGCTTTGGAGACCATTCCTTGAATGATCCATTGATCAATCTCAAATTTCCATCTGATCAATCTTGAAATTATAATTACCCTCCCTCAATGAACTCCCTCTGTCCCTCAGACCTTTCAAGTAAGGGGAAAGGGAGCTGAGATAAAGGGCTGAAACTTTCTGCCATTTTTCTCTCTGCTGCTCAAGAGAATTTCAGGTAAGGTAGAAGATTTGACTAGGGGCTTAAAAGAAATAAACAAAAAAAAGTATAATTATAGAGTAAGGAAATGTGGTAGAGTAGAAAGAGTAATGAGTGTGGAATTGGAGGATCTGAGTTCAAATACCTGTTGCTGCTGCTTAATTCTTGTGACTTGGGCCTTCACTTGAGGGCTATTGGACTGGATGCCCTCTGAGGTCCCTTCCAGGTCTCTACACAATTTAATTTTTTTCTAGATGTTAGGGGAGAAGAAAAGTTAGCAGTCCCCAGACTTGCCTTCCACCCTTGTGACATCCTCTTAGGCAGAAGAGAGGGAAATAGTAGAAGATATCAGCCTTATGGAGCCCTATACAGTTAGAATACCTGGTTTTAAACTTGGGTTGCTACTTTCTGTTTATGTGATTGTGGGAATGTTATTCAACTTTCCAAGACTTGATTCTTTATCTGCAAAATGATAGGCTTGAATTTGATGACCTCTAAGGTCCCTTCCAGGCCCAAAACTATGGTATTATGATGTCCAAATTTCAAGGAAGTCCTTCTTCTTCTTCTTTTTTTTTTTTGGTATATATATACCAAAAAAAAAAAAAAAAAAAAAAAGGACTTTATATATATATTTTTTTAAAAATAACTTTTTATTGACAGAACGCATGCCAAGGTAATTTTTTACAGCATTATCCCTTGAACTCACTTCTATTCCGATTTTTCCCCTCCCTCGTATATCCTAGATACAATATATGTTTGCAGAACCCAACAGTTCTCTCGTTGCGCAGGGAGAATTGGATTCAGAAGGTATAAATAACCTGGGAAGAAAAACAAAAATGCAAACAGTTTATATTCATTTCCCAGTATTCTTTCTTTGAGTGTAGCTGCTTCTGTCCATCTTTGATCAATTGAAACTGAATTAGTTCTCTCTAGCGAAGAGATCCACTTCCATCAGAATACATCCTCAAACAGTATTGTTGTTGAGATATATAAATGATCTCCTGGTTCTGCTCATTTCACTTAGTATCAGTTCATGGAAGTCTCTCCAAGCCTCTCTGTATTCATCCTGTTGGTCATTTCTTACAGAACAATAATATTCCATAACATTCATATATCACAATTTACTCAACTATTCTCCAACTGATGGGCATCCATTCATTTTCCAGCTTCCTAGTCACTACAAACAGGGCTACCACAAACATTTTGGCACATACAGGTCCCTTTCCCTTCTTTAATATCTCTTTGGGGTATAAGCCCAGTAGAAACACTGCTGGATCAAAGGGTATGCGCAGTTTGATAACTTTTTGAGCATAGTTCCAAATTGCTTTCCAGAATGGCTGAATGTGTTCACAATTCCACCAACAATGTATCAGTGTCCCTGTTTTCCCACATCCTCTCCAACATTCATCATTATCTTTCCCTGTCATTTTAGCCAATCTGACAGGTGTGTAGTGGTATCTCAGAGTTGTCTTAATTTGCATATCTGATTAATAATGATTTGGAGCATATTTTCATATGTCTATAAATAGTTTTAATTTCTTCATCTGAGAATTGTCTGTTCATATCCTTTGACCATTTATCAATTGGAGAATGGCTTGATTTCTTATAAATTAGAATCAATTCTCTATATATTTTGGAAATGAGGCCTTTATCAAAACCTTTGACTGTAAAAATGTTTTCCCAGTTTATTGTTTCCCTTCTAATCTTGTCTGCATTTGTTTTATTTGTACAAAAACTTTTCAATTTGATATAATCAAAATTTTCTATTTTGTGGTCGATAGTGATCTCTAGTTCTTCTTTGGTCATAAATTCCTCCATCTTCCACAGGTCTGAGAGGTAAACTATCCTATGCTCTTCCAATTTATTTATACTCTCATTCTTTATGCCTAGGTCATGAACCCATTTTGACCTTATCTTGGTGTACGGTGTTAAGTATGGGTCAATGCCTAGTTTCTGCCATACTAATTTCCAGTTTTCCCAGCAATGTTTGTCAAATAATGCATTCTTATTCCAAAAACTGGGGTCTTTGGATTTGTCAAACACTAGATTATTAAAGTTATTGGCTGGTTTGTCCTTTGAACCTAACCTATTCCACTGATCAACTAGTCTATTTCAATATCAGATGGTTTTGGTAACTGCTGCTTTATAATATAATTTTAGATCTGATACAGCTAGGCCACCTTCATTTGATTTTTTTTCATTAATTCCCTTGAAATTCTTGACCTTTTGTTTTTCCATATGAACTTTGTTGTTATTTTTTCTAGGTCATCAAAATAGTTTTTTGGGAATCTGATTGGTATAGCGCTAAATAAATAGATTAGTTTAGGTAGTATTGTCATCTTTATTATATTTGCTCGCCCAATCCAAGAGCATTTAATATTTTTCCAGTTGGTTAGATCAGACTTAATTTGTGTGGAAAGTGTTTTGTAGTTTTGCTCATAAAGTTTCTGATTTTCCCTTGGCAGATAGATTCTTAAATATTTTATACAATCAGTAATTACTTTAAATGGAATTTCTCTTTGTTACTCTAACTGTTGGGTTTTGTTAGTGATATATAAGAATGCTGATGACTCATGTGGGTTTATTTTGTATCCTGCAACTTTGCTAAAGGTGTGGATTGTTTCTAATAACTTTTTAGTAGAGTCTCTGGGGTTCTCTAAGTATACCATCATATCATCAGCAAAGAGGGATAATTTGGTTTCCTCATTGCCTATTCTTATTCCTTTAATCTCTTTCTCAACTCTTATTGCCAAAGCCAGCACTTCTAATACAATATTAAATAGTAACGGTGATAGTGGGCAACCTTGTTTCACTCCTGATCTTATTGGGAATGGTTGCAGTTTGTCCCCGTTACATATGATGATGCTTACTGCTGATTTTAAATAGATGCTACTGATTATTTTAAGGAAAAGTCCATTTATTCCTATACTCTCAAGAGTTTTTAATAGGAATGGATGTTGGATTTTATCAAATGCTTTTTCTGCATCTATTGAGATGATCATAGGGTTTTTGTTAATTTGATTATTAATGTGGCCAATTTTACTAATAGTTTTCCTAATATTGAACCAGCCCTGCATTCCTGGTATAAATCCTACTTGATTGTGGTGAATTATCCTGGGGATGATTTTCTGTAGTCTTTTTGCTAATATCTTATTTAAGATTTTAGCATCAATATTCATTAGGGAGATTGGTCTATAATTTTCTTTCTCTGTTTTTAACCTACCTGGTTTAAGTATCAGTACCATGTCTGTATCATAAAAAGAATTTGGTAGGACTCCTTCATTCCCTATTTTTTCAAATAGTTTATAAAGCATTGGGGCTAATTGTTCTTTGAATGTTTGGTAGAATTCACATGTAAATCCATCTGGTCCCAGGGATTTTTTTAAGGGAGTTGATTAATAGCTTGTTCTATTTCTTTTTCTGAAATGGGACTATTTAAGCAATTTACTTCCTCCTCTGATAATCGGGGAAGCCTATATTTTTGGAGGTAGTCATCCATTTCAGTTAGGTTATCAAATTTATTGGCATAAAGTTGGGCAAAGTAACCCCTTATTATTTCTTTAATTTCCTCTTCATTGGTGGAAAGTTCTCCCTTTTCATTTTAAAAACTACTAATTTGATTTCCCTCTCTCCTTTTTCTAATCAAATTTACCAAAGGTTTATCAATTTTATTTGTTTTTTCATAAAACCAACTCTTAGTTTTATTTATTAGTTCAATAGTTTTTTACTTTCTATATTATTAATTTCTCCTTTTAATTTTAGAATTTCAAGTTTAGTAATTGGGGGTTTTTAATTTGGTCTTTTTCTAGCTTTTTAAGTTGTAGGCCCAATTCATTGATCTTTTCTTCCTCTATTTTATTCAAGTAAGCCTCTAAGGATATAAAATTGCATCCCATAAATTTTGGTATGATGTCTCCCCATTGTCATTATCTTGAGTGAAATTATTAATTGTGTCCATAATTTGCTGTTTCACCCAATCATTCTTTAAGATGAGATTATTTAGTTTCCAATTACTTTTTGGTCTATTTACACCTAACTTTTGGTTGAATGTAGTTTTCATTGCATTGTGATCTGAAAAGAAAGCATTTACTATTTCTGCCTTCCTGCATTTAATTTTGAGGTCTTTATGTCCTAATATATGGTCAGCTTTTGTGTAGGTTCCATGAACTGCTGAAAAGAAAGTATACCCTTTTCTGTCACCATTCAGTTTTCTCCAGAGATCTATCATATCTAATTTTTCTAATATTCTATTTACCTCTTTAATTTCTTTCTTATTTGTTTTGTGATTTGATTTATCTCAATCTGAGAGTGCAAGATTGAGATCTCCCACTATTATAGTTTTGCTGTCTATTTCTTCTCACAACTCTCTTAACTTCTCCTTTAGGAAGTTAGATGCTATACCACTTGATGCATATATGCTTAATACTGATATTGCTTCATTGTTTATAGTACCCTTTAGAAAGATATAGTTTCCTTCCTTATTTCTTTCAATTAGATCAATTTTTGCTTTTGCTTGATCTGAGATAAGGATGGCTATTCCTGCTTTTTTGACTTCACCTGAAGCATAATAGATTCTGCTCCAGCCTTTTACCTTTACTCTGTATATATCTCCTTGTTTTAAATGTGTTTCCTGTAAACAGCATATTATAAGGTTCTGACTTTTGATCCAGTCTGCTATCTTCCTCGTCTTTATGGGAGAGTTCATCCCATTCACATTTATGGTTAAAATTACTAATTCTGTATTTCCTGCCATCCTAATATCCCCAGATTATGCTTTTCTTTTTCTTGCCCTCCTTCCCTTCTTCCTTAGTATTAAACTTACTGGTCCCACTTGTGTCACGCAGCTCTCCCTCTTTAGTACCCCTCTCTCCTCCCTTTGAATCCCTTTCCCTTTCTTTTACCCTTCCCTTATTACTCTTTTTCCTTTTCCCTTTTCCTCTCCCACATTTTAATGAAGTGAGAGAAGAACTCTGTAAAACAAATATGTCAATTATTTCCTCTTTGAGCCAACTATGATGAGAGTAGGATGAGAGTAGGAGAGAGGAATGTTCCTCCCCCTCTAAGTTTCCTCAGATATGATAGGTTTCCTTTGCCTCATTGTTGCATGTAGTTTCCCTTTTTCTGACACTATCCCCTTTCCATTTCTACTTCCCTTTTTTATGTTATATCGGTAAAATCAAATTATACATATGGTTTTTATGTATATCCACAGCAGAAATACAGTTCTCGAGTTCCTTTTACCTTTTTCTATTTCTCTTGAGTCCTGTTGTTGGAGATCAATTTTTTTGTTTAAGTCTGGTTTTTTCCTTAGAAACAAATGGAATTCCTCTATTTCATTAAATGTCCATCTTCTTCCATGGGAAAAAAATACTCAGCTTAGCTGGGTAGTTTATTCTTGGCTGCATTCTAAGCTCTTTTGCCTTTCAGAATATCTGATTCCAGACCCTTCAGTCCTTTAATGTTGAGACAGCCATATCTTGCATGACCCTTATTGTGGCACCTCGGTATTTGAACTGTTTTTTCCTGGCTGCTTGTAAATTTTTTTCTTTAGTCTGAAAGTTCTGAAGTTTGGCCACAATATTCCTTGGAGTCTTTATTTTAGGGTCTTTTTTAGAAGGTGTTCGATGAATTCTTGCAATGCCTATTTTACCTTCCGGTTCTATTACTTCTGGGCAGTTCTCTTTGATGATTTCCTGTAAAATAGTATCTAGGCTCTTTTTTTCATCATAATTTTTGCGTAGTCCAGTGATCCTCAGGTTACCTCTCCTAGATCTATTTTCCAGGTCTGTTGTTTTTCCAAGTAAATATTTGACATTTTTTCCCAATCTTTCATTTTTTTTGGTTTTGCTTGACTGATTCTTGATGTCTCAATGAATCAGTCATTTCTATTTGTTCATTTCTGATTTTTAGTGAGTTATTTTCTTCATTAGCTTTTTTTACTTCTTTTTGTATATGTCCAATTGAGTTGTTTTGCTCTATGGAATTTTTTTCCATTTCACTAATTTTTTTTTAAGTGAGTTATTTTCTTTTTCCAATTCACAAATTCTGTTTCCCTGCACTTCTTGGGAGTTTTTTACCTTTTCCAATTCACATTTCAGTTCTTTTTCCACTTTATCAAATTTTTCTTTTAGTGAGTTATATGCCTTCTCTGTACTCTCTTGCATAGCTTCTCTTTCCTTTTCCCATTTCTCTTCTAGTTCTCTTTTAAGGTTTTTAATAGTCTCCTCTAGGAGAGCCTTTTGTATTGGAGACCAATAATTGTCTGGAAACTGCTATTAGTTTCTTCAGGGTTGAAAAGCTGTTCTCTTTCTGTATAGAAACTATCAATCGTTCTTTTGATTTTTTTTACTAATTTTATTAAAGCCTATAGAGTCTGCCTTTAGAGCCAGGAGGTTACCAGCTTCCTCTGCAGAGCAGTGAAAGATGTATGGATGGGTAGCTGTCCTGCCAGCCGGCTACAAAAAGCAGCGAGATACTGGAGTGCTCTGGGAAAGAGTTCCCCACCCGGAAGTAACTCAGGCCTGCAGGGCCCAGCTGGAAAAGTGCCCTGCAAAGAACCCCCATTGGGTGGATTAACAACTGCCCTGGGGCTGTGGGTATTAGCATCTGAGCAGTGAATGGCCCTGCAGGGATTGGAAGTGTTGTTGTGTTGTTTGTCCTTCATTTTCTAAGAGGACCAATGACATCACAAATGATGTATTGACTTATGCATGAATTAACTTGAAGGGAGGCAGAGTTGTATAAAATGTTAATTTCACTCTTTCCTCCAAAGACATTGAAGTCTAGTGAGGACAGAAGGCAAGGTGACTGGAGGATCCAGGATGCAGTGGATGACCTTGGTATTTCTATTTCAGTTGCCTTCAGGGTCACTGAAGCAAATAGCCCTCATCCACCCATTCAACAGAGGGAAATCTTAACATGTTTGGGGCAGACACTCTTCTAACTCACTGATGGGCGTGAGGCTGGCCAGTTACCTTCAGCCAGGTGTAACTCAGGTGCTGAGGCTTGTTTACAGGGCGTGCTCACTTCGCATGATATGGCTTCTTGAAGGTCAGAGTTGGGTGACAGATGGACACCAAAGATGAATGAGCAGCCCTGAAAAAGACTCAGCAAGCCCCTACACCAAGTCTTTTGTGGGTATCCACACACACACACACACACACACACACACACACACACACGTGTGTATTTATTTAACTCTCTGTCTCTCTATCTGTCTTTCTGTCTCTGTCTCTTTCTCTTTCTCTGCCTCTCTGTCTTTCTCTCCCTCCCTTTTCTTCTCTCTCTCTCTCTTTCTCTCTCTCCCCTTTTCTTCTCTCTCTCTCTAACTCTATTTATATCTATCTATCTCCATCTATTATTATATGTAAAGGGCTGAAACTATGAAAAGGTGTACTTGAATCAGACAACCTAGTACCTAAGGCTAATTACCTATTCAATGTGAGACAATGACTCTATTAGCATATGTTTGGAAAAATGTCCCTTCTCACCATTGGTGCTGGCTCAATGTTTGGGATTAAGATAATAGTAGGCAAGACTTAGAGGGTGGGGTGACAGAGGCCAGGGACTCACTTGGCTGCAGGATGGAGAGGAGAAAAATGTGGAGATTATGGACTTTAGAATCAAGGAGAGATCCTTGGCAAAACTCCTGGCAGTTTGTCCATCTCCTTTACTTCTCCCCCTAAAGACCAAGGACTTTTGCTTATCCTGACTCTGGCTGATCCTGAGGCCTCCAAGGAGCTACCTCGGACTTAACAATTTATATATATATATATATATATATATATATATAATCTCTCTCTATCTCTAATGCTATAAATTTATATCTATCTAATCTCTTTCTCTATCTCTAACTCTATATCTATCTCCATCTATTTTTCTCTCTATATTTATCTCAATCTATTTCTCTCTCTGTATATATATATATATATATGTATATATATATATATATATATACATATATATATAATACATATGATAAATATATCTATCTCTAATTCATCTATCTATAGCTATCTCATCTTGCTTTCTCTTTCTCTTTCCTCTCACTCTGTCTCTTTCTCAGCTTCAGTCTTTTTAATCTGTAAAATGGGAATAAGAACACTTTTGAAGATTCTCACAAGGTTATTGTAGGATCATGTAAAATATTCTGCAAATCTTTTTTTTTTTTTAATAGTATTTTATTTTTTATTTTTCCAAATACATGTAAACAGAAAGAATAAAAAAGGAAACCAAGCATTGAGTCCAGAGAAAGGAATCTTTTCATCTCCCTCTTTTCATTGCAGAGATAGAAGACTAGAGATGCACTATATTTCTTATGCTGTTATACATAGTTGGTGGAATGATTAAGCTTTGCTGAACTTCTTTTTTTTTCTTCTTTTAAAATCTTTGCCATAAAAGACTGTTCACTAGGTAGGAGAGGAGGAAGGTTATATCTGGAAATGGCTATGTTGTTAGAACAAAAAGTATAAATAAAAATAAAATACATTAAAAAGAAAGAAAATTATGGCCTATTGTATATTACTACCCATGGGAGCCTTTGGGGCCTCATTATAAAATGTGTATCAAAATTAATAATAATGGTTAAATATGATAATATGTTTATATTATCAAATTATATATATATATATATATATATATAATTTATATCAGGTATACATATCAAATTTATATCAAGTTTATATATATCAAATTTCTTACCTTCTCAGGAGGGAGAGGCAAGGGAAGGAGAAAGAAAATTTGAAACTCATTTGTAATAATATTTTCTTGTTTCTTGTTTCTTTTGTTCTTATCAAGCAATTTTAGAATAAAAGGCAAACCCATTGTTGTATATTAAAAATGAATATTAAAAATTGTCTTTATGTGTAACTGGGTGAAAATAAAATAACTGTTAAAAAAAAAAACTAAAATGTTTTTGATCAAATTCTCTTGTAATAAATTCAGTTCTCTTCTAACCACTCCCCCCCCCCAACTTTGGGAGCCCATTTATCATGTCTTTTTTTTATTTTTAAGATTTGTGTATTTATATTTGAGTGTTTTACATTTTTGTGAATATTAATTTCATTTAGGTAATGGAGTTTACTGGCATATCATTAGACATATAAGTCTTCAAAAAAAATTAAGTCATTAGCAGTTTAAAAAATAACAATTGTTAACATTTATATAATGTTTCCTATATTCCAGATACTTTATAATTTTTATCTCCTTTAGTCCTCATACCCACCCTGGAAAGTAGGTGATGGTAGTATTCCTTTTTTATAGATGAGGAAAATTAGGTAAATAGAAGTTAAGTGACTTGCCAGCTAGTGTCTGAGGCTGGATTAAACTGAGGTCTTCCTGACCCTAGGATTAGTATCCTATTCATATGTCATGAGGTCTTTATGACAAAGAGAATTTATGTACATTTCTTAGAGAAGGGAACATATAGGTGGTTCAGTGGATAAAATGCCGTGCCTGGAATCAAACTCATTCTCCTGAGTTCAAATCTGGTCTCAGATACTAACTATGTGATCCTGGGCCAGAAATGTAACGTTGTTTCCCTCAGTTTTCTCATGCATAAAATGAGCTGGAGAAGATGGCAAACAACTCCAGTGTCTCTGCCAAGAAAACTCCAAATGGTGTCACGGAGAGTTGAAGACTATTGGAAAATGACTAAACACCAAAACATAAGCATTTATTCAAAATAATTACCCTCTTTTACCCTCCTGAATATTGATGGCTGCTAACTATCTTTGCCTAACCCTAATCCTGGCTGTGCTCCTAGGTCAAGAAACTAGATCATATTTCTTTCTGGTTTTGCAAAACTCCTTATCATCAAGTACACCTTTTGGCTTGGAAATAATGTTTCTGATACTAAGTCCAGCTTCAGATCATGGTCATTTGATGCCTGTCGCTAAGAAAATGGATCTGGAACACAGGGAAACTCAAACTTAGTGGAAATAAAATCAGGGTTACCAAATTTCTTTCTTGTTCTCTGGTCCCTGTTCTCCAATCCATCCTGACACATTTATATTAGTAGGTAGTTGAAAATTGGATGACACATAATTGAGTCAGTTAATAAGCATTTATTAAATGCCTACTATATACCACGCACAGTGCTAACTGCAGTCCATGTAACTGTATTCTTAAAACTGAATGTCGAACAGTCTCCCATAGCTTAATTGGTATCATTGCCTAATGTGATATGATGATTTAAAAAAACCATTTCTCCCAGTACAATAAATAGAAAAACAATGGGATAAGGATTGAAGAGCTTTGACCAGTCATTTCTCAGTTGTTGAATTTGCTCTAGGAAATTTTATTGCTTTAGAGATACCAGAAAGCCCTTGTTAATTAAGCTTTAAAATAAAGGAGATACAAATGAGCACTGAAAGCCTGTAAAAGGAGTGGATGTGGAGATACTGGAGGTAGTAATGATTGTGGATAGATTGTGTTCTGTCAAATTTGCAATCTTCTATTTTCCAGCAATGAGCACCCTACAAAAAGCAAGTTGCATTATGAACGGATGAGCAGGTCATTTTCAAAGGTCATTTATCCTGACTGACTGAGGAAATCATTCACAGTGACTTTAACATATATACTCACTACAAATGACCACACTAAATCTATTTAATATTTGATGTAACTGTAAATATCAGCACTATATATATGCCAAGTGCTCTTGTGAAGGAGAAAATAAAATTTGTACATAATGACATTTATTTTTCTTATCTTGAAAGGACAAGGCAAACATTTGTTGGGGAGAGAAAAGAGGTATAAAGGTTAGACTGGGTGAAAGATCTTTCTCAACAAGTTCCATGTTGCTAGCTAGAGGTTTTCTGTCACCATCCTGGTTTACCTCCTTAAAAGAGGCAGGAAACATCAGTAATTCCCAGGACTCTTAGGATTAAAGGATAGTGAATAGGAGTTAAAGACTTGAACATATTCTGGTTGTTACAGAAGTTTTAACATTTATATGGTTATATCACCTTTAATTGGAGGGCTGATGGCTACTCCAGTTCCAAAGCATACTCACCCGTGGTCTGCATCTGCTCAAAACCACGTCCCTCAAATGTTCATCAATGTTTTCTTTTTCTTTTCTTTTTTTTTTTTTTTTTTGAAATACCAAAAGAACATGTTAAAGAGCAAAATTACCTGAAGTAAAAGACAAGGCAAACAACAAAAGGTTAAAAGAGTTCCTGGAAACCAACCCCAACAGCTGCCTCTTCTCTATTGGGATGGGTTTAGGAAGTCAGTCCAATCCAATCCAATAAGAATGCTATTAAGTGCCTGCTATGTGCCAGATAGTGTGCTAAGTGCTGATGATGCAATTGATAAAGAGTCCCTGCCCTCCAGAGCTTACAATCTAAAGGGAAGACAATACAAGAAAGCAGAGAGGGAATGAGACATCAAGAGATATCTGGTGAAGAGGCGTCTTGTTCCATGCAGTTGGAACCAGCTTTGATAGCAGATGCAAAGGAATGAGATGAGATAAAGGAAAGCATTGGGAAGAATTTGGTGCTCTATTTTCCCCATTGATGTTTTCTATTTTATTTTGTTTGGTGGAGTAGAAAGGGAATTTAAGGGGTGATTGGTAATATAATCCTGTCTCTCTTCACTCTGCTTGTGTTTCATGACATTTCAACATAATTTAATATCTATATAATTTTTCATAGCTTGTGCCAGTGCTTATAGCTTTTCTCCTACTTGCCTGGCACATTGTGCCATATTGATTTTTGGTTTCTGTGAACTTTCTGGAGGAATAGTCACTGGCAAGTATTTTGCTTATGACTAGATCACATAAACCAGTGAAGTCAGAAAGCCTCAATGACTTTTTTTTTTTTTAAATTCAATAACAATGCCAAATACTGTTCTAGAGATAGAGATAGATAAGGATAAACAAAACTTTTTCAAGGGAGTCAAGATGTTGATAATGCAGTAGGGCATTCTTCCAACAAGGTATCTTTCATAGATATGTCAAAATTGCATAATTCTCATTAAAAAATGTACAGAGCTAATTTTGGAGAAGGCATAAAGCAGTAAAATAAATATATGCTCATATAAAGGTGTTTGTCACTGATATATAGATATCTGTCAAAATCCAAGTGCAAGAACAGTTTTCTACAGATAGTAAAGTTTTTCAGAAGTTCTTTTCTGTGGATGTCACTGTATTGGTTACATTAAGACTTGGAATATTGTAGAACCTCTTGTGAAATTCATAATCATTTTTTTTTCAATTCAGATAAATAATCCATGCTAAAAGTCAAGTGGATGATGAATATTTATTGCCTAAGCTGCAATTTCATAGACAACCCATAAACATGTATCTGGGACAAATTGCTACAAATAAACACTATATAGTCATTTAAATATGTTGCTGTTCCTTTTATTAATATTTAATATTTTTGTATTAATATTCACTGGAGATATTGATTTATAGTTTTCTTTCCCTACATTATTTCCCCCTTGGTTTTTATATCAGTATTCTCCTTGTCCTATGGGAAAAAATGAATGTTGCTTTCTTTTTCTATATTTTTGTAAACTAAAATCCACACACACATAATATTAAATTGAATTGTTTGAATATTTGTAGGGTTACAAATTGTTAACTTGTTAACTTGCAAGTCCTTCTGGGTCTGGACTTCTTTCCCCCCCCTTTGGAAGTTCATTTATGACTTGTTCAATTTCTTTTTTAAAAAATGGAATATTTAAATTATCAACTTCTTTATAAATTTAGGTATTTTATGTTCTTGTAAATACTCATTTTATTTTTCAATTTTGTTGTTATATAATTTTCTCTACCTATTGTGAATTCTCTTTTTTTCATCTTTGAGTTTACTAAGTTGCTTTTCCTTATTTGCTCAAATAAGCTTGTTAGTTTAAAAAACAGCTTTTGATATTTTTAATTCTTTTCTCTTAAATTTTCTCTGACTTTCAAAAGTTCTTTTTTTAATGTTTAGTTGAAAATTTACTATTTGTTGCCTTTCTGATTTTTATGTTACATTGTATTTATCCCACTTGTATTTATTATGGAATTATTCTTATCATCTAGTTTATCCCTTGGGTTTCTCTTAACCTATAGTAACTTTTTATTGTATTTGTATTGTATTTGTATTTTTCCTCTGTCTTTTTCTCTATCTCTATTTCTAAGATGGAGACTTTATCCAAGTCCAGGATCTGCCCCTTCTCACATTTTAGATGGGTTGACTAAGCTCTTGATGCATTTTGGTTGTCACTGTTATTGCCCTGATTTGTAGTTAATATGATGTAGGCAAGTGGGGTGAGGGACATCATTGGATTTAAAGTTAAAAGACCAGGCTGCTTGTGATATGTTATCTTGGATAAATGTATCCCTCACTTTTCTCACTTGTTAAATAAAGGATTTGGGTCAGATGACCTCTGAGGTTTCTTGCAACTATAAAATCTATGATCCTGAGTTCTGTATATGTATATTCTGTATATGTATATAGTTTTCTAGCTTCTTATATAACCCTGGCTTGAAACAGGGAACTAAGTTTGGATCTGGGTTTGAGGCTGGCCCCAGATGAAGGATTAGATCTTGCTCTCTTCTTTGATCTTTGGCTTCTGTTTTGATCTGGAGACTCAAGATGGACAGTGGTGTTGGCCACAATTCCTCCTTGTTCATTCACCAACTAGAAATCAGCTTTGTTATCTAGTCTCAATCAGATATTGAAGGTGGTGTGGGTTGCCTAGGTTTTTCTACCTTGTCTCTGTTTCCTTGAATAGTGACCTCCCAGAAGCTGGATTTGTCCCCTGCTGTCAGTCAAAGCTGAGATCATACTGTCTTCTGACTTTTTTTCTTTAGAAATTAAGCTGATTAACAGCCTTTCTGCCATCCTTGTAATCAGAAGTCTTGTAGATTTCTAGCTTTCTTCTTGTTCTTGTTTTTGTTCCTCTTGTTATTTTTCTCTTCTCCTCCTCCTCCTCTTCTTCCTCCTCCTCCTTCTTCTTTTCTTTTCTTCTTCTTCTTCTTCCTTCTTTTGAGGATGCTTTCTAATTTTTGAAAAAAAAAATTCTCAATAGTATTTTATTTTCCAAACACATGTAAAGATAGTTTTCAACATTCATTTTGTACACAATGATTTTGTGTTTCAAATTTTTTCTCTTTTCTTTACCTCCCCCTCTCCAATTCAGCAAGCAATCTGATATAGATTATATGTGTATAATCCTTTTAAACATATTTCCATATTTGTCATGTTGTGCAAAAAAATCAGACCAGAAAGGGAAAAAAAAAAAAAAAACATGAGAAAGACAAAGCAAGTAAACAAAAAGTAAAAATAGTATGCTTTGAATCACATTCAGTCTCCATAATTCTCTCTCTGGATGTGAATGGCATTTTCCATACCAAATCTATTGTCTTTGTCTTGGATCATTACATTGCTGAGAAGAGCTAAGTCTACCACAGATGATCTTCTCATACTCTTTCTGTTACTGTGTACAATGTTCACTTGGTTCTTCTTACTTCATTCAACATCAGTTCATAAAAGTCTTTCCAGACTTTTCTGAAGTCAGCGTGCTCATCATTTCTTGTAGAACAATACTATTTCATTACATTCAAATGCCACTATTTATTCAGCCATTTACCAATTGATGAGCCATTTCATTTTCAAATCAATTTCCAATTCCTTGCCATCATAATAAGAGCTGCTGCAAACATTTTTGCAAATATGAGTTCCCCCCTTCCTTTTTGATCTTTTTTGGAATAAAGACTTAGAAGTGTCACTTCTGGATCAAAGGGTATGCAAAGTTTTATAGCCTTTTGGGCATAGTTCCAAATTCTCATCATATTCTTATACAGTTCTATACTAGATGGAGGAGTTTATTGGTGTTTCATTTTGGTTTAACTGATCATTGCTTCATCAGACACTCTTAAAAACACACATGGGTAGTTTCTTGAGATATCTGGGCTTAGCTATTGTTTATAGGCTTTACCAGATCACCTAAAACGCTACCAAAAAAATTAATTAAGAACTGCTGATACAGAGGAAGACAGTGCCAAGCAGGTAAATTTATAAACTCTTTACTCTCTAGAAAAAGAACTGTATACAGGATATATCAGTTTTATTCAAACCATTAACATTTTCTTCATTATGTTGTTAAGTCTAAACAATCAACAAAACAGCAATTTATAACATTTGCTAATTTCTGAAATGTAAATAATCACACTAAAAATTTAAAAATCAGTTCTCATATGACTAGACTATAGCCTACTCCTAGAAGAAAAGCTATTCTCATATGGTATACTCCTAGAAAAAAGATATAGGAATATAGAGTAGATTGCCTGAAAAGGAGGACTTTGAATAACCCAAAGTGAGAAAGTAGGGGTTGGTACAGAGAAGAAGTCTGGGAGCCTAGTACTTGGTTGTTGTCCTTCTTTCTTATATCGCTATGTTAAAGTCAAAGGACATTATGTCTGACTGTGACTGATCAGACTAATAGAAACTTGAGCTGCTCTGCCATAGGTCAGTTACAATTAGTCCATGTGAACTTAAGTACAGATTCTCTAAATTTGCACATCTCAAAGTTCTTTTGAGCTATTTCAATTCTGTTTGCTGATAGAGCACAGTGCCTTCTTTGATGAGAGTACACCATGCTGGGCAGCCCTTTGCCAGCATCTCCCATGTCTTGATGTCAATTCTAAGGGATACTTAATGCCTTGAGAAAGGAAGGATAATGAAAGGTTGGTCAGCCAATAATAGCAATAAGAATCTTTATAAGGTAATGTAAACAGATGAAATGAACCTTGAAGGAGGATTCTTTATGAAAAGTAGTACTGGGACTGTCCTGAAGTAGCAATAAGAGCAAAGACTGTGTTTACTCCCTTTCCTAGTCCTGTGTGTGAGTGTGGTTGAAAAAAGGGAACAGATTGTGTTGGAGAGTATTGAGGTTTAAGAGTCTTCAGGAAAAGTCAGGGTTTCATAAGCACTGTAAGATGAAGAAAGTATTATATTAAGGAATCTTAGATAAAGGGAAATGTATTAAGAGTTTTCAAAGTACAATAGAAAGGGATGACACATGAGGAGGTAGAGCTCTGTTGATTAGGGATGAGAGTATGGGGATGAGGTAGCAGAAAAAAAGGGTTTCACTTCAGCAGACAGCTATCCTTAATTAGAGGATTTGGGGAGTCAAAAGCAGGAATTTGTTAGCTATAAATGGAGAGTATAAAGCTGGGATACTTCTAGATCAATCAACCTTAAGATTCTAATTAGAATTCTGGAGTGAAAAAGTCTTTGTGGTTTTAGTGGACTGGGAGTCAGAGACTAGAAGGTCTATGGCAAGGAGGTCTCACCGTGAAAGACATATGAGTAGCTGCTATTTCCATGATATATTTAATTCCAGAGTTTCTAAGATATTAAAACAAGTTTATGTATAGAATAACTATACAGTTACATGGAATAATGTTTACTGAAGTACTCTATTACTAAGTAAAGTACTTGTTTTAATGCATAGGGTGGAATAATATGCAATTAGCATATTCATCTAATACATAGAAATAACTTTTGCTAAAGTATGAGAAATTCTGGGAAGGATTTTATTTTCTTAAGCAGGCACTATATTTCTTGTTTATGAGTACTACTTTGCATATCAAACCCACTTTTCATGATATAAAATTAAATGTCATCCTTGCTTATGTCTCATCTATCAAAAATTCCAGATTAATAAGGTCTTAATTAATGTGGTTTTCCTCTGTCATAATTAGCTTTGATTTAAGACCTTAAATAATCCAAACCCTTGTTATTAGTATCCTTTTATCCTCTACATTGAAGACAATAGGGCAGGCAAGGAAGTATCTGCTTATGTCAAAGGGAAGGAATAATCTATATTCAGATTGATTCCTACTGAATTTCATTGTTATAAACCAGATATCGCCACTCTCAAGTTGCCAAGCATTTGGGGACAGGATTATACTGGCAAATTAAGTATAGTGGAGCCTTTTAATAACAACGTCTAGCCCTATTGAACAAACTATCTTGCTTCTTTAGGCATCCATCTATTTTCTCATCAGTAAAATGAGGGGCTTGTACTATCCAAGGATTATTATTATTCTAAATCTATGATCATTAATATGAATCATATTCTTGGTTCTAAGGAGCCCTATAACTTGAGATGGGCAGAGGGCAGGTCTATAAAGTTATTATTAGGGCATGTGGTAGTGATAGTAGGTTAATAAAGATAAAAGCTACTTTTATCATTTTGTATAAAGTATTAATACCACTGGATTTGAAGTCAGAGAACCCAGTAGTTTACATTTTCTCTTGGCTATCTATCATAAATATGACAATACGTAAGTCATCTGTAAAATGTTGTTGGGGAGGTGTCACTGGATCAACTGCAAGTTGCCTTTGAGCTTTATCTTTGTAGTCCTAGAAAACCAGGATAAAAATAGGCTTGATTATGTTTGGCTTTCATATCAGGACTTTAGAAGGAATATGTTATAAAGAATGAGCCAACTAACTACCCCTGAAGATGGAGTTTCATAATTTGTACTTTGCAGGATGATGTTACAGACACTCTTATAATACATGTGTTCTCTTCAGAGATTTGATGAGTGGGTCATTTTCACAGAATTGTGCCTGGCATTTGTAAACTGTGCTGATGATCAGGTTACCATAATGTGGAAAAAAAAGGAATTTAATTTTCAAAATTGTCCCCAAGTGTACTTAGAATATATTCATAAGCCTTGCTCAAAGACAATTAAAAGACCACATCTTTTGGTCTGGCTAATGCAGGGTCCATTTCCATAACCTTCTTTGGCATTGATACAAAGCTTCTTTTTCTCCTATCAGTGTTTAAACCAATTAACACAACACTGTGAACCAGGCAGGGAAATGTGTTATCCTGTTTTATAGGCTACAGGAGGATGAAAAGGTCTGGAGACAGTTATCCAGAGAGATAGTCACCAAGGGAGACATCATCTCAGAGCAGATGTGCTTGGGAGTCAGTAGGAAAACAACCAATTGATCATGGACTGGCATTGTACTGTTAAGGACAGATGCAAGACTGGAGAGGACTGATTTCATATGCCAGTGTGTACCAAGACAGCCTAGCCTAGCTAGATAGGAATACTGGCAATACCAAATAGAAACCTGTCATGGAAATCTACCACTAGATTTACACAGCCAGAGAATTGTCAGGGATGTCACATCCAAGAGTTTTCTAAGGCACCAGCTTAGGGCCAGGTACTGTGGTTCTGGGGTCAACTGTCCACTAGTGTGTTAGTGGTGTGTAGGGGTAAGAAGAGAATATTCTCTGTAGCAAAGAAAACTTACTCTTTGGTCATAAAGGTCATGAAAGGCATATCTGTAACAGAGTGAAGCAGTCATTTTATTCTAAGGAAGCAAAGAGGTCTTAGGACAGAGTCACCATCAAAGTAGAGGGTCAAAGAAATGTGTATGAATGTGGGAATAAGGAGGCAACTATTGTAGAGGGACAATCTATGTTGTCCAATATATATATTTGTATACACACACACACACACACACATATTTATATATATATAATTTGTTGTAATGAGCTATTGTTGTGGGAGGCACCAGCTCACCTGATCACCCTTCTGAATGGCAGATGGCTGAATCTTAATATACATCCTAGACCAAAGCACATCAGAATTGATTCTATCAATAAAGTCAACATATCTCTTTGGGAGGTGGAAAGTCATAGTTTATTTTCAATTCAACATCAAATCCCAGGGGAAAGGAATTCAATGATAATAAACAGAAAGGCCCCATATACCCCAAAATATTTATAGAAGCTTTTTTTTTGTCATCCGAGTAGAGAATGAGGAAACAAAATAGATATGCATCAAACAGGGAATTGCTAAACAACTTGTAGTATATAAATGGGATGGAAAATTATAGCTCTATAAAAATTATAAATATGACAAATTCAGAAATGCATGGGAAGACATATGAATTGATGCAAAGTAGAGAAAAAAGAACCAGGAAAATGGTATACACAATAACTTATGAAGTAAATGGAAAAGAATCACATGAGCAAAACAATCGAATGGAATGCTGCGAAATCATAAGGGCCCCAAAATTTGACCCCAAAGAAGAGATATGGGATGTACTTTCCTCCTGCTTTTGAGAAGGTCTTTGCAGAAATTATGGGTACAGAGTACTAAATATATAATGGTAGGATTTTTTTTTTTTTTTTTTAGTTTTGTTGACTTGCCTCCCTCTTCCCTTCCCTTTTTTGTTATAAATGATGGTACTCTGGAGAAGGGGAGGAAAGGTTACGAAATGTAGGTTATGTAAAAATAAAAGATGTATGAGGAAGGGGGAGATCAATTAAAAAAGAGAACAGAGAAAAGTTGGCCTTGAAGGAAGAAAAAGATTTCAATGTGGAGGAATATTATTTTTTTATTTATAATGTTAGGATTTAGTGCTTTGTACAAAGCAAGCACTCAAAAATGTTTTTTTTTTTTCATTAACTAATTATAAATTTTAGAAAGGCAGATTCAAGGTCAATGCAAGAGAAAATCACTCATCCCTATTAATTTGAGTCCAAATTTGGGAATTTTTGTATCTTAAGTGTGAGGACTTTGAAATAAAGGGCTTCAGGATATAGTATTGTATTTCCCCCTCTGTGTGTTTGGATGTGTGAGGAGTATGAGAAGTTGGTTTCCCCAGATATTGTTAAAACAGGATGAAGGGAGGGGCGAAATATCTTTATGATATCTCCAACCAATCACTGTATGAGTCAAAGAACTGGCTAAACAACCAAGTTCCTGATGAAGGAGCCCAGGCCTAACTAAACTGGCCCAACCTGGTTAGGGTCAATGACAGGGCACAAGTCTTTTGACATATGGAATGGGCAAATAAAGAAGATTATAAATCTGACCAATTGTACTTGGATTGGAAATCCAACCAATTGTAACTACTCTGACTGTAAGGAACTGAACTAACAGTATAAAGTTTGCTTCCCTTCGGTATTTGATGTCTATCTCACCCATCAGTACACCTGCTTCTCATGAGAATCTTGAATAAAAAATTCTTTTCTCACTCTAAAAGAGCATTAGTTGTAATGCTACTCCTGGACTAACTTGCAATTGGGGAAACAGTGGGCAGAGTTCATCCTGGACTTATTCTCTAGCTCTGCTGAGTTCCATGGGATTTTTTGATAGCAGATAATAGTAACAGTAACAGTAACCAGGTCCTGGTTACTAATTTTGCCATTATTCAATTTTGTATATTTTGATGGATCCATGATTACATCAATATTGGCACCTTTAGAGAGCTCATATAAGCAAGAAGTATTTAAGTACTCATTGGAATTCACAAGTATGGGAGCTTCACAAAGTAAACTTTGTAATTTTGTGAATTCACACCTCCCCTGAAGCTCTTAGGGCCAGAGAGCACTCTGGGAGAAATCCCACAATCCCTCTCTGGAAGAAGGAGCATAAATAGAGCCCAGTCAGAGAGTTCAGCTGAAGATTGAGAAGGGAGCATCAGTTCAGTTGAGGAGAACCACTTTCTCGGAGGTGCAATCAGATTCATCTTCATCTCACATCACTGTGGTGGCTGGGCTCCTGCACTTCCCCCACTGAGATCCAGCTGGTCTGAAAAGCTCTCCAGAAAGCTAGCCGAGCCCCAAGTGAAGGAGACAAGAGATCCATTCCATCTTTGTGCTGGCTGGAGGCGGAAGAAAGCAGAGGCAGAAGCAAAGGACAAAGCTGCAAGAGCTCTTAGAACCAAGCAGAGAAATAGGCCTCAACTAACAGAGCTATTTTGGAAGGAGAAAATAAACGTTTGAACTTTTATCACCTGGCTGCATTTGGGTGATTATTACTCTTGACTGAAACTAAGGCTGCCTCCAGAAAACCTCTCTGAGAAACCTGCTCTCCCCCAGAGAGAATTATTATATTCTAAAGAAGAAGATCACCACACCTTTCCGTCACTCTTTGGGTTCACTCAACTTTAATTCTTTAGAGACTGTAGCATTCCGTGATTTATAACTATATTGCTACCTGGAAAAAACATTGTTGTTTAAAAGATGGTCTTTTATTGTAAGGAGAAGCTTGGAATCATGAAGGCGCTATACAGTGTCCTAAATGTCATCCATCTTTCTCTTCTCATCCTGTTCTGGACCCAACTCATAGCCCATTTACAGCATCCTAAGATACTTTTATTAATGTATCAAAAGAATCTAAGGTTTCCTTCAACTGCATAACATAATCTGGACTATACACATTTATTATCTTTGTTTTGTCCTTATGTGAATAATAAGGTGAATTTCTTTTGAGAGGTTATAGCATTTAGTATGCTTTGCTTCATTCAATCAGTCCAATGTTAGGTGTTAGAATCCTTACAAGCTGTTAAGTCATTAGAATTGATAGAGACAATAATTATCTAATTTAGCATGGTTCAGTATGATTGATCTGATCTTGCAAGGAGATGTTATGGGCGAGAACTTGAAACAAGGTACTAAGTGGAACTGATAGAAACAATGCTTGTGTTCACACCTTTAGAGAGCTCATATAAGCAAGAAGCTCTCCGGGCCAAAGAGCACTCTGAGACATACACAAGCCCACTCTCAGAGGTGGAGTCAGATTCATTCCATCTTCCACCTTTGTGCTGGCTGGAGGCTGAAGAAAGCAGAGGCAAAGGACAAGCTGCAAGAGTTCTTGGAATCAAGGAAGGAGAAAATAAACATTTGGGATTTATCAGCTGGCTGTATTTGCAGTGATTATTACTCTGAACCGAAACTAAGGTTGCCTACAGAAAACCTCCCCAAGAAACCTGCTCAGAGAGAAAGATTATATTATATAAAAGAAGAGAACACCACAGTTAGGTGGAAGGAAAGAAGTAAGTGAGTATTTATTAAGAATTAAGAATGTATAGTTATTTGCATATTGAACCCCCTTTTAAAATATGAAGTTCTTGAGGGGAGTGATTGTTTTTGTTGTGGTAGTTTGTCTTTAATGCTCAAAGATGATCAAAATGCCATAGTCAAGGTATAGTGCATCTGGCTATGACTGATCAAAGCAACAGATCTGATTTAAGGCTAGGTAAGAAATGTGGCCCATCGACCAACATGAGCTTTGAAGGCTCTACCATAGGTCAGGCACAAATAGTTTGTATGATCATTTGGAAGGGAGATGTTTCCGAATTTGGAGATCCCAGTTTTTGTTTTTGTTTTGTTTTTGAGCTACTGCAATTCTTCTTTGCTCATAAAGCATAAAGCCTTTTTTGATGTGGGCACATCATATTGGATGTTCTTGTGCCAGTGTGTTTCATGTCTCACAATTAATACCAAAATTTTACAGAGAGATCTTGAGAGTGTCTTTGTATCACTTCTTCTGACTACCATTTAAACATATACCTTGTGCTCTCTGTAAGAGATTGATTTTACAGAGATGGGGTTATCGCAAGAATATTTTGAATACACATTATACACCAAATACTGCTGTTTTGATCTTTATTTAGCCTCAACAAAATAGGAAATGTGATTCAATACCATAATAAATAAGAAAACATATCTTCTGTAGATCGAACAAATAATATATCATTCCCTTATTACCTTTTTTCAAATGTATATAAATGCTATTGATTTAAACATTCTACTGAATTCATGGTATCTTTTTGTATACTAATAGTACAGTTTACTATCATGTGAGGAGCCATTAAATTTTTTTCAAAAGAGATTCTGAGGTTGAGAACCACTGGCCTAGTCTAAGAAACTGTCATAAAGATACCAGCTGCAGCCACAAACCAAACAACGGACAAACATGCACAGTGTAGAGAGAGCAGCTGGTGCAGGCATTGACCATCCATGCACAGATAATAATCATAGATCCTTTCATAATTGCAGGTAGAGTAAACATATAAATAAGAGAGATCAGAAAACCTGACTGAGTGATATTGGAAACCTTCTTTAGTAGAGGTCTTAGTTTCTTCACTTTTAAAATTAGGGAGTTGGACTATATGGTCTCTAAAATTTCTTTTAGCTTTACCATTTTAAACCAAAACCAAGGATGGCGCTCAGACTAGTGCCGTGCTTCTCCTGACATTGAGTTCTTGTGTTTTGACTGTTCTGAGTCTATTGGCTGTGAGGATCTCATTAGAGACCTGAACTTTGAAGCCTGGTTTTGCTATATATTCCTTTTACATATTTGTCCATGATTTTTGGATGTATCTTATAGTGTCCTTTTACTTTGGTCTCTGCCTGCGAAATGGTAGAGAAGGAGTAGAGAGGCCACAGGAGCTAAGTGTATCTGAGTTTTTCTTGTTCTAAATATTTTTTGTAGTGGAAGCTTTTATCTCATGACCAGATAACCAATCATGGAGGCAGATTGTTATTGTTGATGTACATCCTTCATTCTTGAAGAGGACCAGTGGCATAAGGAGGATGATTTCTTGACTTGCAAGTGAATTGATTTTAAGTGAGGCAGAGCTGTGCAAAGTCATCAGCCTCACTCTCTCCTCCAGAGTCATCGAAAGAGACCAGTGACAAGATGTAGATAAAGATAACTGGAGATGGTCCTATATATATTGGGAAAATCTTGGTCTTTTTAAGCTGAGATCTTTCTCAGGTCTCATTTTGTCTGAGGTTAACACCCTTTTAGTGATTTAAGGGTAGGTAAGAAACGAGGCAAAAAATGACATGTTTGCCTATTTAAAAAAAATCAGTCTCTGAGTCTGATCAGACTCTTTTGGAAGAAGATAGCCTGAATTTTCTTACCTTTGGGTAGGAGAGGCTTCTTTTGATTGTCTGTGAAGCCAGAAAAGGCTGTATCTTCAAAAATTGTCAAACTGGGTCATTTTCCCTTTCTTGCTGCTTCTAGAGGAGGTGAAGGTCCCTTCATTCCCAAGGAAGGCACTGAACCAGTGATGGGGGAAAGAATAACTTTACCAGATCTCCATTCTACTCTAGAAATGGATTTGAGGTGTTGATCTTGTTCAGTTTCATTTTTCCTCATTTTTAGGGATGGGACAGAAGCTCTACTGAATTTGTAGCCCATCATGATAACCTTAGAGCCCTAATTTCAGCCTCAATATGCTGCAGGCCATCCAGCCCATAAGGAAAGCTTAAGAGGCACAGGTGATTGGGACCCAAGCCCAAATGAGCTTTGGACTTGGAACTTGGGACTCTGCTATATAAGAAGCAAGCTAAACTATGAAACTAATCATCTTCCTCCTTCAGAATATAATGGGGTACAGCACAGAAGGTTATATTTTTCCATATTATGCTGGAACTGGGGTACAAGAGACCCCTACAATTGAGGGGATCACCATTTATAAAGGCTGGAAACAATGGCAGAAAGCCAACACATTCCCCAATCCCCTTAATTAGAATCTTGGGGAAAGTGTGAAAAATCACAAAGAGTTGGGCATGACTGAAAGAACTGAATAACATGATTGTTGAGGTTAAATATCTTTTCTTGGAGCTCAGGCCTTTATTACAAAGGGGAAAATATCTTCAAAAAAATTGCTGAAATGTTTCTCTCTTTGGGTATTAGTTTTTTTGAACCTAAACTTTCCTTCCACATCATCAGCATCATGTAGTATTTATTGTGTTCACAGGTGTTAGGTTGGCTATGTGACCTGTGACCTACCTTCTAAATCCAATTTAAGATATACCTGATAAGAGTATCTAACAGACACCATCTATGATGTTTAAATCTCCATTATATACTCTATATTTGCCCCAGAGGCATGATTAAAATGTCCAGGGTAGAATTGGACATTTTTGGAATGGTTCTCATAAATACCATTTAATAAATTGTAGCACACACATATATACATATCTGCATACACACACTCTGTGTGTGTGTGTGTGTGTGTGTGTGTGTGTGTGTGTGTGTGTATAGATGTATTCTGAAAAAACTGCAAAGCACCCTCAGTTTTGGGAGAAGCTTGATAAGGAAGAAACAGCTTTGGGTTGAAATGTAGCTTGGTCTCTAATTTGTGTGTGACTTTGGGCAAATCACTTAATTTCTCTATGCCTCAAGTTCTTCAGGTACAAAAATTGGAAAATAACCCTTAGAACAATCTTCACTCGTCCTCTCTCCCACCCTCCTTGTTGTGATGATTAAATGAGATTCAGCTCTGGAACCATAAAATGTACTTTACCTGTAAGCTACACATGGCACCCCCTTTTGGTACTTGGGGTTCTTTTGTTTTTTTGTTTGTTTGTATACCCATAGGATTATGGGATTTCACTTAGGAAAGACAGACACCATTTTAAAAAAATACTTTAACTTTAACTGTGTTTAAAAAACTTTAACACTTTAAGAATGGGAAAATTTGGATCCACATAACTGGAGTTGCTTCTCCAAGGTCATAGAGAACTGTCTAAAAAAACCAAACCCAAACAACAAAAACCTCTTATTTTTAGTGCTCTTTTGTATTTACTACATCTTCATTTCTGAATACTTTTTCTCTTTCCCTCTTCTCCCCACAGTGAACTAATCCTTATAATAAAAATTAAAAATTAAAGAAAATAAAGAGCAATTCAGCAAAAGTAACAGCTGCATCTGACACTATATTCAACATTCCCCTCTCATTGTCTCCCAATAGATGCCAAGGGGGGAGGGAGTTGCATTTTTCCAACAAGTCTGTGGGGCCAAGCTTGACTCTTATGATTCCATGGCAGCTATCACTTTTGAAATAAAATACAACACAGCTTTTATCTCTCTCTTTTTGGACACTGCCACAAAATAGTAAGGAATGGTTTATTTTCAACTTTTCCTCGACAGCTGTATCTATATCTATACTTATGTACACACATACATATATATGTATACACACACACACACCACACACACACACACACACACACACACATATATATCTTTTTTTTTTTTAAATAGGAGATCACATTTAGCCCTTATCAGGGCCACCACTCATGCCGGCCTGGAACTGGACCAGGAGGGAGGAGGGGTTAGGGGGACGGTATGGTTGTGAAAGAGGAAATGTCAGTTTCAGAGGAAAAGGGAGACAAATATATTATAAGTGTGCATGCATTAACGTATGAGAAAGGGGGTGCTTACAAATAAGAAAGCAGCAGGTGAAAGGCTGAGAAAAATGAATTAATCAGAGATTTGGCAATAGGAAGATCTACAAAAATAGTTTTTAATAGAAAGTACCAAAGGAATATTAGTTACCCAAAGGATGGGTGAGGGGCGCCCTTTCTTCCCCTCTTTTCTTCACCTACCCCGCCCTGCATCTCACAACCTACACACTCCTCAGTCCGGAAACTGCCACAGGCCTGGGCTACCCCTCCCCGGGGGGCGGAGGAGGGTTTATCAGACCGCTCAGGAGAAGCCCCAGTCCTCAGTCCCGGAGAGATACATAGGGCCCTGCGTTTCCCCTTAAAAGAGGCGCTGCTAAACCTAGAACAGGGGACCCGACGATTATGGTCCGCGAAGGCAGGGACCCTTGGAGAGGCGTCTGCAGTAACGGCCCCTTCTCCTTATTGCAGGGGCAGCAGGGCTGTTTTTTCCTTCTCCTCCTCCTCCAGCTGCTGCTGGTGCAGCTGTTGCGCCCAGCTGGCCGCGCCCTGGGCGCCCCGGGTAAGTGAGCAGGCTTCCCTGCAGCTGGGCACCACTGAGGGCGGATGGAGACTAGGGCGGCTCCCGGGGGCCGGAGCCCGAGCACTTTATAGCGCGTGTAGCCCCGGGGAAAGACAGACACACCCATCTCCAGAACACCCAGAGGTGTAAGGAATTGCACCCACCTAACCCTGTTGACCTAGGTACAACTCCAAAGGCCCCCTGTCTCTGGAACAGAATGATATGGTTATTTTTAATCACAGTCTCTCTCTCTCTCTCTCTGTCTCTGTCTCTGTCTCTGTCTCTGTCTGTCTCTGTATGTCTCTCTGTGTCTCTCTGTCTCTCCATCTCTCTCTCTCAAATGTGTGCGAGTATATATATGTATGTATATATGTACACACACACACATATACATACATACACTCACACAAATACACACATACACACAGCCATCTAAACTCCACCAATATTTCTATACATTGGATGAATTAATTTTCAAGATTTGTGACATGATACAAGGTTTTGCTGCAATATTCCATCTCCATTTGGAAATTTCTGTAATTCATATATAATGTTTATAATATATAAATCACATATAAATATCTAATATAAAAATATAATCAGCATATTTTCATATTTAATTCATACACATCCATGGAATATAAATACACATGCATATAGTGCCTGACACATAGTAAGCACTTAATAAATGCATGTTGAGTGTTGACTAACTTAATCAATATTTATTGAATGTTCACTATGTATAAGAAAGAGGCTAGGGGATTTGCAAAGACAAAAAGTCTAAGATGTGAGTATTTTCTGGTACTCGAGTCCTTTTGTTTGTACTTTTTGATCCCCTGCATTCAGTTCCTATCAAAATGTCCATGCTTCCTTCAAGACCCAGAGCAAATGATATCTCCTTCATGAAGCCTAGGGAGAACTGATTACTTCTACATTTGCGCTCCTAGTGCTACATCTTCATGTTTACTAATGAATATTCATTTTACCTTAATTTATAGCTATTTTTATCAGTATCTATTATTTCTCCTGCCAAATTTTAAGCTCCCTGAAATCAAGGACTATGTCTTATTTTTCTGTGTATTGTGCCGACACAATGAAACCTAGGAAATGGTTCAGATTTGTAAGTTGTTTCACTATAATAATTTGTCAGTTTTATCCTTATTTTTAGTTTTCTGCCAAACTTTTCTCTGTGCTTCTGGGAAAAAATTCTAGCTCATTGATGACTTTAATGATCTTTGCAATGTTTGACTTCTCCACACTAATAGGTCTCTCAGTCATTGAAGTATTCTCTTTAAATGCTGTAACTTTCACAGAGTAATATCATTCTTAAAACCATGACAAAATAGAGAAGAGAAATACATATCAATGACATGAGAGGTAGCACTCAATTCACAGAGAACTAATTAAATTTAGGGAGTTATCTTATTTTATCTGGTCAGATGTTCTGAATCAGCGTATTGTCAATAAAACCACATATGAATAAAATATTGCTGTCTCAGAATAAAATCATATCAAAACTCTTGCATGTCCCAAGTGATTTGCCAATTTGTTACAGTGAGAAATTGCTAAGATTTCCTATTTCCCCAAATAGGGATATTTATATTTTAATAGGGGACTGTGTCTAAATCTAAAGAAATGACTACTTTCTATGGATTAATGAGATAGGGAAGAGTTTTCCTTTCTTTTCCCACTTAAGTAGGTAAGCCTTCTTCTCTATGTTCAAATAATGGCACTAAGGTGGTTAAATGAAAGGTATATATTGAAAAAGGAAGATCTCTGCTCTCATTCTAGCTTTGCCATTTATTTATTTATTTAGCCCCCACCTTTTTTTTGAGACACAATTGGGATTAAATATCTTACCCAGAGTTCCACAGCTAGTAAATATCAAGTGTCTGAGGTTGGATTTGAACTCAGGTCCTCCTGACTTCATGGCTGGTGCCCTATCCACTATGCCATCTAGATGCCCTGCTTTGCCATTTATTAGCTATGTAATCTTGATCTACTAAGTTTACTAGCAATTAGCATTTATCAAGCACCTACTATGTGCCAGGCTTTGTGCTAAGCATCAGGGATACAAAGAAAGGCAAAAAACCAGCCGTTGTTCTCAAGGAGATGATATCAAGAATAATGAGGGAAATGATATGCCAACAATTATTTATTTAAGCTTTCTGGACTTTACTTAATTTCTAAAATGAAGGAGTTTATTAAGTCATTTTTCAATTGTGTCCAATTTTCTGTGACCCTATTTAGGGTTTTCTTGGTAGAGACACTGGAGTTGTTTATTATTTCAGCTTATTTTACAGATGAAGAAACTGAAGCACACAGAATGAAGTGACTTGCCCAAAGTCACAACCAGTGAATTCTGAGGCTGGATTTGAATTCATAAAGATGAGTCTTCTAAGTCCGCATTCACTTTGCCCAAAATAAGAGGGTTAGAGTCAATAATATCTTTTCTAACTATAATACTTTCTTCTGTGAAATAATATCGTGCAGGAAAATGTTTAATGCTGTCACCTGTATACATGTGTTTATGTCCAAAGACCCAGTGTGTTGCTGTTTGTTGTGCATACTTCTCCCAAAGAATGCTTTACTCTTTGGGTATGGTCATTTGCCTTATTGAAGTAATTGGTCCATATTTACCATGTTATTCTTCTAACACAGTTAATATGGGTAAAGAAAGCAGGTGCATACTCAGAAATTGATAACATGGGAGGGAACTACTTCAGGAATTATAATCTTGCTTGAGGGGAAGTCACTTTTTATATACAATTTATTAACTGAGGACAATGAGGAGTTGGTCTGGTGTGTTATGGCCTTAAGGGAGGTATCCTTGGAAAGCAAAACAAATTCAAACCAAACTTGGTTGTTGATCTAGGTCTGTCTGTAGTCATTGTTGAATTAATTGATTTTTTTTTAGTTATTCATTAGTCAGACATTATAAGTGGACTTTCAGTATTAATTACACATGAGAAGTTGGGACAAACAGTTACTTGGCAGACAGATGGTTAGGTACTAGCTGACCATGAGCTCGATGAGGCAACATGAGTGTGACACAATTGTTATGAAAGCTAATGCCATTTTAGGCTAATTTAAAGGTAGCACTTAGATCAAGTAAGGTGATAACCTTACAATTCTCTGTACTGGTGGTTTGTATTAGTTTCACTACTTTTTCTCTCCCTTCTTTTATTTGTGTTTACTGTTTAATTTTCTTTGTCACATAAGTCTTTTTATTTGCTTTGTACATATATTTAGTTGATTTTTAAATGTACATATTATATATAACAAAATATAAATATATATTAACATGTATATTTATTTTATTTTGTACATACATTTTATTGTTGAGTTTTATATTTTTCTCATTCACATATAAAATTTTAACTTTTTTTTTTTTTTTTTTTTTTTTGCTGAGGCAATTGGAGTTAAGTGACTTGCCCAGGATCACACAGTTAAATATTAAGTATCTGAGGTCAGAGGTGAACTCGGATCCTCCTGAATTCAGGGTCAGCACCCTATGTACTACACCATATAATTGCCCTTTAAGATTCATTCTTAAGAATTTTGAGTTCCAAATTCCTCCCTTCTCCCTCCCTTGAGAAGGCAAGTAATTTGCTATTGTTAAATATATGCAGGTTTGCAAAACATTTCCACATTACCTATATTGGAAAAGAAGATGCAGACCAAAAAAAAAAAAAAACAAAAAAAAACCCAACTCCTAAAATAATAAAGTAAAAATAAAGTGTGCTTCAATCTGCATTAAGACTCCATCAGTTATTTTTCTGGTAGTGGATAGCATTTTTTATCATAAGTTTTTTGGATCCTATAGCTAGTATTGAATAATAAATTAGTTTAAATAGCACTGTTATTTTTATTGTATTGGTAAATGTCATGCTTAGGGGATAGCAGTCAAGTTATCAAAGTGTCTTGAAATCATGTATTCTGGGTCAGACCTAACTTAAGCTTTTCCAATGGTACAGATTCAGAATTAGAATGCAGTGTAATACTAACTATACAATGAATTGAAAACTACTTAGAACAAGGTTAAAAAAGATACAGGTCTTAGTTCTACGAAGAATTATTATGCTGTTCCTTTTACTTCCACTTTCAGACATTGGGTCAGAAAGGAAACTGCAGGGAAATGAAAATTCCACTAAATCTTCAGAGCTCCAATGGGAGAGCATAGACTGGACTTTTTATACTTTTGAGTAGTAAGAAAGACAAACCAGTTATTCACTTTGAATAACTGAGCCAATCCAAATCTATAGATGATCTCCCAGTCCTCTTAAAAGGAAATCAGCTCAGAATACATAAAATACACATTGTTCCTACCATATTTTTCCCTGTAGACCAAGTGCTCCCCAAATTTCTAAGTGATCTTCACTACTGTAATGGTCTTAAAACAGTTTTGATCTCAGGAGGAAGCCCAGCATAAAGAACACTGCTGGAAAAACTTAATGCAAATATAAGAACACAAAACCATTTTTTCAAAAAATCCTTTAAAAAATACAATCCACACAATGGTGATTGTTAGAGGAAGTCCCTAAAGGGTCTTCCAATGTAAAAAACAAAACAAAACAAAGATGAATGGGACCAGCACCAGGATTATCAAGGCTACAACATCAGTGCTGATGCCTCTAGCATCATTGCCAATTGCCATAGAGACTAGATCAGAGACATCATCACAAGATAATTAAGAGCTCATAAGCCATAGTCATGCAGTTTACTCATGGGCCTGAGTTAAAACCAAAACTTGCTTTGTCCTGCTATCCACTTAGTGTTCCCTGTCCCATTTGCCAAAATCTCCTTTTTTCCAGGAGGCTCATGAGCAGAATTTCTGCCCCATGATCCATTACTGAGGAACAAACTCCTTCTTCCATTGTGCTTAGGTGAAGATTCCCTCTCAATTTTATTCAGGGGTTTGGGATTGATACCAAGTTAGCCAAAGGATTCCCTTTCTTCCAGGTGAATTCACTTTCCCATAATGATGTAAAATTTTTTTTTCATAACTGGACCTGAGCAGTCATTAATTCAGTTATGGTAGATAACCTCGGATTTAGGGCTCCTGGCAAATCTTTCTTATGGGCTAAGCTGTAAATTCATTATTAGCATGTGAGGGACAGAGCAGAGGTATGGGACAGATAGGAATTTTATTTATATTGATTCATAGGAAATACCATTGATCTGTCCTGGAGGGTATTGGCCTGAACAATTCTCTTTGGGGTCAGGACCAATGAAAGAATTTTGCTTATCCTTCTTCTTCTTCCTTTTTTAAAAATAACTTTTTATCAACAGAACTCATATCAGGGTAATTTTTTACAACATTATCCCTTGCACTCACTTCTGTTCCGATATTTTCCTCTCCTTCCCTTCACCTCCTCCCCCAGATGGCAAGCAGTGCTATACATGTTAAATATGTCGCAGTATATCCTAGATACAATATATGTGTGCAGAACTGAACAGTTCTCTTGTTGAACAGGGAGAATTGGATTCAGAAGGTAGAAATAACCCGGGAAGAAAAACAAAATGCAAACAGTTTACATTCATTTTCCAGTGTTCTGTCCATCATTGATCAGTTGGAATTGAGTTAAATCTCTTTGTCGAAGAAATCTACTTCCATCAGAATACATCCTCATACAGTAGCGTTGTTGAAGTATATAATGATCTCCTGGTTCTGCTCATTTCACTCAGCATCAGTTCATGTAAGTTTCTCCAAGCCTCTCTGTATTCATCCTGTTGGTCATTTCTTACAGAACAATAATATTCCATAACATTCATATACCACAATTTACCCAACCATTCTCCAATTGATGGCATCCATTCATTTTCCAGCTTCTAGCCACTACAAACAGGGCTGCCACAAACATTTTGGCACATACAAGTTCCTTTCCCTTCTTTAGTATCTCTTTGGGGTATAAGCCCAATAGTAACACTGCTGGATCAAAGGGTATACACAGTTTGATAACTTTTTGGGCATAATTCCAGATTGCTCTCCAGAATGGTTGGATTCGTTCACAGTTCCACCAACAATGCATCAGTGTCCCAGTTTTCCCACATCCCCTCCAACATTCATCATTATTTTTTCCTGTCATCTTAGCCAATCTGACAGGTGTGTAGGGGTATCTCAGAATTGTCTTAATTTGCATTTCTCTGATCAATAGTGATTTGGAACACTCTTTCATATGAGTGGAAATAGTTTCAATTTCATCATCTGATAATATCCTTTGACCATTTACCAATTGGAGAATGGCTTGATTTCTTATAAATTAGAGTCAGTTCTCTATATATTTTGGAAATGAGGCTTTTATCAGAACCCTTAACTGTGAAGATGTTTTCCCAGTTTGTTGCTTCCCTTCTAATCTTGTTTGCATTAGTTTTGTTTGCACAAAAGGTTTTTAATTTGATGTAATCAAAATTTTCTATTTTGTGATCAGTAATGGTCTCTAGTTCATCTCTGGTCACAAATTTCTTCCTCCTTCACAAGTCTGAGAGATAAACTATCCTATGTTCTTCTACTTTATTTATAATCTCGTTCTTTATGCCTAAATCATGGACCCATTTTGATTTTATCTTGGTATACAGTGTTAAGTGTGGGTCCATTTTGCTTATCCTTCTTATTATCTACAGTTGTCTCCTACTACCAACAGCTCTATCCAGAGCTGTTAGGAGGGCATATTGGTATCCATGAGAGACATTAAAAGCTCTCTGATGAATTGTAGAGGGCATATAATGTTTTATCCATCCCAAAGCACTTTCCAAATTTTTTATTCCTTAGTCCCCCAAATTCTTTGTAGGATCCAAGAAACTACTGTTCTAGAACTATCTTCCTTCTTTTTGTGGTATAGATTTACTATAGACATAACATCTGGAAGATAGGATATCCAGGCTTAACATTCAGGGATGGGATGATAAAATTGTTTTAAAAGTCTGGATTAGTATTCAATAATCCCAGCAGCTTGAGGATGGTATGAGACATGGAAAACCCATTGGATGTGAACCCAATTGTAGTGAGTCTAATCTTGGATGTACATAACAGTAAAGGGAGTAGTATGAAGAGATCCATAAGAAGGATGTGCTCTGTAAGAATTTTTCAGATGTTCACCACAATGGTGAATTTAACTGGCTCTTTAATTTTATATCTTGAAGAGGAATTTATTGCAACAAAGGCAAAATCTTTATCCTGAGTTAGGAAGAATAAGACCACTTTTTACCAACCCCAGGTAAGGTGGGATCCTGCCATCCTAATCCTTCAAAGGCATTTGTCCTTAGTAAAGTGAATTATATGGTCTTGTCTCACCACAGTTTAGTGTCATGTTCCCCAATTTTAGATTGATGATGAACCCAATCCCCAATTTCTGCTCTTTTCATTAGAGCATCAATTTGATTACTCAATTAATAATGTCTCTGATAAGCACTAACATGCCTTAAAAACAACTCTATATGATGAGAAGTGTTATCCAGACTATCCTGCATTACTCTATGTATAAGTGGCAAATCTGAATGAAGGGAGATGGTTCCATAGCAATGAGGGCTCAGTAATAGTCCAGAAACTGATTTTCAGAATTGCTAATTGCTGGAGATACAAAGAAAACCCAAATACAGCTGTTCATGAGGAAGCCACAGTCAGAGACAATATGCAAACAACTATATACATACACACAGACATACAAATGCATAAAAATAAATTGGAGGTAGTCTTAGGGGGTAGCCAGGTGGTGCTTTGCTGAACCTGGAGTTGGGAAGACCTGAATTCAAATCCAGACTCAAATCCATCTTACTGGGATCTACTGGGTCACTTAACCCTGTTTGCTTCAGTTTCTTCACTGCAAAATGAGCTAAAGAAGGAAATGGCAAACTTTATTTCTCCAGTACTCCAGCATCTTTGCTGAGAAAACACCCAAAAGGAATCATGAAGAATAGCACATGATTGAAAAATGGCTACTGTCTTAGAGGGAAGATATTAAAATTAAGGAGAATTGGAAAATTAAGGAGGTGAAACTAGTTGAAATTTGAAGGATATCAGAAAAACTAGGAGGCAGAGATGAGGAAGGAGAGCTTTCCAGGGATGGGCACAGCCAATGACTCCCAGGAATAACCAATATTTAGACCCATGATGCACTTCCTTTGATTAGCCTTGGGGCAAGGCATATTTCTCCACCCCGACTTGAACAAGGGTGCTACTTCTCTTGATAAGTAGGTGATTCATCATTTGCTGACAGAGGTATTATTAAAACTGTATTGAGACATCAAAGACCATGGAATTAAAGGTTCTTCCATTCAGAACTTCTGACTGAAATTAGAATACCCCTAAAGAAATATTGAGGTAGAAGAATAGTCCAGGTGTCTATGTCTAGCAGCCTTTTTAGAACTAGTTTTAGGGGAATCTAAACCCTTCTTCCCCTAAGTAGACTCAGCCAACAACCCCTCAGGCCTGGTTATCAAGACTGGTGGGAGGAGGGCTTTGGGGGATGTCCCAAATCTGAGTTAAGCAGAAGAACCTTTAAATTAAGGTCTTTGATGTTCCAATACAATTTTAATAATACCTCTGTAGGCCGACGATTAATCATCTGCTTGTCGGCTCCTTTCAAGAGTGATACCCACGTCTTCTTTCAGGACAAAATATTGTCACTTTCTGTCCATCTAATTCTGTACAGCACTTCTCATTATCTCCAATTTGTATTGATGGCTCCATTTGCTTAGGTAGCTACTCAGCACATTCCAGCTGATTCACCTAATTTTGCAATAGCAAATACTCTGTAAACTCTTTAATCTGATGGACTTCACAGCTGAAGGAAATTCGGCATTACTACTCTTAGGTCATATTCTCATTAACTATCATTCTTTTTTTTAAAATATATAATAGCTTTTTATTTTTCAAAATATATGCGAAGATAATTTTCAATACTCACTCCAGAAAAACCTTGTGTTCCAAATTTTCTTCTCTCTTTTCCCCTTTCTTCCCCTAGACAACAAGCAATCCAACACAGACTAAACATGTGCAATTCTTCTAAACACATTTCTCACACTTCACTTAGCATCAGTTCACGTAAATCTCTCCAGGCCTTTCTGAAAGTAGTGCTTATCATTTCTTACAGAACAATAATATTCCATTACATTCATATATCATAACTTATTCAGCCACCCCCCCACTGTTGGGCAACCACTCAGTTTCCAGTTTCTTGCCACTACAAAAAGAGTTGCTACAAACATTTTTGCACATGTGGTCCTTTTCCCTTTTTTAATGATCTTTTTGGGATACAGGCTCAGTAGAGGCTCTGCTGGATCAAAGAGTAGGCACAATTAACTATCGTTCTAATGAGTTATTGGCTAGCTGTTCAGACTTCTTCAGTAATCCTCCAGATTGCCTCATGGTACAAACCTGTCTACCCTCTGAGCCACTTTTAGAGGAACTTCTTGCTGGGGAGTGGTATCATAGGAAATAGTAATAGGATCAATTGAAAGTTTTCTTAGTACCAGAGAGGTTCCCAATTCTTATTGTCACTTCTATTCCCACCATCTTTCCTTATCACCTTAATCTCAATGAGATTTAACACATTCTTCAGCTAGACCTCTAAATCAAATGCTATGTTTCCAAGCCTATTGATTTTTGCCCATGAATATTGAACTTTTCAATTTAATTCAATTTAGAAGAATTTAGTTTAATTTAGTTTTGGCCTCCCTGCCTTCTAGGTATGAGCCTTAAAAACTAAAAATGCCTTCATGCCTTTCCTTGGGTACTGAATATACACACAATTTTGATTTCTCCTTGTTTTCTATTTATTGATGATCCAGCTTTCCTAAAAATTTAGGAAGAGCCAAATACTGGTCTTTGCTATATTTTTATTTTCCCCTGTCAAGGTTCTTAAGCATCCAGTGGTCTAATTCTATGCAGTTATTGAAATGTCTCTTAGTATTTCAGAGAGCCTGATAGCATTATAGCCACAAGTATCAGGCAGGCCCTTCAGTTATCTTACTGGACCATCTTTTTTCCTGATTCAATAACAGAATGAAATCCAAAGATATTGCAGTCTACCTTAGGCAACCAATGACAAATATTCTGAGTCAACAGTGAAACAGTAAAATAACACCTTACTTATGGACAATAAAATGAAATTAAAACAAATTTACTTAAAATAGCATTAAAAAGGCTATAATCCTGCTCAAAAAGTTATCAAATTGTGCAAATCCTTTGATCCAGCAGTGTTACTACTGGGCTTATGTCCCAAAGAGATCTTAAAGAAGGGAAAAGGACCTGTATGTGCAAGAATTTTGTGGCAGCCCTCTTTGTAGAGGCCAGAAACTGGAAACTGAGTAGATGTCCATCAATTGGAGAGTGGCTGAATAAATTGTGGTATATGAATATTATGGAATATTATTATTCGGTAAGAAATGAGCAACAGGGTGATTTCAGAAAGGCTTGGAGAGACTTACATGAACTGATGCTGAGTGAAATGAGCAGGGCCAGGAGATCATTATATACTTCAACAACAATACTATATGATGATCAATTCTGATGGACCTGGCCATCTTCATCAATGAGATGAACCAAGTCAGTTCCAATAGAGCAGTAATAAACTGAACCAGCTACGCCCAGCGAAAGAATTCTGGGAGATTGACTAAGAACTATTACATTGAATTCCCAATCCCTATATTTTTGCCCACCTGCATTTTTGATTTCCTTCACAGGCTAATAATTGTACAATATTTCAGAGTCCGATTCTTTTTGTACAGCAAAATGTTTGGACATGTATACTTATTTTGTATTTAATTTATACTTTAACATATTTAGCATGTATTGGTCATCCTGCCATCTAGGGGAGGGGAGTAGAGGGAAGGAGGGGAAAAATTGGAACGAAAGGTTTGGCAATTGTCAATGCTGTAAAATTACCCATGCATATAACTTGTAAATAAAAAGCTATTAAAAATTTTAAAAAAGGGATATAATCCTTTGATAGTTAAAATGAAACATTACTTGCTTGTCTCTCCACAATCACCATAACAGCAGTATTACAGGGTCAGAAAAGTATTTCTTTTACATAATGAGAATTCTGTTAAATCTCCAGTTTAGAAACTCTCCATAGGCTGAATTTTTAATTCTTTAGGCATCAAGGAAGCTATACCAATGATTCAAAACTAAATTCTCTTGACATCCCAAAGATTACCTCTCTGTCCACTTAAAGAGAAACCTGCCTAACCTCAATGTAGTAGCTGCTCCTACCACATCATGTTTTATGAGGTATAATTAGGAGAATTGGGAAAGTTTATGCTGATGTAATTGTATTTAAACAACTACTTATTATTGTTTCAGAGAACAGAAGTTAAAGGAAAAGAAATTTTGACTCAGTCTGACACAGTAGAAAGAGCATTGTCATTTCTGGAAATAACAATTGTCACAATCCATAGAAAATATTTTATAATCTAGAATATTGTATAGGATCATTTACTTAAATGTTTCCTATCACACTTAAAAGTTCACCTTTTTCTTGGGATAGTGGCAATTTTCACAGAATTACCAAAACAAACCATCGAATCTTAGAATTAGGAGCACCCTGAGGAAGCAAAGAGGTAAAAATGAAACAGTTCTTGCTCTCAAGGAATTTACATTCTATGGAAGAAAACAACACACATACTTAAAATAGAAACAAAAGATATGTAGAGTATCTGTCCAACCGTACTCAAAGAATTTCCTCTTAGAACATCACTGATCAGTTGTCATTTGGGTTATACTAGTTCCTATCCTTTACATGAGGGTCAAGTATTATTGCTAAGTATGGCCTTATTCTTGCTCAAGAAGCTGCAGCCATGCCTTTTTGCTTTAGGATAAAATACCTACTCTTTTTTTTTGAGGGGGGCGATTTAGAGATTTTCCCACTCTGGACTACAGATTATATTTCTAGAGTTATGACACTTGATTAATACTTGTTCTTTGGACGGCTCCAACTTTTACCTTCCTGCCTTAGCAGAGGCTGTTCCATATACTTGAAATAAATTACCCCTTAAAATCCTATTTTCCTTCAGCATTCAGTTCAATCTGCAACCCCTTCTAAGAAGTCTCTCCTTGTTCCCCTAGTAGGCAAGGTCTCCATTCCCCTCTCCCAATTTCTTTGTATATATTTTAAATTTAATTTTCTATGTATATGTTGTTTATTCCCAATAGAATGAAATATCTTTGAGGGTAGGGACTATTTCATCTTTCTTATTGTATCTTAAGCATCACATTTTTGTGGTTAAGTCATTTTCATTTGTGCCCAACTCTCTTTGACCGTACTTCAGATTTTCTTGGCAGAGATATTGGATCGGTTTTCCATTCCTTTTTTTAGCTCACTTTACAGATGAGAAATTGAGGCAAACGGGGTTAAGTGACTTGACCCAGATTACACAGCTAATAGGTGGTTGAGGCTAGATTTTAATTTATAAAATGAGTCTTCCTGACTCCAGATTGGGTCCTCTACCGATAGCACCATCTTGTTGTCTCTGGTAAGCATTTAATACATTCTTAACTGGTTGAATTGAAAACAACCAGGAAAGGGGAACCTATTCTGTCCTCAAACAGCCTATTGCACTTTTGGATCGCTCTGATTGGGTACAAATTTTTCTTGACATTAAGTCTAGTCTTTAAAATATTACCCCTAGTTATGCTTTCTGGGGCTAAGCAGGCCAAAACAAGTTCTTCTTCCATATATTAGCCTTTCATAGACCTGGAGATCAACTGTTCCCCAAATCTTTATGCTAAACTAATCTTTAATTCCTTTAATCATGTGACCTTTCACTGTCTTCTGAACAATTTCCCCCTCCTCCTCCTTTTTTGATTTAACTAATATAAGAATTTTCAGTATATAGATCCTTTCTTACATGGTAGCAAAGCTACTGCTTTGGCACTTTTAATCTTAGAGAATTAGGCACTGAACTACTAAGTAACTTTCCTGGAGTTACACATTTAATATGTGTTAATGATAGATCTTCCTCATTCTAGGTTAGCTCTCCATTAGATTATTAGTTTCTTGAAGGCAGGAGCTGTTTTTGCCTTTCTTTGTTTCACTAAGGCTTAATGCAGTGCTCCTGTGGCATAGAAAACATTTGATAATGTTTTGATATTTCCTCTCCAGTGTGAATCCTGGCTGTGCCACTGACTTCACGTGTGACCTTGGACATGGATTTCATCTCTTTAGACCCTGGTTTTCATATCTATAAAATGAGATGGTTGTACAATCTGGAGAGTCAATGTGATAACTTTGAACTCTGATATTCTACGTCTGGATAGAGGGGACTCAAAATTGATAGTTCATTGAATTTGACTGAATCAAATAAAATTGAATTCAAGTTGGGTTCTCAGAGACTTTAGTCAAATTCCTTTACTTCTCTTTAGCTTGTATGCTTATTAGTATAATGAAGGGTTGGACGACCTCTAAAGTTTTCTCTAGCTCTGATATCTTAAGAGTTTTCTTTTCTTTCCTTCTTAATAGTATTTTATTTTCCCAAATGCAAGTAAAGATAGTTTTCGACATTCATTTTTCTAAGACTTTGTGTTGCAAATTTTTTCTCCCTTCCTCCCTTATTTCCTCCCTCGCCAATACAGTAAGCAATCTGATATAGGTCAAATATATGCTGTGACAACCGTGCTACCACCCCAGACACCCCAGAATCAGCCAGAGTCAGGATAAGCAAAAGTCCTTAGTCTTTATTCTTGGTCTTTAGACGCAGGATTGACCAGGATGGAAGCAGAATATCCATGACCACCTTCTTCCTCGTCTACCACAAAGAGTGACCCTGGCTTGTCTTACTCCTCCCCTAGTCCTCCTACAATCCTCTGTATACACCAATCATTGAGCCATCACAGGATAGTGGGAAGGACCGTTTTCCAAGCATATGCCCATAAGTATTGTCCAATCAGTAATTAGTCCTAAGTGCTTGAACAGACCTCAGTGCAATGACTCAAGAGTTTCAGCCCTGCACAATGTGCAATCCATTTAGACATATTTTCATATTTGTCATGTTATGCAAAAAAAATCACTAAAAAAGAAAAATACATGAGAAAGAAAAAACAGACAAACAACAATAAAAATGTGAAAATTCACATTCACCCTCCATAGTTCTCTCTCTGGATAAAGACTGTATTGTCCATCCCAAATCTATCAGAATTGTCTTGAGTCACTACATTGTTGAAAAAAGTCAAGTCCATCACAGTTGACCAACACATAATCTTGTTGTTGCCATATATAATGATCTCCTGGTTCAGTTAATTTCACTTAGCCTACATTTTTGTGCAGGGTTCTTTTCCCCTTAAGAGTCTTCTTTTCCTTTCCCCCCTGCCTTGTGCTTTCCCAAGCCATTTGCCTTTTCATATTCCTTAGATGAAATGAGAGTCACCAACTCTATTCCCTCTGATGAGACAGAACACTATCAGGTCTTATCATCTGTATTGCCACTGCCTCTGAAGATCCTCTAGCCTAACCGTTTGCCCTGTCTCTGTGCTCTCTAGACTCCCAGCACTGAAATCTGACTTACTGATGAAACCTGGCCACCCTGAGTCTTATCTTCTGCCCCACTGCTGAACCCTTAGGACATTCAGACCTGAAAAATATAATCCCCTGAAAATGAATTTCCTGTTATTTCTTATCTTCCCCAGTAAAAATGTGAGATTCTTCATAGAGAGCACAGACTTGTTTTTTTCTCTATTCTCAGTGCTTGGCAGGTAGTAAGTGCTTAACAAATGCTTTTTCATTCATTCATTCATGGTACAAACCAGGTAGCAAGGGAATTGTTTGTCCCATCTAAGAGAGTAAATCATTTAAAAATAATTTAATAGCTATATTTTTGTTTTTCATACAATAAACACTTCCCAACAGACATTCAAACAACTCCCCCCAACAAAATAAATTCCCTGAAAGGTTGAACAAAATTACTATGACTGTCTCAAGTAGTATATGCACTTTCAACTTTTGTAAGTTAATGATTATTATTTTTTTATTAAAGCTTTTTATTTTCAAAATATGTGCATGGATAATTTTTCAACATCGACCCTTGAAAAACCTTGTGTTTCAATTTCCCCCCTTCTCCCTCCCCTAGATGGCAAATCTAGATGGTAAAAATATGTTAAATCCAATGTATGTATACATATAAATACAATTATCTTGCTGAATGAAAAAAATCAAATCAAAAAGAAAAAAATTTAGAAAGAAAATAAAATGTAAGCAGCCAACCACAAAAAGAGTGAAAATGCTATGTTCACTCTTAAGTTCCACACTCAATTCCCACACCTCTCTCTGTGGGTGTAGATGGCTCTCTTCATCACAAGATCATTGGAACTGGCCTGAATCATCTTGTTGAAAAGAGCCATGTTCATCAGAATTGATCATCATTGTATAATCTTCTTGTTGCCGTGTACAATGATCTCCTGGTTTTGCTCATTTCAGTTAGCATCAGTTCATGTAAGTCTCTCCAGGTCTCTCTGAAATCATCCTGCTGATCATTTCTTACAAAATAATAATATTTCATACTATTGATATACCATAACTTATTCAGCCATTCTCCAACTGATGAATATCCATTCAGTTTTCAGTTTCTCCTTGCATATGTTTCAAAAATAAGAAACTTCGATAAAAAAAAAGAAAAAAAGAAAAAAGAAAAAATGTGTGCTTCAACTTTGATAGTTTGATAACAACATTGACCACCATTGTATTTAGTCTAAGGATTGTTGTTTTCTCAATGTTATCATAATATATCATTGTATCTCAATGTATATCATAATACAGTATCATAATGTTATATGTTAAGATTTGTCTGTATATATGTTTTCTTTTTAAATTCTTCACTTCCTATTGTCTTCCCATGATTCTCAAATTCTTTGAAATTATAATTATGGCATAATATTACATTTTATTTGTATGTCATAGTTTATTTGCCCATTTTCTATTCATTGGGCATATATTTTTTTTTTTTGTTTGTTTGTTTGTTTGTTTGTTTGTTTTTTTAGTTTTTACAACACATTCTTCTGAAGTCTTGAGAATTATCCATGTATATCCAAAAAATTATTCTTATGACAAATATGTCTTTGTTTTTGGTTCATAAACCCCTAAAAACCTTGTGCTAGAGAATATTTTGCTAATGTAGTTCAAATTACTATTTGTACAAAAATGCAGTAAAACTATAGTATGATAGAATAAGCTCTGCGCTGGAAACCAGAAACTTGGGTTCTTCTATTCAATTGTAAATGATGGGAGTGGATTGGACTTAATGAACTCCTATTTTTAAGGTTCTGTGATTTTCTGTTTTTTAAATATTCGCATTCTTCAGTAATTCAGATTGTATTATTACTTTCGTTAAAATGTGTGAGATGTACTTGATTATGGGTGGATAAATGTCAGCTGTTATAGGGTATAGAGAAGATCAGCTTCAGAGTCAGGAAGTTCCCCCATGTTATGAAATCACAGGGCTATTCTAGTCCCAACTCATTACATGAACTCAAATTTTACATCTGATAGAATTCTATGCTGAATATGAATTTTATGTGAAATTTATGTGAAATTCTAAGAATGGTTTATGGAGATGCTGACAACTTTAGTCAATACAAATTTGAGCCTGCATTAAAAAAAAAAAAAAAAAAAAAGAATTGCAGCATTAGTTTCAACACCAGAATATTTAGTTTAGTTGTCAGTGCCTATTTGTCATTTTGCATTCCAAACACTGCCTTGGGTACTTAGATTTGGCTCCATTTAGTGTTGAAATACTTGCATCATAGAAATGTCTGACTAGCTTTTGAGGAAGATTTCTTGGAAGCTCCAGTGGATATTGGCAATTTAGCAATCTTGTTCTCTTAATCTGTTGAGACATGTATGATTTTTCTTTTTCTAGTCCAAGCAGTGACTTCCATGGATCTATGATTTTCCCTTTGAATACATATCATAACCCCTTTATTTTCACTTCCCAATTCAATCCTTGCCATGCCTTTCCCAGTGGTATGCTGGTAAATATTTAATAAGTGATTCTTGGGGGGAGAAGGAGAAATATGTTAAACACTTTTTAAAATTTAATCTACATTATTACTATTTTCCCCTCATATTCTTAAATTTAGGTAATCAACAAAACAACAAATCAAGGTCTAGTTTGTAGCATTTACCTATTTCTTAGATATGCTGACACTGAAAATTTAACATTTGTTTCTCAAAAGACAATCCTAGCACATCCTTATATAGTATATCTATCCTAAAGACTGGAAACCTCTTTCTAGTTCTTTTAATATTTTGTTTCTACAAGTATAGTACTTGGACTATCTCTTTCCCTTAGCCCTTTTTTTTGGTCCCTGTTCATATGCAACTTTAGTATATTTTATGCCACTTCTTTAATGAAAATGTTTATTTGTAGAATAATTTATCATGTATATGTAGCATTTCTCCATTCACAAGTCCACATCTAATATCCTCCCACTGATTATTAAGTAGCCAAATTTAATTAGTTTTTATAGAGAGTTTATACTAATATGATATAATAAGAATAATTGGTATAAAAGATCTTCCCTTCCAAACTGGAACACATTCTCTTCTTTAACATGCAAGATTCTTGGGAAGACTTAGCATATGTAACTAAAGGGAAAACGCACAATTCCCTGTTATTGAACATCCTTTTCTCTGTTTGCGAAATCCTCATTAGTTGTAGCTGTCATCTGGATCCTGAGGATTGGTGCTTTAATAGAACCCTGAAGCTTCCATTCTTCAGTTTTTCCAGTTTTTTCTTCTGTGTCTCTAAGTCTCCATTGCAGATTACTGCCATTAGCTTTTGTTTTGGGGGGATTTTGCTGCTGGTTCTGGTAGACACAACCATTCTGTTGGAATCCTTACTAACTGCTAACTAATTAGAGTTGATCTAATCTTACAAGAAGATGTTTTGGGCAGAACCTGAAACAAGGTACTAAGTAGAACTAATTAATACAAGGCTTGTGTTCACACCTTTACTCATTGGAGTTCAATGAGTTCACACCTCCCTTGAAGCTCTTTGGGCCAGAGAGCACTAGCATAAATAGAGCTTCAATGGGCCAGTCAAAGAAGTTCTTCAGAGTGAAGAAGCTACAAGTCGAGATTTCACTGGAATGACATGAAGAGTGGTGCTGGCTCTGGAGGCTGAAGAAAGCAGAGGCAGAAGCAAAGGACAAAGCGGCAAGAGCTCTTGGAACTAAGCAGAGAGATAGGCCTCTAAGCTAACCGGGCTATATTGGAGATAATAAAAGATCTGAACTTTTATCACCTGGCTGCGTTTTGAGAAGAAAAAGCTCACCACACCATTCTGATGAGAAGTCCAGATCTTTTGATCATTTGGGGAGGGAGGAGAGTCAGAGTGTAGAATTCCTTATCTTCTTGCTACTCTCTGTTACAGACCCTGAGCATCTGCTTCCTCAAGGTGCTCTTGAGCCTGGAAGCACTTGAAGCTTTTTGAATGCTGTGCTCTTCAGATGCTCGGATTCCCAAATGACCTAATGTTTTGTATGTAACACTAAAGGTTGTGATTGATCCTCTTTAGCCAATCACAAGATGGTTCCTATATATTATCATCTGCTTTCATCCAGTGATCAAAGCACTTTACTTTTTCCAAATTGATCAAATCCTTGTTCATAACTGGTTTATCTCTTTACTTGATTCTGAATCTTATGTGATGAATGGGCATAAGAAAACTCATCTTTCTGTTCCTTTTAAAAATACTTTCAATTATAATTAACAATATTCTATGATTAGCAATCAGAACAGAGAATATAATGTTAAAATAGTAATCTTTTGCAGAAACTACCAATTTAGGATGGATGAAAATTTGGCATTATTTCCCAAATATGATCCAGTCCAATTTCTTCTCTTCAATTCTATCCTTAACTCATTTTCTTGTAGTACCCATTCAAACTAAAAGTATTGATGACTCTCATTTCTAAAATATTGAGAACTGACTCAAATTTATAAGAATACAACCCATTCTCCAGTTGATAAATGGTCAAAGGATATGAACAGATAATTTTCAGATGAAAAAATTAAAGCCATTTCTAGTCATATGAAAAAATTCTCGAAATCACTACTGATCAGAGAAATGCAAGTTACGACAACTCTGAGATACCACTATACAACTCTCAGATTGGCTAAGATGACAGGAAAAGATAATGATAATTGTTGGAGGGGATGTAGGAAAACTGAAACACTAATACATTGTTGGTAGAACCCATCCAACCATTCTGGAGAACAATGTGGAACTATGCCCAAAGGGCTATTGAACTATGCATACTCTTTGATCCAGCAGTATCTCTATAGGGCTTGTATCCAAAGAGATCATAAAAAAGGAAAAGGGACCCACATATGCAAAAATGTTTGTGAAAGCCCTTTTTGTAGTGGAACTGGAAATTGAGTGGTTGCCCATAATTGGGAAATGGTTGAATAAGTTATGGCATATGAATGTTATAGAATATTATTGTTCTACAAGAAACAATCAGCAGGATGATCTCAGAGAGGCCTGGAGAGATTTATGTGGGATGCTAAGTGAAGTGAGTAGAACCAAGAGAACATTATACAAAGCAATAGCAAGATTATACAATAATCAGTTCTGATGGACATGGCTCTTTTCAACAGCGAGATGATTCAGACCAGTTCCAATGGATTTGTGATGGAGAGAGCCATCTGCACCCAATGAGAGAACTGTGAGGATTGAGTGTGGATCACAGTATAGTATTTTCATTTTTTGTTGTTTACTTGCTTTTTGTTTTCTTTCTTTTTTTTTTTTTTCCTTTTTAATTTGATTTTTCTTGTGCAGCATGACAAATGTGGAAATATGTATAGAAGAATTGTACATGTCTAATATATATTGGATTACTTCTGTCTAAGGGAGGGAGTAGGAGGAAAAGAGGTGTAATGCCGGAGAAACTGAGGCAGGAGAGAGATTAGAGAATTTTTAATATTTTATTAATGGGAGAGTAAGATTGACTGGACAGGACTCTCGTCTCAGATTATCCAGTCAGACAGAGATAAGTATACTGGGACCAAGGAATCCATATTGGTCCCAGGGCTGGAGGACCCAAAGAATCCAGCGTCCAGCCTACAGCTGCCAGATGCCATTCTCCAGCCATGAATGGAAGAACCCCAACTTCTTAAATACCTTTTTGGAGACAAAGAATAGAAAGGGAGGGAAAGTTTTTTATCAGGGAGGGGAAGCCATAAAACCTAAAAATTCCAGAGACAAAGAAGTAAAGATATCATGGGTTGATCTTGGAATATTCTAAAGGATATTGTAAATCCCTAAAAGAGTCAGGAGATCTACTCTTTTATCTTGCTAATTTATAACCCGAGAGCGAATAATCCTTAGTTTTACTGGGTCAGAGACAGAACAGTTAAGGTAACTGAGACAGGGAAACTGAGTCAGGACAGTTAAAGAAAACTGTGGCATAACAGAGGGAGAAAAAAATTGGAACACAAGATTTTGCAAGGATAAATGTTGAAAATTATCTATGCATATATTTGAAAATAAAAAAAACTATATAAAAAAGAAAGTTAAATATTGGTAGCCCAATTCAATGGATTGCCTGCTTAAATATGTATTGTACATTCTTCATTATCTTTGTTTTTCCTTTGTGAATAGCTAACCTGATTTCGTTTGAGTGAGTGTGAATCGCAAGAAAATTCTTTAGTGTTTTTAGTTTTGGTTGTTTGTCCTTCTAAATGACCAATATCATCAGGAGGGTGATGTCTTGAGTTGAAAATGAACTGCATTTAATTAGAACAGGGCTGTATGAATTTATTAGCTCCACTCTTTCTGCTAAAGGCAGTGGAGTCCAAAGGTAAGAGAGACATAGGTCAGAATCACTGATGATAGCCAGAATACAGTGAGAGATCTTAGTCTTTTTAAGTTAATTTCCTAGATTTCAGTTTGTCTGAGGCAACACCCATTCATGTGTAAAGGATAGATAAGTATTGAGAGGCAAAAATGGCCTAGTTTGTCTTTACAAAAGAGAAAGACCTTCCCTCAGAGTTTCTGACCAGAACAGAAGCAATTGCTATTTTCATTCACTGTGAGCCATCGGAACTCATATGACAAACAGGGAGGGCTTGGGGTGGGACCTATTATTGCACAATCAGTGAGAGCCAGAGTGGTTTGGATTTATGTTCAAATAGCTCCCTTTTCAATGGGCTTTATCAAAGCCTGGTTTTCCAGAGCTTTATTTCAAAAATTCAAAAAATGCTTTACAAGAGTCAAAGGAGTTAATTGTCCCAGTTTTTAGGTAAATAAAAAACAATGTTAGCATAAATAAGTGTGGGGGGGAGGGGAAAGGGTGGAATCTAGCTCCTAAGCCCCAAGATATCTTGCAAAATATAAGTAATCAAAATTTAAATTCTTTTGGACAGAGTGCCCATATGTAAATATATGAATCTCTACATGGACAGGGAGAGAAGAGGAAAAAAACACCTATGGGGGGGAAGGAGGGAGGAAGGAGAGAAGAAAAAGGAGATGCAAACAGCATCATTGTCCAACTAGAACTAACCAGATTCATCCTTGAGAGTCAGCTACTCCTCCTCACAGATTATTATTAATTTAGTCTTGGTGGAATCAATACAATGTCATTTTCATAGACTAGTTTCTGTAATATGCCTCTCTCTGGTAAGAAATCCTTCAGGGAAACTTTCCATGGTGCTTTAGGGGGACAATTAGTCTTTCTGAATTATTTCTCTCTTGATATTGATATCCAATTGCTAATAAAGCAATCCCTGTGATCATATTGCTCATAGAATTGTATCTGATCTCTTCAAAGAAAGTTATTTCTAAAATTTGTTTGAAGGTTTCATTTTAATTTTGAGTCAAAGTTTTTTTTTTTTATCTTTTGTAACTCATGCATCTTTCTTTCAATTATATGACTGTATAGATATGGTCTATTCTGAAAAAAATCACCTATTTTTCTTTACTTTACTTTCTTCACTTTAATTAAGGATGAATTAAATGTAATACTGAAAAATCACTAGTATTTTCCCTTCCCCTCTAGCTCTACTCTTGGGCAACATGGATTAGAATTGTTTTCCCCTTAGAGATAAGACAGAGCTATCCCTTGCTCTTGATTGGCCTAGGAACCAAGGCTTGAGTCTGCCTTCTTTGATTCAGCTTCCTGATAGGCTCTGGTCATAATGACATGGCTTCCTGGTCACCTAAAAGCATATAAAGGTGTGGAGTGAGGATGCTTAAGACTTTTCAGATGTCTCAAGACCATATGCATCATCATTCCTTTCTTTATTGACCATATGTGTTTTGATGTAGAGATGAGGGGAGTCCTGTCAGTTAAATATTCTTGTTAAATATCCTTCAATACTACGACTAAATAAACTTCCTTTTGTTAACTATCGAATGACATGAGTGCCTCATTCCATCCCATCATCCTGAACTAACAATCTTACTAATGGTGTCAATGGAAGTTAAGCTGATTTAAGCTCCTAAAGTTACTTATGCATCGACTATTATCATTGGAATTAAAATAGAAGGGAGAAAACAAATATAGAGGTCAATTGATGCTGAAGTTTTCTTGTTCACCATTTTTTTCCCCTTGTTTTTATATTTGGATATTTCTGTTAGGAAGTTTTTTTTTTTTTTTTTTTTTGTAACTAGGACTTTGCTTTGCATCTACCTAGATGACCTAAAATGGAGGCAGCCTTATGAAAAATACCAGGAGCCTGTCACTTGGAGAATTCACCCTGCTTTCTTCGACAGTGGAAGTGGGAGTGGGAATAGCTTCTTTCCATTGGCTGCAAAGCTGAAATAGGCTTGGTCTTTAAAACTATGAGACTAGGAAATCTTGCTTCCCTTTTTCATATCATCCAGAGAGGATAAAGGTCATGTTCACCCACAGCAAGGGCACCATGAACTGACTTGATGAGGAAGAAGAACTACTTTCCTTTTCCCTCTCTTTTACACTGTGGCTCTGAGAAATGATCTTGGTGTTTTGTTTTGGTCTTTTTCATTTATCCTTTTTCAGTTCTAGGTTCAGGAATAGAATTTCTACCAGATCCAGAACTGAACCTTGGAGACCTTGGATTCTAGGCTGGATATTTTGCAGCCAGCCAAGGAAGAAAGCTCTGAGAAACCAAAGTACAGACGGCTTAAAAAAAAAAAAAAAAAAAAAAAAAAGCCCGAAGTAGGTTTTGGACTTGGAACTTGGTAGGATTCTTCTATGTAGGAAGTGTGCTAAGTTGTGACCCTAAGTCCTCTTTCCTCCCTAGAAACTGAGGTGTAGTATGCATAGAGTGTGGGGGAATTATGCCTTTGCATATTTTTCTTTCTTTAACTTTGAAATGAATATTCCTTTCTAAAAACTAATTTGACTGTTATGTGATTAAGTGGAACTTAGGTGCAAGGGACTCCTAAAACTTATAGAACCATATTGATACGTGATGGAACCAGTGGGATAAATAACCAGTAGAGGATAAATGAAATGTAACATGCCTGGCTGTTAGGTAATGGGGCCAGGGTAATCATTGTCAAATTACTGCTAAGACTAACATCACTTATTGGCAACTTCTGCCTATTATTATTAGTTTTATCCTTTGGAACCAAGTAGAACAGATCTAATCTCTATTCTACATGGCAGTCCTTCAAATATTTAAAGATAGCTATCATATCCTCTTTAAATCTTTACTTCCTTATTCTTCTCATCCTCATTTGTTCAATCAGGACTTATACAGCACAAATTCAAGATCAGTCAGCATACTAGCTCCTTAGCTTATCACTGTCTTTTAGCAGAAAGCCTAAAAATGCATACAGTACTACTAAAGTTATTTGACCAGGACATTGTATTGAGGATTCATCACTTTCCTAGTTCTGGACACTGTGCCTGTTTGTGCAGTTTAAGGTTGCATCATTTTTTTTGACTGTCAAATCACAATGTTTACTCATAATAAGCTTGTAGTATTTTAATGCCCTCAAATCACTCAGTTATCTAGCCAGACTTCCCATAGTTAACACTGGGAAGTTAATTTTTTGAATTCATGTAAGTCTTTATGTTTAACGCTACTAAAATTTATCTTCTTAAATTTGGTCCAACATAGTAGTCAATTGAGCTCTTTTTGTCTCCTAATTTTATCATCAAATGTATTAAATGAATCCTTTTAGCTTTGAGTCATCTGTAAGCTTACAAATGTTTATCTTTGTTAAATTCATTGGGAAAAAAAAGTAGCACCGAGTCCAAGCCAGATCCCTGTAGTACTCTATAAGAGTAACCTCCCTTTTAAGATGACACCAAAATACAATCCAACCAGTTCCAAATTTGTCTGTTTGTCCCCCACTTCTCCATCTGTACCCTAAGAATAATTTAATGAGACAATTTGTCAAATATTTTGCTAAAATCTAGGTAAAGTATATATAGAACATTTTCCTAATCTTCTCGTGCAATGCTTTTAAAAAAGCAAATAAGTCAGGTTAATCTGGAATAATGTTTTCTTATCAAAATTTTATTTTGATAAATGACTTTCTTTGAAGTAATTCTGACTCTTTGAGATTACCTTTTACTTTTCTGTTAACTAAACATTTCTTTATTAATATGTTTTAGAATTTTTCCCAGGTAAGAAAGTGGTAGCCAAACTCATAGTTTGCAGACTTCAATCTCATCCTTGTTTTGAAAATCACGACCATAGTTACCACTCTCTAAATCTATACCTCTCCCTCATCTTTCAAAGAATTATTGCAATGATTGAAAAATGAAAGCTACCAGATTGTAGTTTGTTACCAAATAATTTATTAGTTTGTTGAACTTATCAACAGTTGCTAGGTAAACTTTACCTATTTATTTGCTTGGGAAATGAACTCCTTATTAGTTATTTTGCTCTGCTTTTTCCAATCCAAAGATTCTAGATTTAGAACTAAGAGGAATCTTGGAGGTCTTCTAGTCTAATTCCTCATTCTATAGATGAAGAGGAAACCTTGAGAAGTTAAGTGACTTTCCTAAAATTATCAAGGTAATGAGGACAGAGTTGGGATTCATACTCCAAATCCACTGTTCATTTTTGGGCACCACTTATGTTGGTAGAGAAAACAAGCAAAGTTAGTCACATAATTTTGTTATGTTTCTATTATCCATTATCAAAATTCTACTTCTTCCAAGTGACTATCTACTTCCTACTTTGATCTTCCTTTCTCTGCCAGTGTACTTTAAAAAAAATTCATATATTGTCTTTAAATTCCTTAGTATACTAGGCTTCTTCTGAATTTTGGTAACCCTGACCTTGATTTTTATCATATTTACATGTTGGTAAATTCCCTGAATATCCACATTAGTCTCTTTAGACAAATGGCCCCTTTCCTCTTCATCAGAATTCTTTTTCTTTGCGTCTTCAGGATTTCATTATAGAGCTTCTACTTCCTTCTAGATTGGTTTTTAAACTGTGTCCAAAATTTTCTATTCTCATATTCTAAGATGTGTTAATTTCCTCTAGTTTTCCACTTCTTTTCCTATAACCAGTACTCCTTTGAAAGTCAATTCAGAATAAAATTATTTCTTTTTCCATTCTATGACACTTTGAAAAATAAGATTAATCATTAATAAAAATAACTAGCATTTATATAGTGATCTAAGATTTGTAAAACACTTTGTATACTATTTCATTTGATCAAGTCAAGAAATTGTAACTTCTCTGCTTTATCATCACTACTATATATAGCATTCCTCTATGATGCAAAATTGACCTTGATGACAGCACCCATGCATTCTTATCCCTTAGAGTCCAAGCAGCTTTTTTTTCTTCAGAGGATCTTTGAAAAGAGCTTTAAGTCTGTTTTTTTTAGCTTCACTTATTCAGTGATCATTCTTTCCTCCTTTTTTTTCTGTGTCATAGTTCATTCTTCAGCTTCCTGATGCAGGTAAGGATCACCATCTGCCTTTTCAGATCCCTTTTCTTTGTTCTTTTCACAATGAACTTTATTTGGTTTTGAAAAAGAATGCTTCATCCCATTTGATAACAGTTCATGAGAACAGAAAAAAACCCAGAAATTACAGAAAGAGACAGGATCTTACCTCCAGCAAGAATGGAGAACAGGAAGAATTCTGCTTTCACATTTGAGCTACAGCCAATTAGTTGCTATTCATGCTCAAACGGCAGATCAATTCTCTTCCAAGAAGGAAGATAAGGGATAAAAGGGTTATTTCTTCATTCTTTAAACAGAGGTGTCAAACCCATGATCAACTGTGGAATTGGGAAATATTTAAAAAAATAAATAAAAAAATAAAATATAGATAATATTATTATTATCAACATGGTAACCTGTAGGAATCCTTATGTAGGGATTAGTGGTCCCAGTGTTCTAGATAAGAATAGTAGATACCCCCTAAATGGAGGTTTCAACTAAAGTGGGTATTGTGTAGACATGCAGGATTTCATAAGGCCTTAGAAATCTCTGAAATGATAAATTCTATTCAGATTTCTTGGGATTCCTTTAACTCTTGAGTTGTAGGTTAAAGGGCTTTTTCTTGACATTTTTTTCAGTACTTCAAATGAAATTCTGAAGATATTCTTGTGATATCAATCTTTGAGTTCTGTCTAGGAATATAATATTTCTCTGTGTTGTGGTAATCATTTTGATCAGTTATAGGTTCATCTGACAAGAACTAGAGTCACTCTTTTGTTGGATGTAGCCAGTTGGTGGTGATGCTGTGTCTTGTGGTTTTTGTAATCATTGCTTGTTCTAATACTGATTGGGAACTTCTTAAGAAGTTTTGCTAACAAAAATTTCCTAGGTAGCATATTTTTTCTTAGGTCTTGGAGAAATGTCTTTAATTTTTCATTTTCTTCCTAGTGTTTTACCAGCTAGTTCTTTGAAAAATCCCAAGGAATGATGTTCATACTATATGAGCAATGCTGTATTATTTGGATAAATTTCTGTGGTATAACAAAAGGCTCCAGAAAATGACAATATTTATATAATGTTTAAACAGTTCTAGGTGATTTCATCACACAGACAGTAGCTTTCCTTTTCTGTGTGTGTATTTTGGATTTTTGGGCTTCATGATAATAGGTTTACCCCCATAATCTGTGATTTCATTGGTGTGAGAATATGATCTAGTACAATGAATCACAATTATAATTCATAACCTTCTAGAAAAGAGGTTCTTAATTCGTGTGTGTGTGTGTGTGTGTGTGTGTGTGTGTGTGTGTGTGTGTGTGTTTGGACTCCTTTCACAATGTGGTAAGGCCTAAGGAATCCCTTCTCAGAATAATGGTTTTGAATGCATAAAATTAAATGTTGGGACAGCTCAGTGGTCCAGTAGATAGAACACTGACACTGGAATCAGGAAAACCCGAGTTCAGAAGAGACCTTAGATACATGACACTTACTAGCTGTGTGGTTCTGGGCAAGTCATTTAATTTTGATTGCCTTGATCCTCCCCCCCAATAAAAATTACAAAGAAATCTAATTATATTGAAATAAAGTTATTAAATTATGAAAATGAGTTTAGAGACCCTAAACTAAAAACTTCTGTTTGAGAGGTTAATTGTGGTTCAGTATAGTTAAGTGATTTGCTCATGATCACACAGCTAATATGTACAGAAGCAGTATTTGAACTCAGGTCTTCTTGACCCTTCATCCAGCATTCTGTGCCTCAAATCACATCTTACAAAATACAGTTATTTCCAAATGTTGGATTAGGTGCCATTATAGTCTACTTTAGAACTGTCCATTTCTATCTATGTGAGTTCTGACATACATTTGTGTGTGACAAAAAGTTCAAAAAGTGTTCAAGATCTTTTTGTGGGCAAAGTTCAGAAATTTTTTTTTAAACTTGTTATTCTTTGGAAGAATTAAGGTAGTTCCCAAACATTCCAGTGAGGTCCATGATGAAAATCACTAATGTGAATGTTTATAGAATAAGAGGGAAACTAGGATCTTTTTATAAAGGGAATATAAGAATAATAATCATTCCTGCTTTACATTTTGGAAAAAAAAAAAAGAAACACAAAAAAGATGGAACAATTGTCCCATGCTTATACAATGAATCCTTAGCAAACTTGGATATGGTATAGTGCCCAATTTAATAGATTTTGAGTAAAAATATTCTTCCTCCTTTGAATTTGAGACAGACTTCTTTGTGGTTAGTTCTCTTCTAATGACCCAATGTTGATAAATTAACAAGGATCTATTGAGTGCCAACCATGTGTTCAACATTGCTATGGAAATACAGGGGAGGCAGAAGAAATTGACCCTGCTTACAATTTAAAAACCATATAATGCTAGGATTTCACATAAGAAAAGGATGTTAGAATTTGTTTAGTTCAATTTTTTGCCTGATTGATTTCTTCTATAGCATCTCTGACAATTACAAACTGCTGCTTGAATATACATGGTGCATGGCACATAGCAGACATTATTGATTGATTGATCATATACAGAAATAGGGAATTGATTCTTTTAAGAACTGGCCTGTTTCATTTATGAATAGCATCTGACTTCCTAAAGCTTTTTTCCTTACTTTTAATAAATTTTATTGATTAGTTGATTCCACACTGGGGCAAGTAGAATGAATTTAATCTATCTTCCACATGTAAAGATGAGTCTTTCTGACCCTAGGCTTGGCATTCTATCTGCGGTACCATCTAGCTAATCCTACAATACAATCTTAGTCTGTACTAAGAGAAGTAAAGTATAATGAGTAGGGTGATAGTCCCATTGAACTCTGAAGCTAGTCAATAAACATTTAAGTGCCTAGTATATATCAGTTACTGTGCTAAGCAGTGAAGGTAAAAAGAAAGAAAAAAAAAAACCGTTCCTACCCTTAGAAGCTCACAATCTAATGAAAAGGCATCTGTTAAGTTCAGGAAGTACACTAATAAACTGAACTGTATTCATCAGAGATGGATAATAAAAATGTAAAGGAATCTGAAACCATGACTCATCTTTCTGACTCAGACACTAGTTGTGTGAACCTGGGCACACCTTAGTTCCTCATCTGTAAAATGACTTGGAGAAGGAAATGACAAACTATTCCAGTATCTTTATCAAGAAAACCCCCAAAATGGGGTCATGAAGAGTTAGACATGACTGAACATAATTGAATGATAACAATAACCACAAAAGTTTATGTTAACTAATTACCTTGCCATGCTTTTGTGTGTTGTTTTATACCTACCAAACCTTAAGATATTTTAAAAAATAAATTATTGTCTACATGCCTGTTTCTTACTTATGTGGTTGACTGGGAATCCCCATTTAGATCTTCATCATATGATTATAGGGATGATCCATATGCAATAGAAATAGAAATATAAAACAAAACAAATAACACAATATTGTATAATTAAGTAGTTTGTTGTATGTGGTCCAGAAGATCAAGTAAGGGTCTAGAAAGTCTTTATGAATAAAATGAACTTTGGTGAGTTAGAAAGATGGGGGAGGGACTTAAGAAACTGATCTAACTTATAATACCCCAACATTTCATATTATAGACTTGTAGAATATTAGAACTAAAATAGGCCTGAGATAATCCAGTTTGACACCCCTCATTTTATGAGACTAAGAGAGTTAAAGTGACATTCTCAGTATCACATAGCTAACTTTTCCTTATGTGGTTGTTCTTAATCGATTTAATTAGCCTAAGTGGTATTGTTTTGGTCAGGAAACATGAGTATTACTAAGTATAGCACAAATAATAAAATTACATTAGCTGATAGAAGTAGACCAAAAATAGAAGTCTGACCTTCAAGCCTTTCCCATATTTCTTTTCTATCATTACAGCATCTGATTTATTAATTTTTTTCTCACTTGGCTTTATAGTTCACAGTAGTAACAAACAAAGATACAGATGTCCTTGCTTTCTAAATATACTCTAAATAAAACAGGGCAAGATTTAATCATTTATAAATAAAGTGTTTTAGAAAACAGCTATTTGATTTTGTTTATTTTAAAAAATAATTCAGTTCTTTTGTTTTTATATTACATTCATTTGCAAATATATCCTTTCCTTGTTCCAACAAGCTTTCCCTGTGACAATTTTTTTTTTTGAAGGGCAAAATGACAGTTCAGCAAAGTATTTGATTTGGTTTCAAAGATATTTTAAATAGATTCTTTAGAGGATGCCAAATGAATTAACTAGAGAAGGGAAAGAAATAGCATTATTGAGTTCAATAAGATTCCTTATTTTTTGTAATAATAATAATAACAACAGAGTTATGCTTTGGACAGTACTGTTTTTGAGTGCATTGATTTTCAAGGTAACTGAAAAAGTTTGTTGTTCAGTTGTTTTAGTTATGTCTGATTGTGATTCCATTTGGGTTTTCTTGGGGGGTCAGACATAATGAAATGTTTTCTTCTTTAGCTCATTTTACAAATGAGGAAATGGAGGCAAATAGGATTAAATAAATTGGCCAAAATCACAACAACAAATTTGAGGCCAGATTTGAACTTATGAAGATGAACCTTCCTCACTTTAGGCCTGACATTCTATCCATTTGTACTATCTGGTTGCCTCTGAAAAATATCACAGGCATATTACTCACAAAAAAGTCATTAAGAGGATTTTTAGTTGTTGTGATATGGGAGCCACCTGCCAGTGGCTGCTGGAGGTCTAACTCAGACCTGTAGAATGGATCTCTTGTGTGAGAGGATAATGATGATGATGATACAAGGAGACAGAGAAGCAGTTGCGTTTTCTGACCTCTCTCCTCTTCCATCTTGCCTCCAATTTATTTCATTTCCAATCCACAAGGAACATCTATTTTAGTAAAAGCTGCTTTGCAACTCCTTTAAGTGTTATGATTCACAGCTGTGGAGGCTCTTGGATAATTGACCTGCCTCTTTACTTAGACATGGTCCTTAACATTTAGAAATTAATGATTGATATGATTAGTTTCTCATCATTAGAAAATTATGAGAATATTTCATATATGTATTGAATGTATCCTTGATGAAAATATGAAAAGCAAGCAAGAATATTGTTTTTGAAAATGATGTTCTATAATAGACTATGATTTTAGAGTCACAATTGACTGTAAGAAGCAGAGGATTGTTGGCTATTAAAAAAAATATAACATTTTTGATTTGGTCAAAATATGTTTTCCAGGGCTATTTGTCTGAAAATATGTTTTCCGAGTGCAGGATGATTGTGGTTCTTTGCCAGATGCAGCAACAGAGATACTTTGATCTATTGATTATTAATACTAAGTGAGTGAGGCATAAAATCAGGAGTCATATAGACTTGCCAAAAAAGTTTTCTACTGTTATAGAGGTCATCTTGTGAAATATTAAAATGGAAGAGGGGTATTTTTATGTCAAGTCTCTGAACATAGCAGGACCCCTAAAATAAGAACTATATATGCTCAAAAGTACAGCTAACCATTCACATAGTAAAGACCAAATGGATGAAGAATTTTTTTATATTTTATATAAATAATGACATGTTATTGGATAGTTAGGCTCTGTCTCTGTCTTGGTATCTGTCTTGCTCTATTTCTGTCTCTGGGTCTTGATTTATCTCTCTTGTTCTCTCTCTCTCTCAATATGTGTGTGTGTGTGTGTGTGTGTGTGTGTGTGAGTGTTTCTCTTTCTCTTATAGATAGTTTTGAGGGATATTGAGCTGTACCTAGAAATGAACAGAAAGAATGCCGAATTGAATTGCATTTGGGAAACTGTGCTTTCAGTGATCCAAGCTTCTTTCTGAAACAAAAATCCATCTTTTTAATATTGTTATTCCTCCAGTGTTTCTATATATCTATAAAACATAGAATACTACAAAGAATAAACATTATAGGTTATCCAAAGAATAGTGAAGAGGTACTGATGGAATAAATAGTGTTAGTGAAAATATCCACATGGCTGAGATCACAGATCCATTAAAGGATTGAAATCACAGTAATAGTAACCTTTCAGTAAATATCATTAGGCATTCCTCAGGTACAAGGCTAAGCACTGTGCTACAAAAATGAAGCAAGACCTTCAAGAGCTAATACTTTTATTGTTGTTGAGTTGAATTAGTCATGTAAAATGAAATGTCACTTCTTTTGGGGTTTCTTTGGCAAAGATACTGGAGTGAATTGCCATTTCCTTCTCCAGCTCGTTTTACAGATGAGGAAACTGAGGCAAATTGGATTAAAGTGATTTGCCCAGGATTACATAGCTAACAAGCTTGAAGACAAATTTGAATGACTGTACTATCTACTTGCCCTTGTTAATATTTTAATGAGCATAAATCTTGCCTATAAATAACTATAGAGACAGCTGATAAGTATATAACAATAGTGAGTAAATCGTGAGCAAATGCTCACTATTGCCAGGTTCTGTACCAAGTACCAGACATATCAAGTCAAGCAGTCCCTGCCCTCAAGAGGCTTTCCATTCTTGGGGCAAGACAACACATAGAGGAACAAAATAGGTGAGAGAGGTGATGCTATCTATGTGGGAGCATGGTGAGGAGACAATAGGAAGTGACATGGAGAGTCTTGGAAAGATCAATAAAAAACATTTATCAGAGTGTACACACACACATCACACACAATTTAGAGAAAACCTATAATACAATTTTAAAATATTGTAATTTTTTTAAGAAAAACATTAAGAGAGATAATCTGTACAGTTATATACCTATTTAGATGGCATCTAGAATTTGTGAAAGCTTTTCATATTTCAAAAATACTTTTCTCTTAAATTTCTTGAGGAGTCATTTTCATAACTACATCCTTCATCCTATTGTAAAAATCCATATAACTATACAAATATCACATATATATTATAAACAAACCAATAGTACTTTGTCTTTTTTAAGTTTGATAGATATCAATCAAACTTGGAATTCTGCAGCCATTACAGATTTGAGTACTCTGAGAAATGTGCTCCAATCCCAAGGCCCCCTATTATAGTTTTGTTAGGGCTGACACATTCCGCATTATCACTGAAGTGTAGTGTGGCTTTGTACTTAACTTTGTTTAATGTGGGCCTGAGGCCTTGATAAAGGCCTTGGCAGCCATTGTTAGACTGTGTTCTGGGTTTCTGAGAAATGTTTTGTTAACTGTCCGTGAACAAGCTATGTGTCACATCTTAGCCCATGGGGCAGGACTCTGTGACCTAACAAGCTGGCATGCATGACCTGATATGGGTGGAGAAGGTTGGAGGAAGATTGCCTAGGAACGGCTAATCAGGTAGCCTGAGAGAGATGGAGAGCCAGCCTTGGAGTCAGGGGGAGCTGCCATCGTCCTACTCTGTCATCCAACTCTGGATTTTAGGATATTCTGTGATTTGCTGGATTTGTAGTCCTGGTCAATTCTTAGTGATACTCTCTAAAACATTTGTAGATGTTTGTCTGCATTGGTGGAGTTTCTTAAATCAATGAAATCCTAAGTCCATTTTAAAAAGAAGGGAGATGTGACATTGGTAGAGAGTCTCCCAATAATAAGTTGATGTGTCAATAGAGAAAAGGCCAGAGGCAAATAAATATGTGTGATATCATCCAATTTCAGCACACTAGACAATTGAGGGTAGGCAAGGCCAATGGAAGAACAGAGGCAAAAACAGAGGGGGAAAGGATGAATCTCTACTTTGTATGCTTTAGCCTCAAGGAATAATCCCCTGAGATGTGAGTTGCCTGGTGGCCAATTGCCTTGAACTGGTCACAATTGTGGTCTCTGACTCAGGTTCATTAGTGTTGCTAATGAGCTGTATAGGATGTGTAATTGTAAGGCCGGGTGGGGCTCTATAGTGAAATTTTGGACCAAGGCCACTCTCTTCCCTCCCACTCCTAGCCTGAGTCATTGCCTGGCATTAGGATGTCTGGCCCTGCTGCAGAAACTGTGAAATGAGTGGATAAAGGTACTGAGAAGCTACATAGAGGTGTTAATTAACTAGCCCAAGTGAGTAGGAGCGTGAAAGCTTTGAAAAAGGCTTAAACACACAATGCCTGTATTTTAAAATACTAAGAATGTGAGAACAATCCCCGACTTACCATGATAGAAATTGTTATTTTTATTGTATATGTTAGGAGATTTTTTTCCCCTATTATATTCTGTAATGAGAGGATTTTGGACAACCACTTCTTTAGGATTGGGGACTGGCATGTGAGGAGGGAGACAAAACAGAAATAGAACAGGGGAGGGGGGAGAGAGAGAGAGAGAGAGAGAGACAGAGAGAGAGAGACAGAGAAAGAGAGAGAGAGAGAGAGAGAGACAGAGAGAGAGAGAGAGAGAGAGAGAGAGACAGAGAGAGAGACAGAGAGACAGAGAGACAGAAAGACAAGACAGAGAGATACACAGAGATAGAAATAGAGACAGAGAGACAGAAGAGAGTGCCTGGAGCAGTATATAGAACTGTATAGCTGATGGTATTTGAATCTGTTTTAGATTCATAGTAAGTCATCTCTGAACTTTATGAGTTCTAATCCAGCCTCAGATACTTGCTATCTGTGTGACCCCCAACAAGTCACTTAACTCCGTTGATTTTAGTTTCCAAACCAATCTGTTTCTGTCTCTTTGAATACACAAATCCATACTTATTTGTAGTTTATAGCATCTCATAAGAGAAATGGCTTTCAAGAAAAGGCAATGTGCTGTGATAGGGTTTTTTTTTTTTTTAATTTGGAATTTGTAGAAGAATTGGATTTTAATCTTGACTCTGACAGGTGATAGCTGTGTAATTTAAGACAAGTCAGTCAGCCTTGTGGGTCTCAGCTTCTTCATAAATAAAATAAGGGGACTAGACTGGATGATCTCTCAGGTCTCTTTCAGCTATAAATCTGTGATCCTACAACCCAAGCTTTAATCCAGTAAGGGTTAGGGGGGTGGGAGAAATTAATAGGTCTAACTCTATAAACATATCAATGACAACAAGGATTCTTTCCGCTTTTGATGTAAAAAAAGAGAATCTCTTGTTATTGATTTTCTTAACTATCTATGGGTTGGCTTCTGTGAGGTTTCTATCCAATACTCCTAGCCAAGGAAGGAGACCCACTTTTTCTTCCATCCCTCTCCTCCATTCCTTCCCACTCCAACTTCGGGTCTAGTTGGCTTTATTTATTTATTTATTTTTATTGGGGCAGCTAGATGATGCAGTGGATAGAGCACCAGCCCTGAAGTCAGGAGGACCTGAGTTCAAATTTGATCTCAGATATTTAACATTTCCTAGCTGTGTGAGTCTGGGCAAGTCACTTAACCCCAATTGCCTCAGTAATATATCTATGTCTATATATCTATATCTATATCTATATCTATATATATCCCTTTTAAAGAAAAACCACTGTCATATCTTAGTAGAATTCTGCTTCTAAGGAAGTTCAGTTGAACAAAACCATCATGGAAATCACATCTGAAATTATATTTATAGTGGTCTGGGAGGTTTTCTAATCACTAATGTATCTCTTACTCTGATTCAGGGTTGGGGGAGAGATTTTGGTCTTCAAGATTCCTCTTATTATGGGGGCACATCAAAATGTTGAGGTATGGGGGCATGGGTTACGGTGTATAGGCTTAAGCTGTCTCCAAATCAAGCATGGGCATTTATTTAGGCATTTACTTGTGATAAGGAGTGATACGCTGATTTATTTATGGTTATTAGCTGATATCCCAGCTCTTACTTCTATACCTTTGCTAAGGCATACATCATTCTTGTACTATTCTGCATCCTCATTTTCCTGCCTTTTGGAATCCCTAGTTAACCTGGCATTAGGATGTCTGGCCCTGCTATTGGCCACTAAAGAAGTAAAATTTTAGGAATAAAATAGGTTTCCAAAGCTAAATCATTCTAGGTGCCACTTCCTCCAGGAAAATTTTTTGATCCATGCCCTTTCTCCTCGTTAGTAGTACTCTGTGTTAGTATAAATGTGTTAGAAATACACTTAACACTGAAATTCAGCTATCAAGGAAATTTTATAAAAGAAGAACCTTAAGGAATCATCTTAGCATTTCTGCCTAGAGCTGGGCTCCTCCTTTTTGGGAAGAGGGAGCCTTGAGCACATAAGCTAGAAAAGCTTTACATTTGTTAGTTGGTGCCGTCCCCTCCCTTCAGAAAATAGATTGGTTTGTTCTCTTCCTGGTTACAATCTTTCTGATATGCCCACTATATGTTTCCCTCTAAATATGAATAAGCATGTGCTCCCTCTCTCATCATATATCCCATGTAAAATGGTGGAAAACTCCTACAGGGATATGTTGTTTAATAAGCAATTAGCCTATTAAGCAAACACATTAGGTATTTGGTCAAGTGGGGTCATTGGCCCCTGCCAATTTGAGCTAGATCAGCTATTATTGTAAACTTGTGGTTTTTTCAAAACCATAAGACTCTTTCTGATTGGCTGAGTCCACCTATGCCTGTAGCTCCCCAATTCCTTGTTTGCTCAAGGTTTCTGAGAGATTGAATGTAATTGTTCTGTGGAAAAACCTTTGTTAATTTTTCACATTCTGAAAATTAATCTGTGGTACTTTAATATCTTATATTACCTTGAAGCTTGCAACATTCTGTGGAGACCTAACTTTTCAATATTTCTCACATTTGTTTACTTTTTATATATTTTGTAGTTAATTCTCTCAAAGTGTCATTCCCTCACAGGGGTCCTCAAACTTTTTAAATAGGAGGTCAGTTCACTGTCCCTCAGACTGTTGGAGGGCCGGACTATAGTAAAAAACAAAACTTTTGTTTTGTGGGCCTTTAAATAAAGAAACTTCATAGCCCTAAGTGAGGGGGATAAACATCCTCAGCTGCCGCATCTGGTCTGCGGGTAGTAGTTTGAGGATCCCTGCTAGAAGGTAAGATCCTTGAAACAAGAAACTATTTATTTTTCTGTATGTTCCCAGTGCCTTGTATATATAGTAGGAATTTAATGAATGCTCTATCACTAATATTACACATACACCTCCCTGGCAAATGTCCCCTTGAAAGAGAGCCCCTCTTTGTGGCAAATAATTATAATCAAGCAAAACAAATTTTGGTCTCATTTGAAAATAGGTTTCATTTCACACAAAGAATCCTGTAAGGGGTGAGATTATTAGTGTTCTGGAGTTGTGACTGCTGATTGCATTGATCAATATTCTTTTTTTAAATGGATCTTTTTTATTTTTTTTTAAAGCTTTTTATTTTCAAAACATATGCATGGATAATTCTTCAATATTAACCCTTGGCAAAACCTTGTGTTCCAATTTTCTCTCTCTTTTCCCACTTCCTCCCCTTGATGGTAAATAATTCAATATATGTTAAACATAGTAGAAATATATATATTTATACAATTATCTTGCTGTACTAGAAAAGCCAAATCAAACCAGAAAAAAATGAGAAAGAAAATAAAATGTAAGCAAATATCAACAAAAAGTGAAAATGCTATGTTGTGAACCATACTCAGTTCCCACAATCCTCACTCTGGATGTAGATGGCTCTCTTCATCACAAAATCATTGGAACTGGCCTGAATCATCTCATTGTTGAAGAGAGCCTTGTCTATCAGAATTGATCATCATATAATCTTGTTGCTATGTAAAATGATCTCCTGGTTCTGTTCATTTCACTTAGCATCAATTCATGTAATTCTCTCCAGGCCTCTCTGAAATCATCCTGCTGATTGTTTCTAACAGAACAATAATATTTCATAACATTCATATACCATAACTTATTCAGCCATTCTCCAATTGTTGGGTATCCACTCAGTTTCTAGTTTCTTGCCACTACAAAGTGACTGCCATAAACATTTTTGTACATATGGGTCCCTTTCCCTCCTTTAAGATCTCTGGGATATAAGCCCAGTAAAAACACTGCTGGATCAAAGGGTATGCACAGTTTGATAACTCTTTGAGCATAATTCCAAATTGCTCTCCAGAATGGTTGGATCAGGTCACAGTTTTACCAATAATATATTAGTGTCTCAGTTTTCCCAAATCCCCTCCAACATTTGTCATTATCTATTCTTGTCATTTTAGCTAATCTGAGAGGTGTGTAATGGTGTCTCAGACTTGTCTTAATTTGCATTTTTTGATCAATAATGATTTGGAACACCTTTTCATATGACTAGAAATGGTTTCAATTTCTTCATCTGAAAATTGTCTGTCCATTGACCATTTATTAATTGGAAAATGGCTTGAATTCTCATCAGTTTGAATCAGTTCTCAGTGTTTTAGAAATAAGGCCTTATTAGAACCCTTGAATATAAAAACATTTTCCCAGTTTATTGCTTCCCTTCTAATCTTGTCTGAATTAGTTTTGTTTATACTATACCTTTTTAACTTAATATAATAAAAATTATCTATTTTGTGATCAATAAATATCTTTTTGTGATCATTATCTTCTTTGGTCCCAAATTCCTTCCTCCTCTACAAATATGAGAGGCAAACTATCCTGTGTTCTTCTAATTTGCTTATGTCTAGATCATGAACCTATTTTGACCTTATCTTGGTGTATGGTGTTAAGTGTGGATCCATTTTGTCAAATAGTGAGTTCTTATGCCAAAAGCTGAGATCTTTGGGTTTGTCAAACATTAGATTACTGTAGTCATTGACTATTTTTTCCTGTGAACCTAACCTATTCCACTAATTGACTACTCTATTTCTTAGCCATTATAAAATGGTTTTGATGACTGCTGCTTTATAATATAGTTTTAGATCTGGTACAGCTAGGCCACCTTCATTTGCATTTTTTTCATTAATTCCCTTGAAATTCTTGACCTTTTGTTCTTCCAGATGAACTTTGTTATTATTTTTTCTAGATCTATAAATAATTTCTTGAGAGTTTGATTGGTATAGCATGAAATAAGTAGATTAATTTAAATAGTATTATCATTTTTTATTATTTGCTCAGCCTACCCAAGAGCACTTGATATTTTTCCAGTTGTTTAGGTCTGACTTTATTTGTGAAGAAAGTGTTTTTTAGCTGTGTTCATATAATTCCTGACTTTGCCTTGGCAGGTAGACTTCCAAATATTTTATATTATCTACAGTTATTTTAAATGGAATTTCTCTTTGTATCTCTTGGTGGTGGACTTTGTTGGTAATATATAAAAATGCTGATGATTTCTGTGGATTTATTTTGTATCCTGTAACTTTGCTAAAGTTGTGGATTGTTTTTAGTAGTTTTTTAGTTGATTCTCTAGGGTTCTCTAAGTATATCATCATATTGTCTATAAAGAGTGATAATTTGGTTTCCTCATTACCTACTCTAATTCCTTTAATCTCTTTTTTCTTCTCTTATTGTCAAAGCTAACATTTATATTACAATATTGAATAGTAATGGTGATAGTGGGCAACCTTGTTTCACCCCTGAATTCATTAATATCCTTAAGTATTTCAGAATAGTTTTTCTTTGCAGTGTTGGGATCTTTGTATATATAATTATAAATAAATCTCTTGGTTTGGCTCATTTCACTCTGCATCAGTTCATACATATCTTTTCAGGTTGCTTAGAATCTATGCCTTTCATTTCTTATGGCAAATAATGTTCTGTCATATTCATATGGCATAGTTTCCCCATTTGATAGATTCCCACTTAGCTCCAGTTCTTTGCTACAACAAAAAGTACTGCTATAAATATTTTTGTACATAAGTGGTCCTTCCACTCTTTAATGTCTTTGAGGTAAAATATTAGTTATGGTATGGTATGGTTATATTAGAAACAATTTCAAAGTCTGTGATGTTTATTGAAAGTGAGAAAGATTAATGGATGCAGTCTTTCATTCTCACAAAAAAATTATTTTCTGAGAAAGAGTGCATTGTTACAGAAGCAAAGAGGAAGTTTTTCTATGATGTCATGCAGTCTCTCCCTCCCTGAAAAATGTTGTAAGTAATGCTTATTCCTCCTACCCCACATGATATTTTATTTTTTGGTTTTAACTATTATCTTTTGCCTTTTGTAGTTTCACTTTTTATGACTTCTTCTTTGCAGTAATTGTTGATGAGTCTTGTGTGATATAGTGATTCCCTGATACTTGGATTGTTTCTTTCTTAACTATTTTAGTATTTTTTTTTTTTTTTTTTTGTCTTGGAAGCTCTGGATTTTGGCAGTGTCATTTCTGGGTATTTTAAGGGTGGGTTTCCTTTGAAAAGATAATTAGTGCATTCTTTTTGTTTTGATTCTAATAGGGCAGTTTTCTTTTATATTTTCTAGAAATGTGATGTTTTAATCTTCATATAATATTGTCTTTTCTTGACCTATTTTCCAGGCCAATTGTCTTAGAGATAGTAAATAGCTTATATTTCCTTTTATTTTCTTAATCTTTTGACTATGTTATAATTCTTTTTATCTCATAGAGTGGTTGAGTTTTGTTTGTTTTATTCTGTTTTCAGGGAGTCCATTATTTGGATAAGATTTTCCTATTTTTTTATTCTAAGCAATTTATTTTCTTTGCCATTTTTTCTTTTGAGAATCCTCCTTTCACTTTTAATTTCATATTTTTAATCTTTTTTTAAATTACTATTTTAGTCTTTGTGGCCAAATCATTATTTTTTTTTTGAAGCTCTTCTATAATTATTGTGCTGTTCTCCTCTATTTCTGGGTTTCTCTCTTGAATTTCTCTTATCCCAAAGTATTTCTTTATTGTATTCTGTTATTGATCTCAAAGAACTTACATTCTAGCTGGAAAAGGGACTTTAACAAATAACTGTCATATCAGGCAGAATGCAAGTATGTTACAAGAGAGACATCAAGTATTGTTTAATTTCTAATGGTAATTAGTAGCTTGGTTAATGTCTATGTTTTATATGAAAAATATGTGACAGTTTTTATTAGAAATATATCATTGAGACCTAGAAATGTTCTCAGGCAGTAGGAACTCATATTCACCACAGAAAGAGTAGTCTTCATTGCCCTTACATTGCCTTTGAGGCAGTTTCCCATTTTATATTCTTATGGGTGCATTTTCCAGCTTGATTTCTAATATCTAGCCATAGTTTGACACATGATTCTTAATTATATGTTATTTTCCTCTCAGTTACATTTCAAGAACATTTTTAGCCTTTTTTTTTTTTTACAAGACTTTGAATTCCCAAATTCTTCCTTTTACTCTCCCCTTACCTATTTTTGAAGATAGTGGGCAGTTTGATATAGTTTATACATATGTTATCATATAAAATATAGACATATATGCATCTTAAGCACCAATTATCAATTTTTCCATGTAATCTAATCCTAAATGTAGAATCCCTTGACAGCAAAAAAAAAAAAATTCTTCTTTCTGAATGATACTTTTGTTTACTTATATAAAATAGAGACAGTAGTGGAGAAGTCAGTTTTGTTCAGTTGTATACAATTCTAGTGCTCTAGTTATATATAATTCTTATAAAGAATCACAAGCCAGCTTGTTGGCATATTTTTCCTTAAAGATATGATATATGATTCAGTTTCAGGTGTCTGTGCCACTTGTCATGTACATGCCACCTGTCAGCAGAGAGATGGGAAGGAGATCTGTATCTGCAATTATGGATTTGTGGGCAATGGGAGAACTCAATGTCATGGTAAGTCCTGAACTCTCTGATGTCGAAGAGTTGAAAAGGAGCAGAATGTTCACATAATTATAGAATAATAGGGATAGCCCAAGAGAATGGGTCCATCCCCTTATTTTATACATGAGAAAATTGAGGACTCTGCAGAAAGGGGAAGGGACTTATGGGTGCTTTCCTAGTCTAGGAGTTGTTGGACAACTAGAAGTGTTATTTATGTCTGATTGGGTGAGATTCTCTTTATTCTTAAGTAAAAACTTTTAAAGAGTCTTCTAATGATAAATCTTATATTCTGGAGGGAAACAGGAAAATAGCAAGGTGCAGTGAAAGTGGAATTACTGTCATTCACATGTGGATTTGAATCCTGGCTCTTGCACATAAAATCTGTATAATCTTGATTTCTCTGTTTTTTGCTCATATGTATAAAGATGAGGGATGGAAACAGATATTTTCTAAGATCTTTTAGCTTCAAATCCTATGGAATAAATCTCCGATTATGTACTCCAGTTTTTAGCTAAAAAGAAGCTTGAATGCCATTTCCTCAAAGTGATAGGAGGATAGTAAATAGCTAGTTTCCCATCTTGTATAAAGAAAAATGAACTGAGAAAAGACAGGATCATTGAATCATGGAATGTCAGCATTGGAAAGAACCTCAGAGGTGAGCTACTTCAACCCTTTTGGGACAAGGATGACATCTACAAAACATGTTACCAATTTAATGATATTTTATTAATTACCTTTTGTGTGCAAGACACTGTTTTTAGACACTGTAGATCAGGGCTTCTTAAACTTTTTAATACTCTTGACTCCTTTCATGAGAAATTTTTACACAATCCCAGGTATATAGTTGTATAAAATAGGTATACAAAAACATTTATTGATATAAATCATAATTTCACAACTCCCAATTCAGTATATGACCCCAAATAGGGTTGTCACCTAGTTTAAGAAATATTTCTATAAAAACAAGGTTCAGAAAGATCCAGAACCCACCCTAAAGGAAATTAAACTAGATTTGACATAATTGCTAAGCTGTCTTCCATGAGAACCTGTGATCCTGCATTAAGCCCTTTTCCACATGAATTATTTCTCATATAGGCCATAAAATTAAAATGTTAGTAAGCCCATCTTTGTTATTCTAAATGCAGTATCATCATAGAGTATGTCTTTATAACCCCTTTTTTGTGTACTGAAATGTATCAACAGATAAAGATGAGTGTCAATTTGGAGCCACTGTGGTCTGTGGGAACAAAACATCTTGCCATAATACCCTTGGAGGCTTTTATTGCGTTTGTCTGGAAGGCTATCGAGCAACAAACAACAACAAGACGTTCATTCCCAATGATGGCACTTTTTGTACAGGTAAATGAAGAACACTTGGGTAAGGAGCTTAGGGGAGTGAAACTGAAAGAAAACAGAAGCAGATGTTCTTTAGTGCTAAGTTTTTCTCCTCCATCTCCCATTCCTGAAAGCAGGAACAAATGATTGTAATTCTGTGGGGTGTGTTTAGCACCATCAGGAAGGATTTGGAAACTAACTTGGAGTTTATGAGTATGTCAGTGTGGAAGGAGAAGCAGTGATTGTGCAGATCATGTTAGTTCCAGGTGTGTCTGTTCATCTTTGTGCAGATGGTGAATTAGATGGTAGGTAAGAAAATTGGTTCAGGAGAGAATGGCAACTGAAAGCTTGAACATCAATATACACTTGTGTCAATGGAAAAAGGAGAAATTAGCCTGAGAATTGCATCTTTTTCTCTATGAGCATCGTGGTATGTACTTGGAGAATAGGGCTTGAAACTGCTTGCTAGTCAACTCCCCTCTCTTCAACTGCTTTTTCATTTCCCTTTGTATGAACAATAATGAAAAACTCGAAGATTAAATTTCATCTTATGCAACTTAATTGTATCATGGTTCACTTCTAGGTTATGTACCCAACAAGTTGAGGACATATTTGGTTTTTTTACTGAATTATAGTATGTGAGAGCTTTGAGAAGCTTCTACTCGTTGGTAATGCCATTGGGAGTGCTGGAACCTTGGGAGGGATACCTTGAGATCATCTTGAGAGGATCTGAGAGGCAACAGTGAAAAAGTTGATAAGATAGTTGATCCTGGAGTCAGGAGGGCCTGAGTACTGGCTCTCTGGCTCAGGAAAGCCATTTAACTTCTTAGTGCTTTAGACAAATCTAATTATATAGATTGGATCTATATTCTCTATGAATAATTTACTATTCCTATATAATACAAACTAATATCTACATTATATATTTATATATGATACAGTGTATATTCAGTATTATAATATGTAATAAAATTGTATATATTAGATTTATATAAATCAAAATATAAATTGCAGGAAAAGTTTTGAACCTGCATAGATAGAGGAAATTGACCCGGATGTAATGAAACTACAGGTCTAGTCCTTATCCTTTCCTCTCTACTGGGAAAAATGTCATGAGGTTTGTTGGATCACCCTTAGGTATCCACAAAAGGTGGGGGGGAACTGAAACAAAAATAGATTGTATTGTGTCCTTTTGGTAACTAGTTACTGTGGACTTTGAATGTTAGGAACTGTTTTTGAGGGTGGAGAAACACAGCTGGCATTTTGCAGTGAGAAAATGATCTCAAGAGGATGCTACCACACCTGGGTTGGAAAAGAGAAAGTATTTCAACAAGTTTTGTGCTACTATTAGGGCTGGCATACAGTAATCAAAGCTATTAGACCTTCTGGCTTGCTCTAAAATAGTGAGAGAAGGAATAGAAGCTTAACTGTGAGACTCTATTGTTCTACTCTGCTTTTTCAATGGTTGTTCTGGGTAATCCTGTTTGATAATCCTATAGAATGATCGGTCAGGAGCTCATGTGATATGTCTGTTCCCTTGGGTGTTTCTATATGAATCATTAATAAGGGCCTATACTGATCCAGAGCCTAGGTATCTGCAAAATATATCTAAAAAGGAAGCTATTATGTGATGGAGGAGATTAGTCCATTCAGTCTAAAAATCTGTTTATTCCACAATTGAGCTCAAAAGCCACAGCCCTCATAAGAGATAAATTTTGATGGGCTTCATAACAAGAGACTCAAGACCATTTGGGGTTGATGACATTTTGGGAGTTTGAATGATGTGTTCCTGGAATCAAGATCAAATTGCTTGCCTTCTCAAATAAGGAGTAGAGAAAGAAGGGAAAAAGAGAATTTGGAACTCAAAATTTTAAAAAATGAATGCTAATTTTTTCTTTACATTTAACTGGAAAATATTTGATGAAATAAACAAATATATTTAAATGTTATTTGTTCCTGTAGGAAACTTATAGGAAAAAATTGAGTGAGGAAGAAAAATTTCAGTCTATTTGCCGCTTCTTTAGACATGATATAGACCATAGATTTAGAGTTAGAAGGAACTTTAATCTAGTCCAGCCCTCACATTTAATAGAAGAAGAAACTTAAAGCCCAGAAAAGTTAACTGACAATTAAGGTCACAAACATCTCTGAGTACTGTTGGTGGAAGGTTAAATACTTATAATTTTCAGTATATTCACAGTGACACTGGAATCTGAATGATGCATTGTTAAATCACTCTCATGCTATAACTTTTTGTTATAATTATGACTTTTTTGTTTTTATGAAGGAAAGTAACCAACCAGGACTATGAAGGGTTCCCATAGGTTTACTTAAATGATTCTTAATCTTAAAATATCCCAGAATTTTTAAAGTAATCAGAATAGAAGAAAAGAACCATGTTTTTGCTTCTTTCTTGACTAAAATGACAAGTTCTACCTATTTTTTTCATCCTTTTGATTGGTATCAAGTCATAGAAGGTATAGTATGATTTATTCTTGGATGAATGTGAACATTAGCTGAATATTCTGAATGGCTTTAATAGCAAATGACTTTCTACTTGACTACATAAGTAACTTGCTGTCAACTTAAACTTGTGAATATAGCAATAACTTAGAATCACGAAATTTACAAGACTCTATTTTATTCTATTATGTTCCACTCAATTTGAGTTTTGCTACATATATAGAACTATCATTTCTGAGGAGTCCTTGCTCATTTCTCCTCAAAGAACTAACAAAGCCTTTGTAGTTGGAGTTTTCGTTTGGTTTTAGGAACATTTTAAAAGAGCTGGACAATTTTAAGATTTTTCTATTGTCAGTGATTCTATTAGGAAGAAAGAAAAAAAAAACCAAACCAAATTCTTTATTGCTCAGATAGGGACACTTAGTGACAGAATTTCTGAAAGGGAGTTGAAGCTGAAATTGGAGGTAGGAGATGTTGTTAGGCATCATGATAGAGTGGGCAAAGTTCTGAACTTGGAGTGAGAAGATTTAGATTTGAGTTTTAGATTGGATAGTAAGTGTATGGAAGTGGTTCTAGTTCTGAGCTTTAGTTACTTTATCAGTAAAATGGGATAATGACAATAATTGCACAATCTACTTCATAGGGTTTAGTTCTGTGATGGGAAAAGGGACTCTATCCAGAAAAAACTCTGACATAAAAACAAAAGGCATCAAAATATTTATTTTACAGGTCATCTATAAATATATACTTATTTCAAATGAAATAAGGTTATTCTGGCATGACCCATTCTTGATAAATTCATGTTATAGCCACTTTTCTTTTTAATGATCACAGATTATCTTGTTGTTCAGTCAGTTCATTCATGTTCTGATTCTTTGTGACTCCATTTGGGGTTTTCTTGGCAGAAATACTGGAGTGATTTGCCATTTCCTTTTCCAGCTCATTTTCCATATGAAGCAACTGAGGCAAACAGATTTAATTGACTTGTCCAGCATCACAGACTTAGCAAGTGTCTAATGCTAAATTTGAACTCAGGAAGATGAGTCTTCCTGATGCCTGGGATGGCATTGTATCCATTTTGCCACCAAGTTGCCTGGGCCCATATGGTCCTGGGACCATATTTATTCAACTCTAAATTTTCTTTCTCTCTGGTTTCTCAAAAACATAGGCAACAGCTTGGCAGTCACATCTTTAAGTTATTTCAATACCCTGGAAAACTTTTCATTTATCTTTGTTAATAGAAAATGAATTAAGCAAAAATAATCTACAGAACAATGGCAACTGATGTCACATTCTGCCCTTTAAGTCCTTTATAGCCCTGCAAAGAGTAGAGAGGGATGTTTGTTACTTATTTTCCTGAATTAATATTGGTTATTGCAAATATTCCTAAGCAGGTTTCCTGTTGGTATTTTTTTTAAAATAATAATATTTGTCTTGTTCTTGAAAAAAAAGTAATTTTTTATGTTCTTTACCTCTTTTGAGACTTTCATTAACCTTATAAGGTTGGGGGGGGCGACTTCAGATATTATTCTCTTCATTTTATGCATGAAGAAACTGGCACTTAGGACTTGCACATGGTCACACAACTGAGAAGGATGGGATTTAAATCCAGGTCTTTCTGATTCCAAGTCACATACTTTATCTAGTATACCAGATAGCCTTCCCTTATGTTCTTCTTACTTACATGATTGTAGTAGTGTGTATTACTTTCCTGTTTCTTATTTCATTCTGTATCAGTTTGTATAATGTGTCTATGTTTTTTTTTAATTCCTCAGATTTGTTATTTTTTCCTCTGCATAATAAGAATGCATTATAGTGCTGCATTCTTTTAGTTACCCTCCAGTGAATGAGCACTGATTTTGTTCCCAGTTATTTGTTGTTATCAAAGGGCTCTTATGAAAATTTGGGCATAAATAGAACTTTTTTTTTCTGTCCTTGACCTCCTTTGGGTATATTTCCAATAATGGTATTATTAAAATAAATGATATGAGCAATATAGTACTTTTTCTTAACTAATTCTAAGTCATTTCCCAGAAATGTTGGCCCAATAGGCAGTTCCACCAATAGCATTTTAGTGTGCCTGTCTTTTCACAGCCCTTTCAACACTGATGGGTTTCAATTTTTAATCAATTTTGCCAATTTTTTGGGTGAGGTGGAAATCTTCAGAGCTGATTTCATTTATACATCATCAGTGACCTGATGTGTTTTCTATGACTATCAATTGCTTGCAATTCTTTTGAAAACTGTATATTTTTGACCATTTTTCTACTTGGGAAAATGACTCTTGGTCTCATATAGAATTCATGTCAATTCCCTACATGTATTAGATATTGGACTTTTGCTAGAGATGTTTCATTGTATAATTTTTCTTCCCAATTTATCTTTTTGGTTTTAAATTTTTTTCTTTTTTGACAGTTTCCTTATTGACAGATTAAATAAATTCTGTAGATATAGCATACTTGTATTACAAAAAAACATTTTATAGATTCTTTCATGTGTTCATTGTGAACAAGATGAAGAGATAAGAACCAGACTGCAATGTAGTCAATTGGATTTAGAACTGCTTCAATGACTAAGCTGAAAGGTAGTGTCTAATGAAAGTACTGAAGGAATATCTTAAGTAGAGTGGTCCTTGAATTCTATCTTTGGCTCTAAATCTGTTCAACCTTTAAAAAAAAACCCAGTGATTTGGATTAATGTATAGATACCATGATTATAAAATTTTCAGATAACAGGGAGATATGAAAATTGGATAACAAAGTCAAAATTTTAAAAAGGCTATTGGACCAAATCTAATAAAATAAAGTTAGACAGGGATGATAAAATGTTGTTAAACAGGGATGATAAAATGTTTTATATATATGTATATGTATATATATATATATATATATATATATATATACCTATAAACTTTTCAAACAAAAATTATTTAGCACAGGTGTGCCTCTAACTTGGTGGATAAAAATGATGACAAAATGTTGTATTCTTGTATGAGGGGACAAGTTGGTGTGAGAGTTTTATTGAAAAAATACATTCTCTCTCTCCAAATATCTCTCTCTACATTTTAGAAGAAAATGTAGAATCATATGTATATCTGAAAAAGGAAAGACTATCTCTAGTTTTCAGAACTCTCATACCAATTCCACTCTTCATGTAGGGATTTGGTTTGAGGTGAGATTTCTCTCCATTAATCTAGTCACCCCTAAGAAGTGACATACAAAAAACTTTCAGTTTTGAAAATCTGAGTTTCATTATGCCAAAGGGCTATAAAACTCTGCATAGCCTTTAATCCAGCAAGGTCTCTATTGGGCCTGTATTCCAAAGAGATCATAAAAAAGGGAAAAGAACCTACATGTACAAAAATGTTTGTAGCAGCTCTTTTTGTAGTGGCAAGGAACCAGAAACTGAGTGCATGACCATCAATTGGGGAGTAGCTGAATAAATAATGATATATGAATGTAATGGAATATTATTGTTCTGTAAGAAATAAACAGCAGGATGATTTCAGAAAGGCCTGGAAAAGCTTACATGAATGGATGCTAAATGAAATGAGTAGAACCAAGAGAATATTGTACCCAGCAATAAGAAGATTATGTGATGATCAACTGTGATGGACTTGGCTCTTTTCAACAATGAGGTGATCCAGACCAGTTCCAATAGACTTGTGATAGAGAGAACCATCTGCATCCAGAAAGAGAACTATGAGGACTAAAAGTGGATCACAACATAGCATTTTCATCTTTTTTGTTGTTGTTTGAGTGGCTGTTTTTTTCTTTCTGATTTTTTTCCCTCTTTTGATCTGGTTTGTCTTGTGTAGAATGATAAATGTAAAAATATGTTTAGAAGAATAGCATGTATAACCTATATTAGAATACTTGCTGGGAGAAAGAAAAATTTGGAACATGTTTTGCAAGGGTGAATGTTGAAAACTATCTTTGTATGTATTTTGAAAAAGTAAAAAGTTTTTATTTCTTTTTTCTCAATAGACTTGTTAAAGTCTTTTATTTTCAAAAGAGATGCATAGATAATTTTTCAACACTGATCCTTTAAAAACCTTGTGTTCCAAATTTCCCCACCCTTCCTCCCACCCCCTCCCCTAGGTGGCAAGTAACCTAATATATATTAAACATGTTAAAATATATGTTAAATCCAATATATGTGTACATATTTATATAATTATCTTGCTGTGCAAGAAAAATAAGATAAAAAAGAAAACAAAATGCAAGAAAACAACAACAAAAAGATTGAAAATGCTATGTTGTGATCCACATTCATTTCCCACAATTCTCTCTTTGGGTATAGGTGGTTCACTGGCCTCAACCATCTCATTGTTGAAAAGAGGCACATCCATCAGAATTGATCATTCTATAATCTTGTTGCCATATATAATGATCTCCTTGTTCTGCTCATTTCAGTTAGCATCAGTTCATGTAGTTCTCTCCAAGCCTCTCTCAAATCATCCTGCTGGTCGTTTCTTATAGAACAATAATATTCCATAGCATTCATATATCATAACTTATTCTGCCGTTCTCCAATTGATGGGCATCCACTCAGTTTCCAGTTTTTTTGCCACTACAAAAAGGACTGCCACAAACATTTTTACACATGTGGGTCCCTTTCCCCCTTTTTTTTTTTTTTTTATTACCTCTTTGGGTAGAAACACTGCTGGATCAAAGGGTATGTACATTTTGATAGTCCTCTAAACATAGTTCCAAATTGCTCTCCAGAATGATTGGATCAGATCACAATTCCACCAACAATGTATTAGTGTCCCAGCTTTTCTACATCCCCTCCAACATTTGCCATTATCTTTTTCTTGTCATCTTAGCCAATCTGACAGGTATGTAGTGGTATTTCAGAGTTGTCTTAATATGTATTTCTCTGATCAATAGTGATTTGGAGCACCTTTTCATGTGACTACAAATAGTTTCAGTTTCTTCATCTGAAAATTGTCTCTTCATATCCTTTGACCATTTATCGATTGGAGAATGGCTTGAACTATTATGAATTTGAGTCAATTCTCTATATATTTTAGAAATGAGGCCTTTATCAAATCCTTTGGATGTAAAAATGTTTTCCCAGTTTATTTCTTCCCTTTTAGTCTTGTCTGCATTAGTTTTGTTTGTACAAAAACTTTTTAACTTAATATAATCAAAATTATCTATTTTATGATCAATCTCTAGTTTTTCTTTGGTTACAAATTCCCTCCTCCACAAATCTGAGAGGTAAACTATCCTATGTTCTTCTAATTTGTTTATAATATCATTCTTTATGTTTAGATCATTAATCCATTTAGACCTTATCTTGGTTACGGTGTTAGGTGTGGGCCTTTGCCTATTTCTGTCATATTAATTTCCAATTTTCCTGGCAGTTTTTGTCAAATAGTGAGTACTTGTCCCCAAAGCTGGGGTCTTTGGGTTTATCAAACACTAGCTTGCTATAGTCATTGACTATTTTGTCCTTTGAACCTAATTTATTCCTCTGATCAACTACTCTATTTCTTAGCCAGTACCAAATGGTTTTGATGACCACTGAAAAAGCTATTATTTAAAAAACATAAATAAAATGCTGAACAGATTAAAAACATAAACAAACAAATAAACAAACGAATAAATCTGGGTTCCATATAGTTTTAAAAATCTACTTGTACAGGTTGAAGGGAAGACATTGCTAAAGAGTTGTTTGAAAAGGATCTAGAGTTTGTTCATGTCACTATGGTTTCCATTGTTCTCTCTTATTTAGATAAAATTCTTCTGAATTATTGTTCTGAGTTCATGCCATCTTTTAGGAAGGACATTGATGAACCAGAATAATGAGAGGCATATGAGGACTGATTGATGCACCTGGAAGTATTTAGCATGAAGACTAAGGCAAAATGTGATAGAATCCTTTAGTATATGAAACAGAAATTAGTATTAATCATCCAGCATTTAGCATAGTGTCTGGCATATAGTGAGCACTTAATAAAGATTGATTGATTGTCTTCAGAATAAATAGGTTGAAGTTTCAGAGAGGTAGATTTCAGCTCTGGGAGGAAAAACAGTATCAATTAGAGTTGTGGCAAAATGGAATAGAGTAATTTATGTCTGAGTAGGTGGTGTGTTGTCCTTTGTTGAGGTCTTCAAGTTGGGGTCGAATAACCATTTTTTGGAAGATATAAGAGAAAGGATTTTTGTATGTATTGTCAATTATTGAATTAGATAATCTTTGAAGTTCATTCTATTCCATTTCTGAGTCGGGGAGATGTTTCTGGACTCTGCAGTCTGAAAGTAATGGAATTACTTGGCCACTCAGAGTTATTTGGGGACTCAGTGGATACCATATGGGGAAGAAGTGTTTACAAAAACAACAACAAAAAAATAGACTGTATTCACTAGGGCAAACTTTTAATTCTTCCTTAGAACTCACTATCTAAGTAAAATAGCAAGTTTCTATATGTTCAAAAATCTTCTGGGAAGATCTGATGATAAATAGATTTTGAGAAGACAACCAAACATGATTGCCTATACCTAATGACTCTGAGTGGAAGGGGCCTCAGCAGCCTTCCAGTTCAGTCTGTTTCTGAACTGGAATCCCTTCTACAATATCACCAACAACAGTGGTTCCCTGAAGGCTAACATGTAACTTCACTTGAGTAGCTGTCAACTTGTTCAGATTCTGTTGATAATGAAGACTCTTATATGTGGGGTGAATATAGAGAAATATAAGACTCATAGTTTTGGGAAAAGGAATCCACTTGGTTGAAACTACATTATTAGATCAGAATTTCATCATGATTAGTAAGGTCTTTTTATGGTAGGTAAAATACCTGAGATATTGTTCAAAGGTCCAATTTGTGTACTTTGCCTGCCTTTTAATAACAGTTGATATTTGTATATGTCACTTAAAGATTTACAGTATGATTTATATCCATCATTATGTAGGGATCGGTCAGTGGTCAGTTCTGCCAGATCATGTGAGTTATGAGCCACTGCCTATGTTGTGACATTCATCTTAAAGAGTGAAGGCATGGAAAGATTAAATTATTCTGAAAGAAATTAGATATATTTTAGTTGCTGGCAGTTCCTCTGACTCATGTGTTAAATCTCTGCAATTAGAAGGATCTCAGTTTCTTCCCTTTTTGGCCCCATTCTTTATGCTTGTATAATAAAATCTTATTAATTTGAAATTTATGCTAATTGGCACAAGGGCTGGGTTAAGATTTGTGCTTCCAGCTTTTATGGGAACAATTTTCTAAACAATGTTAAAAATAACAATGATAAATATGAAAATATGTTTAGAAGGATTGTACATGTTTAACCTATATGGGATTGCTTGCTACCTTGAGGAGGGAAAAAAATTTGGAACATCAGGTCTTACAGAAAACGAATGTTGAAAACTATTTTACATAAACTTGGAAAAGTAAAATATAATTGAAAAATATGTTTAACAAATTTTTAGCAACATCTTCAGAAGCATATACAGCTATGTAAATATTTGATTTGTTAGTCACGAGTCAGTGTTTAGTCAGTCTTTAAAGCAAGTCCCCCAATGACAAATTCTTAAAGATAATTTCTACTGGTTATTCCATTACTAATTCCATTCTTCCATTAATTCCATTACTTCTGTATGCATTTGAAAATAATGAAGCAGTATTTCTCTTAAATACAACAAAATCTAATTTATACTTTTTACTAAACTTAGCTTTCCCCCAATTAGTATGAATCAATGAAATTTTCTTTCATTAAAAATTTTGTCATAGTGTTTTAGCTGTTTTCTCCCTAATAGTCCTCCCCTTTGGTGAGTTCCTGCAAATCTTTTTGTTTTGAGGAAAGGTGTTAGGCAGAACATGCATCAGGAAAGGGTCTACACAGCCCAAGTCACTAGAAACTCTCTCAAACAGTTTTATTTTTGATAAATTTCTGTAATTTACATGAGCTATAACAGAGACCTGTACTTGAAGCTAGATCTTGTCTCTTTTCTGTGTGATCACAGGCAGATCACTTAAATTTTCAGTACTTAAGTCAAATGTTTAAGACTACTAATTGCAGGTGGTGATTTGCATTTGTAGCTCCTTTTAGTAATGAAATCATGAATTCAGTCACTATCATTTATTTCTTTTCCCCTATGTCTATATCCTTCATTAGCTCTGGGTTCTAGTTCAAATTGTGAAGTAGTTGGGAAGAATCTCCATCATTCTTTTGATTTTGACAAAAACTGTCTGAAAGGATACAGATGGGGATACAATCCCAAGGTGAAGTTTTAAAAGGCAGCTGTGTGATAAACTCAACTTCATGGGCAGTCTTTGAATGCATACAGATTGCAGAGCAGCGGGAAGTACACAGAGTGATGAAATGATTTTAACTGTGTCCATTCTAAGTGGATGTTTCTGCCTGTTAATGTTCTATCTTAATCCGGAAATGAATAAAGGTTGACCACTGCAGAGGAAGGTAGCAAGGGTGGATTGAGGGATGATCTTGATTATATAGTGGAAGAGAGGAAGCTTTTTATGTTCATTTTCTTTTTGGGACTTTGCCTTCTTGGACAACACTTGTCCTTTCTTGAAATGGTCTTTCATTTTTATCTTATTATCTTCCTATTGTGAGCAACTCACTATAAGTACTGATTTTAAAATGATATAGAAAAAGCTTAGTTCCTTGGCCATGTCTTATTCTTCTGATTGCAGTTAAGGACCCTTCACTATGATTTACTGTCTGTATTCCAAAGTTCAAGTATAGGAACAATGTGGGTAGAATGGAATGCTTTCTCTTACTTCTCCCTTCCCCGCTTGTCATGTACCCTTAAAAAGCTATGGAAGACTCCATGTACTCATTTAATAGAAGGACAGTATTGGATAATGAGTGAGGCAGTTTATGTTCTGGGAAGGCTTGAAAATAGCGGGAAGAAAAGTATTATTTATTTTAATTTGGGAGATAATCCTTCCATCTTGAATTGCAGAAATAATATGATTTTATCCAAGTTTCTGGGTATCCTTGAAGAAATGTCAGAGAAAATAGTGAGAGGCATTCTGGCCTGGAAAAATTATGTTCTAGTTAAAAAAGAAAAAAAGAGCAAACTTAGAGCAGAGGGTTTGGAAACAGAGGATTATAGTGGAAATAGTACTGCATCTGATAATCAGGAGAGATGAGTTCAAATCCTGTCTTAGATGAATTTCTTGATACTTTTGTAACAATGGGCAAATCATTTAATTTAAGTTTCAGTTTTGTTGTTATTGTTCATTCATTTCAGTCATGTCTGACTCTGTGACCATATTTGGAGTTTTCTTGGCAAAGATACTGAGATTAGTTTGCCATTTGCTTCACCAAGTCATTTTACACATGAGGAAAAGGAGTCAAAAGGGTTGTAACTAGCTCAGGGTCACAGAGCAAGTAAATGTCTGAGATTGAATTTGAGTTTAGGTATTCTTTACTCCAGCCTGGGTGATCTAGTCATGGCACCACTTAGCTGCTACCAAACTTCAGTTTACTTATCATAAAAGTAGTGATAATGAAATCTTTTGTACTTATTTTTTAGGTTCACTGTGAGGGAGAAATGACAGGCTGTATATAAAGTCCTTTGCAAACCTGAAAGTGCTATGTAATCATCTTTACAAGTATTATTAGTATTTATATAGAGATTCAGGAGGAGAAAATGTTGGATGCTGGGCAGTAGTGTGTATATGTGTGTGTGTGTGTGTGTGTGTGTGTGTGTGTGTGTGAAATGTCAAAAGAAATCATGTATTGGCATAGTATATGGGAAAACCCAGTTGTTCAGGTGCCCATCCTTCTAAATCTCTCCCCTTCTTTGCAGATGGCCAGCTTGGGATGGCGCCAGGTAGGTACTGTCAGAAAGCTGGTTGTCACCATGGTGACAGTGAAACTTTCATTGATTTGTAGTGGGAGCAGGGTGGAAGGAGAGAGACATTCAAGGATAGCTGCCTCTTCCATTTCAGTGTTATTAAAGGCTTTTTTTTTTTTTTTTTTTTTTTTTTTACCATTTGGAAACAGAATCCCCATTCAAGGCCACTGAAAAGCTTTGCTTCTACTATTAAAGAAAAAAAAAAAAACTAATTTGGAAAGGAAAAAGATGACCAGTGGTTATTTTCCCTCTCCCATCCTCTTCACACTCCTTCCTCCCCAATCCCTTTGGTCTTATAATAAAATAATTCTGGGACACAGCTGGGTTTCATGGTTTATGCCTCTTGAAAATATTAACCAAGAGTTCCAGGAAACCAAGAGTGTCCCTTTCCTGACCTCTCTACCTCCCTTCCTTTCCTGACTTCCTCCCCCTCGTGTCCCTAAACTCCTACCTTTTGTGCTTATCAGTTTTATTTATTCTTCCTATTTTTTTCCTTGCTCAGCCAAGGGAGAGACTTCAGTGGAATGAAGTTAAATTGTTTTGCATCATTAAAACTATAACTCAAGACAGAATTTCCCAGGGATTTTTGGTGACCTGAAATTTTTTTTCTGGGTAACCAGATGCCATTTTATCTGTATTTCAATCGTATTTCAATCTGTGATCTCATCATCTTGGGAACATTCTCTCTCTACCAAGTAGCAGCTCATAATCCATTGAGGCCTTTTCATCCTGTATAATGCTTGTTTGTGTCTTTCTAGTATAAATCATCACATCTTCTATAGAGAATTATGCACTGGAGGCTTACCTCTAGTTCTTTTTATATTTCATGGAGGCCACTACAATACTCAAGCTCTGTTATCCTTCCCCCTTTCTTCATGACCAGTCTATTTGATAGCAACTAGGGGACATGGTGGATTGTATGCTGAACCTTGTTAGGAAGACATAAATTCAAATTTGGCCTCAATTACTTACTTGCTGTATGATCTTGGGCAACTTACTTAACCTCTCTCTGCCTCCTCAACAGTAAAATGGGAATAGTAATAGCACTTTCCTCTCAGAGTTGTGAGCATCAGTTGAGATGATATTTGTAAAAAGCTTTGCACAGTTGGTACTTACTTAATGTTTGTTCCCTTCCTTCTCACCTCCCTTTCTGGTTTTACATGTCCTTAATGTCATTTCCTTGTACTTTTTGTCACAAGAAAGTCTTCATTGTTAATGTGATCCTGCCTACTTAGACTCAGGATCTTACTGTCATCCTTTCTTTGGGTTTTCTGTAATCTTTTAAGATTGCCAGGATCCATCATTACAGAGCATTGTGATTGAGCTGTTGGTGTTAAGAATATTGAAACTCCCCGGGCAGCTAGATGGAGCAGTGGATAGAGCACCAGTCCTGAAAAGGAGGACCTGAGTTCAAATCTCACCTCAGACACTTAACACTTCCTACTGTGTGACTCTGGGCAAGTCACTTAACCCCAATTGCCTCAGCAGAAAAAAAAAATTGAAACTGCTAAAGATAATTGAAAATGCTGTATAATTTCTCAGAGATGATTTAGCCCAATTTTTTCTTTCTCTTCAAATCAGGCCCAGATAATTCTTTATCTGTAGTATCTGTTCAAGATGTATAATCAGATAGTATAATTTAATGAGTTGCCCATCTAAGTGCATACAATAATCTGGGCAATATGGCAAACTACCAAGCATTTATTAAGAATTTATTATTTGTTAGGCATTGTGCTAAGTGCTGGGAATACAAATACAAGCAAAAAGAAAGGCCTCTATTTCTTTTTTTTTTATTATTATAACTTTTTATTGACAGAACATATGCATGGGTAATTTTTTCAATATTAGCCCTTGTACTCACTTCTGTTCCAACTTTTCCCTTCCCTCCCTCTACTTCCTCCCCTAGATGGCAGGCAGTCTCATACATGTTAAACATGTTAAGGTCTGGTCTTTTTTTTTATCAAGAGATTATATGGCCATATGTGATTTTTCTTTCCCCTTTGTTACTTTAGGGCAGTCCTGTCAAGAGGTTTTAATGGCTGCACATATCATTTTGATAAAGGTTTTGAAAATTATTTACTATTTTATTTTCCCCCAATTACATTTAATTAATTAACAAATGAATTAACATTCATTCAAAAAACTTCAAGTTCCAAATTTTTTCTCTTCTTTCCTTCTCTTTTTCCTCATTCAGAAAGCAAACAATTTGAGATAGGTTATACATGGTAATCATGTAAAACATATTTCCATATTAGTAATGTTGTTAAAGAAAACATAGATAAAAAAATCTTCAAGAAAAATAAGATAAAGAAAAACAGCATGTTTCAACCAGTTATTTCTTTGGGGATCTTGCCAGCTACTACAGATTCTTCATACTCTGAACTAGAACTCAGAGCTAATGAAAGACAGAAGCAAAGAGGAAAGGAAATAAATGATAGGGAATGAACCTATGATTTCATTACTATAGGGAGTACCATCTTCCCATTAAGAAGTTTAATTTTATTAAGTTACTTATGAGTTTCCTTTCCTGTTTATTTTTTATTTTTTTTTTTTTTTTTTTTTTGAGGCTTGTATTGGAAAGTTAGATTTTCTATTCAACTCTGGTCTTTTTTTTTTTCCTTTTCTTTTTCTTTTTTTTTTTTAATCAAGAATGCTTGAAAAAAAAGAATGCTTGAAAGTCTCCTGTTTCGTTGAAGATCTATTTTTTTTTTTTTTTTTTTGATATGGAGTATACTCATTTTTACTGGGTAGATGGTGATTCTTGATTGTAATCTGAGCTCCTTTGCCTTCAGGAATATTGTATTCCAAGCCTTCCAGTCCTTTGATGTAGAAGCTGTTAAATTTTGTGTTATCTTGACTGTGGCTCCATGATACTTGAATTTTCCAATTTTCAAATGCTTTTGGCAATATTCTCTTCTTGGCCTGAGAGCTTTGGAATTTAATTATACTATTCCTGGAAGTTTTCCTATTAGGATCTCCTTCAGCAAGTGATTGGTGGATTCTCTCAATTTTTATTTTACCTTCTGATTCTAGAAAATTAGCACAGTTTTTCTTGACAATTTCTTGAAAGATGATATCTAGGCTCTTTTTTTGATCATGGCCTTCAGGTAATCCAATACTTAAAAAATTATCTCTCCTAGATTTATTTTCCAGGTCAGTTGTTTTTCCAAAACATAATTTTTTTTCACTCTTTTGGTTATGTTTTATCGTTTCTTGATTTCTCATAAAGTCATTAACTTCCATTTGCTCAATTCTAATTTTTAAGAAATTATTTTCTTCATTGAGATTTTGTACCTCCTTTTCTAGTCGGCCAATTCTACTTTTTAAGGAACTAGTTTTATTTTTTTAAATTCAGTGTCTTTTTTTCCATTTGACCAGCTCTCTCCTTGTCTTTTTGTATATCTTTTATCATTTGGTCTAATCTGTTTTTTTAATTAAAATTTTTTTAAATCTGTTTTTTAGGGTATTTTTTTCTCCCAGTATTTTTTATTTTTATTTTTTTTTTTGGGTATGTCTCCTTTACCTACCTACCATCTGGGGGCTGAGAGCACTGGAAGCAGCCACTGCTGCTGCTGATTCACTGTGTAGGCCACCATTCTCCTTCCAGTCACCCAGGTTCATAACCTCAGAGTCCCCCTCAATTCCTCAGCCCCTATTTGTAATTAGCTGTCAAATCCTGTTGCTTCTTTATGCTGACTACTTGAATCTGACTCCTCTCCTTACTCACACAACCAGGATCCTAGCCTAGACCTTCATCACCTCTTGTCTGGACTTTCTTAATAGCCTTCTTTTTGGTCTTCTGATCTGTGTCTCCTGACACAGCTGCCACAATGAATATTTGGTGTTTACTGATCCATGCTACTGAACTCTTGTGACTACAAATTAATTATAGGATCAACTATGAATTCCTTTGTCTTTTAAATCTCATTTACAACCAATCTCTTCTTATATTTCAACATGTCAATAAGCACTTACTACGTGTCAGACTCAGTGGTAAGTACTGGACCTGAAGGCCAGATAGGTTACACTTCACCTTCCTCCCCCGGTCTACTCTCTAGTACCACTGATGGCTTTTGGGGATACCTATACTCTCTATAAATGGCTTCAACCCCTACCAACGATGTTCTCTAAGGGTAGGAAGTGGTTTCCTTTTACTAAGGCAACTGGGATAGTGTAAAAAAGAGAGGCAGAGATGGATTGGCTTTTATAAAGGAATATTTCCTTTAAAAGTTAAGGTCACAAAGCTATAGACTAATTCATACAACACCTAGAAGACATAATCCTCCTTCCCTCTTCTACCACCTTAGGCTGGGGAGGGAAGGAGATTAATTCATAATTTAGCTCAGTTCCCTTTGAGTTCTAAATCCAAAATCCTCCTTGGATTCAAATCCCAGGTACCCTGGGACTGGCTGTTCCAGGTGCAAGCCTTTCTTTAATGTCTCCATGGTTTGAACTCTTGGGTCCTGTGAGGATCACCTTCGGCACCTGAAACTGAAGAGGACAAATAACCAGAAGAGAAACAAATATTCCTAGGTTCATTTTTTGGATCTGCAGATTAAGAGATTGCAAGGGAATCCTTCTCATGTTCTCAAGGAACAACCTTCTCATCTCATTGGTTTAGTCCATGGTGCCTTTGCTGTGATTAAAATGGGGTCATTTGAAATCTTCACTCTCTCAGTGTGGCAGATAAGAATTGCTGAAAAGAGAGCAGCTGTCTTAGGGAGTGGGGAAGGGGAGAAGAGGAAGAAAAATTTGGAACATAAAGTTTTGCAAAGTTAACTGTTGAAAACTATTTTTGCATGTATTTGGAAAAATAAAATATTATTTAAAACAAAAGAGAGCACCAGAAAGGGTGCTCAGTCTTGCCAGTTTAAAATACACAGGCAATCAAGAAAGATTTCATGTTTCACCCATGGCAAAGGGTGAAGAGGCTTCTAGTTAGCTAATCTGGTCATTCTCCAAAAACCCTTCCATTGGCTCTTCATGTTAGTCAAATAAAAAATCTCCAGATGGCCTGGGTAACACGAATAGAAGCAAAAAGATAATTTTTGTCAATAAGGAATTTAAAAAATTTAGTAGAAGGGGGAAAATGGAGAGGGTTTCAGAGAGGTGGAATGGGGGATTAGTCTATAGTCAGAAATAGAGCCAAAAGAGGAGTAAAGGGAGCAGGAGGGGGAGAAGCTTCTTGCAAGGGGAGAAAGCTATTGGGACATGACCAAGAAGTCCAGAGTCAGATGCAGAACCTTTTGATTCATTACTTTCTTAATACATTCTACATTATAGCTAAATTGCACTGTTCTTTGTTCCATACAGGTAACTCTCCATATTTCAACTTACTCTTCATATTCCAACTTTGCAAAAACTGCCTTTCTGTCTGGAGTGCATTTTCTTTTTATCTCCTCTCTTGGAATTGCTTTCTACGTGAAGGCTTTCTTAGCTGCTAACAGCAAACTTTCTTGTATAAATTTTTTATTTATTGTATTAGTTTTATTATTTTGCTTATTCATTGTATACCAAGGCAGCACTATTTACTAGAGGTAGCCAGGTGGCACAGTACGTAGAATGCTGGGCCTAGAGTCATGAAGGCTTGAATTCAAATCTAGCCTCAGATATTGTATATAAGGTTGTTGAAGTTGGAGTTCTAGCTCTGACTTTTCATACAGATGTTTGTAATCTGGACATAAAATCTACAGATAACTATCTTTATGTGTTGATGTGTGGGGTAATTTGCAGCAGTATCTAATCAATGAACTCTTAGATAATTTTTATTACGTGGAATATCGATAGTTATACTGCTATTTACAGATTGTTAAATTTCTCTTTCTTGTTTTATTCTGACAGTATAATTGGGTAAATGGGTCTTTCAGGACCAAGGGCCAATTTTACATTTTTATATATCATGGGTTAGGACTTTTAGAAAGTGAAAAGCTTCAGATGTGATCCTTGTAATAGATTTTGTCTGATGACCTAGAACTAACCTAGCCAAATTATTGTAAGGTTTATAGCTAGAATGTTGATTATTAGAGAATGAAAAATGAATACACGAAAAAAAGAATTTATTAAAAGGGTTCCAAATACTGTGCAAACAAATATCAAAACAAAAGAACTTGCTTTCAAGAAGCTTATTATTAATAATGGTGATTATTAATTAGAATTAATGGGGGACACAATGAACTTTGGGCAGTGATACCCAGCAAGTATCACTTTAGTCCAGAAAGTTATAATGATGAGGAATGGAAACTTTGTGGAGTAAATTGATACATCCCTTGAAGGAATGATGGCAAAGTTGATTTAATCATGGTTCATGGTTCTAGAACTAGAGTGAGTTTAGGGATAAATGCATAGCAACAATGGATGCTTTGAATACAATAATTTATGAATCCTATCTTGATAACTTAAACTTTGTCAAAACATATCACTTAACCACCACTTATTTGTTGAGTGTCTGCAGTATATTTTTTGCATGGAGGGATTCAAGAGAAATATAAAATAAGGGCCCACTATTAAAGGAGCTTACTATCTAGTTGAAAAGACAAATCTAAAGTCCATTAAATGATGGTGAAATAATAACAAGTATATTCCTCTATGAAGTAATGTAGACTGGAATAATTTTTTTCTCACTTTTTTGGTCTCTTTCTGCTCTTACTTTTGATGGATTGTCAAGACTTGAATGAATGTGAAGTACCAGATACCTGTGGTCCTGGGGGACAGTGTATAAATACTCCTGGAAGCTATGAATGCTATTGTAAGAATGGATACCTTCCCCAAAATGGGATTCAACCTTTCCACCCTACGAGGGATGGTACATTATGCACAGGTAGGTCGCTACTTAGATATGTAATATTTGGAGGTAAGAATGGACTCATGGGGACATCTGTCTGCTCTCAAATTCCTAAAGAGTCATTTGATTATATGGCCATATGTGATTTTTCTGTCCCCTTGCAAAATCTACAAAGCAGTTATACCAAGATATTAGGTAGAGTGTTTAACCAACCCCAAAGCATAAACTGCTTTCAGGAAACTATAGCATATTAATTATTAGTATCTGCAAGTGGGAGAGGCATTGAGCCCTAGAGGATAGAGAAAGTGCCTCAGACTCAGAAAGACCTGAACTAAAATCCCCCCTTCAATACACAAGGGCTGTATGATCCTGAGAAAGACATTTGTTCTTTTGTTACTTTAGGGCAGTCCTGCCAAATTCAGATAGAGATGGAGGTCACTAAACTCTGTAGAAAGATTCTCACATGCTATATATTGACTTAGAAAACTACATATTAATATTGTAAATATTTTTATTATATTTTTACTTATTTTGTTAAATATTATTCAATTATGTTTTAATTTGATTCAGTCCTGCTCTGGAGTGTTGTGGACAACACATGACCTCCTGCAAGGCTGACACCTCAGCTTCAGACAATTAAGACAACTAAGGTGCCATCCTGAATTGGTCCCAATACCTGAACTTTCTTTAACTGCATCAGTAAAATAATGTCAGTAAAATAGATCCTCATTGCAAATGGATACTTCTAATTACTAATTTATCTAATTTATTGAAGAAGTTTAAGCAAGGCTTATACTTTGAAAGAGAATAATAGGGGGGGAAAGGAATAAACATTTTCATAGCACCTACTGTGTGCTAAGCATTCTGGTAATCATTTTACAAATATTATCTCATTTGATTCTGACAACAACCCTGAAAGATATGTGATTATTATTGCCATTTCAAAGATGAGGAAAGTAAGGCAAAAAAGTGACTTTCTCAGAGTTATCTGATCAATAAGTATAAGAGACAATATTTGAACTCATGCCTTCCTGACTTGACGGATAGTACTCTATCCATTGTATCACCTCTAGCAGCTAGTAGTTGATTATGTATTAAATATGATCTTGAAAATAATATAATTGTATTAGTTTTAAAAAATTTGACTCATTCTGACTTTTCATTGTCAGGCTGGCCTTGCCCCTATTAATACTTATTAGTCAGACTTGACTCGGTAGTTGCACATGCATACATGTGGTTCTTGTGGGAAGTTAGAATGGAATGTAGACACAGATTTAAGAGCTCCCAGACAATTGTTGAAATAGAGCCAAATGGTCAAGCCAGAGTGAATCCATTAAATTGTGAGGGGGGTTTGCTTTTGCCTTTGAAGATTCTACTCTACACAATGACTTATATTTGGCATGATTTTACCTATAGAAATAGACTGTGGGACACCTCCGGAGATTCCAAATGGCTACATCATCGGAAAATATACCTCTAGACTGGGTGGCCAAGTTCATTATGCTTGTAAAGAAGGATTTTATGGTGACCAGAAAGAGAGTATGACAACTTGTACTGCTGATGGCACTTGGGAGACCCCAAAGATACACTGTCAAGGTGAGAGGAACTATAGGATAAAGACATCTCTTTGTTATTCAGTCAAAAGGAGATAATTTTTACAAATTTTGTATCTGGGGGTCAGTCATGGTGCTCAGAATTCATTGTCTGTGATTGATTCCCCAGTTCTTCCATACCTCTCTTGACACAGTTTGACTTGAATCAAACAAGCATATAGAGTACCACTACGTGTTCCACCTTTCTAAAAAGCACAATAAGGATGATAGAAAAACTCAAAGATATAACTCTTGCTTTTTTTGAGATGCTTATTATTGCCAATTTCATAAAATCTATGCTTTTGAAATTTGAACCAGCAGTTCTATATTATTTGGACCACCTAGAGTGCCTGATTTGGAGTAAGGGAGACCAGAGTTCAAATCCATCCTCATATATTTACTACCTGTGTCCCCAGGCAAGTCACTGAACTCTCTTTGCCTCAGTTTCCTCATCTGTAAAATGACCTGGAGAAAGAAATGTTTTAACCATTTTTTTTACATATATATGTATATATATATATATACATATATATGTATATTTACCAATTGTTATTATACCAATTACCATTTTTTTTTAACCAATATCTTTACCATTAAAACTCCAAAAAGAGTCATGGAGCGTTGATGAAAATAACTAAACAACAAAACATCATTACTTGGGTTCTTTCCAAGTTTACAACTTATGATAGTCCTTCACACATTCTTTATTGTGATTTCATGAGTAGAGGGAATCCTGGGTATGGAAACTTCCTTTACAAATTCAGATTATTAGCTTCTATGATGATGCTTAGAGTTGCCTTTGCAGAGCACTAAATGTTTATAAGTCACTTGTCCAAAGTCTCACATCCAGTTTGTGTCAGGGGCAAGATTTGAACTAGAATGTTTCTGGTTCTAAACTGTCTCTCTATCATTTATACTCATTCTTTACCTTTCTTATTCTGTACTACTTTGATATTCCTTGGAAATACTCTATACCTTCCCAACATTCTGCTTATATTCACAATGTTCTCTGCTTACTATTCTCTGGTTCATATCTCTAATTGGTGAAATCCTACTTATCTTTCCTACTTAGCTAAGATGCCACCTTTTCCATGAAACTTTCCTAGATTTCCCCCAACCACAAGTCATTCCTACCCCTTTCAATTTTTATTTTCTTTTTGTACTTTTTTTTGTGCTTTTTTTTCACATAAGACTGTGATTATGTTTTCTTTCCTCAACTCTCCAGACTTCTCAAACATTACCTTTGATCTTTATATTGTGTATAGTGTAACATATTGACTTGCCCAAGGTCACATAGCTTGCAAGTGTCTGAGGATGGATTTGAACTTAGGAAGATGAATCAGTTGCCAATTCCTCCTCTATCTCATTTTACAGATGAGGAAACTGAGGCAAATGGGGTTCAGTGATTTGCTTGTAAGTCACACAGCTAGTAAATATCTGAGGACAGATTTGAACTCAGGAAGATGATTCTTCCTGACTGGCACACTAGTCACTGTGCCACCTTGTAGGTACATAGTTATTAAATATTCTTTTCTTAATTAGAGTGTGAGCTTGAGAGCAAGAATCCCCAGCTACGAAATAGCTAATTTGATATTTCAAATCTACTTCTTCTGATCTAAGTTTTTTCTCTATATATTATTTTTGTATTGCCCTCAGTTGCAGGTCAGGGAGACAGAATGTTAGAGTTGGAAGATACCTTAAAGAATATCATCAGTCTAAAGTCTCTCACTTTAAGGTGAGGAAGCTGAGGCCCATAAGGGTAAAGTCCCACAGTGACTATTATAAAGGGCAGTGGGGAGTATTTGAAACAGGTTTTCCTATCTCAAGTGCTCTTTCCACTCTACTATCCTGTCTTCCATAATTTGATGCAAACCAGGAATTGAATCTTTTAGCACTCATTTCTTTCTCCAACTTCACTGGGAGAATCTCCTTCTCATAAACATCATTCATGTTGGATATAGCTTATGAAAAAAAACAAAACCATGAATTTCCCTTATGTATATGGCTTCTTGTCAATCAGAACAGATGCTTGCAAAATATGTTTCCTAATGGGCCACTTTGTTTTGTTTTAATTAAAGAAAACATTTTGTTGATATCTTTTTTATATCACAACAATTTCCCCATATATCTCTACCAAGAAAACCCTTTTTTATAACAAAGAAGAATAATTAAGCAAAAGTAGACAACAAAATGGCTGTTTGATATATGTAACATTTTGTAACTGTTGTAATTCTGTTTCTTTACTAAAAATAGGGAAATGTGTTTCAACATCTGGAATAAACACTTACCATGAAAGAATAATAATAACTTTTAAAAGCTCCCTTACTACCTGCTTATTTTGTGCCAAATGTGGGGGGAATATATTTTGTCATTCAATCAACATGTGCTTAGTAAGTTACCTACAAGAGACAGTGATGGTGGGGAGAGCCATTAAAAAACAAAACAAAAACCTTATCATTATTGCTGAGAAGAACTATTAATATTGAATTGTTTATTGTTCCCAATGCAATAGGTGGGAAAATAAAAAGGTATGGGTGGGTCAGGCAACACAGTGTTATGGCTAGATATCATAAACTCATTAGTATGTTATTTTTATTTCATCTATTTATTTATTTACATTCATTCATTTGTTATTCAGCACTTAATATCTGGGGATAATTCATATGAATTCCAGAACTGTATTTTCATAATTTTGTATTTATGGGCAAGGACTAAGATTCCTCGATACCAAAATTTTTTAAACTGTTGGTTGCACCTTACGTGGGGTGTAGCTGAATGTGGGAATGGTGAAATTATAATTTATTATCAGTAATGTTTGATTTGTATACCTAATTTATATAACTTATATGCCTGGGATTGCATAAAAAATTCTTAGGTGAAAAGGGATCATAAGTAGAAAAAATTTAAGAAGCCTTGTTCTATACTGTGATTTTTAAAAAGCATTCAAGAATTTATGGAATAGCTCTGCCTTATTGATGATGCCTGATAGGTGATTCAATGTGTTGTAAATAGGTGTCTGTCTTTGACTTGGTTCCTTCTTTTTAACATAGGATTGGGATTCAATCAGTTGTTTAGTTTTTTTGGGTGTGTGTGTGTGTGTGTGTGTGTGTGTGTGTGTGTGTGTGTGATGTCTAACTCTCCATGACCTCATTTGGGGTTTTCTTAACAAAGACACTGGAGTGGTTTGCCATTTTTAAAAAACTCATTTAAAGATGAGAAAACTGAGGCAAACAGGATTAAATGACTTACTATGTATCTGAAGCCAGATTTAAACTCAGAAGGATGAGTCTTCCTGACTCCTATCTGCTGTGCCACTTAGTTGCCTCAGTTGTGATTGGGATTACAAAATTCTAGATCCTAGTTCTGGCTCTGCCACTTAAAATTTTTATAACTTTGTACCAGAAACAACTCATTGGAATTTCAGTTTTCCTTTCTAAAAAATGGGGATTCTTACTCTTCTTATCTCATCTAAGTTCTTTCTGTTTTGTAAAGCATTGTATTAGCATGCAAGGTTATTAATCTTTCTAGTTCATGACAATCCACACCAACTTTGGAAGCTTATCCATGCTTCCAAAAGTCACCAGATGACAGGGAACATAATAATAATAATAATGATAATAATAATGTGAATAGTAGCTGACATTTAAATAGCACTTTAAAGTTTTCCAGATGCTTTAGATATGTTACCTTATTTATTTCTCCCAATAATCCTGGGAGGTTGGTGCTATTATAATTTCCATTTTATAGATGAGGAAGCCAAGACTTACAGAGGTTAAGTGACTTGCCCACTGTGACACAGCTAGTAGATTTTTGAGGTAGGATTTGAACTTGAATTCTTCCTGAATTCCAACTTCAACACTCTATATATTACATCACTTTCTTTTCTCCAGTGGACATTATTATCTAAAAGTGAACAGGACTTTCATTTTAATTTTAATTAAAGTTTATAGAGGTACATGGACACATTTAAAAATTTTCTCTGATGTCAGAGGCTGCCCAGTTTCTTCAGGCCTTGGGCTTTTATGAATAATGTGACTGATGGGAAGCATTTGTCCTAAGTGAAATTACAGTAAGGTCTCAGTTGTTCATAAACATGGAGGGAAGAGGAAGCTTTTTTTTTTTGGAGGGGGGGAAAGAAACTTACAAAGACATCATGGGGATAAGAAGCCTTTGGCCATTGAGCTATTATAATTTGTGAAGTAGGATAATTTGTAGTTGTAAATAATTGAAAAGGCAACTGCCTGCTTCTGTGAAAGAGTCTGGAAAAATGGGCATCTCTTTTTGTATGTGGAGTTTTATTTGGTCCTAGAGACAAAAGAGAAGGTAGTTAACAGCTAATAAATCTGTTGAAGACTTCATGCTAGAGGATTTTTTCCAGCGGGAAATCCAAAAGGGAAGATCAAATAAAAACAAAGAAGAGAATCCTACATAAATAAGATCATCATTTGAGTATTTTGTTCTTTTCATAATCAATTTGTTGTTGTTCATGTTGTGTCCAACACTCCACGATTCCTTGTAGGATTTTCTTGGCAGAGATACTGGAGTGATTTACCATTTCCTTTTCTAGCTCATTTTATAGATGAGGTAACTGAGGAAAACAGGGTTAATGGACTTGCCCAAGGTCATATATTTAGTAAGTTTCTGAGACTAGATTTGAACTGAGGAAGGTGAGTTTTCTTGACCCAAATCTTGGCACTCTGTCTAATATGCCACCTATGTGCTCCTTCATAATCAATACCATTCTCTAAATTTGACTTGAATTTTAAAGGTGACATAGACTTGATGGAGTCAGAAAGAAACCCTCATCTAGTTAAAAACAAGGGATAATCTATGGACAACCCATATGCTCCATTGGTATACATATTATGTCAAAAGAACCAAAGGAATGCTAGCACATTCCCTTATAGTGGGGATTCCTTATAGTTGGAATTCCCTTATAGTAGACTTGCAGTAGTGGAGAGACAAGAAAGGATGGGCAGGTACAGATGAAAGAAGCAACCACATCAAGAAGGTCTATGAATCTAAAGAAGGAATCAGTGTAACAAAGAAGAAACTCAATTTCATGAGTCATCTTAATAGTTAAATTAATAAGTTAATTTTTCAGTTAGGCCTTAGGTTTGATTCTAGATAGCCTGCTGACCTATCTGATCCACAAGACCTGACTCAAGGGGCTTTAGAGGATGATGATTTATGACTACTGGGGATGTTCAAAAGAATATGCTGTTGGCTTCAAAAGCAGCTCCTTTAAGAAGAATTCTGGAAATATGATTTTTATAATGAATGGATGGACCACTTTCAATTGATATACACTTTGCTGAGTGTATAAGTTCTGGTGTGTTTGTTGAAAATACAAAATCAAAATAAAACCAGCTTCATTACTTATAAAACACAAAGTGGTCTCCCCACTTTGATGAAAGCCTTTTTTTGTAGATTGATTAAAGAGCCAAAAAAGAAAATAGGCAGCATCAATTGGGAAATGACTGAATAAGTACATGAATATAATGGAATATTATTGTTCTATAAGAAAATGAACAGCAGGATAATTTCAGAAAGATCTGGATAGACTTACATGAACTAATGGTAAGTAAAGTGAGTAGAACCAAAAGAATATTGTACACAGCAACAAGATTATGTGATGATCAACTGGGATGGATGTGGCTTTTTTCAATAATGAGGTGTTTTAGGCCAATTCTAATAGACTTGTGATGGAGAAAGCCATCTGCATCTAGAGAGAGGACTATGGGGAGTGAATGTAAATCACAAAAAAAATTTTCACTTTTGTTGTTTGCTTGCTTGTTTTTTTCTTTCCTCTCATTTTTTTTCTTTTTGATTTTTTGTGTGTGCAGCATGATAAATGTAGAAATATGTTTAGAAGAATTACACATGTTTAATCTATATTGGATTACATGCTGTTTAAGGCTGAGGGAAGGTAGGAAGGGAGGAAGAAACATATGGAACACAAGGTTTTGCAAGGATGAATGTTGAAAACTATCTTTGCACGTATTTTGAAAAATGAAAAGCTATTATAAAAAACAAACAAACAAATAAATCAGTGAAAAGAAAAAAAAAATAATGGGTAGAATCCTTTCCCTTTTCCAATTCACTGAGTTGGTTCAACTCTGGTATAAGTGTACATGATAGAAATTATACTAAAAAAAGTTTGTGTGAAAAAATTAATAATTACTCCTCTAAACTCACTGAAGCCTTGTCATATTGGCTATTCCTTACATGGGACATTCATCTCCCATCTTTATGCTTTTGCATAAGCCTTCCCCCAGATCATGAATGCACTTTCTCCTTATCTTTCTTTTGCTTAAATCTTGATTTTCCTTCAAAATGCAGCTCAAACACTTTAACAAGCCTTTCTTCATCTTTACACCCTCTAGTACCCTCCCCCAAATGACCTTTTATTAATTTTGCATATATTTATACTTTCTATGTTGCTTTCTTGAGCAGAACAAAAGTTTGTTGGGAGCACAGGGACTATTTTGTTTTGGTTATAGTATCAAGAATACTCACCCGCCTGGCACATAGTAGGCACTTAAGTGCTCCACTGATTGGTTGAAATCCAGATTTTGAAAGGCAGCAGCTCTCTAGAGGGGAACATTAAATCTATTTCATCTCTTGCCTTTATTTTTCTAATATTCTTATTTTATTTTCTTCCTGCTACTTTGTATTCCCCTTTCCCCACAAATCTACTTCCTACTCCAGGCCTTGTCCCCCTCCCACTCCCTTTCTTCTTTTCTTTGTGCTGCAGCTGTGGACTGTGGGATTCTGCCTTCATTCCCAAATGCCTATCCAACTCTTCTGAACAACACCACATATGGAAGTCAAGATGTGTACAAATGCTGGAACGGATATGTGCCAGAGACCAGCAATCCTGTTGTTTTTTTGCAATTCCCAAGGACAATGGGAAGGCACATCTTTCATGTGCAGAGGCAAAAGAAAAAGAATACAAAATAACCTTAAATAACAAAATAACAAAAACTTCCAGAGCTAGGACAGGGAGTCTTCAAAACCAAAAGTGAGTTTTCTGGGGACAGGGTGTGAAAATCTTATCTGTGACATAGTAGCCAGATAATTCACTTGAGTCAATCTATCTCTGTCTCAATGGATCCTTTGTGTCCAAGTAACAATTGGAAACATCTTTCAGTACCAGAAACATTTTTTCCCCCAGAAACATTTGTAATTTTTGGCACTTAAAAGTTTATGTTACAGTAACCCACTATCTAAATATATCCATTTTACAGATGAGAAAACTCAAGTTGAGTTCTGACTCAATCTGGAATTCTTTCCATGCCACCATTCTGAATAAATACAAGAGAGACTTTCTCAGGATTAACTGGTTAATCAAAAAGTATTTATTAAGCACCTACTGTGTGCCAAGTTCCATGTTCGACTAAATTAGATTAAATTAATAAATTCCAGGCAGCTAGATAAGCATAGTGGATAGAGTACTGGTCCTGAGTTCGAATCTTCTCTCAGACACTTACTAGCTTGTGACCCTGTGCAGATCAGCCTCAGTTTTCTCATCTGTAAAATGAGCTAGAGGAGTAAATCCCCTGGCAAACAAGGTTACAGAGTTGCACATGACTGAAATGACTGAACAGCAACTTTTTGACTCTAGATCCCTATCTCTTATCCCCTCTGCTATCTTAAACCTGCTGTATTTCTTTGTATGTGTTGATTCCCAAGAGATATATGAGTTAGGGATGTTTCTAATAAATTTAGGTTTCAAAGTTATTCCAACTCCTATTTCAGGATTCCTGGACCTTTTCCCTACCCACACCTTCTGGATTCAGTTCATTGTGTTTGTTCCTGTCTGGGAGGTTAAAGGACAATTGCTTAGGAAATTGGTATCATTGTTAAGATTATACCTTGCATTATTGTTCTAGACATGTTCTATCCCCTCAGCATTACTCAGTTCTGACATATCTTGCCATGAAAGTTAGAAAGGAATGGTTCAAATTTTGCATTGTTTTAAGAGCATCTATTAAAAACAAAGTGCATCTTCCTTTAAAAAAAGTTCAGAGGGGCAGCTAGGTGACACAATGAATGCATAGAGCACCAGCCTTGAAGTCAGGAGGTCCTGACCTCAGACAATCAGTACTTAACACTTCCTAGCTATGTGACCCTGGACAAGTCACTTAACCCCAATTGCCTTAGCAAAAAAAAAAAAAAAAAATTCAGAGAAGAAAATCACAAATATCTTTAAAGTGATATCTTTATGAGTGGCTTGGAGTCTATAGGCTTGTAGATTTAGAGTTGAAAAGGATTTCTGAGATCATCCAATTCAGTTTTTTCATGAGGAAACTGAGGCAAAATGCAGGTTGTCACAGGAGGAGCTGAGATTCAATCCAGGTAGTCTGATTGTAAATATGGAATTATTTCTATTGCACCATTCTGAATAGAGACAATTCAGACTTTTTTTTCCTTTCTTTTGGAGGCGAGGAGTGGAAGTAGTAATGAAGAGCCAGCATTATCCCAAAGTATTTCCTGTCCAAAGCTCTCTTCTAAGCATTGTCTAATGTGGTCCCTCCCTCTTTTGCAATATAATTTCCTAGGTAATAGGATATGCAAACAGGTGCTCAAATAGAGTTTTTTAAAACTAAGAAAGGAAGTGTGGTACCCTAGGCCTCTGAACTAGAAGTTAAGAGAATTAGGACGTAGTCCCCTTCCAGACTCATCCTGTGGATTTTTTCTTGTCATTTAATCTGAGGCAGCTAGGTGAGTTAACAAGATCTGAATTTGAATCCTGTCTCAGATTTTTTAGCTAAGGGATTTTTGGCAGGTCTCTTAAATTCTGTCTGCCTCAATTTTCTTTACCATAAAATTTGGATAATAGGCCCTACTTTCTCAATTGTGAAGATCAATCAAGTGAGATATTTGTTAAAAAAAAAAAATGACTAAACTTAAATTGCCTTCTCTGTCTCTACATTTGTCTCTTTCTCTCTCTTTTTTTCTCTTAAAAAAACCCTTTTTTGCTTCAATCTCCTCATCTGTAAAATGATATGGGAGAGGAAATGGCCAGCCACTTTAGTATCCTTGCTAAGAAAACTCTAAATGGAGTCATGAAGCGTTGGACATGACTGAAAAACAACTAAACAATAGTACTCACCAAGCAGGGTTGTTCTGAGGTTCAAATAAATTAACATAGAAAGTTCTCTCTCTATACCTTTCTTTTTTCTCTCTTCTCTCTCTCTTAATATAGACCTTTCTTTCTTTCTCTTTCTCTCTCTCTTTCTTTGTTTTTTCTTTCTATCTATTTCTATCTATTCATCTCTCCATCTATCTGTCTATGTACAAGCTGTTGTTATCAGTGTCAGTCTTCCTGAGTCTCATCAATAAAATGGAAGTTGTTTTAAATAATCTCATAGGAACCTTCCAGCTCTTATGTTCTGTGGATTCTGTGACTTAGCTTCTGATCCCAGATTTGTCATTTAATACCTTTGTGACTTTGGATAAACTATTTTAACCTCTTTAACCTTCAGTGTTCTCATCCATAAAATGATGGACTTGGGCTAAATGATTTCCAAGGTAGGATTTGCTTTAAATTCACTCTAAATTTTATTATCTACTAGGATTTTTTTCAGTGCTAATGGTTTGATTACTGATGGAGGCATGGAAACAAATGAATGAGTACAGTCATATATAAATGAAATTAAAAAAAGTGGAGGATTTTTTTTTGCCCTTAGGGACAGTGAGTCAAGAGGAAATTGTACATGAAGGATGGATAGTTTATAGTTCATCTGCTGCCACTAGCTTTGCTCTTTCAAACTGAACTTCCCTCCCTTTAAAAATGGCTAATAAGAGCTAGCATTTCTGTACTGCTGTACATTTTATTAAAGTACTTTTCATGTTATCTTATTTGAATTTCAAAACAACTCTGCTTATTAAGTGCTATCATTTAGGTTTTTTTCAGTTATGTCCAACTCTTTGTGATCCTATTTGGAGTTTTCTTGGCAAGGATACTTGAGTTTTTAGCTATTTCCTTTCTCAGATCATTTTTACAGATGATGAGACTGAGGCACAAAAGGGTTAAATGATGTGCCCAGAGTCACACAGTATCTGAACCTTTTTGATGCACAAATTGAAGGGGTCTGATTTGAATTTGTTGAGGGAAGGGCTAGTGAATGAAGAGGGAGTTATTCTTGGAGGTGACTGTAGCAGACAACATTCAACAGACACTTCCCAGGTACCTAATGTGTGTAGGGTTAGTTTTTGTGTTATTTTAGATTATAAGCTTTTGTATTCTTGTTTTATTCCCATATTAGACTGGGAGCTATTGTCCAAACTGGGCTTCCCAGTCCTGAACTTTTTTTTTTTTTTTTTTTGCCTCTTTGATACCATTCTTATTGTTTGATTTAAGAATACTTCCAATAGCCTAACTCTAACCTACCTTGGCATTCATAGGGTCATACATTTAGAGCTAGAAGGGATCTTAAGGGTTATTAAGTCCAACTTTCTCTTTTACAAATAATTAATAATATTAGGAAATAGCTAGTATTTATATGGTATTCTAAAGTTTGCAAAACATCCTAGATTTGTTATCTCACTTGAGCCTTATAATGTCCCTGTGAAGTAAATGCCGAAGTTATTTCCATTATGTAGATGAGAAACAAACCAATTGAGGTTAAGTGACTTGTTAAACTTAAGTTAAATGATTTGTCTGGGGCCACACCTTTATTAAGTGTTTGAGGCAAAAGGTACTCAGACTTCCGGTTAAGATGGTGGAGAGGAGGCACACAATTGTGTAGCTCCACGCTTTCTCTCACTATCCATTTCATTACAAGCCTCTGAATTAATGCTTGACTGAAAAAAAACCCACCAATAGTTACCAAGAGAAGCCATCCTTGAGATTCGCCAAGAAAGGTCTGTCTTTACTGGAGGGCTGGGACGGTTTTAGATCGGGCGCAGGCGGCGGGCAGCGGCAGTGAGAGCAGGGGAGCAGACTGGAGAGGGGGTGGGGAGTGATCGCAGCCGTCTCTGCGGGGAGAGCTTTGCTACAGGATTAGATACTCTGCTCCGGCAGCAAGTCAGCAGCCCAGCAGAGAAGCTAAAAACACCGGGGGTGAAGAATACAACCCCAAACAGCTGGAGTCTCTCGGGACCTGGCCGCCCCCCCCTTCCCCCTCACAGTGACTCAGCACGCTCTGGGATCTCAGAGCGCAGGCGCAGCACAGTAGGGCTAGTGCCTCACTGCTGCCCCCCACAGTCTGTAGAGGAAGCTCGGTAACACACCCAGCCCTCCTCCACCAAAGAAAGACTCCAGTTTTTTCTGTTTTTCTTTGCTAGTTTGTCTTTGATTATTAGACAGAATGAGCAAGAAACTGAAGAGGACTTTAACCCTTGACAGCTTCTATACAGATAGAGAGCAGACTCTAAATCCTGAGGAGACTAAAAACAGACAGTCCCCAGGTGAATCCCCAAAGGAAGAGATCATCTGTTCCTCAGCACAGATGAACCTCATAGAAGTAATTAAAAAGGCTCTCACAAGGGAGCTAGAAGAAAAATGGGAAAAGGAGAGAGAGGCCTGGCAAAAGAGCCTGGAGAAGTCAGTTAAAGAGAGAGTGGATAAAGAAGTAAAATCCTTGAAAAATAGGATTGGTGAACTGGAAAACAAAATTGGCGAAATGGAAAAAAATTCTACAGAACAAAAGAACTCAATGGGACAATTAGAAAAAGATTTTAAAAAAGTGAGTGAAGAAAATACTTCACTGAAAATCAGAATTGAACAATTGGAATTGAATGACTCGAGGAGACAAGAAGAATCAGTCAAGCAAATCCAAAAAAATCAAACAATGGAAAAGAATGTGAGATACCTTCTGGGGAAGACAACAGACCTGGAAAACAGATCCAGGAGAGACAATCTGAGAATCATTGGACTTCCAGAAAAACATGATGAAAAAAAGAGCCTGGACACTATTTTCCAGGAAATTATCAAAGAGAACTGCCCAGAAGTCATAGGAAGAGAGGAAAAAATAAACATTGAAAGGATTCATCGATCACCCACTGAAAGGGATCCTAAAATCAAAACACCAAGGAATATAGTGGCCAAATGCCAGAACCCTCAGACGAAGGAAAAAATATTGCAAGCGGCTAGAAAAACCCAATTCAAGTATCAAAGAGCCACAATAAGGATCACCCAGGATCTGGCAGCATCCACATTAAAAGATCGAAGGGCCTGGAATATGATATTCTGAAAGGCTAAGGAACTTGGTATGCAACCAAAAATAACTTACCCAGCTAGAATGAGCATCTTTTTCCAGGGAAGAAGATGGACATTCAACGAAGTAAGCGAATTTCATCTATTTTTGATGAAAAAGCCAGAACTTAACAAAAAGTTTGATCTACAAATATAGAACTCAAGAGAAATCTAAAAAGGTAAAGATTAATCTTGGGAACTATATTTCGACTATATAGATGTATAAAGAATACATGTATACCTTGTTCTAGAAACTGATGTGGAAAGGACATTGTACCAGAAAAAGGGTAAAGTGGGGGTAGTACATCTCATGAAGAGGCATAGGAAACCTATTATACCTGAGAGAAAGAATGGAGGGGGGTGAATATAGTAGGTGTCTTACTGCCTTCAGAATTGGCTTTAAGTGAAAAATCTTAAGACATATTCAATCTATGGTGAAACTTCTCCCATCTCATTGAAAAGTGAGAAGGGAAAAGTGAAAAGGGAAGGAATAAACTAAGCGGAAGGGAATACGGAAACTGGGAGGGAAAGGGGTAAGATAGGGGGAGGAACTCTAAGGCGGGGGGAGGGATACTAAAAAGGGAGGGCTGTGAGATGCAAGTGGTGCTCACAAGCTTAATACTGGGAAGGGGGGAAAGGGGAAAGAAGGGAGGAAAGCATAAACCGGGGTTAACAAGATGGCAAGTAATACAGAATTGGTCATTCTAACCATAAATGTGAACGGGGTAAACTCCCCCATAAAGAGGAAGCGGTTAGCAGAATGGATTAAAAGCCAGAATCCTACAATATGTTGTTTACAGGAAACACACCTGAAGCGGGGAGATACATGCAGGTTAAAGGTAAAAGGTTGGAGCAAAATCTACTATGCTTCAGGTGAAGTCAGAAAAGCAGGGGTAGCCATCCTGATCTCAGATCAAGCTAAAGCAAAAATTGATCTAATTAAAAGAGATAAGGAAGGGCACTATATCTTGCTAAAGGGTAGCATGGATAATGAAGCACTATCTATATTAAACATATATGCACCAAGTGGTGTAGCATCTAAATTCTTAAAAGAGAAATTAAGAAAGCTGCAAGAAGAAATAGACAGTAAAACTATAATAGTGGGAGATCTTAACCTTGCACTCTCAGAATTAGATAAATCAAACCACAAAATAAATAAGAAAGAAGTCAAAGAAGTAAATAGAATACTAGAAAAGTTAGATATGATAGATCTCTGGAGAAAATATAATGGAGACAGAAAGGAATACACTTTCTTTTCAGCAGTTCATGGAACCTATACAAAAATTGACCATATATTAGGACCTAAAAACCTCAAACTCAAATGCAGTAAGGCAGAAATAGTAAATGCATTCTTTTCAGACCACGATGCAATGAAAATTACATTCAACAAAAAACCAGGGGGAAGTAGACCAAAAAATAATTGGAAACTAAATAATCTCATACTAAAGAATGATTGGGTGAAACAGCAAATCATAGACATAATTAATAACTTCACCCAAGAAAACGATAATAATGAGACATCACACCAAAATGTATGGGATGCAGCCAAAGCGGTAATAAGGGGAAATTTCATATCTCTAGAGACCTATTTGTATAAAATAGAGAAAGAGAAGGTCAATGAATTGGGTTTGCAACTAAAAATGCTAGAAAAGGAACAAATTAAAAACCCCCAGTCAAACACTAAACTTGAAATTCTAAAAAGAAAAGGAGAGATCAATAAAATTGAAAGTAAAAAAACTATTGAAATGATTAATAAAACTAAGAGTTGATTCTATGAAAAAACCAACAAAATAGACAAACCCTTAGTAAATCTGATTAAAAAAAGGAAAGAGGAAAATCAAATTGTTAGTCTTAAAAATGAAAAGGGAGAACTCGCCACTAACAAAGAGGAAATTAGAGCAATAATTAGGAGTTACTTTGCCCAACTTTATGCCAATAAATTCGACAACTTAAATGAAATAGAAAAATACCTCCAAAAATATAGCTTGCCCAAACTAACAGAGGAAGAAGTAAATATCCTAAACAGTCCCTCTCAGAAAAAGAAATAGAACAAACTATCAATCAACTCCCTAAGAAAAAATCCCCAGGACCAGATGGATTTACATGTGAATTCTATCAAACATTTAAAGAACAATTAACTCCAATGCTAAATAAACTATTTGAAAAAATAGGGATTGAAGGAATCCTACCAAACTCCTTTTATGACACAGACATGGTACTGATACCTAAACCAGGTAGGCTGAAAACAGAGAAAGAAAATTATAGACCAATCTCCCTAATGAATATTGATGCTAAAATCTTAAATAAAATATTAGCAAAAAGATTACAGAAAATCATCCCCAGGAAAATACACTATGACCAAGTAGGATTTATACCAGGAATGCAGGGCTGGTTCAATATTAGGAAAACTATTAGCATAATTGACTATATCAATAACCAAACAAACAAAAACCATATGATCATCTCAATAGATGCAGAAAAAGCATTTGATAAAATCCAACATCCATTCCTAATAAAACACTTGAGAGCATAGGAATAAATGGTCTTTTCCTTAAAATAGTCAGGAGCACATATTTAAAACCATCAGTAAGCATCATATGCAATGAGGAAAAACTGGAACCTTTCCCAGTAAGATCTGGAGTGAAGCAAGGTTGCCCACTATTACCATTATTATTTAATATCGTATTAGAAACACTAGCCTTGGCAATAAGAGTCGAGAAAGATATTAAAGGAGTTAGTGTAGGCAATGAGGAAACCAAACTATCACTCTTTGCAGATGATATGATGGTATACCTAGAGAACCCCAGAGATTCTACTAAAAAGCTATTAGAAATAATTCATAATTTTAGCAAAGTAGCTGGCTACAAAATAAATCCCCATAAATCCTCAGCATTTTTATACATCACCAACAAAACCCAACAGCAAGAGATACAAAGAGAAATTCCATTCAGAATAACTGTTGATACCATAAAATATTTGGGAATCTATCTACCAAAGGAAAGTCAGGAATTATATGAGCAAAATTATAAAAAAGTCTCCACACAAATAAAATCAGACTTAAATAATTGGAAAAATATTAAGTGCCCTTGGATCGGCCGAGCGAACATAATAAAGATGACAATACTCCCTAAACTAATCTATTTATTTAGTGCTATACCAATCAGACTTCCAAGAAAATATTTTAATGATCTAGAAAAAATAACAACAAAATTCATATGGAACAATAAAAAGTCGAGAATCTCAAGGGAATTAATGAAAAAAAAATCAAATGAAGGTGGCCTAGCTGTACCTGATCTAAAATTATATTATAAAGCAGCAGTCACCAAAACCATTTGGTATTGGCTAAGAAATAGATTAGTGGATCAGTGGAAAAGGTTAGGTTCACAAGACAGAATAGTCAACTATAGCAATCTAGTGTTTGACAAACCCAAAGCCCCTAACTTCTGGGAAAAGAATTCATTATTTGATAAAAACTGCTGGGATAATTGGAAATTAGTATGGCAGAAATTAGGCATGGACCCACACTTAACACCATATACCAAGATAAGATCAAAATGGGTCCATGACATAGGCATAAAGAACGAGATTATAAATAAATTAGAGGAACATAGAATAGTTTATCTCTCAGACTTGTGGAGGAGAAAGAAATTTGTGACCAAAGATGAACTAGAGACCATTACTGATCACAAAATAGAAAATTTTGATTACATCAAATTAAAAAAAACCTTTGTACAAATAAAACTAATGCAAACAAGATTAGAAGGGAAGCAACAAACTGGGAAAACATCTTCACAGTTAAAGGGTCTGATAAAGGCCTCATTTCCAAAATATATAGAGAACTGACTCAAATTTATAAGAAATCAAGCCATTCTCCAATTGATAAATGGTCAAAGGATATGAACAGACAATTTTCAGAGGATGAAATTGAAACTATTACCACTCATATGAAAGAGTGTTCCAAATCATTATTGATCAGAGAAATGCAAATTAAGACAACTCTGAGATACCACTACACACCTGTCAGATTGGCTAAGATGACAGGAAAAAATAATGATGAATGTTGGAGGGGATGTGGGAAAACTGGGATACTAATGTATTGTTGGTGGAGTTGTGAACGAATCCAACCATTCTGGAGAGCAATCTGGAATTATGCCCAAAAAATTATCAAATTGTGCATACCCTTTGATCCAGCAGTGTTTCTATTGGGCTTATATCCCAAAGAAATACTAAAGAAGGGAAAGGGACCTGTATGTGCCAAAATGTTTGTGGCAGCCCCATTTGTAGTGGCTAGAAACTGGAAAATGAATGGATGCCCATCAATTGGAGAATGGCTGGGTAAATTGTGGTATATGAATGTTATGGAATATTATTGTTCTGTAAGAAATGACCAGCAGGATGAATACAGAGAGGACTGGCGAGACTTACATGAACTGATGCTAAGTGAAATGAGCAGAACCAGGAGATCATTATACACTTCGACAACGATATTGTATGAGGACATATTTTGATGGAAGTGGATTTCTTTGACGAAGAGACCTAACTGAGTTTCAATTGATAAATGACGGACAAAAGCAGCTACACCCAAAGAAAGAACACTGGGAAACGAATGTGAAATATCTGCATTTTTGTTTTTCTTCCCGGGTTATTTATACCTTCTGAATCCAATTCTCCCTATGCAACAAGAGAACTGTTCGGTTCTGCAAACATATATTGTATCTAGGATATACTGCAACATATCCAACATATAAAGGACTGCTTGCCATCTAGGGGAGGGGGTGGAGGGAGGGAGGGGAAAAAAATTGGAACAGAAACGAGTGCAAAGGATAATGTTGTAAAAAAAAAAATTACCCTGGCATGGATTCTGTCAATATAAAGTAATTATTAAATAAAAATTAAAAAAAAAAGAAAACATTTTCAAAAAAAAAAAAGTGTTTGAGGCGAGATTCAAGTTTAGGTCCTAATGATTTCAAGTCCAGTTTGGAATACATTATATTTCCTAGCTGCTTCAAATGAGGAAACTAAGTGACTTGCCCCTTTCTTCTCAGAATACATACTACCTAGATGCTCTTAATGGTAATTTTGCAAAGGCAGAAGCTGATGCGGTTAATGGTAATTAGTAGAGTTTGAAGTTGCTAACACATAAATCTGTTAGCTTCCTCCTCCAGCGTGCCTCTCTTCTGATTTCCTCTTCACCATATGCCTTTGGAGCTTATGAGCCAGCAGATGTGGTCTGATTCATCAGTGTTAGCTGGGAAGAAAAAAAGTCACCAGTATTTTGAGCTGGTATCAGAACAAAATGTTGCTCCTGGTAATTTAGAAGTGCTTGATTGCCACCAATGTGTTAGCAGAACCTGACACTACCTTTCACTGCCTTGCTTCTAAGTCATTCTAATTGTGCCCTCTTATGTTGCCATAGGAATCACATTTCTTGTTTCCACAGCTTTAGGGTCATTGTTCAGTTTTCTGGATGAAGTCTCTCTTGTGTCTTAGCTTCTTCTTGTTTTTTTCTTCTTTTTATTCCTGTCATGAGACTCCTGTAGATGAAAAACCTATGCAATTTGCTTTACAAGACAGGGAGTACAAAATGAGTCTCTGCTCCAAATACCTGATGTTGCTTTTGTCAGCCTTGTAGTCTGTCTTAGCTTATTTAGTTCTTGGTGTTTCTTCTCTTATTTCTTTTTTCCATTTGCAAAATTGGGACCTATGCTGGCATGCTCTGAAATCCTTTCTCTTCCTAGGGAATTTAATGCCTTCTCTAAGGATAGACAGGTTTCACCAAAATAGAGACAGAAGCTTCCCAGATTGACTCATAGGCTGTAAATGGAAAAATCTCCCTATTGGGTGCTGAGGAAAAAGCATATTAAAGCTTTCCAGACCTGATAATTTTATCCTTAATAGTTGTAATTTAAGGAAGCATGATACTTTTAGCTTGATACTAGCTATGTGACCATGAACAAGTGTTAAACCTCATTTTCCTCATCTGTAAAATGAGAATATTATCTGCATTACCTAGTTCACAAATTTGTTGAGAAAGAAGTACTTTGCTATCTCAAAAGGAGAAAGACTTGTCTTGTGATTTCACAAGTATAGGGAACTCTCAGGTGAAAAAACTCCATCTACCACAGGAAGCTAGCAATTTCCTTTCCTTTTCCTTTCCCTTTCCCTTTCCCTTTCCCTTTCCCTTTCCCTTTCCCTTTCCCTTTCCCTTTCCCTTTCCCTTTCCCTTTCCCTTTCCCTTTCCTTTCCCTTCCCTTCCCTTTCCGCAATTGGGGTTAAGTGACATGTCCACAGTCACACAGCTTGGAAGTGTTAACCGTCTGAGGTCAGATTTGAACTCATGTCTTCCTGAGTTCTATCCACTGCCCAACCTAGTCGCTCCTGCAACTTTTTATAATTTAGAGAATTGCCTAATGCATTAAAGTGACTTGCACAGAGTCACACATTCATTATATGTCAGAGGGAGAACTTTAACCCAAGTCTTACTGGCTCTGTATTCACTATGCTAAGTTACTCCTCTTAAATTAAATTAAGTTTCTCTTAAATTGCTGTATAAATGTGATTCTACTGTTGTTCTAGAATCTCATAATAAACTTTAAATATTTTAAAAATTCAATTTCAATTTATGATTCTTATTATCTTTTCCCACCTTTCACTACCCTATTGAGGAAGCAAGAAAAACAACCCAATTATAAAAATACAGTCAAACAAAACAAAACCCCACATTAAAGATGTCTAAAAATATGTCTTATTATTGTATTCTATCACCTCTTTAATTGTTGGGTAGCATATTTAATTATGAATCTTCTGGAATCATAATGGGTCATCATATTGTTTGAAATTTCTGTCTTTCACAATTGTTTGTCCTTATAATATTATTGTTATTATGTATATTGTTCTCTTGTTCTGTTCCTTTCTCTCTACATCAGTTAATACAAATCTTCCCAGGTTTCTGTGGAACTATCCCCTTCGTGATTTCTTGTGAAACAATAGTATTTCCTTTAATTTATATATTATAATTTGTTCAGTCATTCCCTAGTTGATGGGTGCATCTTCTTACTTTTCAGTTCCTTGATACTACAATAAGAACTACTAAAAGGTGGTTTTTTTTTTTTTTTTTGTATGTAGGGATCTTTTTTCTCTTTCTTTGATCTTTTTGTGAGATAAAGACTCAAAAGTACTTTTGCAGGGTCAAGAATACTTTGAAATAAATAGAGTAGATGGCATTATTTTACATTGATAAAAACTGAGATCCAGAGGTTGTAACTTATTTAGTGAAAATTTAGTGAAAATAGATAATTAGTGGAGGATTAAAATATGGGGTACCTTATAGGCCGTCACAATGTTCTTTCTACTATAACACCAAAATGTGAGAAGAGGCATGTGGATCATCTCTATTTCTTTGAATTCCTTTTCATCCAGACTAAAACTGCTCAGAACTATTTGGGAATATTTGGAATATCCTCTGAAATAGGAAGTATTAAAGACATAGATAGAGATTTCCTATCATGTTATTAACATCTTATATTCCCCATAACTATTGTAGAATTCAATCAGTATGAAATTCTTATATATGATTGCCTTTTCTTTTAGGAAAAGAAGTATGTTTATTTGTTTTGATTTTTAAAAAAATATAATTTTAATATATTTAAAGAATCTAGAACTTACAAATAATTTTTCCTCCAATCCCAAATAGATTTTTGTTTTATTGTTTTTGCTTTCCCTCATGGTTTTTGTTTTATTGATGCTTTTTTATTTACTCAATTGTAATTTCCTGATTTCTATATCTTTACTATAGAATTTTCCCTTGCATAAAAAAAAGAATCAAATAACAGTGGTAAAAGTACCCCTTCCAAAAGCATTTGTAGTATTCTACACCATAGTTCCTATTCCTCTAGTATCTAGTATCTAAGTCTTAATGAAGTCATTGATGATAATGTTAAGCAGTACAGAGCCAAATATAGATCCCAGGATACAAGAGACCTCTTGCCATATTGAAATACAAAAAATAACAACTGTTCTTTGTACATAACTATTTAACTTGTTTTGAATCCATTTTACAAATTGTCTAATTCATCTCTCTTCATCTTCTCTGTAAGAATAGAATGAAATTATTTCTCAAAATCTTTGCTAAAATTTAGGTATACTGTTTATAGCATTAACTTCATTTAACAATCCTTTCAAAAAGGGAGAGGCCTGACATCCTTGAAGATGTCTTGATGATTCTTTATAATTACTGCTTACTTTTTTAGGTGGTTTAATCATCTCTCTAGAATGACCATTCATTCTAGAATTTTCCTGAGAATTGAAGTCAAACTCACTGGTCTATAGTTTTCAGACAGACTCTGTTTTCTTGTCTTTCTCTCTTTTTGAAAATCAGAACATTTACTTTTTTCTAAACCTGTGATCCATCTTTTGTTTTCCATGATCTTTCAAATTTCACTAAGAGTAATACATATCAATTCTTTCAAGATCCATTGATATAGTTTATCTGGGGTAACTATTGAATTCAGTGGTATAAAGGTATTCAAGTTGTCTTTTTACTCAAGTCAGGAATCAGTTCCCTGTTAGCCAATTTTGCCCTGTCATTTCCACTTTAAAGGGAATTCTCCTTTGTAGAGAAAACAGTTAAAAAAAAAAAAAAAGCAGTGTCTCTAAGTTGTCAGACACTATGCTAAGTACTTCACAAATATCTAATTTAATCTTCACAACAATCTGTTATTAAATCCATTTTAGTGATGAGCAAACTGAGGTAGACATTAAATTATTTGCCCAGGATCACATAGCTGATAAGTGTCCACTATACCACCAATCACAAACAGTAGTTAAGTTAATTGTTCAGTGCCAATTTGGAGGGCTCCATATATGTATTTCTTGAAATTGGCTATTTAAAAAATATTTTTTGGCAGTGAATTAAATTAAATCTAAATGACATACTTATCAAATGTGGAGACAGGATAAAGTTGGACAGGATACCTAAGAAATTGGATGCCAGGAGCAAAAAATGTCAATCATCTAGTGATTGTCCCAATCTGATAAAATGACATTTATTAGAGGTAAATGTAAAGTCTCTGCCTGAGTTCAAAAAATCATCTTTACAAGCATGAGAAAGGAGCAGTATGGCTAGACAACAATTTTAATAAGGAAGATCTGGGAGTTTTAATGGCTGAGTCAACAGTGTGAGATGATAGAGGTGTCATGTCACTCCTAGGCAATTTTAAAAGAGGTGCAGTGGAGGAAGGGGGTGGAGACAATTCATCTGTGCTCTGCATGAGTCAGATTACTGCTAGAGTACACTATTTATTCAGTTGATTTCTCAAATATAGACAAACTAGAGAGTATCCTGAAGAGGACAATCAAGATGGAGAAAAAACTCTAGACTATATTATGTGGGGATTAGATGGAAGAAGTGTAGACATTCACTTTTTAGTACCATCAGGAGTGTGTTGGAGCCAGCTCAAAATGGCTTGAGAAAGCCAATTGTTAAATTTTCAGCATGGGTATTTATTTACTGTTCTCTTGGTTCATTTCACTTATCATCAATTCATATAAGTCCAGGCTTTTCTGAAATCTGCCTGCTCATCATTTGTATAGAATAATAATCCATTACATTCATATACTATAACTTATTCAGCCATTCATCTACTCAGTTTCCAGATCCTTGCCACTACAAAAAGGGCTGCTACAAACATTTTTGTGTATGTGGTCCTTTCCCCTTTTTTATGATCTCATTATTATACAGTAGTGAAACTGCTGGATCAAAGGTTATACACAGTTATACTCCTGCAAACCTTAAAGCACAGGGGTGAACATGTATGTTTCTTAGCCCTTTCATTTCTTGGTAATTGGCTCTGTATTTCAGTCTTGTATCAAGACCATTTTCTCTCACTGACTTCTGATAATAAAAGTTCTTGTTCGAAGCTAAAGATGGTAATTTCCTTAGAGAAAAATGGTAGTCAGCTTAATGTATTTATTACACAATTATGCACTTTGTGAGTACTTTTTCCCTTAGAAAGCATTTCCTATTTCCCTGCTTGGTGATTTTTAATTATATTGCACATTAACAACTTTGTCTTTCAGTTCCTTCGATGGGATTGTTCAGCAATTAAGAAGTTCATAAAAGGAAACTGTGGAAGCCAAATGGAATATTTAAAGATAAAGTTTGCAGTTTTGTATTTTAGTAAATAAACTTTTTTTCTTTTTCCAGGGAGGAAGAGGGTTAATGTTCTTTCTTTTGAGAGGCAGTGTAGGGGTAATGAAAAGAACTCTGGGCTTGGCCATCACTTAACCTTTTTGAATCTCAGTTTCTTCATCTGTAAAAGGGCTAATAATATGTGTAGTATTAATCTCACTGTGTTCTTGCCAGATCAACTGAGGTATGTATATATATATATATATGCGTGTATGTGTACACACATGTATATATACATATATTTACACACATATATGTGTACATATATATGTATATATCAAGCCATTTGAAAACCTTAAAGGTACTATATAAATGTCATCTATTATTATTGTTTTATATGCCATGAATGTTGTGGTTTCTTTTACAGTCACCTAACAAAATACTAACTTTGTTTTAGTTTGGCTTCCTGTGGACATAAACATAAATTATGACTAAAAAAATATTCTTCAGGTTGGTTCCTTTTGTTCTGAGAGGGGGAAACTTTTTTTCAAATGTTTAATTGGTTTTAGAAAGAACTGTGGGTGTGTGTGCCTTTATTGCTTAACTCCCCAATTCTTCATGAATCATTTTGCTTGGCAGTTTTTTTATTATGTTCTTAAAACTCTACATTTGGAAATTTCTTGTTGGTGGAAAGAGTTGCAAATCATATTGTCATAGACTAGTAGAATTAGTAGAATCTGAAAAATCATTTAGTCCAACATCACTCATTCCACAATATCACGATGGTTGATTATCCAGTTAGGACTTAAACAGTATTACAGATAGGAAGCTCATTAGTTTTCAATATAGCATATGTATTTTTTAAATGTTAGTTAGCTATTTAGTATGTTACTAAAATATGGACTGAATCTGTGATTTCATTGGTATAGGCAATTTCTGGATGAATAAACTCTCTCTATCAACAGCTTTTCTTCAATTTACAGTTTTAGAGAGTTGCCTAAAGCAATGGTGACAAACTCGCAGAAATAGGTTTGCATATTGACTTAGTCTTAAAAGGTAATGTTTTCTATGTTTTATTGTATTTTTATTTTGTTTGTTAAATACTTCCCAATCACATTTTAATCTGGTTTGGGCAGAAGTGTTGCTAGTCATGAGTGGCTGGGAAACTACAAGAAGTTAAGTGATTTATCTAAGAGCAAACAGCCACTTTATGTCAGAGATGAAAATTGAACCTAGGTCATCCTGGTTCTGAGATCAGTTCTCTAATTGTTATGCTACATTCATTAAGGTTCAAATATGTTCAAGGCACTATATTGGGGAGCAGAGCCAAGATGACAAGAGTAAACAGGATTTTGCCTGAGCTCTTCTTGCCTTCCCTCAGAATTAACACTAGATCAAATCTCTGAATGGATTTTAGAGTGACAAAACCCATAAGTATTTAGAATGCAACAAATTTCCAGCAGAAGATATCTTGGAAGGACTTCAGGAAAGATCTGTCTCATTTGGACAGGAGAAAGCAACCCAGCACAGATGCAGTGAGGGGTTACCCAGGGCAGAAAGGCCTCACACACAAGGAATATAATGGGAGGCTTTTAGTCAAAATACGGCAGCATTGGCTATTCTGACCTAGTTCAGAAGGCCAGTGGATCAGTAGACTACCTGTGAGACCTCCAAAGCAACTACAGAAGGCAAATAGTGAGCCTCTGAACTTCAACATAATAGGCAGAATTTGGCCAGGCCCACCCAGGACAGAAGGGAAGCCAGCAGCGCCAACAGTTCCAATGCAGCATGAAGCCTCTGTCACTTGTAGAGGAAGTTCAGTACAATGTCCCCTTTGCCCTAGGGGAAGATCTTAACCTTTAGAAATGAGCAAAAAGGTGAAAAGAGCTCTGGCCATGGAGAGCTATTATGGAGAGATGAAAGAATAGAATCAAGGCACTATGCTAGTTACTATAAGTACAAGCCAAAATTATAAAGACAAAGAAAAAAAAAGTTTCTAAGAGGAATTTGTAGATTCATTCTATTCTTGGGAAGAAAATGGAGTGACTTGGACCAGATCAAATTAAATGTATCTGTAAGTGGTTGAATAGCTGAAAAGTTGAATGCTTGACTCATCACTTTTTAAAGAGTTGTCATAGAAGGCAATACGAACTTGGACTAGTTCTGTTTAACTTCTTTTTTTAATGATTTAGGTTTAGGCACATAGCATAATTATCAAATTTATAGATGACACAAAGCTGGAAAGACTAGCTTCCACATAAGTTGATTAAGTCAATAGACTCAAAGAGCTCAAGTACCAAGAAAAATGGCCTGAATCCAAATTTCACATCCTACACTTGGGTTGAAAAACAAATCTATTTCACAAGTATATTCTAATAAGAGGTGAGGCATGATCAGAAAGTAGTTCATATGAAAATATTATCACTTCTATAATTTTGGTGATAGGTGAAGACTTGATTTAGAGGAGTTCAGAGGCTCACTATTTGCCTTCTGTAGTTGCTTTGGAGGTCTGCTACAGCCAGATTGCTGGGACCTGATCTGGGATTCTCATAGATCAAGATTTTGGGAATTATGAGAGAAATTTTCTCTCTTTTTTAAAGGGAGGAAAAGGAAAATATGGGATGACTCAAGGAAAATCCATTCTACTTTCCTTAGTGGTCCCAGTTTGCCTTAAAGTAGAACAAGAAAATTCCTTATGTTTTCTCTCTTAGCTTCTGGCATTTTCTTCTTTTTTTAAATGTTGGGGCAACATTGACACTTCTCTAGTCTAATGCCTATGGTATTACTTCCCTTCTTCGTAATCTTTTCATAGGTCACTGACATTGGCTTAATAATCATTTCTTTTAATAATGTAGTTCATGTAAACCTAAAGACTTGATCTCATTAAGAGTAGCTGTGTATTTTACTGATATCTCCCTTTTACCTTGAGTTTCAATCTCCTGTTAACATAATAATCTATCATAAGCAAGAAGTTTGGTAAAGAGAAAAGATATGATAGTCACTTAATCAGATTTAATCCTGAGTCATTTAAATAAACTACTGAAAATAAAAAATGGGAATTGGATAACAGAACTGATATTAACATTTCAAATGGGGTGGCTAAATGGTGCTCTGGATTTAGTGCTGGATCTGAAGATAGGAAAACTTATCTTCATGAGTTCAAATCTAGCCCCAGACACTTACTAGCTATATGACCCTGGTTAAGTCATTTACTCCTGCTTTCCTCAGTTCCTCATCTGTAAAATAAAAAGGAAATGACAAGCTTTGTAATATCTTTGCCAAGAAAAATCACAAATGGCTTCATGAAGAGTTGGACATGAATAAAATTAAACAACAATAGTAATTAATCCATGTGTTAAAACAATGTAAATTAATTGCTAGAATATCAAAGGAATAAATTTCACTTTAGTTAACAAATGGAATAAATAAATAAAGGATTATGGCTATCATCAGCAGCACTAAGTTAGAATATAAACTCATCTATAAAGTATTATGAAGTATGATTGATGGTCATGAGTGATATCATCACATAAAACCCATAAAACAGGGAGAAGCAGCAGAATATAACAGCCTGTTGAAAGAATGCTAATCAAACTATCCAAATAAAGCCATCCTAAATTTTTTTAATCTTGCTATTCATTTATTTTTCTGATTATATATGTACATAAAATGCATTGCCTTATGAATCATGTTGGGAAAGAAAAAATTAAAACAAAAGTGAAAAACCATGAAAGAAAAAAAAAACAGAAGAAAAAGAAAAAAAAATGAAAATATATGTGTTGAATTACATTCAGTCTCCATAGTTCTCTTTCTGGATATAGATGATGTTTTCCATCTAAAGTTTATTAGGATTACCTTGTATCACTAAACCACTGAGAAGAACCAAGTCTTTCATAGTTAATCAATGCAGAATCTTGCTGTTACTATGTACAATGTATTTCTGGTTCTGCTTATTTTACTCAGCATCAGTTTGTATAAATTTTTCCAGGTTTTTCTAAAATCAGCTTGTTTATCATTTTTTTAATAGAACAATTATATTCAATTACTTTCATATACTATAACTTATTCAGCCACTCCCCAATTGATGGGCATCTGCTCATTTTCCAATTCTTTGTCACCACAAAGATAAAAATGGAAAAAAGGAGTATAGAAGGAAGAAAAATGGAAAAGATTTGCAAAAATAATGACAACATTCTGTTTGAGGATAGTGGAACCACAATATTTGGGCTCTAATTCTCACAGTCCATGAGATTCTTATAGAGGAAGTAGAAATGACACTAAAGAAGACAAAGATGGGAAAGCAGAGAAAATTATTGGACCATATTGATTTTTTTTTAAAAAAGGTGACTAAGAACTAACATATATGCTGACTTGTGTATCTATATAAAGTTTTCGTGAAATAATGTGCTTGAATGGAGGATGTCCTTGATGTGGGCATCAGTAGAGAACAAGAAAGCTTTTGCAAACAGTATCCAACAATGAATCTCATATATACCATCTTACAATTGCTTGAAAGATTTGAGAAAATGTAAAATCCCATTGTGCTTATTGTTTGCTGATAACAAAAAAGAATTTGAATTGGGAGGGAAAAAAAAAACTATTTTTCAATCACTTTTATAAAAAGTTACTCCCAACTAGGTGGCACTGTGGATAGAGAGCCATGGACTGAAGTCAGGAAGATTCATCTTCCTGAGTTCAAATCTGGCCTCACATACTTACTAGATGAGTAACCTTAGGAAAGTTACTTAACCCTGAATTAACTCAGTTTCCTTATCTGTAAAAAAAAAAAGTTGGGGGAAAGACTGGCAAACCACTCCAGCATCTTTGCCAAGAAAACCCCAAACAGCATCATGAAGAGTCAGATACAACTGAAAAATCTCCCCACAGCAACAAGTACTCCATAAATATTTCAAATTCATTCAAGATTCCTTGTTAGATGCAATAATGAAACACACATGTACACATTAAAGAGTTTGATTTTAAAATACATTCAACTCAACAAAGATATAAATAAAAACAAGAGAAAAAGAAAAATATAAGAGGGAGAATGTATCAAGGCAGGCATTAGTTATAACCAAAACAAACTATAAACTTAGAGAAAGGACAGTGAAACAAAGTTAAAAATAAAGGACAACTAAAGAGAGAAAATTATAGGGAAGAAAAGAAACAAGAGAGAAACATTTAACTATCATAACTGTGAATGTCCATTGGATGAATTCACCCATAAAATGGAAGAGGTTAGCAAAATAGATTTGAAAAAATATCCAAAAAATGTTACAAGAAACACACTTGAAACATCAAGACTCACATAAAAGTAAAATATGGGCTTGGAGTAAAATCTATTTTGCTTCGGTTGCATTAAAAAAGTGGTAGCAATTATGATTTCATACAAGACAACCACAAAAATAAACTTAATAGAGATAAATGTGGAAACTACATTTTGATGACAGGTAACAATTAATTGATTTTAATAATTAATTTTTATATGTACCCAATGACATAGCTTGTAAGTACTTAAAGGAAAAACTAAATGATTTATAGGTAGAAAAGGACAAATAAAACATAATAAATTTTGAGAAACCTGAAAAAAATAACAGATCAGTGAATTCAAATGAAATCAACATACTAAGAAAAACAGTCAACTAAAAACCTCTACTTAAAATAGAAATTAACAAAATTGAAAACAAAAATTTATTGAATTAATAAATCTAGAAACTATTTAGAAAAAAACAACAACAAAACAGTTAAAACCATTAACAAATTTCATTAAAGAGAAGAAAGGGGAAAGCCAAATTACTAATAAAAAATGAAAAAAAAATCCTAGTTATTGGAAACCTTTTGCCTATTTATATGTTAACAAAATCAACAGTTCTTATGGAATAAATGAATATTTATAGACACAAAAAGAACCCCAATTTAAAATATTAAGAAGTATTTAAACAACAAATAATGAGCAATCCATAAATGAACTTACCAAGAAAATATCTTCAGGACCAGATGGATTCCCAACATTCAAAGAACAACTAGTATCAATATTATTACATACATTTTTGCAAAAACAATAAATCCTTCTCTGTGGTAGATATGGTCTTGATAACTAAACTGGGGAGAAAGAACTGATGAATAGAAAGATGTATAAAATAATTATACATATATATATATATAAAATTATCATTTATATATAAACTTATCATGTAAATTTCTTTTTCTTCCCTCCCCCCATTCATTAGACACAAATAGGTATATGTGTATATCTATATTTCTTTCTTTCTGTCTATCTATCTATCTATGTGTTTGTTTTATTTAGCCATTCTACTTTGTTATAAGAGACTGCTTGCTAATTGGAGTAATGTTAAACTATTTGTAATATAAAAATAAGATACATCAGTAAAACTTTAAAGCCTCAACAGAAATATTTTTGTTCAATGATTTTTTGAAGATAGATATCAGGCAAAGCATAAAACAGGAAGAAGCATATGCCCTGAAAGTATTCATCACTGTGATGGAGGAAATCTATTGTAGAGTCTAAGACTGATAAATTACATCTAGATGGTAAGGTTTTTCAAATGCTCCTTTAATTGCAGATGACAGTGTGTTAATTGAAATAAGCTCAGTCTTTGACAGGTGATCATTGTTACAATATTACTACATATAGTGTTTTCCTGGTCCCTGTAATGAAGTTATAGGTACGTGAGTGTTACATGGGATAGAAAGACATGGATCAGTCACAATCATCATTACTGAAGAGAATACCAATGAAAATCCATAGCCATTTGAGTATTCAATCCCAATCTGTCTTTTTTTTTTTTTTTCTTGGTCCATTTTATCTTTCTTGGCTTTTAGATAGAGGGGCAAGAGAAGAGAAGAAAGATCTAGTTACTACTTTATTGGGAGGTCAATGTTGAAGTTTTATAACATGTAGATGTATAAATAATGATTCAGACTGAATAAGTTTAGATGAGAACTTCCCTTGAATTTTTTATAGTCTCATACAGCAGATTTATCACTCCAGAATTTTATGCTTGTTTTCCCAGATTGAAAATAACAAAAACTAATTAGGACAGCCAGCATTTTTGTCCTAGAGTGTGGCTGCAGATATTTAGCTACATATTTTGCAGAAATAGAGAACAAAAGGGGGAAAAACACAATCACAACCTATTATAATCTTTATTTCATCCTGTCCCCAAACTAAATTCATTAAAAGGAGATTTTATTGGTTTTTTGTTTCACAAGCATGCTTGTTTAGTGTAGACCAGAAATACAATGCCACCTGCAGAATAGGTCTATGGTAACACATTGCTTGTAGAGTGGAATTTCTTTGCTTGGAACTTATTTTCAGGGGGCATGAGGTTGAATTAAGCCTTTCTAGCACAGATACTTTAACTGTTTTTGTTGTTCTTTTTTTTATAATCATTATGATTTATTTTGTGCTTTACAATTAAATTTTTATTACACAGATCATTAACAAGAATTTCAGGAGTATGTTAAATTAAAAACTCAGAGTAAATTAAGAATTAGTAAGAGTGCCAGGCTAAACTTTTAACATTTAGCTGTTAGCACATTGCGAGACATGGAGTCATGAGATCAGATCCAGCATCAGATGCTTGTTGAATATGTGCTCTTGAAAAAGTCACTCAGCTTAAAAAGTCTTTCTCAGTTTTCCTATTTGTAAAATAAGGATAGTACTAGCACCTGCTTCACAGAATTACTTTGAGGATAAAATGAAATAATATTTGTAAAGTATGATATAGAAGCTAGCTAGTTATTATCTTGGGTTGTATCTTGTCTCTGGATAATTTCTCCCCTCATATTTAAACCATCACCTAAACGTAGTATTGCTTTTGTTCTGCAGTTAGTCAACATTTATTGATTTTTAAAATTTTAGCTTTATTAGCAAAGATCCAATAAAATGGATATATCCGTACACATAGTAGAATAAAGTAAGAAGATTGTATATGAAACTGCAAATCTCTTTATGTACAACTTGCTTAAAAAAGCATGTAAGTTCATCTGTAGCTTTCAAAGCTGTCCTGTTTGTCTGTGCTTTGTTCTGGTCTTTCCTCTCTTCTCTTCTCTGCATTTTTAAAAATAGAAACTTCAATGGCTTGTTTTCCTTTCTCTTCTCTTCTTCTTTTTTCTCTTCTCTCTTCTTTTTCTCTGTTCCTTTTTCCTTTCTCCTCCTACCTTCCTTCTCCTCTCCTTCTAACTCTCCTCTCCTGTCCTCTTCTTTCCTGTCCTGTCCTGTCCTATCCTCTCTTGTCTTCTCTTTTTTTTTGCAATGACATCCCTAAATCAAAGGGCATGCACAATCAAGGGACTTTTGAATGGACATTGCTCTGAATTGCTTTCCACGATGTCTGGATCCATTCATCAATAGTGCTATTTCATCCATAGTGCTATTTGCATGCATCTTTTCCAGAAATCTCTTCACCCATTGTCCTTGTACATAGATAGATATGGTACATCTATATACATTCACATACATATAGATGTTTATATGTCAATATGATTGGTATGAGATAGAAACTAAGAGTTATTTAAATTGCATTTTTAAAATTATTAGTTTTTTGGAACACTTTGCCATTGAGTAGGCAGTGGTGCAATGGATAGACTCCTAGGTCTGGAGCAGCATACCTGAGTTCAAATCTGGCCTCAGACACTTGTTAGTTGTGTGGCCCTGGGCAACTCACTTAATCACTGTTTGCTTCAAGTTCCTCATCTAGAATGGGGATAATATTAGCTTGTATCTCACAGGATTGTGGTGTGGATCAAATGAGATAATATGTGTAAACATCACTTAGCACAGTGCCTGGCACCTAGTAGTTATTATATAATTATTTTACCCTTTTTCTCTCCACTTTAGTTTGTTGAGTGGGTAGTGTAGAAGATGTGGTTTCACCAATTATGCTTTAAGAAAATCACTTTGGGAAAAGGGACGGGAGGAGGAAAACAATTTGAAACTGAAAATAAAAATTTTAAAGTTGAATTATCAAGGAAAAATAAGCTTAAAAAGAAAACTACTTTGGCATATGAGTGAAGGATAGTTTTGGGAGTTTTATTTATTTATTTATTTTTGGAAAGGGAAGAGATTTGAGGTAGGAAGACCAATGAGAAATTATTGCAACAGTCCAAATGAGAGGTGATGAAGACTGTGCTAAAGTGATATCTTTGTGTGTGTGAAAAGAAGGGGAAATATCATGAATGAAAAATGCCATGAAGGTAAAAATAATAGTTGATAATAGAATGGATATATGTAGCGAATATGATAGAATTTAATAATGAAGTTGCAAACCTTGGTGATTGTGAAGATGAGTGAAGTTGGGAAGAAGAGTTTAGATAATGGGAGAAATAATGAAATCTATTTTGGACATGTTGAGGTCAGATGCTTATAGGATATTCAATTTGAGATGAACAGTAGACCATGCTGGGCTAGAGCTCAGCAGAGAGACTATGGCTCAATATATAGATCTGGAAATCATTTGCATAGAAATAATCATTGAAGCCAGGGCAGCTGATGAGATGTCTGAGTGAGATATTTCAGAATGAAAAGGGAAGAGGACCTAGCAGAGAACCTTTGAGAAACATCTAAAGTTAGTGATCATGAATGACATAAACAAAGAACAAACAAAGGAGACAAAGGAAGAATAGCTGGGGATATAGAAGGAGAACCAGGCTAGAATTGTGTCACAAGCAGAAAAGAGAAAATATCTAGGAGGAGAGCATGTTCAATAGAGTCAAATGCTACAGAGAAGTCAAGGAGGATGAAGACTGAGAAAAATCATTTGAATAGACAATTAAGAGACCATTGGGGAGAATTTTGAAAAGGGCAATTTTAGTTGACTGATGAGGTTGAAAGCCAGATTGCAGAGAAATTAGAAGAGAATGAGAGGAAAGGAAATGGAGGCACCTAGTATAAATGGATTTTTTTCCAATTGTAAAGCAAATTTAGTTTTTTTTATTATAGCTTTTTATTGACAAAACATATGCATGGGTAATTTTTTCAATATTGACCCTTGCAAAAACTTCTGTTCCAACTTTTTCCCTCCTTACCTTCACCCCCTCCCCTAGATGGCAAGTAGTCTCATACATGTTAAAGATGTTAAAGTATATGTTAAATACTCTCTCTCTCTCTTTCTCTCTCTCTCTCTCTCTCTCTCTCTCTCTCTCTTTCTATATATATATATATATATATATATATATATATATATATATATATATATATACATACATGTAAATGGATTTCTTAAAGGACATATCCAGGAAGAGTAGAAAAGAAATGTAGGTTAATAGCTAACAAAGATGGTAGGATCTGGTGGGGTTTTTTTTTTTTTTTTTTTTGGAAGAAAGAGCCTTGAGCTGGTTTGTAGGCAGTAGGGAAAGAACTAGTAGGTAGAAAAAGATGAAAGATAAGGGAGGGAGAGAGAAAAGAGATAATCTGTTGGAGAAGATGAGAAGGAAATGTGATCCACAGCTATAATTAATGTTTTTAATACCTGGAAGCAAGCTTTACAAAATGTGCCTGGATCCAAACATTTGAAGAGTATTCCCAAGTCTACTTAAAAATATTTTAGTTGATTTGTTTTAATATCATTTTCATTCTGAATAGTCTCTTCCCCCTATTTTGCTTTAAAAAGGGAGGGGGAAGAAGTTCAGCAAGACTTATCAATAGAGTCTGACAGAATATACAGTGTTCCACTCCCATAGTCTACACTTCTATAAATAAGAGGATGGAAGTACATTTTCTCATCGTTTAATGTGGGGCCTACCTTGGTCGTTAAGATAGTATTAGTGTAATATAGTCCTTGGGATCATAAAGTATCTGGCAGGACTGAACAAAAAAAGTTTTAAATTTATTCATGTGTTTATTATTTTTATCTATTATTCTATATCACATATACATAGAAAATTTATTTTACATATATGTTTATTTATGTTTATATTTTTGCTTATTGGTTGTTAAGTTTAATTATTTCCAAGATCCAGAAGGACCTTAGATCTCTTTAGAAGGTTCAGGACCTTCAAATTTTTGTTTCCTCAGGAAATATTGCCAGTTACCCTGTCCTAGAGATAGATCTGATTTTTTCTTCCTGTGATTGGATCAAAGGGCCTCTAAGACTTTAGAGAAAAATAGCATAAACCAAATGTTATTAAATTTTCCATAAAAGTTGTGTTTCTTCTTATCCATAGGCTTTCATAAGTCATAAGAACAGAAGAGCTGTTTCATTTGATCAGAAATAGAACCACAGAACTTGAAAGTGTTGGGTATTGATGGACTTCAGTGTCCATGTAGACCAACCTATATGTGAAATTGATAACATATCCAAGAAGTGCAGCCCATTGTTCTGCTTCCGGTAGAGATATATAGCAAGGGATATGTAGCTTGGGTGGTTTGTGGAAGTTATGGTTCTTCTTCCTTAGATCAATCTCAAAAGGTTTACTATAGAGTCTTATCATGGTTCTGATATTGTTGTCCCAACAATGAAGAAGCTAATGATTTCAAGGATTTGGAGCCCTGACTCTACCAACAAAGAGGGTGCCTGCTACTTGTCAATGGAGATGATGTAATGAGCTCCTATGAAAAAAAAATGGGGAAAAAATCCTAAATAGCTGGTAGCCAATTTCCTGCTATACAGAGTATTATAAAGAGCTCTTTTAACATAGACTGGTTTTTAAATGAACAATCACCCAACAGTTTTACCAGGCTTGTACTTGAAGTCTTTCTGACTTGATAGTCCCTGTAAGATCTTAGGTTGTATAAGAATATCCTTCAAGAATCCAGGAGCATGGGACAGCTAGGTGGCATAGCCCTGTAGTCAGGAGGACATGAGCTCAAATCTGCCCTCAGACACTTAACACTTCCTAGCTGTATGACCCCGGACAACTCGCTTAACCCCAATTGTCTCAGAAAAGAAAAAAAAAATCCAGGGTCATATTTTGGTCTCAGTGGAGGAGGGCTTAAAAGCAGGTGTGTCATTTGTGTAAAGATTTAAATCACCTTTTGAAATTCTTGCCATAAAATTTCTGATTGTATCATATCTTAGGAGAAGTAACCAGCCAGTTGAGTACTCAATATGTAAAATGAAAATTCCTCTCCTTTATTGTAAATTTATCTGCTTCAAATTTCCAAAAATGCTCCCTATTATTTTCCAATTCAATCTGTCTCTAGTCATTGTGACTGTAAATTTCAATCTAATTCCCCTGGCTCATCTTTCAGATGTTTCAGTCTGCAGTCCGAACATTTAAAAATCTGACTTCATAAAGCAGCTACTTCTAATCTCTTTGGTCATTTTCATTGGCCTTTTCTTCTCTATTCCTCAATTCTTTACTGTGTGATTGGAGAGCAAGAGATCAGAATAGCATGTAATATTGTGTTAGGACTATTTATATAACCATGTTACTCCTACTGACATCACCATTCTCAAGAAGATCTCATTTGTTTAAAACCTAAGAATTTCCATCTGGCATATGATTAATATTATTATACAAGACATTCTAGTATAAGCTCTGTTTCAGATATTAGATGATGGTCTTTATTTAAATCACAGTAGACTTGACTTTCTAAGTAGATTTACAATAAATGAATATCATTTAAATAATCACTAAATATTTATTGATTATATACCAAAACCTTTGTCTATCAAGGTATATCAAACTCTTATCAGCATTTTATTTTCAAGTAACCCAAAGGACAATGAAAAGACTCATGGTGGGTGTGCCCATGTTTTAGCATGTTACAATTAATAATGTTTGTCCATAAGAGATATCTTTAGTTGACCAAGTTGAAGCTCAGTGAAGAGTTTAAAAAATGCACCTTCCAGTCCTCTTTGTTGAGGAAGAGTGTTTTGAATATAGAATATTGCAAAGACTAATACAATTGATGTGTTTTTTCCTTTTTTTTTTATCTTTTATAAAAAGTAACTCCCTGGACAGGGCAGAAGGGAGGAACATATTCAGAAATTAAGGTGATATAGGAACAAATATGTTAATCAAAATAAAATAAAATCAAGTCAAGATGCATTTATTAAGCAACTTATATATGCCAGGCCCTACGCTAAATGCTGGAGATGTAAAAAAAAAAAAAAAAAAAAAAAGCAAAAAAAAGCAAAAATAGTCCTTGTCTTCAAGGAAGTCACAATTTAATGTTTGGGAACAACATGTAAAAAATTATGAACAAGCAATCTTCAAGATAAACTGGAGATAGTCTCTGAGGAAAGCCACTAGCTTTAAGGGGCTGGGGATAAGGAACGATTTCTTTTAGAAGGTAGGATTTTAGTTGAGACTTGAAGGAAGCCAGAAAAGTAAAAATGTGGAGGTGAGAAGAGAGAGAATTCCAGGTATGGGCTACAGCTGGTGAAAATGCTCAGTCAGAGACTAAATGTTTTGTATGGGAAAAGAAAGGAGTCTGGTCTCACTATATCATAGAGTACATGGGGGAACATAACTGACTAGAAAAGGAGATGGACTTGTTATATGGTCAAACTATGAGATAAGGGAGAGGTAGTACCATTGCTGCACTGATACTCATGTAGTGTTATAAGAACCAGAAGAAGGCCTATGGTGTATTGCATGAGTGTCTGAGCAAGCATTTAAACTTAGGAAATGATGCTTAAAAATTTAAAAATTTTGTTTTCCTTATCCATGTATATGTTGGTTATCTTCAACTGAATCCAGAAGGTCCTGAAGGAATAATAAAATCATTCCAGTAAAATGTAAATTCCTTAAGGGCAGGAGCTGTTTATTGTTGTCTTTATATCCTTAGTACCTAGGAGAGTGCTTGGCATCTAGGAGACATTTGAAAATACTTGTTAGTTGGATGAATTTATAGAAATTTAGAGAAAGATGTAATCAAAAATCTTAGGATGAATCAACATGAATGAGTCGTGAGCTACATTAGTGGAGAGAATACCCAACTAATGAGACCTGATTGAAGGAATTATTGAAGCAACCTATGTATAAGCACATTGGGAAATAGAAAAAAATTTAAAACTTCCCTCCTGCTCTTAAAAAGCTTATTTGTCTAGTGAAAAAAAAAGGAGGTATACATAAGCAGTCATAAATACCCATTAATCTACCATTAAGGCCTTCCCCTTTCTTTCTAGCCACATTTCACAAACTCTTTTGTTCTACATAAACTAGACCGGTAATTATTCCCTGTACTTTGTGATCCATCTCTCTTTCCTATTCGTTGGCAAAACTATTTCTTATATCTTTTTAAAAAATTAATTAATTAATTAATTTTTTATTTAATAATAACTTTATATTGACAGAATTCATGCCAGGGTAATTTTTTTTACAACATTATCCCTTGCACTTGTTTCTGTTTCGATTTTTCCCCTCCCTCCCTCCACCCCCTCCCCTAGATGGCAAGCAGTCCTATATATGTTAGATATGTTGCAGTATATCCTAGATACAATATATGTTTGCAGAACCAAACAGTTCTCTTGTTGCACAGGGAGAATTGGATTCAGAAGGTAAAAATAACCCGGGAAGAAAAGCAAAGATGCAGATAGTTCACATTCGTTTCCTAGTGTTCTTTCTTTGGGTGTAGCTGCTTCTGTCCATCATTTATCAATTGAAACACAGTTAGGTCTCTTTGTCCATCAGAATACCTCCTCATACAATATCGTTGTCGAAGTGTATAATGATCACCTAGTTCTGCTCATTTCACTTAGCATCAGTTCATGTAAGTCTCGCCAGTCCTCTCTGTATTCATCCTGCTGATCATTTCTTACAGAACAATAATATTCCATAACATTCATATACCACAATTTACTCAGCCATTCTCCAATTGATGGGCATCCATTCAATTTCCAGTTTCTAGCCACTACAAACAGGGCTGCCACAAACATTTTGGCACATACAGGTCCCTTTCCCTTCTTTAGTATTTCAATAGAAACACTGCTGGATCAAAGGGTATGCACAATTTGATAACTTTTTGGGCATAATTCCATATTGCTCTCCAGAATGGTTGGATTCGTTCACAACTCCACCAACAATGCATCAGTGTCCCAGTTTTCCCGCATCCCCTTCAACATTCATCATTATTTTTTCCTGTCATCTTAGCCAATCTGACAGGTGTGTAGTGGTATCTCAGAGTTGTCTTAATTTGCATTTCTCTGATCAATAATGATTTGGAACACTCTTTCATATGAGTGGTAATGGTTTCAATTTCATCCTCTGAAAATTGTCTGTTCATATCCTTTGACCATTTATCAATTAGAGAATGGCTTGATTTCTTATAAATCTGAGTCAGTTCTCTATATATTTTGGAAATGAAGCCTTTATCAGAACCTTTAACTGTGAAGATGTTTTCCCAGTTTGTTGCTTCCCTTCTAATCTTGTTTGCATTAGTTTTGTTTGCACAAAGGTTTTTTAATTTGATGTAATCAAAATTTTCTATTTTGTGATCAGTAATGGTCTCTAGTTCATCTTTGGTCACAAATTTCTTTCCCCTCCACAAGTCTGAGAGATAAACTATCCTATGTTCCTCTAATTTATTTATAATCTCGTTCTTTATGCCTATGTCATGGACCCATTTTGATCTTATCTTGATATAGGGTGTTAAGTGTGGGTCCATGCCTAATTTCTTCCATACTAATTTCCAATTATCCCAGCAGTTTTTATCAAATAATGAATTCTTATCCCAAAAGTTAGGATCTTTGGGTTTGTCAAACACTAGATTGCTATAGTTGACTATTCTGTCTTGTGAACCTAACCTTTTCCACTGATCAACTAATCTATTTCTTAGCCAATACCAAATGGTTTTGGTGACTGCTGCTTTATAATATAATTTTAGATCAGGTACAGCTAGGCCACCTTCATTTGATTTTTTTTTCATTAATTCCCTTGAGATTCTTGACTTTTTGTTGTTCCATATGAATTTTGTTGTTATTTTTTCTAGATCATTAAAATATTTTCTTGGAAGTCTGATTGGTATAGCACTAAATAAATAGATTAGTTTAGGGAGTATTGTCATCTTTATTATGTTCGCTCGGCCTATCCAAGAGCACTTAATATTTTTCCAATTATTTAAGTCTGATTTTATTTGTGTGGAGACTTTTTTATAATTTTGCTCATATAATTCCTGACTTTCCTTTGGTAGATAGATTCCCAAATATTTTATGGTATCAACAGTTATTCTGAATGGAATTTCTCTTTGTATCTCTTGCTGTTGGGTTTTGTTGGTGATGTATAAAAATGCTGAGGATTTATGGGGATTTATTTTGTAGCCAGCTACTTTGCTAAAATTATGAATTATTTCTAATAGCTTTTTAGTAGAATCTCTGGGATTCTCTAGGTATACCATCTTATCATCTGCAAAGAGTGATAGTTTGGTTTCCTCATTGCCTACTCTAACTCCTTTAATATCTTTCTCGACTCTTATTGCAGAGGCTAGTGTTTCTAATAAGATATTGAATAATAATGGTGATAATGGGCAACTTTGCTTCACTCCAGATCTTACTGGGAAAGGTTCCAGTTTTTCCCCATTGCATATGATGCTTACTGATGGTTTTAAATATGTGCTCCTGACTATTTTAAGGAAAAGTCCATTTATTCCTATGCTCTCAAGTGTTTTTATTAGGAATGGATGTTGGATTTTATCAAATGCTTTTTCTGCATCTATTGAGATGATCACATGGTTTTTGTTTGTTTGGTTATTGATATAGTCAATTATGCTAATAGTTTTCCTAATATTGAACCAGCCCTGCATTCCTGGTATAAATCCTACTTGGTCATAGTGTATTTTCCTGGGGATGATTTTCTGTAATCTTTTTGCTAATATTTTATTTAAGATTTTAGCATCATTAGGGAGATTGGTCTATAATTTTCTTTCTCTGTTTTCAGCCTACCTGGTTTAGGTATCAGTACCATGTCTGTGCATAAAAGGAGTTTGGTAGGATTCCTTCAATCCCTATTTTTTCAAATAGTTTATTTGGCATTGGAGTTAATTGTTCTTTAAATGTTTGGTAGAATTCACATGTAAATCCATCTGGTCCTGGGGATTTTTTCTTAGGGAGTTGATTGATAGTTTGTTCTATTTCTCTTTCTGAGATGGGACTGTTTAGGATATTTACTTCTTCTTCTGTTAGTTTGGGCAAGCTGTATTTTTGGAGGTATTCTTCTATTTCATTTAAGATGTCGAATTTTATTGGCATAAAGTTGGGCAAAGTAACTCCTAATTATTGCTCTAATTTCCTCTTCGTTAGTGGCAAGTTCTCCCTTTTCATTTTTAAGACTAACAATTTGATTTTCCTCTTTCCTTTTTTTAATCAGATTTACTAAGGGTTTGTCTATTTTGTTGGTTTTTTCATAGAACCAACTCTTAGTTTTATTAATTAATTCAATAGTTTTTTTACTTTCAATTTTATTGATCTCTCCTTTTATTTTTAGAATTTCAAGTTTAGTGTTTGACTGGGGGTTTTTAATTTGTTCCTTTTCTAGCATTTTTAGTTGCAAGCCCAATTCATTGACCTTCTCTTTCTCTATTTTATACAAACAGGCCTCTAGAGATATGAAATTTCCCCTTATTACCGCTTTGGCTGCATCCCATACATTTTGGTATGATGTCTCATTATTATCGTTTTCTTGGATGAAGTTATTAATTATGTCTATGATTTGCTGTTTCACCCAATCATTCTTTAGTATGAGATTATTTAGTTTCCAATTATTTTTTGGTCTACTTTCCCCTGGCTTTTTATTGAATGTAATTTTCATTGCATCATGGTCTGAAAAGGATGCATTTACTATTTCTGCCTGACTGCATTTGAGTTTGAGGTTTTTATGTTCTAATATATGGTCAATTTTTGTATAGGTTCCATGAACTGCTGAAAAGAAAGTGTACTCCTTTCTGTCTCCATTAGATTTTCTCCAGAGATCTGTCATATCTAATTTTTCTAGTATTCTATTTACCTCTTTGACTTCTTTCTTATTTATTTTGTGGTTTGATTTATCTAATTCTGAGAGTGCAAGGTTGAGATCTCCCACTATTATAGTTTTGCTGTCTATTTCTTCTTGCAGCTCTCTTAATTTCTCTTTTAAGAATTTAGATGCTACACCACTTGGTGCATATATGTTTAATACTGATATTGCTTCATTATCCAAGCTACCCTATAGCAAGATATAGTGCCCTTCCTTATCTCTTTTAATTAGATCAATTTTTGCTTTAGCTTGATCTGAGATCAGAATGGCTACCCCTGCTTTTTTGACTTCACCTGAAGCATAGTAGACTTTGCTCCAACCTTTTACCTTTAACCTGCATGTATCTCCCCGCTTCAGGTGTGTTTCCTGTAAACAACATATTATAGGATTCTGGCTTTTAATCCATTCTGCTTACCGCTTCCTCTTTATGGGCGAGTTTACCCCGTTCACATTTATGGTTAAAATGACCAATTCTGTATTACTTGTCATCTTGTTAACCCCTGTTTATGCTTTTCTCCCTTCTTTCCCCTTTACCCCCCTTCCCAGTATTAAGCTTGTGAGCACCACTTGCATCTCACAGCCCTCCCTTTTTAGTATCCCTCCCCCCGCCTTAGAGTTCCTCCCCCATCTAACCCCTTTCCCTCCCAGTTTCTGTATTCCCTTCCACTTAGCTTATTCCTTCCCTTTTCACTTTTCCCTTCTCACTTTTCAATGAGGTGGGAGAAGTTTCACCATAAATTGAATATGTCTAAAATTTTTCTCTTAAAGCCAATTCTGAAGGCAGTAAGATACCCACTATATTTATCCCCTCCATTCTTTCTCTCAGATATAATAGGTTTCCTTTGCCTCTTCATGAGATATATTACCCCCACTTTACCCTTTTTCTGGTACAATGTCCTTTCCACCTCTAGTTTTTAGAACAAGGTATACATGTATTCTTTATACATCTTTATAGCAGAAATATAGTTCCCAAGATTAATCTTTACCTTTTTAGATTTCTCTTGAGTTCTATATTTGTAGATCAAACTTTTTGTTAAGTTCTGGCTTTTTCATCAAAAATAGGTGAAATTCACTTACTTTGTTGAATGTCCATCTTCTTCCCTGGAAAAAGATGCTCATTCTAGCTGGGTAAGTTATTTTTGGTTGCATACCAAGTTCCTTATCCTTTCGGGATATCATATTCCAGGCCCTTCGATCTTCTAATGTGGATGCTGCCAGATCCTTATTGTGGCTCCTCGATACTTGAATTGGGTTTCTCTAGCCGCTTGCAATAATTTTTCTTCATCTGAGGGTTCTGGCATTTGGCCATTATATTTCTTGGTGTTTTGATTTTAGGATCCCTTTCAGTAGGTGATCGATGAATTCTTTCAATGTCTATTTTACCCTCTGTTTCTATGACTTCTGGGCAGTTCTCTTTGATAATTTCCTGGAAAATAGTGTCCAGGCTCTTTTTTTCATCATACTTTTCTGGGAGTCCAATGATTCTCAGATTGTCTCTCCTGGATCTGTTTTCCAGGTCTGTTGTTTTCCCCAGAAGGTATTTCACATTCTTTTCCATTGTTTGATTTTTTTGGATTTGCTTGACTGATTCTTCTTGTCTCCTCGAATCATTCAATTCCATTTGTTTGAACCTGATTTTCAATGAAGTATTTTCTTCACTCACTTTTTAAAAATCTTTTTCTAATTGTTCAATTGAGTTCTTTTGTTCTATTGAATTTTTTTCCATTTCGCTAATTTTGTTTTTTAGAGAGCTATTTTCTGTTTCTAGTTCACTAATCCTATTTTTCAAGGATTTTATTTCTTTATCCACTCTGTCTTTAAATGAGTGGGATGACTTCTCCAGACTCTCTTGCCAAGCCTCCCTCTCCTTTTCCCATTTTTCTTCTAGCTCTCTTGTGAGAGCCTTTTTAATTTCTTCTATGAGGTTCATCTGTGTTGAGGAACAGATGATCTCCTCCTTTGGGGATTCACCTGGAGACAATCTGTTTTTAGTCTCCTCAGGATTTAGAGTCTGCTCTCTATCTCTATAGAAGCTGTCAAGGGTTAAAGTCCTTTTTAATTTTTTGTTCATTTTGTCAAAGAATCAAAGACAAACTAGCAAAGAAAAAAAAGAAAGAACCCCTAAATGGAGTCTGCTTTTTTGGTGGGAGGGGCTCGGTGGTGTTACCGAGCTTCCTCTACAGACTGTGGGGGCCACAGTGAGGCACTAGCAGGACTGTGCTGCGCCTGTGCTCTGAGACTCTGAGAGCATGCTGAGACACTCTGGGGGAGGGGTGGCCAGGTCCCGAGAGACTCCAGCTGTTTGGGGTTGTATTCTTCACCCCTGGTGTTTTTAGCTTCTTTGCTGGGCTGCTGGCTTGCTGCCAGGGCAAAATATCCAGTCCTGTAGCAAAGCTCTCCCCGCAGAGATGGCTGCGATCACCCCCCACCCCTTCTCCACTATGCTCCCGTGCTCTCGCTGCCGCTGCCTGCTGCCTGCTCCCGATCTAAAACCGTCCCCACCCTCGAGCAAAAACAGACCTTTCTTGGCGAGTTTCGAGGATGTCTTCTCTTGGTAACTATTTGTGGTTTTTTTTTTTTTTTTTTCAGTCAAGCATTAATTCAGAGGCTTGTAATGAAATGGATAGTGAGAGAAAACGCGGAGCTTACACAGCTATGTGCCTCCTCTCCACCATCTTGGCCGGAAGTCCTATTTCTTATATCTTGAAGGAAATCTTTTCTCATCTTCACCTCTTCATCTTTTCTTTCTTTTATGCTTTATTAAAGTGACATAGTAGATAGTGTGCCAGGCCTAAAGTCAGGAAGATTTATCTTCATGAATTCAAATTTGGCCCCAGACATTTACTAGCTGTGTAACCCTGGCCAAGTTACTTCACCCTGTTTGCCTCAATTTCCTATCTCTAAAATTATTTGGATAAAATATTCTAATATGTTCATCAAGAAAACCCCAAGGGGGTCATGAAGAATCATAACTGAAATGATTGATCAACAACAGCAAAAGGGTTCCTTCTTCTTCATGATGACTATCAGGATTGCCAGGCCCCTCCTCAGTTATCTTTGTGCTATATTTATTGTGGAATCCTAGACAGGATTTTGAACTCAAGTCCTTTGACTCTTTCCATTAATCCAGGATGTTTCTCATCTGAGTACATGTTTTATCTTCCCTCACTCCCAGAAGAATGCAAGTACTTTTGGGTCTTGAATGAATGAATAAAAAATGTTTATTAAACACTTCTGTGCCAAGCACTGTGAATGAGAGCAGACTGTTTTTTGCTTGTCTTTGTATGTCCAACAATTAGAATAGTTCCTGGCCCCTACTGGGCACATAAATAAATTATAGTTGACTAATTAATTGACAAAAATCAGGGAATGTTGGGATATATGGGAGGATGAAAAATTAGTTCATGTTAATACTCATCAAAATGAAAAAAATAAAAAATTTTAAAAATAGCATCTATCAAAATTTTTGAGTAGGAGAAGAACAAATTCAATTAGAGTTAGGGGAAACATAGATGCTAAAATTTGGTTCAGCATCACCACAGTGAGGCCATAGTCATTTGGGGAGAGATGCATTTTAAGAATTATGGGAATGTACCTGCCAGTATGAATGTTATGGGTCTATAGAGCCTATAGCTGGTTTCTGTAGCTGGTACCTCCTGATTTCAAAAAGGAAGAATTAGAAGGGCAAAAGAAAGCAATGGGAAAACATGCAACTAGATGGGGTGGTGAATAGAGCACTGGCTCTGGAGCAGGAGGGCCTTAGTTCAAATCCAGCCTCAGGAAAGTCACTTAATCCAAATTGCCTCACAAAAATGGGGAGGGGGGAGAACATAAGATTATATATCTACAACTAGGACTTCAAGGGCCTTCTGGTCAAACCCTCTCATTTTACAGATGAAAAAATTAAGGCTTAGGGAGATTGTGACTTGTCTAGGTCACAATAATTATCAGAGGGAGGATTTGAACCCAATTCCTCCATCCTCCAGCTCCAGAGCCAGTGGTCTTCTAGTCTTACTTTTCTGTGAAACTAATTTGAAATCTCTAAAAAAAAATCAGGAATGGTGCCTTGCCTAAAATTTCTATGATGTTCCTTCTACAACTCAGTCATAGAATCATAGATCACAGTGACTTCTTCCTTCATAGTAGTAATGATTTAGAAGTTGGAGAGACTTTTAGAGACCATTTTATAAACACAGTCCAGAGAGTCACACAGCTAGTAAGTATGTGAAGCAGGATTCAAACATAATTATTGACTCCAAATCCAAGTTGTTTTGAGAAGATCTTCCTAGCTCCCCTGAAGATTTTTTTTTTTATTTTTTGCATTTTGATGAGTGAGTCTTTACTAACATAAACCTACCTAGCTTCCTAGCTTACCCAGAGTGGATAAGACAATGGATGGGCTTGAAGTCAGAAAGATCTGAGTTCAAATGTGATCCCAGACACTTTTTAACTATATGACCTTGAACAAGTCACTTTATCTCTGCCTCAGTTTCCTCAACAGTAAAATGGGGATAATAAAAGTAATTCCCTCCCAGGATAATTGTGAAGATCAAATGATAATAATTGTAAAATGCTTAGCACAGTATCTGGCACATAGTAGGTGTTTAATAAATGTTTATTCCTTTTCCTTCCCTTTCTGAATAGGCGTTTGATTTTAGGGGGCTTCCTTTGCTGCACTTCTTCTCTAATCTCAACTGGGCCAAGTCTTGGGTTAATACTTAGATGATTTCCTCCCTAAGTATCCATTAGGGAAAAAAAATCTTGAGACCTGAAAAACAATCAAGGTTTTTCCACTTTGTTTTTGCATGAAGGCATTTTCAAGCATGTTCATCCATAAGAAAGAATCAGTTTTCCTTGTGATTGTGGCTTCTCTTAGAAAAAGCTGTCACATCTGACCTCATTGAAGTATTCATTTTTCTCACAGTTAAAGATTTTCAAGGATGTATAATTTCCATGGGGCTAATAGTGATGAAAATATGTTTCAGCCCATATTTTCCTTTATCTCTGTTGCTTAAAATGTAGAATTTAAATGGAAAAGATATGGTCCCCTCCTCCAAATCTCTAACTCTTGTGTAATTTCTGTGTATAAAAGGAAAATAAATTACTTTATTAATTAACATAATTATTTAACTTCTAATACAAGATATAAAAACTAGAAAATCTAACATCATTTAGGCCTTTGTTCATTTCATAGAAAAAGTTGAAGCCCAGAATGGTATACCTGGACCTTGGACCACCTAATTAAGCCATGTGACCTTTTCCCCTCTCCTAGTCTTAGTTTCCTCAGTTCTGAAAAAAGTGATTTAGAATAAATTATCTCTTAAACTTTCTTCTAACTCTAATAATCTGGGAATCTAGGAATTTATCTAATTAGTGAATGGGTGATTTAGAATTAAAATCCAGATCTCTTGACCTCAAATGTAGTGCACTTGTCATTTTATCTCAGATTTATATTTGTATCTTCAATGTCTTGCTCAGTATTTGGCACTTAATGAATTCATTCATTTTCTTTACTTTAAAAAATTAAATTCATTTATTTTTATTATATTTTAAGTTCTCAGATATATTTCTCTCTCTTCCAGAACTTTGTCCTAGAGAAAGCCACTATTTGATAGAGATTTATAAAAATATAAAAATCATATTATGCATATGTCTGTTCATCAGTTTGTTTTCCCTAGAGGTAGATAGCATCTCCCTTTATGGTTGATTTGAGTGTTCAAAATACTCAGAATAACTTGGTTCACAATTATTCTTCAAACAATATTGCTGTTACTGTACACAGATTTTCTTGGTTCTCCTCACTTCACTTTTCATTTTTTCATGCAAATCTTTACATGGTTTTCCAAAATCACCAACTCATCATTTCTTATAGTACAGTAGCATTCCATCACAACTTCTTTAGCCATTTTGCTATTACAAAGAAAGCTGCCATAAATATTGTAAAACATATAGATTCTTTTTCTTTTCCCCTAATTACCTTGGGAAACAGACCTAATAGAGCTATGACTGGGTCATAAGGTATATACAGTTTTATAACTCTGGGCAGATATCAGGTTGCTTTGAAAAATACTTGGATTAGTTCACTGTTTACAATTCCATTGACCATTCATTTATTTTCTATATTACTTTGATAGAGTGAAAACTTCTCAATTTAATTGAGGACAGAAATAGTAATTTTGTCTGCTTGAAGAACAAAGTTATGATGTATTTTAACCATTTGTTCTCTACTTCAGTAATTGATTCTACTTTCTGAAGTCAGTTTCTGCATCTCTCCAACTTTCCTGTCTGTCTACCCCATTTTTTCTTTAGACCTCATTAGGGGTTCTGATTTCTTTGCTGTTTGCCAACTAGGGATATATTTTTAGCACCATGCTATAAAGCCCTACAAACTGGGAATTCTGAACAAAACCACTGGCATGCAACCTAGTTCTAGTGACTGCTGAGGATGACACTGTAATAATATAGTGATCTCAAGCAGAGCAGATGTTTCAGACAGAAGCTTCTGTATCCAACAATAAAACCTTCTGTGGCCATGCAAAGGGTGTTGCCTGCCTTCTCGGAAGCACTCTGCCACTTGGGGATTCAGTGGGCTTGCCAGCTGCGGCACATATGGTGTCCTCCGTCTGACCCACTCTACAAGTTCCTTTTAAGGGCTGGACAAGAAGCTCTGGAGTCTCCATTATCAGAAGGGAAATAACAGCAACGTTTACCCCCTTGAAGCTCATTCCTCTCATAATCATTTGGAAATTCATTGAAATAGCATGGGCATGGTTGAATCCTCAGCTTACAAAACTGGAATACCTCTTGGGTTCCTTTTGCGGAAGGATACCAGCTGGAGATGACACAGTTTACGGACTTTGGATCTAGTTTCTGCTTCTGCCTATACAATCACAATCATGTGAGGAAATGAGGTCCTCGTAAAGGGCAAATTCAGCGGCAGATCTGAAATTTGTGGAGACCTCAATTCAATTCTGCTCAACAACCATTTCTCATCCACTTGATGTGCCAGATACTTCCCTGGGAGCTGGAATTACAGAAAACCTGTCCCTCCTTCAATGAGCTTACAACTCAATGTAGGGATGTAGAAAAAATATTTTACATGTGCAAATATTTAGTGTACAAGCTAATAATAATATCAATCATGGTTAGCATATATATTACTCTTTAAGATTTGCAAAACATATTATGTATGTTATCTCCCTATAGTTCAAAAACAAACTTGTGGGATAGATACTATTATTATTCCCATTTTACAGATCAAAAAAAAGTCTATTACAGATAATGCAGAAAAACCAGGCACATTTGATACATTGTTAATGGAGTTGTGAAATGGTCCAACCATTCTGGAAAATCATTTGGAATCATGCCCCCAAAGTTACTAAATTATACCTACTCTTTGATACTGCTGTACCATTACTGCATCTGTACCCTTATTCAGAGAAAGAGAAAAGGGTCCTTTATGTAGAAAAGTACACAGATGTTTATAGCCAATCTTTTAGTAGGGACAAATAACTAGAAATAAAGTGGATACCCATCAATTGAGTGAATAGTTGAAGAAATTATGATATAGAAATGTTTTGGAGTACTATTGTAATGCAAGAAATAATGAAAGAGATGGATTCAGATGAACTTGGAAAAACTTGTATAAACTGATTAAGAGTGAAGTGAACAGAATTAGGTAAGGTTCAGTAGCCTTGCAAAAATAAACAGTTTTGAAAGACTTAGGAGCTCTGATCAATCAAGATTCCAGAAAACTGATGGTGAAGAAAACTGGCTATGCAGAATGACATATTTGTGGGCCTGGCCAATATGGAATATATTTTGCTTTATTAATGCATATTTGTTAAAAGGCTTTTCTTTTTTTCAGTGGGGGAGGACACAAAAATTAATTTAATAAAAGAAAGTTAAGCTGTTGCTTATGTCTAGTGAAGCTCAGTTACTAATCTTTGAGGGAAGACCCAAGGACTTTGAGGATTTCCTTTCTCTTCCACTTTACCTGATTTGATTTCTAGCAACAATACTGGCAAAGGTACTATTTAAAAGTCCCAGAGTCATGTGTCAAGGGCATATGGAAAAAAATGGAGAAACCATTTGCTGCTGCTGCTACCCATAAGTTGCCCTGAAGATAGGACTTTGCTTGCAGATCACAACCTACAGTGCCAGCCTAATGAATTTAGCCTAACTTTTTTTCCTATTCTTTCTCTCTGATTCATTCATTCAGGAGGGGAAGGGAGAAAGAATTGTAGGCTGGAGAATATTAAGGACCAAAGCAGATGTCAACTATGGCCAGAGGGCCACTTCACTTCCTTTTTTTTTTTTTTTTTTTTTTTTTTCAGCCAATTGGATTTGGCCCTTGAACATAGTTTGTAGACTCTGGACTAGAAGCAGCAGCTTTAAATGACCTGAATATTCCTGAATGAACCAATTACATAAAGCTCTGGTGTCATCACTGTGAGTGGCTTATTTTGTGTAAATCAGAATCTCATTGAAAGGAGCTCAAGAGCCATAGTGGTAAATAGGGAAACAGTTATACAACAGTATTATCCCTAGAATCCTGAGAGAGTTGGAATGTAGCATGCATGGCTGTGGCCCTCTGGGAAGTTGAACCTTCTTGTGTTAGGACAAATGGAGGGTGAGTAAGGCAGCCCACAGAGAGTTGGTGGTTTGCAATCTGTGTGAGGGTTTACTTTGTGGTGGTCCATCCTAGGCACACTACATACATGTTGCATGTCTAAGTGATAAATGATATGCCTCCATGGAGAATGCATCAACTAACATATGTATCTGTATGTGTACAATCATTTCAGTTGTGTACACCCCTTTGTGACTTTTTTTGGAATTTTCTTGACAAAGATACTGGAATGGTTTGACCATTTCCTTCTCTGGCTCATTTTAAAGAGGAGGAAACTGAAGCTAACAGGATAAGTGACTTGTCCAAGGTCACAAAGCTAGTATAAGGTCAGATTTGAACTGAGGAAAATGAGTCTTCCTGAGTCCAGATCTGGTGCTCTATCCACTGAACCACCAGCTGCTAGTGATTTGTTCCCTCTTATTATTGAATTAAGTAAGCTGTTCCGTAAGTTGTAATGATATTAGGCAATGGTTCCAGTACTTGCAACAAATTATTGTGATCTGTCAATTGTATTTATTTTCATATAAGAGCAACAAAATCTAATGATTTTGAATGAGGCACCAATATCTAATTACAAAGTAAATGGAACTAGTAAATGAAAGAAAATCATTTATGGACACTATTTTAGAGGTATTATTTTCAAGATTTCTTGTTTTGCATTCTTTTTAAGGGGCCATATTCCCATTATTTCAAATGCAACCATCATTTTTGTGACTTTGGGCTATATTTTAAGCAAGCATCATTTATGTCTTGCTCTTGATAGGCTTATGTTGAAATAACTGTTGGACCCTGACTCTTCTCAAAACATTATCTCTATGTATTTCATAATTGGTATATTTATTACCTTTTAGAAGCATTAAAACATAGACCTATGTTCTTAGCTTTATTATAATGGCACTTCTTGAGCAATTTAATATCCACACAAAACTTTCTACTTTGTATAAAGATTTTTTCAAAGTTAATTTAAAAGAGTAATATATTATATATCTATATATAACAAATAATCACAATAATAAAGGTAGATTTTTCTTTAAAGAAAAAACAAGACTAGTAGGTGGAATGATCTCCGAAAGTTATTTGAAAGGTCGGTAGAAGAGAAAAAAAAAAGGGAAATAGCATTTAAAAAGTGAAAAGGCAGAAACTTTTTTCTTGTTTTTCCAGCAACTGAGGGATAATATAAATCTTTTTGTTTTATAGGTGAGAAATTGTGTGGGGAAAATAGATTCAGAGAGTCATTACAGCTAGTAGTGAATCTGGAAGTAGGTCCCATGTCTTCTCCTCCCAATACAGTACTTTCTAAACTATACCATGATGCATGATTAAACAATTTTATTTTCATTTTGATTTCCATGTCTTTTTTATTATTATAGAAAATTCTTTTGCCCATTTCTCCTTTTTACAATATAAGCCATATAAACAAACTTTCTGCCATATGGAACAGAAAATCTTCCATAAATAAGACTGCAAGAGAGATGCTGATTTTCTCATTTTAGATGTTCTCAGCATTCCCCCCCCCCCACTCCATCACCCCTATCTTGGCATCTGAAATGCTGTGATCCTGTCTGTTTCCATTTTTAGATATATATATATTTGTTAACAATGAATGTTCCTGCCTGAAATGGAAATTTTTTTTCTTCCTTCTCTAATTGAGCCTTTCCTATGAATATGATCTGAAGGAACCATACCGTTAATCAACAGTCATTAAAATGAGTAAAATTCATGTAAGACTTGAGAATAATTTGCGAAAAGTCAGAAAGTAATTTCTTTCCCTTTCTGTTGCCTTAAGGGGAAGTGGACTTTTTTTGTATTAATAACCTCATTAGCACTGTTGCCTTGGTTAATAAATTACTCTGGAGGATGTGCTTTCTGGCAAATTACCACCTTCCCCCTATTTTCTCATGATAATTACAATAAAATCTCCTTTATTCTTATTGCCAACTATTGAGATACTGGATGAAGAAAAAAGTTAGCTTTTGTGTTGGATATAATTAAATGCAAAAGTGATTCTAAAGTAAAGATTTATCTATATGGCCTAACCTAAGACATTCAGTAAAATGGTAGAAGCTTTAAAATAATATCTTTTCATCTTAAGTTTCTCTCAAATAAAATTAGGAACAAATAATAATGAGTTTGATGAGACAGAATGACAATGACTAGAGATCTGTCTGGCTGTGAAGTCAGGGAGATTTATCTGGATTCAGCCTAGCTTCTGATGAAAGTTATTGACTATATAACCAACCCTCTCTCCTCCCTCATAGCAACTCTTTAAAACACAAATTACAAATGAATTGCCCAAGTTTCTAATCTAGGAGTTCTCAAAATGCTTGAATTCACAAATCTGCACTATAAAAAAATTTCTTCCACATTATAATATTAAGCTGTACTGCTTGTAATTTCTAGGGACATCTTTTTTCCTTCTTCATAAATGAGAATGACATTTGCATTTCTTCCATTTTCAAGGTATACTGTTATTCACTGTTTTTCAAAACCATTGTCTAGTGGCTATGTAATAACTCCCCTCTCCCCCAATAAATAAGGAACATATATTCGAGTAGAATCTCCAGGAATCACAGGTACAGAATAGTAATAGTAAATGCTTTAAGTTAGCCTACACTGAGATGAATTTGCATCTCAATATCTTTATTCAGTTACAAAAAACAGTTATTTCAATTGTCCACATGTGCAATAGATGGCAGAAAATGAATTGTAAAAGAATATATATATATTTATATTTATATCTGGATATTATTCATATATGTATACATATATTATATATATAATATACATATATAGAAAGATATCTATATCTATATCTATATATCTGTATGATTGTTTCTGTTTAGATTCCCTATGATCAAGATGAGAACAATGATTTTTTTCTTAATTAAATTTTTCTTTCAATCAACAAAAAATGGGGAGAATTCTGGGAAGATGGTGAGTCAGGTCAGAAAATTCCAAGCTCTCCAGATTTCCCCCACAAAGAAATCAAAATTTCACCTCAGGGCTAACATAGACCCTTGAAAAACAAAGAAGACTTGGGCCAATGCAGGGTTCCTTCTTGGACAACCCTAAGAAAGACCCCAGGACTGAGGTAAATATTTCCAGGCTAACTCCACAGAAACAGCAAACTGAGAGCCTGGGACTAGTTGGGTTCAGTGGTAACCTGCAGGAACTTTCATCTCCTAGACAGTGTGGAGAGTTGGGGGTCTAAGTTGAGGAGAACCTAAAGAACCATTGCTGATAAGGCCCTGACTGTGCTGCTGGCTCTGGACAAGAAGGAACTAACCCAAGAAGCAGTGGAGTAGGGAAGCTACTGACTTGAGCACTTGAATGAGGGTAGAGTTTTTTGTATGGGGTTCCAGGTCAGAGGGAAGAGCTGAAGTTAAGCCTAAAATACCTCCCTCTTCCCTAGGATTAGAGATGGTTTTAAAAACTGATTTTAAAAAATGAGTAGGCAAAGAAGAAAGAACTCAACTGTAGAAATTTACTATGGAAACAGAGAAGACTCAAAGGAGGATATCAAAGTAAAACAAACAAACAAAAAAATTCTCACCTTTCTCAAAGAGCAATGTTAAATGGCTACGGGCTCAAAAAGAATTTATAGAATAATTCAAAAAAGACTTTTAAAAATCAGATTAGAGAGATTGAGGAAACACATAAAAAATAAGATAAATTCAGCAAAAACAAGAAGATTATGAAAAGAAAATCAATTAATTAGAAAAGGAGATCCAGAATCTTACAGTAGAAAATAACTATGAAAATTAGAGTTGAACAAGGAGAAGCCAGTGAAATTACAAGAGACCATGAAATAACAAAACTAAATATAAAGAGTGAAAAAATAGAAGAGAATGTGAAACATAAGAAAAACAACAGATCTGGAGAACAGATCAAGAAGAGAAAGCATAGGAATAATTGGATTAACTGAAAACTGTGACAAAAAAAGAATCTTGACACATATGCAAAAAGTAATCAAAGAAAATTGTCTTGAAGTGATAGAACAAGAGGAGAAAGTAGAAACAGGAAAAAAAAAACTACTGATCACCTCAAAGAAATCTAGGAAAGAAAACATATAAATATCATTGCTAAATATTAAAACCTCCAGATCAAAGAGAAAATTGTACAAGCAACAACAGCAATGACAACAAAATACCCCAATGTAAATGTGCTGGAACTACAATAAGAATTGTACAGGATTTATCAGTAGCTACAATAAAAGACTAGAATATTATATAATCAACAATAAAAAGAACTAGAGTTGCGGTCAAAAAATATTGTATCCAGTAAAATTAAGTAAAATATTGAATGAAAAAAAGAACATTCAACAAGCTGTAAGACGTTCAGGATTTTGTCTCAAACAAACCTGAGCTCAATAGAAAATTTAACACATAATAGCCAACATCAAAGAATACTTTTAAGAGACTCAATACAGACAAATTGTTTATGTTTTATACACAGAAATGTAAATCATATGTCTAAAATTGACATTAGTGATCGGGTGGTCCAAAACAAAGATTGGGGTAAAGCTGAATATGCTGTGACTAAAAAGTAAAACTATCTAGGAAAAGCCAAAAGTAGTAACTATGCTATACAGATGAACTACAAGGGCAAGAATTATCACAGAGGAATTAGATAGGGGAGATATATACATACACATACACATAAATGTGTATATTCTTTGTCAGGAGGTGGGTAGCATGTTTTGTCATGAATCCTTTGGAATCATAGTTGTTCATTTCACTGATCAGAGTTTTTAAGTCTTTCAGAGTTATTTACTTCACAATATTGTTATTATTGGATAAATTCTCCCCTTGGCTTCAATAACTTCATTTTGTATTAGTTCATACAAATCTTCCCAAATTTCTCCGAAACCATTCCTTTTGTCATTAAGAAATAATTAAGAAAATTAAGAAACCAAGAGTATTAGGTTATTTCATGTAAAAGAACTTGGAGAACAATTCTATTTTTTTCCTTACATCAACATTGGCAATATGATGGCAATCTAAAATCAGGTCATTGCCACCAGAAATTAGAGTAAGTTTAGCCTTAAAGAGTGCAAATATTAATCAAAAGGGATTATGGGAGGAAAAATAGAACTTGTCTAGTACATCACTACATATTACATGAATTTATTTCCTATCAAATATCTAGCAAATTGTGACCTGGTGACTGAAATAATATATTAGAATCTTATATTTTTCATAAAATAATAGATGGCAAATCCTCATACTACTAATATAACCCCCCCCCCAATATCCTTGAGAATTCAACAAATAAAACTGTAGCATTATAACTGATGGAAATTCTACACATTAGCACTTAGACATGATAATAACAAATGCTGAAGAACAGTGTTTTTAGTAGATATTTTCTTACCAAATACTGATAATATACTTGGAATAGAATTTCATAATACACAGGCTTGGCAAGAGAAGTCAAATCCATGAGAGAATAGCATGAGGTGCATATCATCTCTAAAATCCTATCTGCTACTGAAGTATGAATGATCCTTTTATTGAGTCTATAAAAGATGAATTTAGATTAGATTTCTAATACTTTGTCTTGAGTTCTAAAAGGAGTTATCTACCTGTGCAACACAACACAGAATGTTATATATAAAATAAAATTATGATAGTAATTTGTCCCAGGGAAAGTTTCTATCTGAACTCCTTTGAAAAAGATGAGATTGAGATAAATAACAATAATAGTAACTACTACTTATACAAAAGTATAAGTAGTATACTTATCATTCAATATCACTATTAGTGATATCACTAAATAATATAATTTATATCTTCTTTATAAATGAAGAAACTGATGTTGAGAGAGGCAAAGAGACTTGTCAGAGATCAGACAACAATGAAAGGACAGATTAGGATAAGAATCTGGGTCTCCTGAATCCTAATCCATAATACTCATAGGAATCAAACAAAAGAATATCAAATATCAGTGTTATTAAACAGCTAGATGGCTCAATGGATAGAACACTGTACCTATCTGGAGTCAGGAAGACTCATCTTGAGTTCAAATTTAGTTTCAGATATTTTCTAGCTGTGTAACCCCAGCCAGATCAATTTATTCTGTTTACCTCAGTTTCCTTATATGTGAAATGAGTTGGAGAAGGAAATGGCAAACCACTTCAATATCTTTGCCAAGAAAACGTCAAATAAGGTCACAAAAAGTTGGACACAATTGAAAATGACTAAACAACATTAACAACAAACCAATGCACAACCAACATTATACTAGTGACTGCAGAAGACATAGGGGACACAAAAAATGTATAATTTAATTATGGACAAAGATTTATACCCATAAAATTATTCGATAATAATAAAAGACAGTACAAATGTATGTTAGAGTATTGATTTGTGTGATTCAGGCTTTAGATTGAATTTTGAGTTAGCCTATTACTAAAAAAAAAAAAGCTCCAGATGATTTATTTTATATATCAATAACTTCACTTGATTTGTGATTTCATTGATGTAGATATTTTCTCCAAAAATGCAAATTGTGATCCACTTGTATTCTCTCATTCTGGGAAACTTTTGTTCATGTCCTCCTCTAAATCCTTGATAAGGGGGGTCCAAACAGTATTTTAAGAACTTCCTCCTACTTCTTTTGACATTGTATGAATTTTCACCTTTTCCAGTTACAAATTTTGGGTAACAGTTTTTGTGCCACTTCACTTGCTCAATTCTTTATTGCTAATGTGAGGTCAAGCCCTGCCTTAGACATATATTGCCTTTGTGACTTTGGCCAAAACCCTTAACATATCAGCATATATCAGAAACTTTTTCTACTTGCAATCTTTTTTGACCTGAGAAATATTTACATGATCCAGTTATATAAAATAGGTATACAAATCAAACATTTACCAATAATAAGTCATAATTTCATAATCCTCACAATCAGTTATAAGATCCTATATGTGTTTGTTGGTCTTGAGGTAATTCTAACAATATATAAATGGCTACCTGCATTAATAATGAGATTATCCCACCTGGAAGTTCCCTGAACTAATGAAATAATGGGTCCTGTATTCATCCTACTCATTCAGTACAGTTTTGAATGGCATATTATTAAGCTAGAATGAAAACTACAAATCCCACTTTCAATAAAAAAAATTTTTCAGATTCTCCTTAATGCTAAAGCCTTCCTTCTCTTAATTTTCCCTTTTTTCTCTAAATCATATTTAGACAGAGTTTTTTTTTTTTTGTTTTTTTTTTTTTGCATGTTTTCTTTTCTATTAGGCTGTGAAGTCTTTGGGAATTGGAACTGTCTTTTAAATTTCTTTGTATTCCTATTGCTTAGAATCGTGTCTGGCATTTGTTATTGTTCAGTGATCCAGTATTATCTGGCTGTAAGCAACCCCATTGACTTTATCCATGGAGTTTTCTTGGCAAAGACATTGCAATGGTTTGCTATTTCCTTCTCCAGTGTGCCCCCATTTTGCAGTTGAGAAACTGGTTTGAATAGGGATTAAGTGACTTGCCCAGAGTCACACAATTAGTAAGTGTTGGAGGCTGGATTTGAACTTAGGTCTTTTTGACAACAGGTCTGATGTTTTATCTACTACACTGTCTAGCTGCTCCTGCCTGGCACATAGTAGGTTTAATAAATGTTTATTGACTGGCTGACAGCACTCTGGTAGGCATTATTTCTGTTCTCAAAGGATTTATAATTTAATAGAGACAGCGGAGATAAAAAACATCAAAATGGAATCCAAATGAAATCAGGAATATTGTTATGGAAGTAAAAAAAGTGCTATGGAATTGTATGAATGCAAAATACTTCTGACTGGAGGGATATCCAGGTAGGTTCATAGAGAAAGTAGCATTGGAACTTGGCCTGAATTATGGCAAACATATCAACAAGCCTAGGTAAAGAAAAGGAATTTCCAGGAATGCAGAATATTGTGAGGGAGTAAGGGTTGGAAAGAATGGAAAAGGATGGAATGATTTTGTAGGATTGTTGTGTCCTGCTTTCTAAAGCCCCCAAGTTGGAGTGACAAAACATACCATTGCTTTCTAGAGCCCCCACACCAGGGTGATTAAAATATACCTTCCTAGTAGAGAAGTGATGAGGCAGAACTCCCGAGGATGGTGGAAAAATGGAGTCTGTTTATTTCAAGGGCTTTCCCCTTTTTATAATGTAACAAAAACAACTCTGATTGAAATTGAACTCCACACAGGTTGTCACTGTCCCCTGACTTCTCAGGAAAGCCAAGAGCCCTTAGGGGAGATGGGGAGCTGAACCAGACATTGTTAGCAGATTCCCGCGGGGCTGAAGGGTCTTGAACCTCACCCAGAGTTTCCTGACTGACTGTGACCCTCTACATAGGATGACATAAAATCTCATTAAACTTGATTGTGTGAGTGGAATAGTTTGTGATGATTGGAAAGGAAGATTATTCAGGGCAGAAAGGTCAAGATCAAGAGCCCAGGTTTCAGCTATTTTCAAAATTGTTATTTTGGTATTTATTTTCTAAAATATTCTGCAGTTCATCCTTATAGTAGGGAAACATTTCTATTATTCAATTTGTGTTTCAGTAATAATTGGTAAATATATTTGAATGAAGAATGGATGAATAAACTGATAAGCTAGTTTAAGGCTATAACAACTGACAATTCTTGCCTCATTAGACCAGAATGAATGAAAGGCAAACATTTTAGTGTTTGTAGAACCAATCCAGAGCCCTCAAAGTTGGTGCTACCTGATAATGTTTCACTAGTTGTCACAGCCATTCTCCTATCATCAATTAAATTTCTCTTCTGTTATATATGGATTATCAGTTATTGTTGGCAAAGATGATGATTAGCATTCACAATAATGTGTGAGCTAAGAATGTATTATATGTTTGGGTTTTTAAGCCATCAAGGTAATGTTTTTTAGAGATGTTTACATGAAAATAGTTCAGACAACTAATAAAAATTCTGATCTAGGTCCATGATTGGTTGATATGTTCATGATACAGACTGAACTTCTAGACTTTGACTCTAAAATATGATTAACCAAGATCTTTGCATTTACCAATGTGGTTAGGAGGAATACATAGTGTCATTTGGCATTTCTTCTTTTGGTAATGGTTTATTATTTTTAAAATAATAATGATAGATGGCATATATGTAGCACTTTAAGATTATATTATCTTATTTGATCTTCCTAATAAGTCTGTGAAGCAGGTGCTATTATTATCCCTGTTTTACAATTGAAGAAATTGTAACTGAGAACAGTTAAATGATTAAGTCATTTAACTTAAGCTAGCAGATATCTGAGAGAGGATTTGAACTTTCTAACATTCACTGTGCCAACTAGGTGCCAGATGACACAACAGTCTGTAAGTCAAATGCCTCTCATGTCTCTTGGTTGAATGGTTTGGTGGATGACTTTTAGTAATAAAAAGAGCAATGAAATTGCTTTTTGTTCATGCACAAAATCACAGAATTTCATTGGCTTTCTGGTACAATCCCAATCCCCCAAGTAATGCCTGTGACAACATACACAGCTAGCTGGAAACATTCAGAAAAAGAAATGGTGGCATTGGCAGGAAGATAATTCTTGTATTATGAGTCAATCATGGCAGAACAAAACTGTGAGGAATTTCCAATATTCAACCCAAACCCTTGGATGTCCACAGAATATCATAGAGTCAAAACCCTGTCAGTCTTGAGAAAGAAACTCCAGCTTTATTAGAAGATTCATTTTTCAATGTGGACTAGTTTCTGATCTGGAGAGACTTAGTGAAGGGCAGGATAAAAGAGGTGGAGAGAACATCAGGTGGGAGCTTTTTAATGGACAGTAAACTTGTAGAATTTTTTAAAAAGTGATTTAGGCCTCCCTTTAATTTTCCCTAGAATTATCACAGGAATCCTCAAATTTCTATGACTAGCCCACATGAATCTCTCACATACTTGGAATATGGAAGATATTTGTTAAGATCCCCAAGCTCAAATTAGCCATGCTTAGTAATTCTTGAGAAAGGCTACTTGCAGCTTTTATCTTTTTGGCATATATGGAATATTAGTTGCATGTTCAGAGATACCTGATATATGGAGGTTGCTCCTGCTTTGATACTAAATGCTCACAGCCTTATGGTTTATTTATTTCACTGTTGGCTGCTTTCCTCATTACTCTATTTGTCGAATCAGGGAAAATGATACATTTCCAATCAACCAAATAATAAATATTTACTAAGCATATCCTACTACTGTTGGGATATAGTAGACATGTTTGATTGGAAAGGGATAGAGAAAGTTAAGAAAGGTAGGAAGTAGTAGGAAATAGGACTGGAAAAGTGGGTTGAAATTAGAATATGTATAATAGGGCCTTGAATTTCAAACTAAGGAAGCAATAAGGAAATACCAAATGTTTTGAACTCTATGATGGCATAAAAATGGTGAATTAGTGAAAAGGGTGTTAGTTGTATTTGGAGCCAGAAATCCTGGGTTCAAATCCCAACTCATTGACTTACTGACTGTGTATGCTTGGGCAAAACAATCTCACTGGGCTTCAATTTCCTCATCTTGAATTGATGAGGGATTGGATTAAATAATCTCTGAATTCTCTCCCACTCTAGAGTTATGTTCCCATAATCTGGCAGTAGTCAAAAAAGATAGAGATAGATAAAAGGAAGATCATTAGTGATCAAGTCTTGAATTAGAGTTGTGATAATGCAAATAAAAATTAGAGGAAGGAAAGAGAGTAAACCTTTATAGAGCACCTACCCTGTGGCAGGCATTGTGCCAAGTGCTTTAAAATTTTTTATTTTATAAATATCTGCTTGTTTGAGCCTTAAAACATTGCAAGACAGGTGCTATTATGATCCCCAGACTGAGTTAGACAAAGGTTAAATGATTTTCTCAGTCATACAGCTAGAAAATTTCTGAGACAGAATTTTCACTCAGTGAAGGCTCAGAGATCAATCCACTATATCACCAGCTGCTAATAAATTAAGTGACATTCTGAAGAAACAATTAAATAGGATTGGATGTGAATGGGGAGAAGGAGAAAAAAAAGTCAAATTGATTTCTAGGTTTCAATTCTTTGGCACAAGGGATATCTCTCTGGGAGGGGAAAGATACATTGAGTAATGTAGTAGTATATCAGCTACATTATATAAAATATATTGCCTTCTCTTTGAAATTCAAACACTACTTGTGAACCCTGGCAAGTCACTTAACCTGTGTTTGTCTTAATCCATTGGAGAAAGAATATAAGGCATCTCTTTTAAGACCCAGGAAAAGAGTAACCTCTTTTAAGAACTGCAGACTACTAATAACCATATGAAAAAATACTCCAAATCACTAATAACAAAAGAATGCAAATGAAAAAAATTCTGAGTTTTACTTTATACATAGCAAATTGCCAAAGATGACTAAAGATAGGAGTAGTCAGTGTTGGAGGGGCTTTGGGAAGAGAAGCAATGTAAGACATTGTTGATGGAACGATGAATTGTAATTATTTTGTAAAGCAATTTGGAATTATGCAAAAAAACTAAAAATGACTGGAATAGCCAGATCCTTTGATCCAAATATCCTACTGCTATGTATATATCCCAAAGAGATCAAATAAAAAAGAAAGAATTTATTAAAATATCCATAGCAGAACTTTTTATGGTAACCCAAAAAAACCAACCAAACAAACAAACAAAAAAAAACCCCCAGAAACCAGAGAGGTTTTCATCGATACGGGAATGGCTAAATATATTGTATAAATGGAAATGGAAACAGCAAAAACCTAAAACTGAACACTGTGCTCTAATAACTAAACTTGGCCTTGGAGAAAATTTGAGAAAATGAACATTCTTACTCTTTTTAAGTATGAGTAGGACTTTCAGGTGTAAAATTCTACCTAATTCTTTATGTGAATGTGAATGTGAATGAAGATAACCTGTTTGCAAAGTTGATTACCATCAAGACCGATTGTTGATTGACACCATTTTCAGTCTCTTAAGAAAAAAAAAAAACCTCATTTGTAATGCCATCTTCATTTCTTGAAACATAACTCCTTCTTCCCTTACCCCCCCCCCCCAAAAACACACACACACACACACACACACACACACACACACTACATCAATACAAGGGACAATAAATGCAATATTCCATACCTAGAGTTGAAAAGACCTGGCTCACATTCCTCCTCTGGTTATCCTGAGTGTGTGACCTTAAACAAGTTACTTAATCTCTCAGGGTCATAGATAACTCTCTGAGACTATAAATTGCGAAGAAATCTGCACTAAGAAAGAAAATTCTTTACTGAGAAGGTGCTTATACCTATGAAATTATAGGTCCAGATATATATATATATAATTACCACAAAAGCATATATATATTTATCATAAAAGCATTTACTAGCATGGTTAAACTGTGTGGAGCTCAGTAAAAAATTTTTTAAAAATTAAATATAATTTTTGCTTCAATAATCCACTCAATAGGAAGTATCTTTACAGCAGAATTTAGAGTTACTTCCTAGTGGATAATGGAGAAACATAGAAAATTATGCTAATGTATCATATTAAAATAGATATTATTATCTTGAATCCTGCAAATTAAATACTTTTTTCCCCATTGACCTTCAATACAAAATTATTAAAATGTGTATCTAATGAAAAAACCTTGGTCCTAAAAAATGTTTCTTGTTCTGGAATTATCTTTAACTCTCCCAAAGAAGGGACTTTTTATTCCTGTGACAAATCATATGGCATAACAATTAAAATTATTGATATCACCTTCATTTCTCAGTATATTTCTCCCTTTTCCTTCCCCAGATAGTTATCTCTTGTAACATTTTTTTTAGAGCAAGAAAGGATAAAAGGAATTCAACTCAACTTTTCAGCTGAGTCTGACAGTATATGCAAAGAAGGGAGGAAGGTATATTTTTCTTCTTTCTTCTTCAGAGATAAAGTGGTTTATCTTGGTGGGACTAGTTGAAATAATCTCATTTAGCTGGACATCTAGATTTAGACTGACCCCTATTGTTGGCTCAAAACCACTTCCAGTAAGTGGTCTCATCTAGGCCTGGGGGAGTGATAGCTTTGAGGGAATCTCATTCGATTGAAACTTCTGTCTCAGATTTCCTTATAAAAATGGCAATTTTAAGCTCAGTCCTTGCAAAGGACCTAATGTGCCATCCATGGCATAGCAGCAATCTCTGCCCGCTGAAATGATAGTCTATTTCAGTGTTACCTTCTCTTTACCTCACCTGTTTCCCTAACGAGACTTTATACCTCTCTGTCAGGATTTCTCTACTAGAAACTTTACTTCTCTGTCAGACCTTGCCACTAAGGAATTCAGTCTTTCTATTCATGCATAGCAAAGGCTGATTTCCCAATGCTAATAATAAACTTCTTTTTATCAGTCTAGCTTTTCAGGCTTGCAAATTCCTTTATGAAGGACTTCTGAGCCGCCAAAAGGCGGTTCCCACAACTCCCTATCCTGTGTCAAATCCTAAAAGGGATTTAGGAGAGCCAAACTTCTTCATTTGGTTCCCTGAACCCTGAACCTGCCACTAACCTCATCATCTAACTCCCTAACCACCAGGAACTCTAATTTCATCATTTTGGTTCCCTGAATCTAATCTCATCAATTACAGTATCATATTCTTCAATTTCACTTGTTTTTTTTCCCCATTTATATACTTGTAGTCATTGTATTTATTATTTTCCTGTTTCTATTTACTTCATTTTGATTTAGGCCATATACTGTACTTCTTGTAGTTTATATTCATAGTTCCTTATGGTTCAATAATATATTCATATACATTTTGTTTAACCATTTCCCAAACAATGAGCATTTCCCTTGTTTCAGGTCCTTGACATTATAAGAAGTGATATAACAAATATTTGGTGCATATGAGATTTCACTTTCTTTGACATCCTTGATATTCTGTAATGGAATCTCTAGGTAATTTTAATTAACTTTCTTAGTATAATTCCAAACTGGATTCCAAAACTGCCAATTCACAACTCTATCAACAGTAGAGCCTGTCTTTTGAGAATGATATAACCATTTTAACATGTGATGCCATTTAGGGAGTTAGATATACACATTTTATTTGCAAAGTTGAGAAAGACAAAATTAAAGCTGTCAACATACCTTTTGTTGCTGTTGAGTCATTTTAGTCATGTCTGACTTCAGTATCCCATCTGGGATTTTTTTGGCAAAGATACTGCAGTGATTTGCCATTTTCCTTCTCTAGCTTATTTTATAGATAAGGAAACTGAGGCAAACAGATTAAGTGACTTGCCCAGAATCACATAGTTCCTGAACACCTAGCTGCTACCGCACCAGCAAATAGTAACTAGGTTCATGAAAAGTTGTGTATAACCTGAGTTTTATAATGTGACTTATATTTTCCCTTTGATTTCATTATAAAAGGCCATTAGATGTTGTAATCTAAATTTCCCATTTACTGTATTTTCTTTTTAACATTTTAATTTGTTCAATTAAGCATATCCTTTTCTCTCTCCCACTTCTTCCTTAAGGTTGAAAAAAAAAAGAAAGAAAAGAAAATTTGTTATATTAAATTCCAATTGATTTCTAATTGCCAGTGGAGCTAAATATTTGTTCCAGTCACTCTGTTTTTCTATCCTTTGTGCAGAAATTCCTGGTCTATAAACACATACACTCACATACATATTATGTAATTAGTACTTGACTTGGAATCAGAAGGTCTGGGTTCCTAACATGGTTCTGCCACTACAGACTTTGTGACCTTGCAAGTTATTTAGCTTGTGGACTTGCTCTTTTCTCTGTATAAGGAGATTGGACTAACTGTAAGTATCCTATATTTTTCATAATTCCATGTGGGCAGCTAGATGGCCTGACCTGGAATCAGGAGGACCAATATTCAAATCCAGCCTCAGACATATCCTAGCTGTATGATCCTAGATAAGCCATTGAATTCTGTTTACCTCAGTTTCTTCATCTTTAAAATGAGCTGCAGAAGGAAATGGTAAACCACTCTAATATCTTTTTCAAGAGAACCCCAAAAAAAGGTCACAAGAGTCAGGCACAACTGAAAATGATTAATAACTCTATTACTTTGACGTAAATGCATCAGAGAAAATATATTTAAAGCAATTCAACCAATTTTTGGTAATTCTCTAATTGATCTGTTTCATCAATTTGGACTTCTATGTCCTGTGTTTTCTTAAAGCAAGATATTAATAATCTTATTTGCAAAGAAAAACTGGAAACAGTTAACAAAAATATCTAACATGTTTCTGATAAAACTTGTGTTTTGTTCCTTTCATTTAGATAATCAGTAAATTTGAATTTCTTATATAGTGACTTCCAGGAAGTACAATGTAATAGAAAAGGCTTAAGTGTCTTCATCTATAAGATAAGGGGACTACTGTGATCCTAAAGCCTCTTCCAGCTGACACTTTGTAGAATTACTCATGGGGCCCTAGAAGGCTGGATTTCAGGCCTGACTTTGCCATTTCCTCTTTTGGGGGACCTTAAATCATTGGATCTCCCATAGTTTCTTCACATGCAAAATGGTAAAAATGGTTGCAGTTTCACCCAGGGTTCCTTTTAGATTTAGACTTAGAGAGGACTGGAGACTATTTCAAGCCTCAGACTTTCCACATGAGGACAGGGTAACCAAGGGAGGTTTAAAGGCTTGTTCAGTGTCTCATTTGCATAAGGACATGCAGAGAAATGCTAAAACATCAGCATAAATATACAACACAAAAACATATTTACATATACACACATCTGCATATATGTATATTGGTATATACACACGTATGTATACATGTAAACATTCACACACACACATATATATATATAAATGACATATGTACTTTAAAATTTAATCTGTATTAACATTTTCTCTATCACTTTTTAAAGTCTAGACAGTTAACTAAATAATAAATCATCCTAATTTGTCATATTTACTGATTTCCAAGGTACATTTTCACATTGAAACTCAGGAGCAAGGTCCAGCATATCCTGGTATTTACAATAAATAGAATAAATGAATGAACAAGTATTCAATAAGCATTTGCTATGTACTAAGCTCTGGAAATGCAAATAGAAAAAGTGAGACAGGCTTTACTCTCACAAAGCCCTATTTTGAGAAAATCTAGAGACAGAAGGCCTCTAGTTACACAACATTATACATGAGCTTAACTTTAGTGCATTTGGAAAGGTAAAGAAGTGCCAAGGTTCTGAAACAGGAAGAAGAGGAAAGCCCAGTGATCCTCAAGGTGTATTTAAAGATCAGATGGCAGCAGCCTAGATTTGGAGAGTATAGTGAGCAAAATCTGAACCCATAGCTCTCTGTGTAACCAGGACTCTCCCACTATGTTAAACTAGTTGTTGTTATAAGGATTAAATAAGATCGTACCCTGATTAGGATGCTATAATTTTGTAAGCGTATATAAGTGTGAGCTATTTGTGAGCTATATAAATGTAAGAACAACTTCTCTAGGTTTCAGTTTCCTTATCTATTAAATGAAGGGATTGGATTAAATCTCTGTATGTGTGCATTTAAAACAGTGGTCTGGGAAGGCACTAAACCTTGGTTATGTATATAGATAAGTAAGAAACAGGAGTCTGGGCATGTGCCAAAACCCTGTTACATATATAAACATGTAGGATTGGGATACCAATGCATTGTTGATAGAGTTGTGAACTGATCCAATCATTTGGAGAACAGTTTGGAACTAGATCTATAGACTGGCTGTAAATCTAATCATACCTTTTGACCCAGCAATACAACTCTAGGTCTGTATCTCCAAAAGATGAAAGAAAAGAGAAAAAAGGATCTATTTGTATCAAAATATTCATAATAGCTCTTCTTGTGGTGGGAAAGAATTGGAAATAGAAGGGAGGTCCATTAATTGTGAAAAGGCTAAACAAGTTGTGGTATATGATTCTGATGGAGTGAGTAGAATGGATTGAAAAAACCTGGGAAGACTTAATGCAAACTTATACAAAATAAAGTGAGCAGAACCAGAACATTGTAGTGTATAGTATATTGTAGTACTGTAAGGATGACAACTGTGAACTCTGATCAAGGCAAAGATCAAGGCAAAATTCCAAAAGATCCATGATGAAAAATGCTATCAGAGCAAGAACTAGTGAATTTTAAATGCAGTGAAGCACACATTTTTATTCTATTTTTATTTTTTGTCTATGTCTTCACTTGCAACATGGCTTATGTGAAAATATGTTTTGCATGATTTCACATATATAATTGATATAAAATTTCTTGCTTTCTCAAGTTGGGAGGAAGGGTGGGAGTGAGGAGCTCAAAAAATTTACAAATTATTTAAAAACTTTTTTACATGTAATTGGGAAATAATGAAAAAATTAATTTAAATAATGAAAAAAACAACAGTTCTCCTGTTTTCCTTTTATTCACTTTCTCTTTTCATTAAAAGATAGATGCATTTATATATATATGCATATATGTTTATACTTATATCTAAATATGAAAATATGTATGTATTATTTCTATTGCAGAGATAAAATGCGGCAGCCCACCAGTGATCCAACATGCTATCGTTGTGGGGAACTACAGTTCTAATCTAGGAAGTATAGTATACTATACTTGTGTAGATGGCTTTGAGAGCATTGGAGGGAACCTTACCTCACTTTGCACAGCAGAAGGTATCTGGAAGAAAAACACCTTACATTGCACAGGTATAGACTGTGTCCTCTCTTTAGCATTTGGCATTATTAATTATCCCTTCCTCCCCAAAACTCTCTCCTTTAGGCTGTCAAGACCTTGCTTTTTCTAAGTTTTCCTCTTATCTGTCTGCTCGTTTTCAGGCTCCTTTCCTATTCATCTATGTCACTTCCACTAATTATGGGTAAGACTTTTTCCTGAACCTACTTCTTTCTTTTTTCCTTTTATGCTATCTCACTTAGCTTGCACAAGTTCAAATATTCTCATTCTCTGTCTCTGTCTTTCTGTCTCTCTCCCCTTCTTCTTCTCCTCCTTTCACAGCCAGATCCACATATACATTCATATACAAGCACACATATATGTCTATGTATGGAAATCCAGTCCTGGGTTCTCAGCTTCATTTATGCACTACCAATTGCCTATTCTATGTCTCAAACTGGATGTCCTATAGATGTCTCAAACTGAATCTCAAAAAAGAACTCATTATTTTGTCCCCACAACCATATTCTCTAATACATATAGAATTACTCATGAAATATACAGATTCTGCCTGAGTCATTCTGTAGAGAAGTAATGCAAATCTCATATAACATTATCCTCACAACAGTCTAGTGAAGGATGTGAAATGAGCAAAGAGGACAAATATTCATAGTTGGAGAGAGTGAGAAAAAGTAACTTGTAGAAGGACATATGGCCACGTAAGATCAGACCAACTGTCTCTACAGCCTATTTGGGCTGCTATATCAAGGGCTAGTTTGTGAGGGAGTATGGTAACCACCCTCTATGGCACTGACTTCAAAAGGTTAGGAATGTAGTTGAAACCTCCCTCATTTCTTCTATATCAGGATCATATCATAAATCAAGGCCAGAGGTAGAAAGAGTCTCCTGATTCCCACTCCAGAGCTTGAGTCCCTCTAAGTGCTCTCAGAATTCACTGGGAATCAAGCATTAGTCATGCTTTATATAAAACAAGAGGATCCACATGGGAGATAGTAGCATATTAATTAGATGATGCTTAGAAAGCACTTTGACGAACAAACATGTTATATAACTGCTAATTATAATTATCCCTATCAGCTTGGCTATCTTGAATAAAATTTGTGCCTGCAATAATTTCCATGGATTAATATAAGATGTTTCATTGAAAGAAAGAAGAAATAGCCACTCCACAGGCTGCAGTGATAGTTCTTGAGAAGAGCCTTAAGAAGACAGACAGGATTCAGAGTTAAATTGAAATTTAGCCAAGTCCATTATTGAGAATAATGATAAAAGTTATACTTTTGATTTACAATTTACAAAGTACTTTTCTCACAACAACCCCCATAGAGTATATAGTCAAATAAGATTGTATGCATATGTATAAATCATATGTAGTTTAAACTTATAATTCAAACTACAAGTATGATCGTAATGTGACTAGATTATATAACAATTAAGATCACACCCAGTTTACCAAGGAGGAGATTGAAACTCAAAATTTAATTGACAGTCTGGAAATTACACAGGCTGTAAGAATCAGAATTATGAATCAAAACCTTTCCCTCCTCTTGATATAATGCAGATTTTCTCTGGATGTGAGCGGTTTCTGGACATGTGGTCACATTAATTCTCATGGCTCTTTCTTTGAGCTCATCCTTATCCCTTCCTTCCTCTTTTCTCTTTTATTCCTTCTCTTTATCCTAAGTACTGCTTCATTTTTCAAATTTCATTTTTCAAAAACTGTCCTAAGCTATTCACATGTGCGCTTTTATTGTTTACATTTTCCTTCTTCCCCTTTTTCTTTCTATTCTTTTTATTCCTTTTACTTTTTAACCTTTTCTTGACCCTATTCTACTCATCTCTCTCTTTCTCTTTACATTTTATTTTTTAGTGCCAGACTAAGTTGAATTATTTATTTCTACTGACCTTGAGATGTATCTAGTTACTTAGTGGATGTCACTCAGACCCTTTTTCATTGATTCAGTAATGAAGATCCTTGCCTTGTCTGGGGCTCAAACTCCAGTCAAGAGCTAACATGTCAGTGTTTTGTTTTGTTTTGTTTTTTTGGTGGGGGGGAAGGGAAGTCAGGGGAATAGTGGTGGTGGTTTAAAGACCAGTTTGAACTGGAAACTCCAGACACCTGGAAATTGGGTAACAGCATCAGTTGTCTGGGAAAACCCAGGTGGAGACTTCGTGCTTGGTGAGCCAGTATACAGTACATCCAGATCAAAGAGGCTCGATTCTCTTTTGATAAGACTGTGCCTGGCTTTTATCCAATTGGACTAATTTGGTTCTTGATGTTTATGACTTTAGTTAATAATTATAAGATTGATGATTACCCTGTGCAGCTCCCTTCAGGATGACATCTTTGCTAGAACAGGAATCATTTAACCATTAAGTTTTCCCTTGTACCCTAACAACAGTAATATTTGTCCTGATCCCTGATTATGGAAGGGAAAAAAGAGGGAAAAGAAAGGAGGGAAGGAAGGAGGAAAGGGAAGGAAGGAAAGGGAGGAAAGGGAAGGAAGGAAAGGAAAGAAAGAGAAGGGAAGAGAAGAGAAAGAAGGAAGGGAATGAGGGAGGAAAGGAGGAAGGAAGGAAGGAAGGAAGAAGAAGGGGAGGGAGGAGGGAAGGAAGGAAAAGAGAGAGAGGGAAGAGGGAAGAAGGAAGGAGAGAAGGGGGAGGGAGAGAAAGAAAAAGAGAGAGAGAAAGAGAGAAAAAAGGAAAAGGAGAAGAAGGAGGAGAAAGAGAAGGAGGAGGAGGAGGAGGAAGAAGAAGAAGAATGCTTCTGGGGGGTTTTATTAACCTTTCTCTTTCTCTCCCATATAAATGGATACAATTACATAAATATATGCATTGCATGTTATGTTTCCATGCATATGAAAACTTTGCACAGCCTGTCTTATGATGTCAGACTATAAAATAACAAAATTGATTTTGTAACAAATATGCTACAATTTTTCTATCTAGATGAACATAGTTCATCAAAATAGTTACTTCCAAGGTAACCAGCACCAATGATGCTGATATTGCTCAGACTTTTTTTTTTTTTTTTTGGAGTGCTTTTTATGAATTGGTTTACAAGTCAAATTGATTAATTAGGTGATACATTGGATAGGGTACCAGGCAATCAGTAAGCCTCATCTTCCTGAGTTCAAATCTGGCTTCAGATACTGTATGACCTTAGGCAAAAACAAACAAACAAAAACTGTTTGGTTCAGTTTCTGCTTCAGTTTCTTCATCTGTAAAATGAGCTGGAGAAGGAAATAGCAAACCACTCCAGTATCTTTGCTTAATAAATTTCCAGATGATTAAACACAATTTAAAAAGAAAAAAAATTAAGAACCGGATTATGAGCCATTCAAGAAAATTAGTTTTGTTACTTGTACTTTGTTATAGTTAATCAGACTGTTTCTTTAAATAAATTTTTATTGGTGCCATTTTTAAAATATCATTATAATTTCTTCTAGTATCACGATATCTTCTTTTCCCCTCCCAGGCTGCCATCCTAGATAACAAAGAATATTTTTAAAAACAAAGAAAGAAAAAGATGAAAAAATTAGTATAACTGAACAATACATCACAAAAGTCTGAAAATATAGGTAACTTAGCTAATATATTCATGGACCTCTTCTTCTGCAAAGGGGACTTCTTATATCTTTGTTTCTGAGTCATGCTTTTTCTTTATAATTTTGCACCATTCACCACTTGTGTGTATATGTGCGTGTTTAATTTACATTGTTATAATGTGTCTATTTTTTGTGCTCATTCCAAGCTTCATTGTGTATATCACATTCATAATTTCTTATAGCATACTAATATTCCTTTACATTGATTTATCAAATTTGTTTAGCTGTTCCCATTATTTTGTTTCCAATTCTTTGCTCAGACTTTATTTTTGGTTCAAAATCAAACAAGCTAGTCCAAATTTGCTCAGTGTTGGCAAATGAACAAATGTTACAAATCAGAGCTTGATTTATTGCTTTATTGATTGTCTAGACTTAAGAAAGTAATGGAGAAAATGTTGATGTGAATTAGATTTAAAAGTATGTCAGATGTACAATTTTTTTTGGCTTGGGGAATTGGTTGTTAAATATTTACTAGCACATCCCTGACTCTAATGGGATTTCTCAATTTTAGCACTTATGTTACGTTCCAGGATGATCTTAGGTTATTTCTAAAAATCGTGTCTGTCCTGAAAAAGATATTTTTTTCACCACTGACATTAGGTAAAAGCATGGGCCTCTCCAGATAAATCTAAAACAGAATTAAGTAATTAGAATTTTATATTAGTCCTTACTATGTGCCAAATATTGTGCTTTACAAATATTAAATGTAATTATGCTTTATGAATATATATAAGGTCATATAAGTGCTTTATGAATATTATCTCATTTGATCCCCATAACTTTTGGAGATAAGTGCAATTATTATCCCCATTTTACAGATAGTAACTCATATTTGAATACTGAAAAAAAAAAAACTACATCTATATAGCACTTACTATATCCCAGACACTGTGCAAGTGCTTTATAATTATCTCATTTAATGATCTCATTTGATAATAATACCTCAAGTATTATTATCCTCATCTTTGGATGAGAAAATTGAATCAAATAGAGAATAAAGAACTGTAGTCAGGATCACATGGGCATTAAATGTCTGAGGTCAGATTTGAACTCATGTTTTTCTGACTCCAGGACCAGGGTTCTATGCACTTCACCATCTGAGTTACCAATTGACCATTGGAACAAGTATATAATTTTCTCATGAGGACTACTTTGAAAGAAAGTCTTCATTTAGATATATGAGATCTGGTACACTTGCTTAGAAAAATCAATTATATTATTCTCTATATGGTAACATCCCAAACCTACCAGATTCTGATGTTTAGGAGGTTTGATTACCAAATTTCTTTGAGATTAGTGTATGGGGTAGGGGTTATGGTCAAAGTGAGCCCTCATTTGTCATACATGATACCAACAGGAGAGAATGAGAGTAAGTACCAGTTAATAAGAAGATTTAAAAAAAAAATCAGGTCTAGAACCTTTATAGCAACACACTTGAAGTGGGCACACAAATCAGTAACTGAAAACAGTCTTTCTGGGGGAAACGATGTCTTTTAGCCAGAGTAGGAGCAGAACAATGCATAGCTGGGCCAACAGGATTTTCTGCTCAGTAGGGCCTAGCGTCACCCAAATTTGGAACTCTGAGCATCCCTTCTGCTTGTGCCTGTATTTGATAGTCACAAAGAAGCAAGCGTGTTGCAGTTGGCACTGAGAGATTTCTGAGAAAATAATACTTACTCTTTCCTCTGAGACTGAGATTGAGCCAAAAAAGGATCTTTGAAATACTTGACACTAACCTTTTCTAACATTCTGGTCCCACTTCCATAGAGCTTGCAGCACCAGATGGGAGCAGGTGGTATTTGTTCATTTGCAGCTGTCATTAGTGGGAAACTCAAAGGAAGAATGGAGAGTTAGAGATAGAGACAGAGACAGAAACAGACACATACACAGAGGGAGAGAAAGAGAGACAGAGACAGAAAGAGACAAAGACAGACATATAAAGAGACAGAGAGAGACAAAGAGAATATCTTTTATATTTGTTTCACTTATTTCTTTGGCTTCTTTACTCAGGAGAGGGGCCTCTAGCAGAAGATTCATGTCCTCCCTGTGTAAATCAACATGCTGGGACTTTTCTTTTCAGTGGTTCATCAAAAGGGAAGTGGTTTGGTTTGGAATGTTTTTGTTCTCTGAAATGGTCAGTGAGGCAACAGAGTTGTGTGAATGATCAGAGGGACTCAGAGCCCCAGAGACATAAGCTGCTACTTCTGGACACCTGTTATATATTCATTTGATATTAGAATTTGAAAAAGATCTTAGATATAATTGAACAATCAATTCAATAAATATTTATAAGAATAATAGCTAACATGTATATATATATACATGTTATATACACACATATAAACATATATATATTATATATGTATTGACTATTTAATTTGAATCTTACAAGTTTGTAAGATAAGTATTGTAATTATAGAATGTTCATTTTACAAATAAGAAAACAGAGACAGAGGGATTCAGTTCCTGGGGTTAAACAGCTGGTAGGTATCAAAAGCATCATTTTAATTCAGGCCTTCTTGTATTCTGCCCACTGTGCCTCATTTAATTAATGCTTCTGATTTATTAAGAGATTGTGCTAGGTACTAGGATACAAAGAAAAAAATGCCAGAGAACTTATAATCTCTGGGGAAACCCAGGATGGGAAAGCAAATGGAAACTGATAAATATAATACAAAGTACAGAGTGTAGGGAAAAGCAAAAAGCAGTTCTAGATAAAATACCCTGGTCTCAGTAGGGAATGGGAAGCTAATGGAGAAGTATCTTAGAAAAACAGTGATACTAAATGGTCAAAGGATATGAACAGACAATTCTCAGATGAAGAAAGTGAAACTATTTCTAGCCACATGAAAAGATTCTCCAAGTCATTATTAATCAGAGAAATGCAAATTAAGACAACTTTGAGATACCACTACACATCTGTCAACCGGCTAGAATGACAGGGAAAGATAATTCGGAATGTTGGAGGGAATGTGGGAAAACAGGGACACTAATATATTGGTGGAATTGTGAATACATCCAACCATTCTGGAGAGCAATTTGGAACTATGCTCAAAAAGTTATCAAACTGTGCATACCCTTTGACCCAGCAGCGTTACTACTGGGCTTATATCCCAAAGAGATCATAAAGAAGGGAAAGAGACCTGTATGTGCACAAATGTTTGTGGCAGCCCTCTTTGTAGTGACCAGAAACTGGAAACTGAGTAGATGCCCATCAATTGGAGAATGGCTGAATAAATTGTGGTATATGAATATTATGGAATATTATTGTTCGGTAAGAAATGACCAACAGGAGGATTTCAGAAAGGCCTGGAGAGACTTACATGAACTGATGCTGAGTGAAACGAGCAGGGCCAGGAGATCATTATATACTTCAACAATAATACTATATGATGATCAATTCTGATGGACCTGGCCATCTTCAGCAATGAGATGAACTAAATCAGTTCCAATGGAGCAGTAATGAACTGAACCAGCTACACCCAGCGAAAGAACTCTGGGAGACGACTAAGAACCATTACATTGAATTCCCAATCCCTATATTTTTGCACACCTGCATTTTGGATTTCCTTCACAGGCTAATTGTACAATATTTCAGAATCCTATTCTTTTTGTACAGCAAAATAACGGTTTGGTCATGTACATTTATTGTGTATCTAATTTACATTTTAATATATTTAACATCTACTGGTCACCCTGCCATGTGGGGGAGGGGATGGAGGGAGGGGAAAAATTGGAACAAGAGGTTTGGCAATTGTCAATGCTGTAAAATTACCCATGCATATAACTTGTAAATAAAAAGCTATTAAAATTTTAAAAAAGAAAAGAAAAAGAAAAACAGTGATACTGGTGCTATAATCAGTTATTAGATGGCACTGTGAATATGGGCCTCAAAGTGCTCCTTGTTTAGTAGATTCTCACACTAAGATAGTTGAATAGATTTGAGTTCAATTAGTGAGCACAATATAACTAAGTTGATTTATAAAAGTACTGGACTTATCTCAGAATAGGCCTCTTGGGTGTAAGTCTTGAAAAGATATTTGCTTGAGGTGATAAAAAATAATCAGGGAATGTGGTTTTTTTAACCTTATTTTAGATTAGGAGTTATGGTTAATAACACAAAATAATAAATAAATAAAATAACACAAAAGGTTATTTTGTGTGTGTGTGTCATGTGGACACTTTAAGCAATCTGGTAAAGCCCTATGGATCCCTTCTGAAAAACCTGTTTTTAAATGCATACAATAAAATACAAAGGACTATAAAAGAAATCAATTATTTGGAATATATGTGTATATACATTGGAATATATGTGTATATATCTGTGTATGTATACATATATATGTAAACACATACATGTACATAAACACACATACATTTAAAAATGTACATACCCCAGGATAAGAACCTATGGCTTAGAGATCTGTCCTCTCCTTACATGATGGGGGGCAGGGTGGGGGAGAGGGGGGAGTGGGGAAGCATCACTTGGAATATTGCTCCTTAATAGAATGAGGACTTCTTTCAGTGTTTTTCACTAATTTTTAAAGAAATTGTAAATCACATTTAAAGTTAACTCCCTGAGAGAGAACTGATGTTTTATAAAATATTGCTTTAACTTAGGCCATAGGAGACCAACTTAGTTTTCAGAGCAGCCTCCTGTGGTAGCAGGGAATAGTTTGCATATTGATATAATGTTGTTTGACATGAGTCTCCCTTTAAAAACAAACATGAAAATCCAGAGAAATCAATGAGCTCCTCACTGAGCTGGAACAAACTACTCAAACCTACAGGGTCAAGGAATATGGTAGAGAGTTTAGTGTTTACCTTAGCAGAGTTTCCAAGGCTCAGCTATATAGCTTGTGGAGCTTATGGGGAATGGTAGTGCATCTATTTCTGCCTTTCTTAGAATTATCACTGACCTTGGAATTAATCTTCAATACCATGGTGTCCCTTTACTTACTTGATTAGTGTGAGTAGAAAAAAGGATGAGATACTTTCATGGGATTGCTGATTCATCATGGAGCCCAATCTAAATTCCCTTTTAGCTTCAGGCTAATTGGAACGACAGTGGCCCCCAGTGGGCTGTCAGATTACTCACAGACTGATACTCCTCATCTCAAAGGAGTGGGGTGCCAGCTTTCATGGATTATGTATGAGCATTCAAGTGGTTGTTGGATTAGTTTGTGTTGATATCAAATTATTAACAATGATCATTAGCAAATAAACTAGTCATTCTCTCATCCATCTCTATAAGGATTTTTCTTTTCTTTTTCTTTTTATTTCTTTCTTTCTTTCCTTTTTTTTTTTTCCCCAAGACAATAGGGGTTAAGTGTATTGACCAGGGTCGGCTAGTTAGTGTTAAGTGTCTGAGGTCGGATCTGAACTCAGGTCCTCTTGCTTCAGAATTATATAGCTGCCCCATATTAGAATTTTTCAAGGCTACATTGATAATTGTGCATTATTTTTTTTTAATCCAGAAAAGAAGACATCGATTACTAATGTGTTTGTCTTTAATGATACCTGTGTGAAATGGAGAGTATCTCTAGGAAGAGAGGACTTGAAGATGGCATATCTGGTAAGGGAAACAATTGGTTTTTCTTCCTTGTAGAAAAGAGGGCATATTGGAGTCAAAATTTAATTACAGGCTTAATTAAGTGTAACAATGATTAAGACCATATTTATTAGAATCCTGTTCTTTTGGGAGTTTCCTAATCCACTTGCTCTCCAATCCTAGCACCATTTCAATTAATTTTAATCTAATCCTAGAGACTGATTGTCTTGTCACTTTAATTCCTAAATGCTCTAGATAATTCTCTAGGGCTAAAAGTTTTTCAGAGAAGTTATTGATGAGTTTTCTCACCTGGGTACTAATGAATTAGCAGGTCCAGTTCCTATTTCTATCAATTTAGCAAGCATGTGTTAAATGCCTCCTATGTATTAGGTAATGTGGATGCAAAACCAAAATAGTCCCTTCCTTCACAAAGTTCCTATTCCATGGAGAGAAACATGCATAAAGATAAGTAAATCCATAGGCAAGGAGGTGGTGCAGTGGATATAGCACAGGGATTGGAGTCAGGAAAATCTGAATTCAAATCAAATCTGAGACACATATTAACTGTGTGAACCCGGGTAAAGCACTTAACTCTGTTTACCTGAGTTTCCTTGTCTCTAAAATGAGCCAGAGAAGAAAATGGCAAAACTACTTCAGTATCTTTGCCAAAAAAAACTCCAAGTTGGGTCATGAAGACTGGACGACTGGAAAAATTACTGAATAACAAGTAGATACACAATAAAAGGGAATGGGACAAGGCTTTCAAGGACATCTCTGCATCAAGGACGTTTTTCCCCACATTTAGTCTAATGCTTATGAATTGTGGTTCAATAGAGAAGTGTAAAGTTTGCCTGATAAATGCATCAAAGCTCAAAAGTTTGTCAGTTACTTTAGCGACCATGAAAGTTATTTGATTGATTTACTCAATTGAATGCTCCTCCCTCTTACCCTCACCTTGTACATGTATTTATATATGTTTGATGATGATTTTTGCTCTAAATCTATGATCCTGTGAAATGATGAAGAGGAAAGGGCTCCTGTTAAAAGTGAATCATTAGTATAGGAAATTCATGTACCAGTTTATATAGAAATTTTTATTTTAATATTATTAAAGTTAAATATTATTAAATTATTAAAATGTTTATTTATTCACTTATCTATTGAATGAGTCATTTATTTATTTTGAGACTGGATTTCCTGGTCTGTGTTAGGCTGGAAGTACAGCAGCCTGATCCCAATATAAATCAGCCCAGAAGCTTTGACCTGCAGCATTTCTAAAACCCTGTTGCTTTTCTCCTCCTTTGGCAACTTGATGATTCCATGCTCTTGATAGGGCTATATCTGTGCTGGACTTAATGCAGATATTTTATTGACTTTAGCCATATTGCAGTTCAACACTCAAGCTTCAGTGATAAAATAGCCTTAACCTTCGCCAACTTCAGGGATGAGAAACCATGTCAGGCCTCCATTACAAATATTTTTTTAAACCAACAGCTTTAATTTTAAAACTGTACTTTTGTATTTGTTACTGATTTTTTAAAACTGCTGCTCAGTTCATGTTATTTTAACTGTTTAAAAATGAGTATTATATTTGCTGGACAGCTAGGTAGCTACAGTGGATAGAATGCTGAGTTTGGAGTCAGGAAGACTCATCTTCATAAGTTCAGATATGGCCTAAAACCCTTACTAGGTGTTTGGCTTTGGGTAAGTGACTTGGCTTTGGGTAAGTGACTTAACCCTGTTTGCTTCAGTTCCTCGTCTGTAAAATGAACTGCAGAGGGAAATGCCAAACCACTGTAGTATCTTTGTCAAAACAAAATAAAACAAAAACAAGAACAAAAAAACCAAATGGCATAATTAAGAGTAGAATGCAACTGAAAAACAACTGACCAACAACATTATTTTTGTTTTACTTTTCTTCAGACATGTACTCAAAGAAGAGATTTATTTGCTTGCATTTTGGTTTTTCATTAGTATTTATTTCTGAGATCATATGGCTAATTGAGAGCTAGAAGTTAGAATAGTCTGCTTTTTAACTGCTGGTAGATTGTTTCAGAATGACACCAAAGGTCTTTACTATAAACTATCTTTTGTCTGGAAGAAGAGAGTTAGCTATATGGAAACGGTTCTATTAGATTTCTAGGATCCAATTTTTAGATATTTAGATACCTGGTGGCCAATTCATTTGAGACATCACCTTCAGCAAAGTAATTTGGTGTGGAATGAAGTTTTGGGGGATGAAGTGGAGAGTACAGAAATTAGAGTTCAAGAAAAATAGAGTTTCTGTGATCTTTTTTCATCTAGCTGACTGAAAACTTAACTTTTCTTCCATTACAGATACATGTTCAAGGACAGCAACGAGATCGGACAGAATTTGTTCATGAGGACTTGTTGAACTTCACCACAAACAGTCAGGAACCTGAGGTCTGCTTACATCTGGATCAGGTACCAACTATACTGTGACCATTAGGATTACCTTTCCTACACTCTCTGTGCCTGTAACTGTCAGGATTCAAACAGCTGGTAGGTGGTAGCGAAGTTATGTTCATGTATGACCCTTAAAGCATAGCCTACTCCCTTCTGTGAAAGTAGAGATAATGTAGGGAAGTTCCTAGAGTGTCAAGAGTGGGTTAGATGACCCAGTTTCAGAATGCATCCAGAAGTAGGAGATTGCCCTGGAATGTAGGTGAGTAGATGAAAAATGAGAATGAAGGTGAGATCCAGATGAAATGGGTAAACCTTACTCAACACATAGACTTTTGGGAGTTCACTAAAGATGCAACAGAAGCCTTTTATAATTTTGATTTCAGGGGGATAGGATCTCACCTATGCCAGTAAATCATTTAAACTCTCTCTTCTCATTTCTACTTCTCAGTTTCTCTGACTTCCTTCAAGTCCCAGCTTAAAATTCTTTTGTAGAATCTCTCTCCCAATTCCTTTTAAATTTGGTGCTTTCCCTCTGCTAATTTTTTCCAATTTATCCTGTATATATCTGGTTTGTATATAATTGTTTGCATGTTTTCTCCTTCATTAGACTGTGAGCTGCTTGAAAATAGGATCTGTCTTTTTTCTTTGCTCACAGAAACTGTTCGTTTCTTTTACATTTCCTTGTAAAAAGATAATTTCTTTTCCTTAGGCATAGTAAGATTGTTGCCTTTAGCCCACAAATTAGAGCCACATTCTAAACTGACATGTAAAAGGGCCAAATACATATTTCCCCTCATGTTTTCTATTAGAACAATATAGTCTCACCAGCCCTGAAAGTCAGGAGAACCTGAGTTCAAATTTGGTCTCAGACACTTAATTTTTCTTAGCTGTGTGACCCTGGGCAAATCACTTAACCCCAATTGCCTCAGGGAAAAACCAAAAAAAAAAAAAAAATAACAAAAAAAACCCACCACAAAACAACAACAACAAAAAACATTATATATTCTTCCCAATCCCATGTGAAACTTACCCTTTATACCAAATGTAAAATTAAGCCCAAACTGATTGTATTATATAGTACTTTATTGATAGTTGGATACTCAGATGAATATGTAATCTCATCAATTTATACAATCCTTCCAGTGAAGCTAATTGGAGTGCATTTTTGCCTGCCCTTCCAGGTGACTATTGGCTATTTGCTTCTATAAATAGAGAATCTCCCATCTTACTGGAGGCCATTTCTATATATTTCCTGACATCATCAGGATACAAGTGGAGAATCTCAGCTGTCATATTATTCTACACTCATTTTAATACTTGCATATCCTTGGTGACATCATTAATTTTATATCTCCTTTGAAATTCCTCATTTGTCATATATTGTTGATTGTTCATTCTCATGATGAACATCTCATATATTGATGTCAAGTTATCTTTTTTTGAGAATAGATATATCTTTGTATTATATTTAATTCAATTAAACAAATATTTATTGTACATTTGCTATGTGCCAAGTCCTGAGCTCTAATGGTCATGAAGGTGGCTGAAGCAGGAACTGTCCACAATCTTAGACTTTAAAGCACTTAGAGCTTGGTCTGACTTCAAAAAATACTAGTTATACATTACATCAACAGTTGTCCTGACTTTTGTCTTGTCACTGGATTTCATTGATTCTGGAAAAGTGAGAAAGGCTAACAATTTTGTTCAATTCTGCCTCATTTAGATCCAGTTCAGGTACCCTATGATATCATTGATCCTCTTCAAAAACAAAGGACCAACTACAACATGAATTCTATAGCAGCACAAAAACCATACCATAGTTGTCTTCAGAAGCCAGGTAGAAGAATCTAGTCTTTGAATTAAAGTCTTCTAAACAGGTGGCACTGGGCAACTAGGTAGCAGAGTGGATAGAGTACCAGACCTATGGTCAGGAAGACTCATCTTTCTGAGTTCAAATTTGGCCTCAGAAACTTATTAATTGGATGACCCTGGGCAAGTCATTTAACCTCATTTGCCTTAGTTTTCTCTCCTATAAAATGAGCTGTAGAAGCTCCAGAATCTTTGCCAGGAAAACCCCAAATGGGGTCACAAAGAGTCAGACACAATTGAAAAAATAATTAAACAACAAAAGCCTTCCTCCTCCCTCCCTTCCTTCTTTCCCTTTCAAATTATCACAGATTTAGAGCTGGAGTCATTAATAAACATTTAAATTCAGGTGTATGTGTATGTGTGTGTGTGGGGAGAGGTACATGTATGCTTGCACATGTAGGAAATAGGGGAATTTGAATGGACTCAATCATATCGCCTCTACTCCCCTTAAAGGAATTGAAAGTGTCTGTGTCCTGATAAATTTATCATGTGATAATCAATTACTCATAATATCTATTGAATCAATTACTTATAATCTATAGATTAACTATAGAAAAAGCCCTTGGTCACTTTAGGTATCTTTGAAAGTCATTGGTTAACCTGGAGTGCTATTACACAAGAAGAGTGTTTGAATTGGTTGAGAAAACTTGGTCATGGCCTTTGGGTTATTTGTAATATAATGAGCCTGTTCAGAACCCAGGGATTTAATCATCTATCAGTTTAATAGTAGCAGTCATTTCCACCATCACTTAGAGGTGGGGAGAAAGAAAGTATCTCAGCCAAAGCTTTGTCCTTGTTCTCTTTTGATTAGTGGAAAACCTTGTGAAATTTGGAGGATTGGTGTGTTTGTAGTTTTTTATTTACTTCTTAGCAGTGTCCTTGAGACAGTAGTTTCTGGCAGCAGTGTCTGTATTGGGAGGTAGGAACAGACTGGCTAGGATGAAAAAAACAGATTCAAGGTTCTCTGATGAGTCCAATAGAACTTCTACACCAGACTTAAGGGAGACTTTGTTAGTAAGTATAACACAAAGGAGAGGAAAGATTTGGAATAACCAAAATCTGGTTATCTCTGCCACCCATGCTCTCCAAGCACTTTTTCCATGATCAAATGTTTTAGGGAGAGATTCTGTCAATGTTTTGGAGGGATGTTTTGTTTCAACTATTAATGTCATTATAAATAGTTTTGCTTTGCAAAATTTAATTAATTCCAGCTGACAAATTGTTATCAACTCATAATCATGGTGGGAAACTGCACTGGTAGGGCCTCATGAACTTTACTACAAGAAACCATCCCAATTCCTTAGGACTACTCCCAGGGTAATACTTTAAAATCCTAAACTTAGAGATTGAAAAGCCTGAAGAGCCATCTGGTCTAATTTCCTTATTTTACAGATGAGGAAACTGAGGGCTAGAGAAAGGAAACTTATATTTAGGCTCATAGGGACTGATCTTCATTCTGGGAGCTTGATCCACAATGGTCAGATTTTTTTTTTTTGGCCTACTGCTCCTACCTGGATCATTCCAGGAAAGTCTTCAAGATAAACCTAAATATAGCCAAATCTAGGGTGTTTCAATGGTGGGTACCTGCATAGATACTCAATATACAATGTAATGATGGGCTATGGGACGGTCTTTATTTCATGCTAAAAGAAATACATAAAACCTCAAGGTTGAACAAATATAGAAGCATAAAATATTTATATAGCTCATCAACTCCCCTCCTTCAAAAGGAAACTGAACTTAGAATTGCTATTAGGGTAACCTTTTGTTATTTTTGCTGGCAGAACTGCTAGTATCCCTCTGTAGTTAGACTCCCACTGAAGTTAAACATGCTTTGAAGCTTAATGAACAAGCAGATTCCTTTGTCACTGGAACTGCACAAAGTCACTTGCTGGCTTTGTTCTCCAAGTAGGATGTAATATAGGAAACACGCATGTTGTCTTATTTCTTATTCTAGAAGTAGGATTAATTAAGAAATTTTATCTCTCCAGTAAAGAATTTGGGTCCAGTGCTCAAATTCTTAAACTAAGGAACTTTGGAACTTGGAGTTATTCATCACACAACTATCAAAGTTGGTGCCTTCCAAGCAATCTCTCCTCCCTCCTCAAAGGCTAGATTCTGAGATAAAAATGCCTAAGGAATTCATTCCCATCCTCATACCCCACCCCCACGCTGGAGATTGAAGTTTAGAAGGAGTGTCTTTGAACTCCTCTCTTAAGCTTCATGCAAGCACATGTCTCCTATTAATATATTCTGCTGTAAGTCACCAGTGCTGATTCTGATGGAGTAAAATTTTTTTGTTTGGGGTTTTTTGCTTTTTTTCTTCACTTTGTTTTTTCTCCCTTCAATAATGTTTTATTTTTCCAATTAAATATAAAGATAGTTTTGAACATTCATTTTTGTAAGATTTTTGAGTTCCACATTTTTTCCCTCTCTCCCTTACTTTCCCACTCCCAAAGACAGCCAGCAGTCTGATAGAGATTATACATGTAAATACATTTTAGATGTATTTTCATATTAGTCATATTGTGAAAGAAAAATCAGGCCAAAAGGGAAAAAACATGAGAAAGAAAAAACAAACAAACAAATGAAAAGGTAAAAATAGTATGTTTTGATCCACATTCAGTTTTCATAGTTTTCTCTCTGGATGTAGATGGTATTTTCCATCCAAAATTTATTGGAATTGCGTTAGAGTACTACTAAATTGCTGAGGAGAGCTATCATAATTGATCATCACACACTCTTGATATTTCTATGCACAATGTTCTCCTGATTCTGCTCACTTCACTTAGTCTCAGTTCATGTAGGTCTTTGCCAAGCTTTTCTGGAAATCAACCTGCTTATCATTTCTTATAGAACAATAATATTCCATTACATTCAAGTGCCATAATTTATTCAGTCATTCCCCAACTGATGAGCATTCACTTAATTTTCATATCCTCGACACTACAAAAAGAGCTGCTTCAAACATTTTTGCACATGTGTCCTTTTCCTTCTTTGGCATACATTCCTGAATGGCACTGCTGAATCAAAGGATATGCACGATTTATAGCTCTTTAGGCACAATTCCAAATTGCTCTCCAGAATGTTTGGATAAGTTCACAACTCCACCAACAGGGCATCTCCCAATTTTTCCACATTCTCTCCAACATTTATTATTGTCTTTTTGTCAACTTAGCCATTCTGATAAGTGTGAAATGGTACCTCAGAGTTGATTTAGTTTGCATTTTTTTAAATCAATAATGATTCAGAGCATTTTTATATGATTATAAATTACTTTAATTCCCTTATCTGGAAATTGTCCATATCCTTTGATCATTTATCAATTGGGGAATGACTTGTATTTTTTTGCTTTACTTTGGAAGAACACATAAGAGAATAGCTGGAGACAGTGCAATCAAATATCAAAGCTTCATAGAGTTGTGTCAGCTTTCATTTATAGAGAATGAGAAGAGATACTCTTCAGTTAGCTAAGTATCATATACTATAAATTGTATTTAAAATAATTGTCCTCACCCTGTAATCTCATCACTCATATGGAGATAGAGGGGAGAAAGAGGGTCCTTCCCATAGTGAGGAGACCAGGATAACTTTTAAGTAAACTTATTCAATTTCTTCAAAGCTAACAATAGCCTATGTTGTATAATTTTATCAGAGTGTTTGGAGAGTTCTTCAATTCTCCATGGGAACTTCCATTATTCACCATCCTTACAATCAAATTTGTAATTTCTTTTGGTATAATGACATTTCATTAGTATCATGTACCCTAATTTGTTCAGCCATTTCCCAATCATTGGAAATTGGATTATTTCCAGGTTTCTCCTATTATGAATAATACTGCTAGAATTATTTTAATATAGAGAGAGCTTCTCTCTGTACTTCCCCTAGTCTTCTGTAAATTGTAGAAATTGAATTGTCATTGGGGGGGGGGTGGTAGGAGGGGGAAGGGATTTGTTCTCAAAAATCTACCAAAATACCATGATACCTTTATTTTTTTCCTTTGTTAGATTAGAGGGTTATAAGGTCTGGAAATTAGTTTGGAGATATTAGATTTTTGGTTGTCTTGTTCCTCTGACAGTTTAGTGCAGGCTATGAAAAGAGAGAAGAGATTCATAAATTTATTTCAGGAAGGTCAGTGATAACAATATTTGCAGCCATTAATTTGGAGAGGTTGTAGTTCTAGAGACTGATAGTCGTATAGGATTATGAAACAGGAAGGGAAAAAAATGGAAATGTTATAAAGGATTAAGGTTGTAGGTGGGGACAATCAGAAGAGTACAATTCTTGAAAAGGGAAAAAATATGATAAATGAAGTAACCAGAAAAGAAATGTAGTTAGTCAGCATGAAAAATAAAAGAGAGAAGAAAATTCTTTAAAGAAAAGTGGGAGAATAAAAGCATAAAAAATGTTAGTGAGGGCATTGAGTAGATAGATGGAAAAGTAAAGTGTTTTTTCTTGGTTAAGATGGATTTTAATTTTGCTTAGGCCATTTTGGTCATTGTCCAAATTTTGAAGTTAAAAAGACCATATGTCTGAAATAAATGAGTTATGATGGGATAGATAAGGGTGATTCTTGAGTATAGATTTTATTAATTTTTTTTTCCTGAGGCAATTGGGATTAAGTGACTTGCCTAGGGTCATACAGCTAGGAAGTGTTAAGAGTCTGAGGTCAGATTTGAATTTAAGTCCTCTTGACTTCAGAACTGATGCTCTATCCACTGCACCACCTAGCTGCTCCTCTTGAGTATAGATTTCAAAATATTTTATTTATCATTTTTAAAACCCCTGTTTAAAATGTTAAAGTTGTAAGGACACAGGTGAAAACTTGGGCTTTCTGTGATTTGTTATTTATTTTAAAAAAAATTATTCTTTTACTTTTCTTTGTGATGATTGCTTTTCAGCTAAGCAAATGTCTTGCACCACATTAGTGATATTTAAAATTCTGTAGACAAGTCTGCCTCTAGAATGACTTACTGTTGTCATTCTCTCTTGCACTCTCTCTCAGAATAAATGAAAGGAATAGAATGGAGAGATCAAAATCCTATCTTAATTTTTTTATAAACACAGGATGCTGGGTAATATATTGTTTTTGTCTATGGCTGATATTTAAGTGTTTTCTCCCTGGGGAAGAATATATGATGTTCTTTTGTTATAAAATTTGCTTCAGTATTAGCATTAGTTATGTGACTGCTGGGCTCTGCAGAGCATTTTTTTAATAGCAGCCTTGCTCTGATTCATCGCTCGGGCACCATGTTCTGCCTACTCAAAGAAAATAAAATGGAGCATTCAAAGGGAGTACAAGACTAGTAGGAGGCATAAAATAACTTTTTCCATGCTGTGTCTGAATCCAGGGCTGTCTTCATCTTAATTTACTTCCATAGTGCATAGCTGAATGGTTCCTGAGTCATGCTCTGCCTGGGAAAAGGACTTCTCCATTGTCCCTTTAATAATAATAAAAATTCGCATTTGATATTGCATCTTAAAGTTTGTGAATCACCTAACATACATTCTCAGTTGACCTTTGCAACAATCCTGAAAGGCAGGTATTATAATTTTTATTACCTTTTTGTTTTATAGATTAGGAAATAGAGGCAAGTTAAGTGACTTGCCTAGGGTAATAAAATTTAGGAAAAACTCATTCCCTCCCCAACCCTCTCTTCCTTCCACCTTTACTACTAATATAAAAAGCAAGGCCATCCTCCAATCCCTCAGGCTTCAGACTCCTCATTATGGAAGGGACCCCTTCCTCCCACCCTCTATATCCAAGCTGTTGCTAAGGCCTGCAAAGGCCTCCATTTCACTTTTGCAACATCTCCAGAACACACCTCATTCTCTCCTCTGAAACTGTCATCATTCCAATATAGGTCCTCAGCTCCTTATTGCAATAGCCTGCTGGTGGGTCTGCCTGCTTCAAGTCTTTCCTTACTCTAATCCATCCTCCATTCAGCTACTAAAGTGATTTTCCTAAAGGGCAGGTCTGATCATGTAGCTCAATAAACTCGAATAGCTTCCTATTGCCTCTAGGATCAAATACAAAATCTTCTGTTTGGCATTCCAAACCCTTTATAATCTAGTCTCCTCCCACTTTTTCAGTCTTCTCTTGCCTTACCCTCTGACGTGTACTCTTTGATCCAGTAACAGTGGCCTCCTGGCTATGCTACACAAGAAATGGAATCACTTGGCTCCTAGCTGTCTGACATGTCTGGAACATTCTCCCTCCTAGGACCTCCCTGGCTTTCTTTAAATTCCAACTAAAATCCCACCTGCTACAGGAAGTCTTCCCCAAACTTTCTTAATTCCAGTGCCTTCCTTAGGCTAATTATTTCCTCTTTAATTTTGTTTGTATATATTTATTTGCATATTGTCTCCCCCATTAGATTGCAAGATTCTTCAGGGCATTTCCCTCTTTTTCTATTCCCAGCATTTAGCACAGTGCCCTGATGACACAATGGGTGTTTAATAAATGTTTATTGAATTGAAATGTTTATTAAATTGAAGGGTCAGGCAGGATTCAAACTCAGCTCTTCTTGACTCCAGATTCAGTATCTACTTCACCTAATTATCTGTCATAATTTCTATCATTCCACAGAGTTGAAACTATCCCATTCTAAGGGTTCTTATAAATACACTTTTGACTATTGGTCATTTGTTTTCAACATGGTCATAATGCAGATAAATTTTTCCTCCTCCTATATGCCATTCTATGCAGAATTTAACTAAATAGGTGGAGAGTCCTAGACTATAGGAGAAAATGAGACCCATAAGTTATGATGATTAAGGGTAATCATCAGGGCCCAAGAGTAGAACTCTTCTGAGAAAATGAGGCAGGTTTCCACTTTCAAACATGAGAAAGCAAACCAGGGGCCATGCCAGATCAAGTCCAAGTTAGAAATGCCAGTTCAATGGAAGCAGAGAAAGACACACAGTCTGCTCCAACATTATACATTTGAGAGAATTATGTGTCAAAGCTGAGAGGATACACTATGGAAGGGAGACAGACGGCGGTTTGTTTTATGGAACTTCCCTGTCAAAGGAGACAGGACTTCTGTGCCCAGTTCTTGTCCCACTGCCTCAATGGGTTCATGGTTTTAACCTTGACAATTTGTGCAAAAATGATGGTTGTCAAAAATATTCTCTTTTCACTGTTGCAGATGATGATGGATCCTTGAATGTTTCAATATTTAATGAAACCTGTTTGAAATGGAAGAGGAACCCCAGAGATGCTGCAGAAAAGCAAATATACCAGGTAAAATTGTCTTCTTTTGAAATAGCTGGAAAATAAGCCATTCATTCATTCAGTCAGTCAGCAAACAGTACTAGATGCCTACCACAGATCATGCAGCTAGATAATGAGTAAATAAGATACAATCTCTATCCTTAAGGAGAAAATCTTGGAACTGAGGATCTCAAATTAATTTGTAAATATTACTGCATATGTCTATTAATAGCTAATAATACTTTGAAGTTCAGAGATAGTGTGGCATCATGCCTATATAGATTTGGCTTCAGAAAAACCTGCTTTTAAATCCTATCTCTGACTATATGTCCCTGGACAATTAACTTTTTTGTGTGTCTTATTTCCCTAGAACTTATCCACAGAGGGAATTCCCCATTTTCTTGGAGATAGGAGTTTTGCAGAAGAAAACCCGATCCTTCCTGTATTTCAATAATTCTAAACCTACATTCTTTATTTGGGGTCTTTGAATACTAAAGTAAATGGTCATAACTTATTTTCCTATAAAGTAGACACAACCTTGGAATTTAAGTAACTTTTGTTGAAGGACTCAACATAAAAGCTCACATAAAAGTTTGACTTAATAAAAAAAATCAGAAGCCTCATGTAGAGAAATGATGAGGAGAAAAACCAGGAATCATTTCATTTAAAAAAGGGTTCTTTTGTTTTTTTAATATTGGAGGAATTAGCCAAAATATAAATGGTGTCAAAGAATACAAAGAATATGGAGATGGTAAGAATGCTAAATGTGGAGACTAGAGAAGCCAGTTTTATTGGCCTGTCTGTTGGGTAGGTGGAGGAGTTCTGATGATGCTGGAAAGTAGGTTTGTAAAGTCCTTAAACATGCATTTAGAGTTTTGTTGGATATAAAGAAAAAGATTCTCCTAGTCCCCATTGACTTGATGCTACAACTCTAGTCCCAGATAAACTTGGGTGGGAAGGAAAGAGAAGTTTGTTCCACCCTTCCAATTCTTCTTTGATCTCTTGAACTCAATCATTCAATAAACTAGTTTACTTATCACCTACTTTGTCCTCCTTAGGCACTTTGCTAGGTTCTAAGGATAAAAATACCAAGAATTAAATAATCTCTATTTTTAAGGGACTTACATTTGAAAGGGAGAGATAAGTAATATACATACATAAACACAAGCATATGCATAATATGTATATACAAAATAAATTCACAAAATAAGTATATACTTATATTCATTCTCTTTATAAGTAAATACAAGATAAAAAGTGAGGGTACTTGCATTTAGAGAATCAATTCATTCTTCTCATCTCAAAACTCCTTGTCACTATTCTTCACTGTCTCTTCTTTTTCACCCGTTTCTAATAATAAGGTGGCACTTCTTACCCCACAAGGCAGCTAGGCAGTACATTGCTGGTTCTGGAGTCAGGAAGATCTGAGTTGAAGTACAGCTACAGATATTTACTAACTATATAAAGCTAGACAATTCATTTAATAGGTCTGCTTCAATTCTCTCAACTGTAAAATAGAAATAATAATAGCACTTGCCTCCCAGAGCTTTTTTGAAGATCAAATGAGATAATTTTGTAAAGTGTTTAACCCAATGCTTAGCACATAGCCAATACTTAAGAAATGGTTGTTTTCTTCCTTCTGCCTGTCCACCCCTTCCCTTTTTTCTTCTCCATCATTCTCTCTCTTTTTCATCCTCTCTTTGGCAAAGGTGATTGAGAAGAAGTAGTCGTACAACTAAGATAAGAATCAGGACAGGTTCTTATAAAAAAAAAACCCACAAGGCCTTCAAACATGCTCAGCTCTCCTCTATCTTTTATGATTTTTTTTTTTAAATTTTTTATTTAATAATTACATTATATTGACACTCATTTCTGTTCCGATTTTTTTTTCCCCTCCCTCCCTCCACCCCCTCCCCTAGATGGCAAGCAGTCCTTTATATGTTGGATATGTTGCAGTATATCCTAGATACAATATATGTTTGCAGAACCGAACAGTTCTCTTGTTGCACAGGGAGAATTGGATTCAGAAGGTATAAATAATCCGGGAAGAAAAACAAAAATGCAGATAGTTCACATTCGTTTCCCAGTGTTCTTTCTTTGGGTGTAGCTGCTTTTGTCCGTCATTTATCAATTGAAACTCAGGTCTCTTTGTCAAAGAAATCCACTTCCATCAAAATATGTCCTCATACAATATCGTTATCGAAGTGTATAATGATCTCCTGGTTCTGCTCATTTCACTTAGCATCAGTTCATGTAGGTCTCTCCAGGCCTCTCTGTATTCATCCTGCTGGTCATTTCTTACAGAACAATAATATTCCATAACATTCATATACCACAATTTACCCAGCCATTCTCCAATTGATGGGCATCCATTCATTTTCCAGTTTCTAGCCACTACAAACAGGGCTGCTACAAACATTTTGGCACATCCAGGTCCCTTTCCCTTCTTTAGTATTTCTTTGGGATATAAGCCCAATAGAAACACTGCTGGATCAAAGGATATGCACATTTTGATAATTTTTTGGGCATAATTCCAGATTGCTCTCCAGAATGGTTGGATTCGTTCACAACTCCACCAACAATGCATTAGTGTCCCAGTTTTCCCGCATCCCCTCCAACATTCATCATTATTTTTTCCTGTCATCTTAGCCAATCTGACAGGTGTGTAGTGGTATCTCAGAGTTGTCTTAATTTGCATTTCTCTGATCAATAATGATTTGGAACACTCTTTCATATGAGTGGTAATAGTTTCAATCTCATCCTCTGAAAATTGTCTGTTCATATCCTTTGACCATTTATCAATTGGAGAATGGCTTGATTTCTTATAAATTTGAGTCAGTTCTCTATATATTTTGGAAATGAGGCCTTTATCAGAACCTTTAATCCTCTATCTTTTAAAAGAAAATCCTTCATTAGACTCTACTATTCCCTCAAATTTTTATCTAAATATCTCTTCCTTTTAAACTCAGTCTCCTAGGAATGTTGTATACATGCATTGCCTCAGCTTCTCTTTACTCAAATTCAGCTTTTTACAACCTGACTTTTGACTTCATCAATCAAATGAAATTACTCTCTCTAAAGTTCCCAATGATCTCCTAATTGACAAATCTCAGGGCCTTTCCTCAGTTTCTTGATCTCTTTGCTACATTTAACACCACTGATCATCTTCTTTTCCAAAATACTCTGGGTTTTGTGACGTTAGTCTGTACTGGTACTTAACTATACAATCACTCCTCAATCACCTTTGCTAGATCATCATCTTTACAATATCCTCTATCAGCTGAGGTTTCTTATTTTCTTTCTTTGTATTTTCTCTCAGTAATCTCAGCAATTCCTATAGTTTTAATTATCATCTTTGTGACGCTGACTCCCAGATTTATACATTTAGAACCAAAAGCTCTCCTGAGTTCTGTTCCTATTTCCAATGGAACATTTTAAACTGGATGTTCCAGAGACATTTAAAATTCAACATGACTTCACTAAAACCCACTTTTCTTTCATACTTCTTTCTGTCAAAGGTACCATTTTTCTTCAACTTCTTCCTCTCCCTCATCCTATATAACCAATCACTTACCAAATATTACTTTTTCTACCTTCACATCTCTCTCATTCATTCTTTTCTTCTCTACTCAGACATCTACAATTTTAATTCAGGTATTCATCATCTCTCACCCATAAGACCTAACTGATCTCCTTCCCTCAGGTCTCTCTTCAATGCAGTCTACACATTGACTCTGGCATAAATTTCCTTACACAGATCTAGTCATACAATTCAATAAACTCTTATAACTACCTATTGCCTCTAGCATAAGATCTAAATACATTTGTCTAGTTTTAAAGGATTTTACAAATATCTTTCTAGCTTTTTAAAGGATTTTAAAAAATATCTGATAGTATTTCTCATGCTTCAGTTTACCCAATTGAAAGACCAATGAAACTAGCCTTTCTGCTCTTCATATTCAGTATCCTATCAATTTCTGTACTTTTGAACTGGATGTTCTCCATAACGGGAAAGCATTCCTTCCTCATTTCTGCCTTACAGAATCCTTTCTCCCCCTTCAAAACACAGACCAAACACCATTTTCTATATAGTTAACCAATTTAATTTTATCCTGTCGTCTACTCTTGAATCCCATTCCCCAACCCCTTCTATTTTCAATGTTCATCCCTTTCAAATCTCAGACATGGATTAGATGATTGCCACATCTTCCTCTTCTATTGCTACTCATATGCTGAATAATAACTAGAGAAAGTCATAATTGTATTGATTAAGCATACTGATTAGGTAAATTCTTTTTATCCAATTTTGACTGAGTTCTCACTGCAGTAAGGCAATCATTTAAATCTCTTTCACTGATTTCTTATCTCACTGTACACAGAAGCTATTCTAAGCCTTCTCTCTTCAAGTCCCTAGAAGTTCTTTCTCCTCCCTCTGCCCACCTGAGAAGCTAAGTCTCATTTCACAAAGACAATTGAATCTATTAGCATTGAGTTCCAGGAATGGAGTAAAGTAAAGACAGAGCAGTGATTATGGTGAGGAACTGGAAGTCACAATGAGGGCAAAGAGTAAGCTTAGGAATGTTAGGTCATAAGAAGAAATAGGGGGTTATGACCAGGTAGGGAAAAGTCAGAATTTTTGATTAAGGAATTAAAACACTTGTAAGCAGGTCCTAGTAACATCTATTCCCAAAATGTGGCTGAAGTGTGAAGTGAAGAAGTAAATTATGAGAATTAAGAAGACTCAAAAATTGGAAGATTTTAGAGAGTTTGAGGAAGTGTCAAATTAAATATTGAAATTCCTTAGTTTAAAAACTAGAGTTGGGAAGTAGGAAGATGATTAATCAGGTATATACAATTGCTTGACAAAGGAGGCAGAATGATCTAAATGATACATTACGGCACCATGGTTTGAAAAGAGTGGAGTACAATGTACTTCAAAGCAGCTGACATCCCTACTCACTAAAAAATATTATTCATTAGCTGTTGGATCCTTTGCTCAGTGTTGTGTATTTGTTCATATAACTTGCCTAGCAACTGGTAATTGATGGTAAGTAGAATATTGTTGTGTTGGCAGGATGTAACTTAGTCCTTGAAAACAGTTACAGTTGAACTGAAAGGCTTAAGTCAATATTAGTTTAAGCTCAATATCAGTTTGCTTGACTAAAGGCATAGTGAATTTAAAAAAAAAAAAAAAGGGAGGCATCAGACTGGAGAGACTATTAAAATATGGTGTCCACTTCTGAAACCCATATATTTTTTATTTTATTTTATTTTTTTCTGAAACCTATTTATTTGGAAGAACATTGATAAACCGGAATACCTGCAGCAAAGGACAATCTCTTATGAAGGTATTCGATACTATGGTACTGAAGAACCTGAGGAAGATCCTGAGCTTGTAGAAGGGAAGACTTAGAAAGGACATAGGATCATGGCATTAGAGCTGGAAAGGACCTCAAAGGTCATTTGGTCCATGATGGCTGTCTTTTACTATTAGAAAAGCTACCATGGAAGATGGATTAGGTTGCCCTATGTGTCTCCAGAAGCAAGAATTAGGGCCAGTGTGCTGAAGTCACTGAAACACATTTGCAATCAATATGAAGAATGACTCCTTAACAATTTGATTGGGAATTGTGATTTCATTAATATAGGGACATCTTGTTCTGGAAAGTCCCTCCATTGATATAAATTAGCAAATTATTCCACAATTTAGTTTTAGGTTGTCTGAGGCATTGAGACTTTTGCTTTCTTCATCTGTAAAAATAGGTAGTATAGTAAAAGCACAGGGTTATTATAAGGATTAAATGAAATAATTTTAGTATTTTGCAAGCCTTAAAATACAAAATAAAAGGCAAGCTATTATCCATTTCACCTTTGGACAGTTGTACTTTTTAGAAAGAGACAATATAATAATAGTAAATAAGAAGTTGACTTTAGACTCAGGGACATCCAGGAAGATTAAAGTCCTACCTTTGTTAAATATCAGCCATGTGAAATGAGCAAGTCTCTTAAAATCCAGTGTAACACAGCTAGGAAATGTCTGAACTGACTTTAAATGCAAGTCTTTAAAACTCTATTCTATACATTGTCTTGATACGAGGTGTATCATGGATTCCTTTGGCAGTCTTTAGTCTATGGACCCATTTGTAGAATAATATTTTCTAACAAATAAAATTAAATACATGGGGTTAAAAAAGGAAGCAATTATATTAGTTCAAAATATTTTTTTTCAAAATTTCATGGAGCCAGATTAAGAAACCCTCCTCTAGGGGATTATAAGATTGAGGCAACTGGACCCCAGGGAAAGGACCTTCAGACACATAAAGATAACTCCTAGGCAATCTTTTGGCTGGGTATCTCCTGGTATAACCTTTATTTTCATTTGTTTGGAAAGACTTTAAGTGTATTATTCATAACTGTTCCTATGTTTGGGAAAATTTGGGGGATAGATGAGATGATTTTTAAAAGTTCCTTCTCTCCTTAAATTTGTATTATAGTCAAATCTTAAAGAATAGCTTCATTAAGAACTCAGCTATGATGATGAGCACTTTTCATTGTTTGGCCACTAGAGGGCAAGGCTGTTATATGTTAAAAATCAGATTATTCTCAGTCTTTTGATTAGGTCCTTCTTTCATGCAATGGATCCCCCTGAAGACTTGATACAAATTTAGTATATGGATGCCTATTAATTATCTCAGGGTTTGTCAACAGGAAATCAACTGGTTGGGGACAGAGTTGTTCTCTTAATTTTGTATCCCTAGGGCTCAGAGGCAGTTAGATAGTATAATAGATAGATCATCATATTGGAGTCAGGAAGGCCTGAGTTAAATTTGAAATAGCTTACAGCCTTAGTAGCTGTGTGAGTCTGGATAAGGAATTTAACTTCTCTCTGCCGCAGTTTCCTCAATGTAAAATGAGGATAATAATAGCACTTCTCTTCTAGGTTTGTGATGAGGATCAAATGAAATATTTTCCAAATTCTTCACATAGTATCTGACATATAGTAGTTGCTTAATAAATGCTTGCTTTCTTCCTAGCACAGTGCCTAGCATGTAGCATTTTGTGATAAACACCTATTAAATTGTATTGCACTGTCATGACATTTCCCACATATTCTCAAAACAGAAATAATTTTCATCTAAAAAAAATTAAATGTCTCATTGACAGTATCAGAGTTAGACAAAACACCAAAAATTATGGTATTAAATCTCCAAAAAAAATTGGAATCATAAAGACTTTTCTGTTGTTGTTGTTGTTGTTTTTGTGGTAATCCCAGAAATATCATTCCTAAAGAGGAGAAGATGAGTTATTAAGATGACAGGAGAGAAAAAGACTAAGTTGCCTCAAATGAAATAACATATATAAAGCATATAAATCATTATTTACCAAGGGCTCAGAGCTAGTGAGAGAGCTTGATACAACTGAAGTGGAATGAAGTTGAAATCAGAGGCTATGAATTCAAATCCTGATTCTCCACTTCTATTTATCTACTGGAATGACACTTAAAAAAAAAAAAAGTTAACACTTTTCCTATTTGGGTTTCAGTCTTCTCAATGACAAAGTAAAGGAATTAATTTGATGACCTTTAAGATTTCTTCTAATTCTTTATCTTTGATCCTATGAAATTGACTAAATAATGGAAACTGACTAAATTTTTCTGCCTTCTTTTCTCTCTGGTCTATAATTTTGTGAAAATTTGTTTGGAGAATAGATCCTTATATTTTTTTTATTTTTTATAGGAAAAAATTTAAATCACAAACTTAATTCTGTTTTTAACATGTGAGAAACAAAATGAATAAAATGCCAAATAAAACTGTAAATCAAACAATATTTTAATAAAATAAAAATGCCTACTTTAACAAAGCAATATCTTTTTTGCTGTGTTTCCCCGTCTGACAATTTTTGTGCTCTATAGAGTTTTGCTGCTGTTGTTATTTATAGGTAACTGTAGTCCATAAATTCACTTTTTTTGGTTACTTTGCATAGTGGCATAATTTTTTCTTGATCATGTGATTTTTCTTGTTGATAGGATGAATTTTTTTTTTTTTTATTATGAGAGACAGCCTAAAGTAGACAACATGAGTTTCAATGGGACTTCTGCTGTTAATAGAAGTTACTAGGCAAGTCACTTAACTTCAGTTCCTCAGACATTTTTCTAATATTTATTTACTAAACCCTGGAAAAATTGATTAGGAGAGAATTAAAATGTTGAAATCACATATTCTTTAAGTTCCTGCATTTAATTTATTGTATTCATTGTTTTCCCATATTGAATCATCTGTACATTTCTGGCAAAACTCCTATTTGGACATAATACTTATTAAAATATATTACTGCATACTATTTTCTAATGTTTTCATTAACATATTTTATAGACAACACTAATGATACAAAGTTCCTTATAATTATCATATTTATTAATGATGATGAGACTATCCTTTTTTTTTTTTTTTGGTCTTATCTCTGCTCAAAACCATTTTAGCCTCATAAAAAGATTGGAGGTACATACCATAATGCTCTATCTTGGAAACAGTCTTCTGTCTCTCTTTTCCATCTTTTTCTTTGTGGACCAGATAGGTGATTTCATTGATTGTACATTTATAGTCTGAGAGTTGCCCAAGAGTACTGAAAAGTAAAATGTGCCCGGGGCACAGGGCACAGAGGTAATACTTGAGCCAAGGCTTTCTTGTTTCCAAAAGCAGCTCTTTATCTCTGATGGCATCTATGAGATTTTATTTTTGTTGTTCTGTCAATTTTTTTTCAGTCTTGCCTAACTCTTCATAGCCCCATTTGGGTTTTGTTTTTTGTGTTTTTGGTTTGCTTTACCATTTTCTTAAGCTCATTTTACATATGAGATAATTGAAATAATTGGGAAAGTGACTTGTTCAGGGTCACACAGATAGTAAGTATCTGGGGCCAGAATTGAGCTCAGAAAGCAGGTCCAATGCTGTGTATCCACCTGCCACCCAAATGCCCATCCTACCTTTTGCAGGAAGGCTGTTCCAGTTCCTCTTAAGTCTGATACCTTCTCTAAATTGATTATTTCCTATTTATTCTGCAGATAGCTTCTTTGTATATAATTATTTACATGTTGTAACGTTACATTTACATGTTATTATATTGGATTGCGAGTTCCTTAAGAGTAAGTACTATCTTTTGTCTATCTCCACTTTTTAATTTATTATTTCAATTACAGTTTTTAAAGAACACAATTTCAAGTAAGCAGCAAACAAAAAAGTAATATGATCACCATTTAATTATACTATCATTATATACATGTCTTTTTATAGTTTGATAATATGGCATTTAAAATTGTCTTTTAAATGTTTGTAGCAGCCATTTTTGTAGTGGCAAGGAACTGGAAATCAATAAATGCCCATCAGTTGGGGAATGTTATGGTATATGAATGTAATGGAATATTATTGTTCTATAAGAAACGATGGGAAGGCTGATTTCAGAAAAGCCTGGAAAGACTTTCATGAACTGATGCTGAGTGAAGTGGAACAGAATCAAGAGATTATTGTAAATAATAACAACAAGGTTTTATGATGATCAACTGTGATGAACTTGGCTCTTTTCATCAATTGGGTAATTCGAGGCAATTACAGTAGACTTGAGATGAAGAGTGACATTCACATCAGGAGAGAGAACTGTGGAAGCTGAATGTGGATCAAATCATAGTATTTTCACCTTTTGGTTGTTAGTTTGTTTCTTTTTTCTTTCTCATGTTTTTCCCCCCCTTTTGACTTGATTTTTCTTACACAACATGACTAATATGGAAATACATTTAGAAGGATTGCATATATTTAATCTATAATGGATTGCTTGCTGTCTTGGGGAGGGAGAAAAATTTGGAACACGAGGTTTTGTAAAGGTGAATGATGGAAGCTATCTTTGCATGTATTTGGAAAACTAAAATATTATTTTAAAAAAATAAGTCACAACTCCCCCCAAATAAATACAGTTTCTATTCTTTTAAATTTTTCTCCCAAGAATATAATTATTTTGGTGGCAATTCAATATGTATTTGAAAAAGTGGGTATATGCTTTGCTTTGTTTTATTGACAGTCCTCATATATCTTTGTTTTAAATCTTATGTTTTATGTTCCAACTTCTTATTTTTGTAAAAATATATATATATATATTTCCTAACATTTTTATTATATTTTTCTTTTTATTTGCTTTTTGAATGATTTTTTTCTTTACTGTAGTTTTGAAGTTTGTATATAAACTTGACTTTTGCATTTTTCCTTGTTGGGTTGTTAGGAAAATGACTTTTAAAGTAGTTTTATGAATTTGGGAAAGGCAGTTTCCTGAAATATAGTGATTGGATTCTTTTCTTCTTGGAAATTTTCTGGGAGCTCAACAATTCTGAGGTTTTTTCCTTTATTTATCCTTCACATCTATAATTTTCATTTGCATTGTTTATAATTATTTCCCTTAATGGATTTTATTTTCTGGGCTTCCCTGCCCAACCTCCTTCAATTGTTTTCCCACCTTCTATGATTGTTAATCCTGTTTTTTAGTTAGAGCCTTTAATATTTAAAATTCTCTATTATTTTTCACCTTATTAGGTTTTGTCATCATTTCAAACCAAGACCTTTTTTTTAATGTTATAATATGGTCTTGGAGACCATAAAGTTGAAACTCTTCATTTTATGTATAAGGAAACTGAGGCACATTAAGTGACTTGCCTAAGGTCAAGGCTAGTAGATGTCTGAGGTCTTTGAACTCAGATCTTCCTAACTCCAAGTCTAGACTGTATGTACTTCATCACTTGGCTGCTTCCTTTAATATCTTTAAAGATTTAAAAAAATTTTCAAGTCAATTTTTCTTTTAACTTAATTACTTTTGTGTAACTCATATCCTGAGATTTCTTGAATTATTTCTAGTGCAACTTCAAATATGATTTTAGTATTTTTCTCTTTGATTCTCTAATTATTAATGTAATTATCCTATCATATCATCATTATCATATCATACTGTATTTGAACTCTCCTTGGCATGTTTATCATGTTTTTGGTGTGAATTTTAAATTTCTTGTAGGAGTTTCTGGAAGGTTTTATCTTATTTTTTTGGTTTACGTTAGAACATCAGTTTCCTGAAAACAGAGATTATATGTATATGATTAGCATAGTGCATGGCTTACATTAGCCCTTCATAAATATTTGTTGATTGATTGTTGAGGAGTATCATAAAGTGCCACGGTTTTTTTCATCCTATCAGTCCACATACTTCCCAGAAGAAAGATATTTTCTTTGCCATCTGAATAAAATCCTTTGCATCTGAGCATAGTTAAACTTTAGGATGGGCCTTTTAGAAGAATTGAAAATATCTTCTAAGCTGTCCTTCTAATTTGTTAGGATGAAACTCAGTTCAGTCTGATCACCAGGAGTCAAGGCTAAAGTGTGAGAGAATTGAGTGGATAGCAATTTCTTAAGATTTCCTCTGTCTTATACTTGCACAAAGAGAACAGGTAATGAGGAAGGAAGGATTAGCAAACACTGTGGGATATTAAACACCAAAAGCCTTGTTACATGAAAAAGTTCAACTTCAGAAACTGATGCAATTTTGTTAATGGAAATTACAATAAAAAAAGATGCATTGTCATCTGCCTTTTTGCCAAATCCTAAGGATTACTAGGCTTTTCCATCTGCTTTATGACTGATATCTCCTATCTATCTTGTCTCCTCCATTAGAATGAGTGCTCTGGGAGAGCCAAGACTATGCTAATTATATTGTTTGTACCCCTAATGCTTAACATATCATTTTGCCCATTCTGTATGCTTAATACATGCTTCTTCATTGATTCACATTCATAAATTTCTTATGTTTTCCTATTGGTAGTCCTGAAGCCAGTCTTGTTTGTTGGTGAAAATATTTTCAGGTCCTGATGTTTTTTTCCCCAACAAGCCTAGGATAAAGATAAATTGCTAGGTAGTTATAGGGTAGAATTCTGGGCCTGGAGGCAGGAAGACATTTTCCTGAGTTCAAATCTGGTCTGAGATATTTACTAAATGTGTGACATTGGGCAAATTACTTCATCCTGTTTTCCTCAATTTCCTCATTTTTAAAATGAACTGGAGAAAGAAATGGCAAATCATTTTGCATCTTTGCCAAGAAAACTCCAAATGAGAGAGGATGTGGGGGAAAAAGGTAAATTTGTGAACTGATTAACCATTCTGGAGAACTATGCTTAACTATTACCAAAGAGCTATAAAACTGTGTTCATTAAACCAGCAATACTACTACCTAAGTCTGTATCCCAAAGAGATCATAAAAAAGTCCACCTGTACAAAAATGTTTGTAATTGCTCTTTTTGTGATGGAAATTGGAAATTGAGGGCATGTCCATCAGTTGGGGACTAGCTGAACAAATTGTGGCATATAGATATAATGGAATACTATTGTTCTACAAAAATTGATGAGCAGCAATATTTTAGAAAAACCCGCAAAGATTTACATGAACAGATGCTGAGTGAAGTGAGCAGAACTAGGAGAACATTGTGTACAGTATTAGCAACACTGTGTGATGATCAACTATGATAAGCTTAGCTCTCCTCCACAATACAATGCACTAAGACAATTCCAAAAGATTCATGATGGAAAATGTTATCCATATTCAGAGAAGGAACCATGGAGTTGAAATGCAGATTAAAGCATACTATTTTCACTTTTGTTTCTTATTTCTCATGATTTTCTGCTTTTGTTCTGATTCTTCTTTCACAATATAACTAATGTGGAAATATGTTTAATATGATTGTACGTGTTGGTCCCATATCAGATTGCTTATTGTCTTGGGGTAGGGGAGGAGAAGGAGAGAAGCAAAAAAATTGAAAATCAAAATCTTATAAAGTGAATGTTGAAAACTATCTTTACATGTAATTGGGAAAAAAATTAAAAGAAAAAAAAAAGAAAACCCCAAATGGGGTAAAAAATAGTTAGACATGACTGAAAATGACTAAACAACAAAAAACTAAAATTGAATGAGTATGAAAAAAAGAAAAAATATTTTTCTTGCTTTATCTTCATTTTTCTTGAGTTCTTGATATTTAGAATAAAGCAGAATTTAACATTGCCTTATTCTTTCAATTTCACAACAGTTTCAAGTCCTGGGACAAAGACAGTATCAAAGTAATTTTTATCATGAGACATCATTTAACTTTACTACAAGAGAAAAATTTCCAGAGGTGTGTTTAGATCTGTACCCAAGAACTTATTATACAGTGAATATCACCACCATGGCATTTCCAAAACATTCAGCACATATCATCATAGCAACACCAAGATCAGGTAGGTGTTGCCATCTTTCTTTTTTGGTGTATTTGATGACAGGAGGCTAAATTGTTCAGAGTGGTATAGTGGAATGTGTATGGAATCACATAGATTTAGACCTGGGAGAGACCTTAGATGCTATTTTTTAAGATGAAGAAACTGAGGTTCAAAGAGATTAATTTGCTCAGTATCCAGAGCTAGTAAGATCTGAGGTGGGATTTGAATCCAAATTTTCAACACCCTATCCTTTACACAATATTCATCCCAGATATGACACAGTCTAGCTGTTTGGCATTGGTTAAGTCACTTTATCTCTGTAGACCTCACTCCTTTCATCAGTAAAACGAGAGGACTGGAACCCTGTGACTGCCAAGAGGTTTTTATGTATGCTAAAATTTTATGATTTAGAGATAATTCATACAGAGATAATTTAGAAATATCTATAATTCACATAGAGATTCATTTGTTTGCTCCCAAAATTGTACTTCCTGAAATGCTGAGATTCTGAAATGGAGCTTCTGAGAGAAGTTAGAACAGACATGATGACATGATGGTTAACAAGTTATTTTGATAATAATAGGAAAAATGATAGTTATTTCCATAATTTCAGTTTGACAAAAAATGTACATCTTGAGCATATAATTCATGGAAATATCTAAAGAAGCATGGAGATTTTCTGAACTAAAAGTAAATCTGAATTTCAGATCATTTTTCTAACCAGGAATCATTTGAGAGTTGGGAATGAGAAATCTGGTAGACACCTCTATAAGGAAATAGAATTTGCTTTTGAATTTAGTCTTCAATTTCATTTCTTTAAAGGAGAGAGCACACTTGATCTCATAGTCTTTGATGAAATATTCCTGAACCCTTTTGAATGTATCTGTGCCTAACTTTTAGTTTCCCAATCTCGGGCTTAACCCCTTCTAGGGTCAAGGGCATCTGTTAACAGTTTTAACAAGTCAGTGAAGGATTGAGAAGAAATCTTTTAAAAATCCAAACCAGTATTAAATTCCTTATCATAAATATAAGCTTCTATGGACAAGGACTGTATTAATTTTTGTCTTGATTGCTCCAGTGTCTGGCAAAATACATAATCTGAACATTTATTAAACATCCTATTGATGCAAAGCATTGTACTAGTCGTTTAGAAAGGGAAGGGAGAAGAATTTATCAATAATAATAATAGCTAAGATTTGTATAGCATCCATAAGTACTTGATATTGCTTATTGAATGAATGAATACATGAGCACTCTTACTCTCTGCTGACCTATCTTTCTAGACTCATTGAACATTATTCCTCATCCTGAATACCAATCCAGCAAAGTCTTCTCTCTGGTTCTCAGTCACAATATTGGATTTTCTGTATCAGTGCCTTTGAATGGTCATCCCCCATTCCTGGAGCATACTTTCTCCTTTCATCTGCCTCATATAGTCCTTTGCCTTTAAGACAAAGCTAAGGCATCATAGGTCTGAAGACTTTCCTAATTTCCCTCAACTACTAATGCCTTCTCTCAATCTACTTTGTATTTAACTCCTTTGTATATCTATGTGCAAGTATATATTTCATTCACCTTATATTTATGCTGCATCTATATTTATATGTATTTGTCATATATCCTGTTTAGAATGTAAGCTCAATGTGAATAGGCATTGTATCATTCTTTTTTTATTTAGGTCCCAAGGATATAGCCTAGTGCTAGACACATACTGGTTGATTGATCTCCCAAAAACAATTATAAGAATAAGTAAACTTAATATCAGGAAGATATTTCTTATAGGCAACACTATAATAATAATAACAACAATATTAACATTTCTGTAGTGTCTACTATGTGATAGGCAGTGCCCTTAATATGCTAAGTGTTTTGTAATTATTATTTCATTTGATCCTGACAACAACCCTAAAAGGTAGGTGCTGTTATCATCCCTATTTTATAGATGAAAAGTCTGAGGCAGACAGAGAAGGTAAGTGATATGCATAGAATTATACAGCTAGGAAATATATGAACTCACATTTAAACTCAGATCTTCTTGATTTACTAGCTGGATGAAATGAGAATAGCTTAGCACAGTGCCTGGCACATAGTAGGTGGTATATAAGTATTAATTATTCTTTTATTTGTTATTACATATTTATTTCCCTCCCACAACCTCTGTCCAAGGGACTAGCATAGTATTTTGCACCAAGAAGATATTTAATAAATGCTTATTGAATCAAATAGCATAGGAGACGGTAGCAACACACTCTGCTTTCTTGATTTCCCTAGAGCATAACTTTGTTGGCAGACAGTAGCTAAGAAATTGCCCCTTTGGTTAGTTCAACAGCTGGATCCTCTTCATTCAGTAAGTATTTATTAAGTTCCTATTATGTGCTAGAAACTATACACAATAGAAGTAGTCCCTTCCTTCATGGAGCTTATATCCTGTCCAAGGAGACACCATGTAGATAACTACATTCAAAGATATGTATACAAAAGAAAACAAGGTGAGTTTAGGGAAGTCAGTAATATCTGGAGAGATCAAGAAAGACCTCATGGTAGAAGGCAAAGCTTGGGCTGAATTTGGAAGGAAATTGGGTATCAAAAGAATGACTCTGATTCTTGTATTCTCTTAGTTATAACCTTCATTCAGGTTGATTTTTGTGAAAAAATGGGGCACTTGCAAGTCATTCAGTGGTTAAAACCAAAAAGAGGTTTATTCCCCCCACCACAATAAGAATATGCAACAAGAATACAGTGACATTTTGATTCTCTGGATTCAGCCCCCATGGACGCCACAAGGTTGCTTAATAAGGCAGTATACAGTGAAGATATGGTGACTCATATGATTTTCACAAACCTATAAAGATAAGGGAACCCAATCCCTAATATATCTAGGAAATTGTAAGCATGTAGGTGACCAGGAAGTTGTTTCAGTGAAGCTGGGTCAGTCTGGGGGCAGTTTTCACACATACACATACACACACACACACACACACACACACACACACACACACAAAGAGAGAGAGAGAGAGAGAGAGAGAGAGAGAGAGAGAGAGAGACAGACAGACAGACAGACAGACAGACAGACAGACAGACTTTTCTATGTGTGTGTATGAACATTTTGCTTGCCTGGTTTCTCTTTCATTGGGTACATTTCCCTTTATTTCTTGAGATTCCTCTTTACTTTCCTCAACTTATTTCCCTAAGAAATCACTCTTTAGGGTGATATTATAAAAGACAGCATATGATTACCCTAAGAATATTTACAGCATCACTATATACAAGCCTAAAGACAGAGCTAACTAGCTACCTATCTAACCCCAGGGCAGTTTTTTCCTCTGCAGTGAAGGTCAATGACTTGATGGTCAGTTGTGGAAATCACTTGTGTAAAGACCTCATTTCTTATTGCTATTGGAGGCAGGGAGGATTGAAAATTCTCAGAGCATAAGATTGTGTTCCATATTATCTACCAGGAGCCACTTAGAAAATGGCTGACCTTGCAGAGATAAGAAAGAGAGGAAACACTTGACCTATGTGTTCCTGAGATAGTGATTAACTGGGGAGAGGTTGCCAAAAGTGATTATGTGTTGGCTAAAGTAGGCCAACCTCCCAGAACTTTCCTTGTATTTTCAAACATACCTCCTGTGGGAAGTGCTTCATCTTTCTCTGCCAAATTGGTTTAACATCAGCACATTTGTAACCCAGAAATAAAAAGAAGGGAAATGGAGTGGGTGACCTAGTTCATATGGACAATGTGAGAAATAATAGCAAACTTTTTCAAGGGGAAGATGTGATTTTTTTATTGTAGGAGAACTTCCATGTGGAATCTATCCTCCACTCAGGCACATAAGTAATCACCTCATCTTGTAGTTTCAAGAAAATTGCCTGGGGTCTCAAGAAATTGGTCACAGAGATGTATAGATATTTCTGATTCCAAAGCCAGTTCCCTATCTACCAAATGGTGCTGCCTTTCATTTTTAATTAGGATTTTAATGTTTATAAAATACTTTTCTTAAAATATCTCTATGAGGTAGGTAGAGCTATAATTTGAGAAAGGCAATCAGGGCTTTTCCCCACGGTGTTGATATTTAGAAGATTATGATAGTGTATATTCCTATAGCAGATGAAAACACTTAAACTTGACATATAAAGTATTAACATGGGAAAAATTGTTTAAATAAACTAGCCATTGTATAACCCCATCTGCTTTCAGAAGCAGGTTTGAAGCTTGCTTCTCATGAAGTTAATTCTCCCACATCCCCCCCATAAAGGCGCCCAAACTGTTCCCTAATGAATTTTTGAAACATTCTGAATTTAACAGAACAAGAGCAGAACAAGTTTAAACACCCGGGCTTTCCTCTCTACTTCCGTATCAGAAATTAGTTTGGCAATGCTGTTGCTGGGAGAGGGTGGGGAGAGGAAGAAGCAGTCTATCCATGTCATCCTGGCCAAGTGGATTCAGTCATGTGTGAATAACAGAAGTAAGGAAGTCAAGAACAAAAGGTTTTTTAGCTTTCAAACACTGAACCCACATCTTTATTAGAGTATTCCAGTTTTATGTAAAGTATCATATTACTAGAGTACAGGCAATCTGTTGTCAGCTGTTCCTTGCATTGGCTCATTTGTTCATTTACAATGCTTACTGTATGCAGGACGTTATTATAGGTAACACAAAATCAAACATTGCGCAGTTCTGACCCAGAGCACAGAGGAGAGGTGAATGATATACTAGTATGCAATAGCCCAAAGCAGAATGTTATGATATCCTAGAATTGGTACAAAATTTGAGAGGAGAAAAGTAAAATGATAACTGAGATGATCATAGAAGGCAACTTTGAAAGTGGCATTTCATCTCAGCTTTGGGGAATGAACGATAATAGGTAGCTAATATTTATAGCACTGTTAGGTGGTGCTATATATATAGAGCACCAGCCCTGAAGTCAGGAGAACCTGAGTTCAAATCTGGCTTCAGACACTTAGTACTTCTTAGCTGTCTGACTCTGGGCAAGTCACTTAACCCCAATTGAACTCTGTCAGACATACAATCAGAATTTGATTTCTTTCAGTCATACAGTCTCTGCCAGATATATAGTTGACACAGTTTCTAGTTTCTGCTAAAATTTGCTACCTGTTTATCTTGTATAGCTGCTGGTTCCCTACTTAATTCCTGATTGTAAAATTGAAATCAGTTAACATAAGTTTAGAGGTCACTCTTCTTGGAAACTGCCATAGCTTTTCTGGGTTTTTTCTTGGGTCTCTTTTCTCAATCCTAACATGATATGTGTTTCCCTTGTAAATGACTAGGGCAGGGGAAAGGTACAGGAACAAAACTAAGTCTAAGGTCACAGATTTCCTCATTTAGCATCATTTTTCCCCTTTAAAATGCCTATGAGACTAACAACATTTTACCTCATAGATTGTTCAGTAATTTTTCAGTAGAATCCAATTCTCTGTGACTCCATTTGGGGTTTTCTTGGCAAGGATATAGGAGTGATTTGTCATTTCCTTCTTCAGCTCATTTGGCAGATGAGGAGACTGAGGTAAACAGTAAGTTAAATAACTTGCCAAGGGTCACACAGCTAATAAATGTCTGAGGCTGGATTTGAACTCAGGAAGATGAGTTTTCTTGACTCCAGGCCCAACACTCTCTCCACTTAGCTGCTTGGGTACAATAATTAGCTGCTTTTTAAAGATAAGGAAAACTGAAGCTCAGATAGGTTATGATTTGCTAGGATCACATAGCTATTGTCTGTAGTGGAATTTGAGTCTAGATGCTATAGAGCTGAAAGGAGAAAGGGAGAATGGGTATAACTCAAAGACACAAAGGGTGATAAATATCTGCAAATTTGAAAAGTATTATTATTTTAGTGAAAGGATCTAAAGACTATCCTGGTCTGTCTAGTGAGTGGTGGGTATAGTTGACTGGAGTATGACTCAATGGTTGCCAGTAGAGAATGGTCTGGTTGCAATTTAACTGATATAGAAATAGGTTTTGCCTCTCTTAACATGTATAATTGATATCATAAAGGGAGAGAATTTGGGGCTCAAAATATAAAAAAATATTGAAATGGTAAAAAAAATTATAAAAAGAGAGAAAGATTTGGTTACATATGCTGGTATGGAATCAGAGAACAAAGAGGGCAGAATGCTTGGAGAATTAGTTTGAAGGGAATAGTGTTTCAGGAGATGAACATTTTAGCTTGGTTTGAGAGTCAGGGAGTTATATACATATATGTATATGCCTATATGCCTGTATGAATTAATAAACAGCAAAAACATTATTAAGCATTTACTAAGTGCCAAGCATAGGACTAAGCTTTCGAGATAAACATTTAAAAAGCAGAGCTAGTCCCATTCTTCAGGCACTTTCATTCTGAGAGAGAGAGAGACAACATATACAGGGGAGTAGTTCCCCTGGAAAGAATTTTTTGGTTCAGAAAGTTACTGGGGATTTTGAGTGGGGGCCCATGTTAGCATATGCTAACACACCCCATTTAGGAAGAAGGGAGGATTTAATTTGATCATGGTTCACAGATCCATAACTAGAGAAGAAAGGGTATTCAGATGGTGATTTGTGAAGAGACTGAGGAAGTAGCTAGAGAGGAGATAATGAAGTGAATCATGGGCCAGAGCTCCTTAGGAAAGGGAGTAACTAGTGGGTTAAGGTGGGAGACCCAGAGTTTTTTCAGGAACCTTTAAGTTGTTGTTGGGGAGTTTGTGCTGGAACTGCTCCAAAAAAGAAGGGAAGGGTTTTGACATTATTTGTAGTGCATCTGTTCCCTACTGCTCCACCCATTGGATGTGTTTCCCAATGAGGGACAAGCTGGAATGCCTCATATACCATAATGAATCAAGCTTTCTGTTTCAGGAGAAGAAGGGTGGAATAGGAATGGGGACTTAGGATACATGGTACCATGACTAAGCTAGGAAGCGAGGTTGCTAAGGGACTGGCTCTGACTTCTAGCTCCATCAGATCTGGTTCCCTCTTTTAGGTGGCTTACTCAATAATTAAGAAGAATCTCCTAGCCAGAAAAAGATTTAGGGCAGTAGTATCTTTGTTATTGTTATAGTTCTATGAAAAACCCTGGGCTTTTTTGGCTATAACCTTGTGACTTTGTTGTTTCAGGGAATTCCAAGTTTGGAAACTCCCTCTATTAAAGTAAATTAGAAGTTGTTCTTTGATTTATAATATAGTTTGCCTGTAGTCATGAGAAGTTAAATTCCTGCAGTCGATATTTAAATTAATTCAGTCTTTTCACTGGAAGGTTAAATCTGAAGCTGAAGTTTAAATACTTTGGCCATATAATGAAAAGCTGGGACTCTTTGGAAAAGACCCTGATGTTGAAAAAGATTGAAGGCAAAAGGGAAAGGAGATACCAAAGGATGAGGTGGATAGATAATATTATGGAAGTAATGAATATAGAAATAATGAATAAAAATTTCAGGAAATAGTGGAGGACAGAATGACCTGGTTTAGTATGGGTCACAAAGAGTTGGATACCACTGAATAACAAACAACAAGGTTTACACAACCAGTATGTATCAAAGATTGCTATTTGAATCTGGTCTTCTTGACTAAGCTTGGCTATATCCAAGCCTTTATGAGTCCAATAAAAGGCCTAGCTTTGAGAGATAATCTTGCAATGTTCCTCAAGTTCAATGCCAATAACTAGGAAATCTGTCATAAGCATGTATTTGGGAACAGTTTCCCTTAGGAGGCATATATTAAGTATTTGCTGAATTAAATTTAATCCTCTCTGTATTTAATGTTGCTCTATACAATTGCCGTTCTCAATTGAGGGATCAGGGATTGTTTGGGACCTTCTTACTCTCTCTAGTGGGAGCTTGTACTGATGAGAGAGCCTGAGAAGCTATCTATAGCTTTTAGTTTGAAGTCTTTTAGTGAGATGAGCTTACAAAAGTAAAATTAAACAAACAGCTCATCTCTCCTGACAAAACTCACACTGAATTAAAAGATGATTCTCTGCATCTGAATTTGTTCTTGTAGAACTGATTGGAAAAGTTATTTGACAAAAAAAAAAATTATGAATAGTTGTGTTGTGTGATGTTTGGGTTTTTGTTTCTTTGTATTTTGGTGGAGAATAAATTGCTTCCTCTTTTTTTTTGTTCTTTCAGTAAAGCAGATTATAAGTAACATTTCAGTTCTAAATGAAACCTGCTTGAGATGGAAGAGAAATATGAAGATGGATGATTCAGAGGAGATGTATTTAGTAAGTTCAAAACTGATCTAAATGTTTGCCCTGAGTAGGAAGTTTGAATTTCTTATAAAATTAAATAAAACCTGGAAAAATATCAACAAATTTAGACATAACCTATAAATTGCATTTCAGCAATTGTACTATTCAAGTCACTTTGCATTTTTTAAGCAACCTGCTGTGTGCCAGACACTGTGCTTAGTGCTGGGCATACAAAGAAAGGTAAAAAATAATTCTAACTCTCAAGGAGCTCTCATTTTAATGAAGGAGATAAAATGAAAACTAGTATGTATAAATAAAATATATACAGGAGGTGGCACAGTGGACAGAGTACTGAGCTTGGAGTCAGGAGGACTACTCTTTGTGAGTTAAAACATGGCCCCAGACACTTGTCACTCTGGATAAGTGATTTAACACTGTCGGCCTCAGTTTCCTCATCTGTCAAAGAGCTGGAGAAGAAAAGAGCAAACCACTCTAGTGACCCCAAATGGGGTCATGAAGAGTTTTTCATAACTGAAAAAAAAATGATTGAACAACAACATCAGAAGAAAGACACTAGAATTGAGAGATTGGGAGTGGCTTCTTGTACACAGTGATATTTTAGCTAAAGTTGAGACATGATGGAAACAAGGGAAGCCAGGAGGTGGAGATGGAGGGATAGAATTACAAGCATGAGGGCCAACCAGTGAAAATGCTCAGAGTTGGGAGCTGGGAGTGTCTTGTGTGAGGAATCACAAGGGAGCCAGTGTCATTGGACTACAGTGTGTGCAATCAAGAAAAGTATGCTAAAGCTGTAGAGGTAAGAATCAGCCTGGTTATAAAGGGCTTAAAAGCCAAACAGGATTTTATATTTGATCCTGAAGCTCAGAGGGAGCCAATAGACTTTGTGATAAATAATTTGATGTGAAAGGACAGTATTGAATTAATCACATGAGGAAATGGGAGAATCAATATTTTCCACACATATCCATAAAGAAATGCTAAAGGAAAGAAGGTTTAAGCTGGGGGAGAAAACTCTCAGGACTGAGTGGATTGCTTTCTGCATAACAATATTTCAGTCTATCCTAGAAACTTCTATCAAGGTTAGTATTGAACTAATTGTCCAGTGATAGGAGAATATTGTTTGAAGATGTATAAAGTATAAGAAGAGAAGGAAGAAGATGAGTTGTTGGTAACAAGGAGGCAAGTGAGAACAGTGTAATGATTACTTAAGGAATTTAGGATGAAGGGGATAGTTTGGATTTATGGAGAAAAGGGCAGATCATTCATCACAGGAAGAATGGGCAGAGACTTCTAGGAAGAGGTAGGAGTGTAAGGTGGCAAAGAAACCTGCTTCTTATTTCTCTCCCCCCCCCCCCAAAAAAAGAAGAAGGAATAGAAACACTCAAAGAATTAAAATTATGCATCATTTCTAAAAGAAATTTTAAAATTCATGGGGCAGCTGGATAGCACAGTAGATAGAGTTTAGGCCCTGGAGGCAGGAGGATATGACTTCAAATCTGACATGGGCAAGTCACAACTCTATTTGCCTCTCAAAATAAAAAAAAAAAGAAAAATTTAAAATTCCATCCAAAGAAATGATCAGACAGAAGAACTCTAATAAAATGAAACAAACAAACAACCCAACACATAGAATATTAGAAATAGTGGTAGAAATGCTAGCAGAAAAACTGTTTTGAAAGCAAATGAATAGTAGCATCAGAAGCAAAGCTAAAACTTTAAAATTGCAATAAATTCAGTCTGTTGTTGTTCAATCATGTTCAGCTCTTTGACACATTTGGAGTTTTCCTTTTTTGGGTAAGATACTGAAATGGTTTGCCATTTTCTTCTCTAGCTCATTTTACAAATGAGAAATGGAGGCAAACAGGATTAAATGACTTGTGCTGGGTCATATAACTAGTAAATTTCTGAAGCTTTGAACACTGATCTTCCTGACTCCAGGTTTGGCATTCTAGCTGCAGTGAGATCTAACTGCCTCACACCCTTCCCCCAGCCCTCACCCCCTCCCACCCTCTGTCATCAATAATAATTACAATAAAGTAATTAAACCAAAGATATAAATGAAAGCATTAAGAATTCACAAAGTAAAGTCAAGAATCAAGTGAGTATGACATTCTCAGAAAATCATTGTGAGATCAAATTTTTTAGAAACCTGGTGATGGAAAGGAATTTAAAATTTTGCTAAGAAAGAGATTAAAATAAATGTCTATAGTTTTTTTGTTTTTTTTTTTTACCCAGAGATGCACTGTTAGATATATTCCTCAATGAAGTCATTGGTAAGAAGACCCTATATATAACAAGAATATTAAGAGCAGCATTTGTTTGTAGTAAGTGTAAACAACTAGAAACAAAGTAGATATGTATTAATTTAGAAAATGGCTAAACAAACATTGTGATGCATCAATGTAATACATCATAACTTTGCTCTAAGAAACAATGAATATGTTGACTACAAAGATGCATAGGAATACATGTATAAAAGTATGATAAGCTAATTAGGCAGAAGAGAAAAATAATATTTATATATTATTGACTACATGACTAGAACAGTGGAAATGAAAAAAGTAGTAATGAAACAATCAAATCTGGATATTCTGAAAGTATAATGACTGACTTTTGACCCCCAAAAGAGATAGAAGAATGTACTTTATACCAAGCCTCTTTCTTTGTAGATTCAGAGCATCATATAACTGTCAGGCTTCTTCAATGTGTTTGGTAGTTTTGATGAACTTATTTTATTACCTTTTTTTCTTTAGAAGATAGATCATTGATACAAATTTATTAATACTTGGGCTTGATCTGAAAACTCAACTTATTCATTTTATCATTAATACAAGTATTTAAGAATATAAATTTGCTATTGAGTACATTTTTAAATGAATCCCATAACACCACAAGTCTTCTTATTTATTGCAACTCATAAAAGTATGTTTGCCTTACTGTATTTATTAATAGCTTCTTTGTGCCCTTGAATATAATCAATTTTTATAAATTTTTCATGTGTAGTTTTCTATTTAATTCTTTCTATGTCTAACAAGTTAAGTTTCTTCAGAATATATTCTAATCAGAATTTCTTTTCTTATTTTTGTGCATAATTCATTATATTCTATTAGTACAATATTAAAATCTTCTGTTATTGTTGATTTTATACCTAATTATTTTTGCAAATCAATTAAATTTGCCTTTCAATTATTTGACAATTAGGTGTGCAGAGCATGGGAATACAGGAGAGAAATAGAGAAGTGCTTATGTAGACTTCCCTTGGTTAATCTTATTTTATGCTCTTCTATGTTCTCTCTTGGTCTGTCTTTTCCACAAACAGGATGATGATGATAATGATGATGGTTGATTATCATCACAATAATTAAACATTGTATCATATCATATTATAACAAAACTATATACTATATTGTCACATATTATTATAATTATATAATATAATAACTTGTGTTTATATTGTATTGTAAAAATTTGTGAAGGTATTAAATAAATATTTTCTCACTTGATCCTTATAACAACTTTGGAAGGTAGGTTCTAGCATTATCTCTATTTTATATTGTTTCCATTTTGCAGATGGGGAAACTGGGGCAGGCAAAAATTAAATGGCTTGTTCAGAGTCATATAGCTAGGAAGCATTTGAACCTGGATTTGAACTCGGATCTTCTAGTGTTCTATCCACTACTATTACCTAATTATTATAGTAAATAATCTCTGGGCTCAGTACTATTCTGTCCACTGTACTATCCAGGCACCTAATAGGATCATGGACATAGAGTTAGAAAGGACTTTAGAGACTAGATTCTAGTCTGATGCTGTCATTTTACAGATGACGATCCTGAGGCCCAGAGCAGTTAAGTAATCCACCCACAGGTGACAAGAATCCAAAGCTTGGTATCTCCAAATATAGTATACTTTCTTCCATTTTATATTCTGAGTGATTTTGGCTTTTTCCCTGTAGTTTTTATAAAAGAAGATGTATATGTATGTATGTGTATGTGTGAATGCACATTTGTATATATATAGATATATTTATAGGTAAATATGTGTGTATTTATCTTCTCAAAGTATTGGTGGACTAGGAAGGAGGCAGTGGGTTATATTAGAAAGAAAATCAAATTGGGAATCGTGACATACAGAACTGCCACTTGACACCTCTGTTACATTTTGGGAAGTGACATAATCTCTTGGGGGGGGAGAGAGAGAGAGAAGAAAAAGAAAGGAGGAGAAGGAGGAAGAGGAAGAAAAAGAAGAAGAAGAAAGGAGGAGGAAAAGAGAGGAAAAAGAGGGGAAGGAGAAAAAAGAGAAGGAGAAGGTGAAGAGGGGAAAAAGGAAGGAGGAGAAGAGGAAAAAAGAAGGAAAAGGAGGTGACGAAGAAGTAGGAGTATGAATAGTAGCAATAGTAGTACTGCTACTTCAGAAAGAGATAAACATGAAATAACCCCTGTCATCAAGGGGATTATATTTAGGGGAGGGAGAATAAATAACATATACAATTTTATGATATGACACACACACAGATGGTACATCATATATATATATATATATGTGTGTGTATGTGTGTGTGTGTGTGTGTGTGTGTGTGTGTGTGTACATTTCTGATAGGAAGGACAATTTATTAATATGATAGAGAAATCCAGAAAGAAGTATAATGAAAAATAAGGTCCAATGAAAAAATGGAGAAGGAATAAAGCTGACATGGTATGAATATGACAGGGTATATGAGAATGGCAATCAGGGGAAGGAGTTTCTGCCCTTAGACAGTTAAAAGTGGGGATTCTGTGTGGACCCATATTCAGTCAATTGTCATGTTTTTCAAACAATGGTAATATTGATTTGATTATCAACCTCTGAGCAAGTTAAAAGTGCTGTGTGTGCATATAGGCATTCAGATGATGAATCCCTGATCTTGTTTTGGGTCTATGTAGAACACTATAAAAAACTTCATAAACATAAGGAATTTTAATCATTGTTAGCATCTTACTTCCTGAATCTTTTTGTTACAGTTCCATATATGGGGCCGCCGAGGGTATCAGAAGGAATTTGAGCAGGAAGTATCATTTAACCTGACCACTGGCAGTCGGGCTCCTGAGGTTTGCCTGGAGCTGTACCCAGGCACCAATTACACTGTAAACATCACAGCAGCATCCTCTGGACTTCCTGTGGTGGTCTCGCTTATGACCCAGATAACTGGTAGGTCTTGGATAATTAATCACTTTTTGGATGAGGAATATGGTGACCTCAAAGGACCTTGGAAAGAAGGAGAGGGAGGTATCCAATGTACTGCTTTTATTCCAAGGAGCTAAATTCTCCTTGTATGATCATCATGGGTCTGCTGCCACTGGCTTTTCCACCTCCAATGTTTTGGAAGTACCTATCACATGGTCTATCCTAGATGAGTATACCTGAAGGAGTTACAGAAAGAACATTGAATTTGGAGTTGGAAGATCTGTTCTCTAGGCAAGTTTGGCGACTTAACAGCTGTGTGACCCCAATCACTTATTCTCTCAGCAACCCAGTAAAATGGGATTAGCTAATGTATGCAAAGGACTTTGTAAATTAAAACTATATAAGCCTCATGAAAGACAGAACGGCCTAATGCATAGAGAGTCTAACTCACAACTAGAAATACCTTGCTTCAAGCTCTGCTTCTCACACATACTATGTAACCTTGGGTTATTTAACACCTTAATATTCTAGATAGGAATTTCCTTACTTTGGAGTTCCTTGGACCAATACCAGCCTTTCTATGATTTGTATAATTAGCAGTCAATATAAGCATTTATTAACTGTCTACTATGTACCAGGCATGGTGATAAGCACTGAGGATACAAAAAAAGTGGGAAAATAATCCTTCCTGTGAAGGAGATCAGTGTAAAGGGAGAGAGAGCATACAAATATCTCTGTACAAACAAGATATAAGCAGGTTGGATTGGAGATAATCAAGGAGGGGAAAGCACAAGCCTTAAGGGAGATTGGGAAAGACTTTGCATGTGGGCTTTTAGCTGGGACTTGAAAGAAGCCAGCAGATTGAGATAAGAAGAAAGAACATTCCAGACATGGGGAATAGCCAGTGAAATTTTATGGAGCTGGTATATGAAGTATCTTGTATGAGAAATTGCAATGAGGCCTTTGTCATTATATGTCTGGCTACATGGGGATGAGTATAATGTAAGGAAAGGTAGGATGTAGCCTTGTTATGAAGGACTTTTGGTCAAGGAGTTCAGATATAAATGGTTAGAATACAAATTGCTATTCTCCTATTATTCTTTTATGTTTAATGTATGAGCCATTTAGTAACCAGGTAGACAAAATGACTGCTTTTTGTAATCGCATTTGAGTTAATATGCAATCTTACTTGTTATAGGCTCACTAAAAGCATCTTTGAGACAATTTCAATAGCAAATGGGATGATGGGAAAGTGTTCTATTTCATCCTATTCCCACATATAATTCTGTGATACTTGTTCAGCCATTTTTTAATTGATGGACATCTCCCTCAGTCTCATTGTCACTATAAAAAGAGCAACTATATTTTTCCACATAGGAATCTTTTTCTTTTTCTTTGATTTCTTTGGCTTATAAACATAGTAAAGATAGTGCTGAGTCAAATGCCATAAACAATTCTATAGCCCTTTAGCTATAGTTGCAACTTTTTTTACAGAATGGGTGGACTAGTTCACGATTCAAACAGCAATACATTAATGTACTTCTTTTCTCACATCCCTTCCAGCATATGCTGTTCTCCCCTTCTGTGACATTACCTAATCTGTGCCTCAGAGTTGTTTTAATTTGCCTTTCTCTAATATTAATGATTTAGAGCATTTTTCATGTGACTATTGATAGCTTTGATTTCTTACTCTGAAAACTATTCATATTCTTTGATTGTTTATCTGTTGAAGAATGACTCTTAAAAAAAATTTGGCTTATATGAGAAATGAGGCCTTTATCAAAGACATTTGTTATAAAATTTCTCTTTGCATTTTCCTTCTAATATTTTGCTATATTGGTTTTGTTTTGTATTTTCCTTCTAATTTTTACTACATTGGTTTTGTTTATCTAGAAACTTTAAAATTTTATGCAATCAAAATTATCCGTTTTAGTTACCATGATCCTCTCTGTCTCTTGTTTGGTTAAGTATTCTTCCCTTACCCTTACATCTGGCAGGTAAATTTTTCCATGCTTGCTTAATTTGATTGTGATATCATTCTTTATGTCTAACATGTACTCATTTTGACCTTATCTTGATATACAGTGTGAGATGCTGATCTATGCCCCAGTTTTTGGGCAGACTGCTTTTTATGTTTGCCAGGAGTTTTTGTGAGATAGACAGTTATTGTCTCTAGAGCTTGTATCTTTGAATTTACCAAACATTAGATTATTGTGGTCATTTACTATTATATATTGTGTATTTAATTTATTCCACTAATCTACAACTCTATTTCTTAGCGAGTCCCAGCTTATTTTGATGATTACTACTTTGTTATATAGCTTGAAATCTGATGCTGTTAGACTGCCTTCCTTTCCCCCCCCCCCCATTTGTTCCCTTGATATTCTTGATCATTTCTTTTTCCAGATGAATTTTATTATTTTTTTCTAACTCTATAAAATAATTCATGCTTGGTATGGTACTAAATAAATAATTTAGGTAGAGCTGTCATTTTTATCATATTGCTTCAGTCTACCCATAAATAATAATTATTTTTCCAATTGTTTAGATTTGTCTTTTTATGTGAAATTTTTTTTATAGTTATGTACTTATGGTTCCTGTGTGTGCAAGTATTCAATTTTATTTCATTGTTTTTCCTTCTTTAAAAATTTATTTATTAGTTTTTGATATTTACTTTTATAAGATTTTGATTTCCATTTTTCTCCTTCCCTTTATCCCTCCCAAGACAGCAATCAATCTGATTATATATATATACACATACACATATATATATATATAATTATATATAATCATATTAAAAACATTTCCACATTAGTCATGTTTCCAAGTACTTTATACTGGCTGCAGTTATTTAAAATGGAATTTCTATTTCTATCTCTTCCTGTTGGTAACATTTAGAAATACTGATGATTTATGTGGGTTTATTTTAGATCCTTCAGTTTTGCTAAAGTTGTTAATAATTTCAACTAGTTTTTTTCATTGATTCTCTAAGATTCTCTAAGTGTATCATCATATCAGTAAAGAGTAATAATTTTGTTTCCTCATTGCCTATTCTAAGCCCTTCAATTTCTTTTTCTTATCTTATCTCAATCACTAGCATTTTGGGAGGGGAGCAATTGGGATTAAGTAACTTGCCCAAGATCACAGCTAGGAAGTATTAAGTATTTGAGTCTGGATTTGAAGTCAGGTCCTCCTGACTCCATGACTGGTGCTCTCTCCACTGCACCATCAAACTACCTCTATTGATAGCATTTTTAATGCAATATTAAAAGCTTCATTCCTGATCCTATTTTGAAGACTTTTAGTTTATCCCCATTATAGATAATGTTTACTTGCTTGCTTACTACTTATTTTAAGACAGTCTACCTTAATTCCTATTTTGTCTAGTGTTTTAATGGGAATGGTACTATATTTTCCTAAAAAGTTTTTTCTCTATTGACATAATATATGATTTTTGTTACTTTTATTGTTGATATAATCAGTTATTATTATAGTTTTTCTAATATTGAACCAGCATGAATTCTAGTTTTTTTAACTTCTGATTTTATTAACCTCTCCTTCAATTTTTTAATATGTCTATTTTGATGTTTAATTGGGAGATTTTAATTTATTCTTTTCTAGGTTTTTGTGTTGTTGTTGCATGCCCAATTCATTGAGTTTCATGTTGACATAAGCCTTTAGAGATATAAATGTTCCCTTAAGTACTGCTTTAAGTACATCCCACAAATTCTGGTAACTTGTCTCATTGTTGTCATTCTCTTTAATGAATTGTTTTGTTGTTTTTATGCTTTATTCTTTAACTCGTTCTTTCCTTAGGAGTAGATTATTTTACTTTCCAATTAATTTTTTATCTATGCTTATTTATTTATTGAATTAATTTTCATTGCATTATGGTCAGAAAAGGTACATGTAATATTTCTGCTTTTCTGCATTTGCTTGAGAGGTTTTATGCCTTAATACATAGTTTTTGTGAAGGTGTGTATAGTTGATTAAAAAAAAGTATATTCCTTCCTATTCTCATTGTTTTCTCCAGAAATTTATCATATCTAACATTTCTAAATCTAAATTTCTTTTAATTTCCTTAACTTTATTATTTATTTTATGATAAGATTCATCTTGTTCTGAAAGGGGGTAAATTGAGGTTCCTCACAAGTATAGTTTAACTATTTTCTCCCATATCTCATTTAATTTTTTCAGTAAGAATTTGTTGCATATAGGTTTAGTGTTGATATTAATCTTCATTGTCTGTAATACCTTTTAGTAAAATGTAATTTACCCATTTTATCTCTTTTAATTAGGTCTATTTTAGTTTTTGTTTTGTCTGAGATCATGATTGCTACCTTTGCCTTTTACTTCAGCTGAAGTATAATAGATTCTGCTCTAGTTCCCTTTTTTTTTTTTTTTTTTTTTTAAACTTTGTGGATGTCTTTCTGTTTCAAATGTGTTTCCTGTAAACAACATGCTGTTAGATTTTGATTTCTAATCCATTCTTCTGTCCTCTTCTGTTTTATGGGTGAGCTCATCTTATTTCATATTTTCAGTTCTGATGACCAACTCTATATTTCCCTCTCTTCTATTTTCTTGTTAATCCTTCTCTCCTTTTTATCCTGTTTATTCCCAGAAGTTCATCTTGCTTCTGTTCACTGCTTCCCTTAATCTACCTTCCTCCTTATTAACCACCCTTCTTTCTCATATCCTCTTTCCCCCTTATTTCACTACTGGGTAATAGTGTTTCTATACCCAATTAGATATGTATATATAAATATAGATGTATATTTTCCTTCTGAAACAGTTCTGATGAAAATGAGATTCAAGCATTGCCCACTCACTTCCCCATTTCCCCTTCTACTGTGAAAACTATTCCTTGTGCACTTCACTTATGTGAGATGATTTTCACCATTATTTTTCTCTCTTCCTCCTTCTTTTAGGGCATCCCTCTTTTTCATAACTTCATTAAAAAAATCTTCCCAATATAATAAACTAAAATCTGTGTCTTCTGTTTATATTCCTTCCTTCTAACTGTCCTAATAATGATAAAGTTCTTAGGAGTTACAGATATTCTCTTCCAATATGGAAATTTAAACAGTTTAATTATATTATGAGCCTTATTATTTCTCTTTCATGTTTACTTTTTTATGCTTCTCTTGAGTTTTGTGTTTGGATGTCAAAATTTCTATTTGGCTCTGGGCTCTTCATCAGGAATGCTTGATAGTCCTGTATTTTATTAAGTGACTTTTTTCCCCTAACAATTATAATTAATTTTTGTGGATGTAATCTTAACTTCTTTGTCTTCCAGAATATCATATTCCCAGCCATCTTCTCCTTTAATATTATAATTGCTAAGCATTTTGTGGTCCTTGCTATAGCTTCACAGTATTTGGATGGTTTCTCTCAAGGCATTTGAAGTGTTTTCTCTTTGACTTAGAATCCCTGGAATTTGGCTATAATTTTCATGGGAATTTTCTTTTTGGATTTCTTTCAGGAGGTGATCAATGCACTTTTTTTTTCCAATTTCTATTTTGTCCTCTGCTTCTAAGATATCAGGGCAGTTTCTTTTATAATTTCAAATATGCTATATAGGCTCTTTTAAAAAAAAAATCATGGCTTTCAAGCAGTTATAAAAATTGTAAAATTATCTTTTTTTAAAAAATCTGTTTTCCAGGTCATTTCTTTTTCCACTAAGACATTTCACATTTTCTTGTATTTTTATTATTCTTTTGACTTCATTTTATTGTTTCTTGATATCTCATGAAGTCATTAGCTTCCATTTGCCCAATCCTAATATTTAAACAATTCCTGTCCTTTTTGAAGTTTTGTACCTTTCTTTCCATTCTACCAATTCTGTTTTTAAAGTATTCTTTTCTTAATTTTTTTTGTCTCTTACCAAGCTATTAATCTTTAAAAAATTTTCTTGCACTCCTCTCATTCCTTTTCCATTTTTCTCTTCCATTCTTATCTGATTTTTAATAACAATTTTGCTTCTTTAAGAAAATCTCTTTCTTTAGATCTTTTAAGAATTCTTATTGGGCTTGCGTACAATTTGCAGACTTTTAAAAAATATACTTTGCTTGTAGCTGTTTTCACGTTGTTGTCTTCTTCTGAGTTTGTATCTTGAGTTTCCCTGTCATTATAGTAACTTTTGAGGGGCAAGTTTTTTATATCATTTCCTTATTTTTCTAGATTATTTCTTGACTTGAACTTTATTCTAGAATTGGGCTCCACTCACCTGAGGTGAGAGTGAGGAGCACTATCCCAAACTTGAAGCTTTTTTGCCTTATTTTCACAGCTGGTTGGGGGTCTCTGAATTTTTGGTGCTCCCAGAGTGGTGTGACCTGAGGAGATGTGTGGTCTTTATACTCTTGGTCTATACTTTTGTCCTTATCCAGGTAGGGAGCCTCTACCTTTGCAACCACAAGCACTAGTGTTCCCCTTCCTCCTGGAATTTCCACTCAGCACTGGGAAATGGGCAGTGGAATCACCAAATAGTCATCAGTCCTTCATCTAGTACTAGCATAAGGGTCCTGTGCAAATTCTTTCTAACTGGAAATTAGTATGAATTAAATAGGGAATAGTCTTCTATGTGGACGTTAAATATTCTAGCATTCTCATTAAAGTTTTGTGTTTAATATCTTTAGCACATGAATAAGCCATCAGCATAGAACTGTCAGAAGCCTTGCAAAAATGAATAAAGGGAGTATAAATATTGTGACACTTTTGATTTTAGGAATTATTTAATCAATAATAAGTTGCCTTTTATATCTGTGGGACTTTTAGAAAGACTATTTGCTGTTGTCCTTTGGTCATTATATTGTTTTCTTGTGTTTCTCTGTGTGTGATTTTTAAAAAGTTATAGTTTATGAATGTTGTCTAAAACACACAAACATATACTTGGCTTCTGTACTGAGAGGTCAATTGTATCCTCTTCTTTTGGTAATAGTTATGTGATTCCTCTATTGTAAAGGTAGAAATAGCTTTAAGTCTCAGAAGAAACTTGTAAAGTTCTTTGCTAGTATTTTTTTTGTGCCAGATTTGAGCCAATATTTATGAATCTTTTCCCTTCCCTTTCCCTTTTTCCAGTTTTCCTCAATATACTTCTTCAAGAGTTCTCTCTCATGTTTGGGTTGTTTCCTTCTCAAGATTCTGTAGTCAATATTTTTATTGATATCAATCTACTTGTTTTAATCTCTGCCAACTTATTTTTCCATTTGCTTAATTAATATGTTGACTTCTGCTTTTAGATGCTGATTAAGAAAATCTAGAATCTTTTCTATTCTCTTGGCTTCTGGATTTTATTCTGCATCTTTATTTATTGTAACTTTTAATTGGGCAAGTTTCTTCCTGAGTGGACCAGTGAGATATGGGTGTAATTTTCCAGTAATCTTCATTAACTTTTTCAAACCATTTATGCCAAGATGGTATTTGACATCTGCCCTTATGGTTATTCCTTGATAGGTCTACTTTTGTTTCTTTGGTTTTTGCTATATTTTTATATTTTCTAACAGAAACTGCAGAAGAATGCATTCATAGATGATTATAACAGATACCACATTTTTTGATAACTCTCATTTGGCATAATTGACTTACTGGTAAGATATTGATGATGATGAAAAAACTAGTTAGTTACAGAAAGACTAATATTGTGACAATCAGAAAGGGAAAGTGGTGCTTAAGAAGTGCAGTGACATAATTAGTGGCATGGAATTGGTAATTAGTCAAAAGAAATCCACTTATTCTTGGATTATTAGGAGTTGGAAAGCATTATAAAACTTGGGTAGCTCAATTTAGAGATGAGAAAAATAATAGATAATTCTTGCTGAAAGAGAGTATACTAAAAACACTTCTCCCTTGAATTTTGATTTGACAAAATAGGGGTGGACATTTAGAGAATTACTTTGAATGAACACATACCAGTGTTTGTAAGTTATGTATACACCTTTACTTATCAAATTGATTTTTGTTCTAATTTATCTCTTGCTGTGATACTGGAAAAGTCACTTCGTCATCTCTTTAGTCCTCAGCTTCCTCATCTGCAAGATTAGGAATTTGGGCTAGAGAGTGTCCAAGATTCGAGATATAAAACATATATTTTTCTGTGATCCAGTGGTATGTTCTGTGCTACCAGTGGCCTTTGGTGGCTAAATACATCCCTAAATTAGAGGCATTAGTTTCAATATTTATATTTTCCACCACTAGGAGGAGCTCTTGGGTTGTTATGGGTTAAGTTCTTGCAGTAGAGAACTATCCTTGGTATTTTCTAAATCTGGAATAATTTAAAGTTTTAAAACAAAAATTCCCAAGTATTAGCATTTACCAGAAAATGTGGGACTTTGGGGCTTTATTTATGTTTGAAAATGGGCATAACCAGATATCTATCTGTTTATAATTGTCCAGAATATAAACATATTTTTCTGAAGTCTTAAATTCTTTTATGTTACTGAAATTGTTGGGTAAAATAAATAAAAATTGAGGCATGAATAATACCACAGCTGAATTCAGAGAAAAAATGAGCTGAATTTCCCTTTCCAGTACATTACCTTAAATAACAATCTGGCTGACAGGAACTGGGTTAAAACAAGTTGTTTGGATATATCACTAACCTCATAAGACAGGAAGAGTTCGAGGAATTTTGAAAGACAGAAACAAATGTTTCACTGGGAAGAGAGGTATGTTGAGTTCTAACTTGTCTGACTCTTCTCTCATGTATTTACTCAGGTGGATGGGTAAAACAGAGCCACATAGATTTATAATGCCCCCACCTTTCAGAGCCCTTCTTTAGATAGTATGAATATCAGACTATTCTGTCCCTAACTGATAGACACCTTTTTTTCTCCTCCTCAGCCAATAATTCTGATTAGACATTCTCCTGTGTTAATTATGAAAGTATCTACATTGTTTCCTAACAAAATTTATAAACTTGCAGGCCTTTTACTTTGACACCTGTTCCCTGCACCTTCACTTTGCACACATACCTTTCTCTTGTCTTTGCATGCGAAAACAAAATATTTTATTATTGTAAATAATGAAATGTTATTTTATTAACAATGATTGTATAATGTTATAATAGCTAGCGTGCATTTATAATTTATTTATAATGTTTTAAGGTATACAAAGCATTTTATAAATTTTATTTCTTAGAAATCTCACAATAATCCTGGGAAGTAGGTGTTATTATTATCCTCATTTTTTACAGATGAGAAAATTGAGGCAGGTAGAAGCTCAGTGATTTGCCCAGGCTTATGCAGCAAGTAAAGTTTATAAGACAGGATTTGAACTCAGGTCTTCCTACCTCCAGGTTTAGTGTTGCATAATGTAGCTGCCTATTTAAAGGGAAAGATGAGACAATTAGGGCAGCTTGATTGGATTGGATTATTACAGAAAAACAAATTGCATTAAGAGTATTTGATGGAGAGTATTCTTTCCTATGTTCTTCCTTCAAAATTAAGGTAGTAATACATTGGAGAAATTATTCCTTCTTTTAGTCTCTTAGAATATCCCTTAATGTTGTTTAATATATGTTTGTTGAATGAATGAAAAAAATTGCATTAAATTCATGGGGGAGAGGGAAGGGGAAAGTCCATTGTGCCAGGGTAAGTAGGAATTGTGCAGAGAAGACTCAGAACTTCCTTATTACTTCCAGTAGACCAAATGGCCCCTATTTTTAAGGGCCCATTACTCCCCCTCCCCCCCAGCTGTTTCTTGCCAGCTGTATGTGATTCAGCTCCAGAGAGGTTGGTGGCTGATGAAGCATCCTTTAAATGGCTGGGAGGTATCATTGATTCAGTAGATCTTTAAAAAAGTGACAAAAAAAAAAAAAAAAAAAGAAGTGACTCCATTCCTGGCTCTCTTTTACTTCAACCCTCCATAGTCACCAAGTAATACTGGCACTTTTCATAATGTGTGTGGGAAGATCATTTTCTATCCCATGTCAATTACTCCCATGTCCCAGCTCAACCTAAGGCTTATCTACTTGAGCTCCAGATTAGAATTCTGGCCACCTCTTTTGCCATGTGTTTCTTTGCTTAATCACAATCAAACATTGATCTTATTGATTGTCCAGGGTTGGAGGACATCTTGTAAATCTGAGAAATCTGAAAACTCTAGGTCCTTAGTCAGTGTTGGCTCCATTTTAGGAGTCTCTATCAGCTCCCTTAGATCCTAATACCTACCTACCCAGGCTTGCAGAAAATGTGGACATATAAAGTGCCTATTCTACAGTCCCAGCAAATGCTTTGTTTTGATGATTTAAGTCTCAACCCCTAGATAGAACATAATGGTAGTTATTATGTGTGTAATTGGTTGGGTTTGACTCAGAGCAATCTCCTGATAATTTAAGTCTGAAATTAGAATGAAATGAGATATTTATAATCCACCCAACATTTAACAAGAAGAGATTTACTTAGTCATAGTAGGATATTCAGAGAAGTGAAGAGATATTCATCCAGGATTAAGTTTAGATTCAGCTGAGAACTATTTGCTAGTGTTGCTCACGCTGCTGATCAATGGAATGATGCTTCAGGGGGGTTTCAGGGAGGAGTTCCTTGTGTCCTTGATGTTTTGTACTCAGGTAGTAAGGAGGTTTTATCAATAGACCAAGTCTTGGTCTCCTGAACCAATTTCAATTCCTTTAACAGAAAAACTAACCTAATTTTTATTAAGGAAGAGAATAAGGATGTTTAGGTGCTCCCACCAAAACAGTGTTCTTATTAAGTTGTTTATTTTTCTATCAGTGTTTTGAGAACCATTTATGATAAACATTTCTTTTGTAAGTGTTAAATACTTTTCTCAAACCTTATTTATATCATGCATTGAATACCTTTCTTTTCTCCACTTTGGGGAGACACTAGAAACTTAAGCTTTAAGTAAGTTTTCTCAGGACACTGAGAAGGAATTCATATTCCATAATTTCATAAGATTGTGAGAAAAGGAGCTTAATCTCCTTTATGAGAGGCCTAGCTCCCCCAGGATTGAACCCTGTCTGGCCATGTCTATGGGCCCAGAGCAGAGGTGGCCTTTAGTGGAAAGGGAGAATTTTACCATTACAGACAATAAAATATTATCTTATTAATATGATTGTATATTTCTATAATGCTTTAAGATATACAAAACATCTTACAAATATTAATTCATGGCATCCTCACAACAACTTCAGGAAGAAGATTTTTGTTTTTTTTTTAGCAGATGAAATAAGTCCCCTTGGCCCTTGGGCTCCAGAGTGATTTGTAATTGTTAGTTCACATAGCTAAGGGAAACCAAAAGAAATTAAAGTAGAAGAATTCTTTAATTTTTGTTTATCCCTACCTAAAAAAATGAAGAAGAAACAAGGTAACTCATAGATAACTTAGAAAATCAAGCTGAATTGGAATAAAGTCTGTGGAAATGATATTAGTAGATTAGATGTTTTAAAATGTTCAGACCCCAATGGCTTACAATATCAGGCACCCACGTTTTCTGATCTCCAAGGTCCATTGATTTTTGACACATTAATAGCCAAGAAAATAGGTAAAAACTCTAGAGGTGTTGCCAGAATGCATGTATTATTGACTTGGCTATACAATATTATCATTGCTCCATACTTGAGTATATTTTGTGATTAAAAACCCAAAGATTTTTAAAAATGAAAATCTTCTTGGGAACACATACCACAAAAATATGCCACTGGGTAATGCAGATAAATAGAGAAATTTATCCCTATTCCCTTGGTACTTAGAGGTACATCATTTTACCACTGAGAGATCTTATTGACCTCTCTTCCTGTCCCTCTAACCTATAATCAACTGTCTAGAATGAGGGCAACTTGAGAAATACTAGCCCAGATTTCTGGGCTAGATCTGCATTCACAGGCTAACCATAGGTGATCTTAGAAGGAAAAAGATGTTGGTGCCCTTGTCAGAGTTATTGGCAATTGCTAGGATCTTCCTTTTCCACATATCAATTACTTTATCTCCTCAGTTATGGGATAACAGGCTTATTTTGGAGAGCTGGCTTAATACTTGTATTTAAAAAAAAAAGAAAGAAAGAAAGAGAATTCTAAATTACAGACCTCTATACTGTGCTTTCCCTGGGAAAGTACTAGGGGAAAAACTGATGTGTGAGAAAATAGTGTTCTGGGTAATAACCAACCTAACTTCTCTACAATCTTCTCTACAATCGAATGAGCAGCCTAGGAGACTAAGGCAAAGGTGAAAGTTAAAAACAAAAAACAAGCAATGATCTTTTCAATTTTATATAAGGTCCTCATCTGAGAAGTACAGTATAACTAACTTTGAGGTGAGTATAGGATTGTAATCAGACAATGGTTTTTGATGGTGAACATAAGTAAAGACCTAATCTTTTGTAATTTCCCATCTTTTACAAGATCTCTTATGTTGCTACATGTAGTCCTTACTGCTCTTCATCATGCATATGCTATTCTTATAGTAATCAATTCTTCCCTTGTTCTTCATTTTCGATAAGTTATGGATAAATGGATGATGGTGACTAGAAATGAGAGTAAGCATTCTTGCTGAGAGTTAAATGAAACTACATTTTCTCCCCCTATACTTCTTGGATCAATTTCCTTTTTTTAATTAAATTTTATTTTTAATGATTAAAAATGCATTTTCTTTCTATCACAGCTCCTCTATTTCTCCCCAATGAAAGAGAAGATAAATAAAAACCCTTGCAACAAATCTGTATATTTGAGCAAAACACAATAGCTCTATTCAAAAATACATGTCTTATTCTGTACCTTGTATCTATTACTCTCTCTCAAGTTTTGGGTAGCTTATTTCATCATTAGTTTAATTTTTTTCTCCTCTTACCCAAGCAATGAAATGAGCCATATTTAAGTTGGCAAGACTTTTAGTGCAGATTGGTTATTTTAATTTGTTTTACTTAATAGTATTTTATTTTTTCCAATTACATATAAAGATAATTTTCAACATTCATTTTTGAAATATTTTGAGTTGCAAATTTTTTTTCTCTCTCTTTCCCTTTACCTTTCATTTGTTTTCCTGTTTCTGCTTACTACATTCAGCATCAGTTCATGCAAGTCTTCCTAGGATTTTCTCAAACCAGTCTGCTCATCATTTTTTAAGCACAATAGTATTCCATTACATTTATATATCAGATCTTATTCAGACATTCTCCAATTGATGGGCTTCCCCTCAAATTTTAAATCTTTGCTACCACAAAAAGAGGAACTATAAATATTTTTGAACTTGTGGATCCATGCCCCTTTTTTGTGATCTTTTTAGTATACAGACTTAGTAGTGATATTGTTGGTTCAAAGGGTATGCACAATTTGGTTACTTTTTGGGTATAGTTGCAAATTGCTCTCCAGAGTGATTGAATCAGTCCATAATTCCCAACAATGTATAAGCACCCTAATTTTCACATGTCTCCACCAACATTTCTCATTTTCTTTTTCTGTTATATTAACCAATATGATAGATGTGAGATATATTTCAAAGTTGTTTTAATTTTCACTTCTCTAATCAATAGTGATTTAGAACAGGACTTCTTAAACTTTTTCTACTCCTAGGCCTTTTTCACCCAATTTTTTACATGATCCCAGATATGTAGGTATATAAAGTGAGTATACAAATCAAGCATTTATTGATAATAATTCATAAACAAATTTATTTTAAAATAATTCTTTGGTATGCATATAATTTTATTTTTTATTAAAGATGAAAATATATTTGCATTCTAATGAGATGGGTATGCTGTTTATTTTTACATAAAGAATTAAATCTTTGCAGAATATTTGATTCTTTTTATTGTTGCCAAATTTTTCATGACCCCCTCAATACAGTTACATGATCCCATATGGGATTCTGATCCTTAGTTTAAGAAGCTATGTAGATGACACAGATTTATAAGAATATAAGTCATTCCTCAATTGATAAATGGTCAAAGAATATTGATAGAAAATTTTCAAATGAAGAAATTAAAGCTATTTCTAGTCATATGAAAAAATGCTCCAAATCACTATTGATTAGAGAAATGCAAATTAAGACAATTCTGGAGTACCACTTCACACACCACATGAAAAGATAATGACAAATGTTGGAGGAAATGTGGCAAAACTGGGACACTAATACATTGCTGATGGAGTTGTGAAATATCCAACCATTCAGAAAGCAATTTGGAACTATGCCCAAAGTGCTACAAAAGTCTGTATACCTTTTGATCCAGCAGTATCCCAAAAGACAATATCACAAAGGAATAATAAAAAAAGGAAAAAGCTCTCATGTGCAGAAAGCTCTTGTTTGTAGCAGCTCTTTTTGTAGTGGCAAGAAACTAGAAATTGAATGGATGTACAACAATGAAAGAATGGTTGAATAAGTTGTGGTATATGAATGTAATGGAATATTATTGTTCTATAAGAATGATGAGCAGTCTGATTTTAGAAAGGCCTGGAAAGATTACATGAACTGATGCTGAGTGAAGTGAGCAAAACCAAGAGAACATTGTACAAAACAATATTAAGATTATGTGATGATTGACTGTGATGGACTTGGTTCTTCTTAGCAATGCAGTGATACAAGACAATACATATATATATATATATATATATATATATATATATATATATATAATATAGAAAATGCCAGTCATATAGAAAATGCCAGTCACATCCAGAGAGAGAACTATGGGGACTGAATATGCATCAAAGCCTAGTATTTTTAGCTTTCTGTTTGCTTTTTTTTAATTTCTCATGTTTTTTTTTTTCTTTTAGTTTGACTTTTCTTGCATAAAAGGACAATATATAGAAATATGTTTAAAAGGATTGCACAAATTTAACCTTTATCAGATTGCTTACTGTCTCAGGGAGAAGGAAGGGAAGAAGAATGTATCTTGAAAATTATCTTTACATGTATTTAGGAAAATTAAAAATATTGAAAAAGAAGAAAGGCTCAATTCAACCACACAGAAATGATTAGCCTTTCTCTTTGTCACTCTATTTTTTATCATGACTTTCAGGTAGTCCAATAATTCTTAAATGATCTTTCCCATATTTTTAAAATTTTCAGTTTCATTTCTAAGTTATCTGCTCCCTTTATGCCCCAACTCATCCACTGAGAAGGCAAGAAATAAGATGCTCATTTTACATATAAAATCATGCAAAACATATTTTTGTATTAGCTATGATCCAGGAAGAAAGAAGGAAATAAAAATATTGTACAATCTGTACCTTAAGACTGTAATTTCTCTCTCTGGAAGTAGATAGCATTTTGCATCATGAATCCTTTGTAGTTATGGTGGCTTACTGTATTGATTAAAATTACCAAATCTTTCATAGTTGATTTTCTTTGCATTATTATTGTTACTGCATAGATTTTTCTCATGGTTCTGTTTATTTCACTTTGGTTGAAGTCATATAAATCTTCCTGGGTTTTCCTCAGATCATCCCCATCATCATTTCTTATAGCACCATAGTATTTCATTACTTTTATGAATATAACTTGTTTGGCCATTTCCCAATTGATGGACATTCTATAGTCTCCAACTGTTTGCCACCATAAAAAGAGCTGTCATAAATATTTTTTACATATGAATTCTTTTCTTTTTTCTTTGAGTTTTTGGGTTATAAAACTAATAAACTTATTACCAAGTCAAAGGGTATACATAGTTTTATAGCCCTTTGCCCATAGTTCCAAATTACTTTCCAGAATTGGACTAGTTTTTAGCTCTATATGCAGAGCATTAAAGTTCCTATTTTTCCACATCCCCTCCAATATTTGTCATTTTCCTTTTTTGACATCTTAACCAATCTGATACATGTGAACTGATATCTTAGAGTTGTTTTAATTTGCATTTCTCTATTTATGATTGAAACCATTTTTATATGAATATTAATAGTTTTGATTTCTGAAGATTGTCTGTTCATATCTTTTGGCCATTTATAAAGTGAGAATGTGTCTTATTTTTATAAGTTTGTTTCAGTTCTCTATATACTTGAGAAATGATACGTTTATCAAAAAAATTTGCTACTAAATTTTTTATCTAGTTTCCTACTTGCCTTCGAATTTTGGCTGCATTTGGTTTTGTTTATGCAATACCGCTTTAATTTTGTGTAGTCAAATTTATTCATTTTATCTCTCATGAATCTCTTTATCTCCTTTGATTATGAATTCTTTCTTCAACTATAGATCTGATAGATAATTTCTTCTATGCTCTTCTACTTTGCAATGGTATTATCCTTGTGTTTAAATCTTGTACCCATTTTGAGTTTATCTTAGCGTACACTGTGAGATGCTGATTTGTGCCAAACTAATTGCCACCATTCTCAGCAATTTTTGTCAAATACTGAGTTCTTGCCCCCAAAGTTTGGAACTTTGGATTTATCAAATGCTAGATGACTGTGGTCATTATTTTTGCATAATGTGAACCTAACCTGTTTCATTAATCACTCTTTTTCTTATCCAGTACTAAAATGTTCTGAAGATTACTGCTTTGTAATATAGTTTGATATTTGATACTGTTATACTTCCTTCTCTTTTTTTTTCATTAATTTCTTTTATATTCTCGATCTTATTTTTCTCTGGAATGATGGAGATAAATAGACATTTCCTTAAAATAGCAAATAGTATCAATTAAGAGTTAGTACTCTCTATAAGAAAGGTACATGAGAGGCCTTTCCAGTAATGTCAAAGGTAAAGCAAAGATCTCCATTGTTAGCACTATTATTTATATGATTCAGGAATTTAAAAAATTTTACATTTAAAAAAAATTTTAATTTTAAAATTTTATAATTAAAAAAAAATTAAAAATTTAATTTTAAATTTAATTTTAAATAATTTTTAAAATTTTAATTTTAAATAATTTTTAAAATTTTAATTTTAAATAATTTAAATTTTTAAAATTTTATTAATTTTAAAAATTAAAATTTTTTTAAAATTATTTTTTATTCCTAAAATTTTTAATTTCAATAATAACTTTAAAATTTTAAATTAAAAAATAATTTTAATAATTTTAATTTAAAAAAACCTAAAGCAATAAGCAGAGGCACAGAAGAAACAAAATGTTCTTTTCCAATGATATGATCTACTTAGAGAATCCTCAAGATTCAATTAAAAAATCAATTGAAATGATAAATTTTATAGTTATCAGTTTTTTAAATAACCACACAAAAAATGATTAGCCTTTCTCTTTGTCACTAATAAAACTTACCAGAAAGAAATAGAAAAAATATTCAAAATTATTACAGAAGATAAAGTTTCTAAGAGTGTACCTAACGTGATACATTAGGACATAGATATATGTATGAATACATACACATACACATATATACACACATGTATGCACACACTATAAAATTCTTTAATAGAAATTAAGGAAAACCGAAACAATTAGAGAAATAATTATGGGTTATATACCCAAATGCTCATCATTTGTAGGCTGAATTGTAGTAATATAATAAAAATGATACTATTTAAGCTAATTTGTAGACTTAATGCCATATAAATCAAGCTTCCAAATGATTATTTTATAGAAACAGACAAAATTATAACAATTAACTTGGAGATATAGTCTAGAATACAGTGGTCTTCAAAATGTAGTCCAAAGAATTGTTGGGGTCTCTGAAACCCTTTCAGAGAGTCTACAAATTCAAAATCATTTTTTATTTCTATTATAGTAAATAGCTATAAATATAACCTATGTGAACAAAAACTCTTTGAACAGATCATCTATAGTTTTTTAACAACATGAAGATACTGAGAACAAAATTTGAGAACCACTGGTCTAGAATCTTAAAGGAAGTTTTTTTTAATGGAACACTAAAGCACCAGTTCTCAAATTTTACTTGAAAGTAGGAATCACTAAAACTATTTGGTAATGATTAAAAAAATAAAAAAGTTGATCATTAGAACAGATAAGATTAATAAGGCCCAAAAGCAAATGGAATATAGTAGTATAGAGATCAAAAAACCCAAGGGTACCAACTTCTTACTAATGTAAGAACTTCCTACTTTATAAAAATTACTAGGAAAACTGATAAGTAACCTGGCAGAAACTGAGTTTCAACAAACATTTTACGCTATCTGCCGCAATATCCAAATGGATATATGATCTAAATATAAAAGATCATATTTCAGAAAATTCAAGAAGAAGAGATACTCTAAAATCTCTGATTAGGAGTAGAATTTTTACCTAAATAAAGGATAGTAGTTATCATAAAAAATAAAGTGGACATTTATTTTGCAGAAAACTTTTAAAAAGTGGATACAATAAATGAAGTTAGAAATCAAAGAGAAACAATTACCTGAAGAAAAATTCTCAATGTAAATTTGTACTAAATTTACTAAAAACTCAACATATAGAAACTGTCTATGCAACAATATAAGGATGAACTATTTCCCAATATATAAGTTTTCAGTAGATGTGAATAGGGGGTTTCTCCAATGAAGAAATGCAAGCTATCAACAATTATGTACATATATAAACATATATATATACATACTTTAAATATATTTATTTTTTAATTTATGGAATAAAATAAGAATTTCCACAACATAGTATAATAAAAAAGATGATTACACATGAAACTGCCATTTTATTTTAAAAGAAATTCTCTAAATCACTAATAATAAGAAAATTGTCATTTGAAAGAATTACTTCTATCTCATACTTATCAAATGAGTTATTATGACAAAAGAGTGTGGTAATTATTGGAGATGTGAGAGATAACCCTATTAGTTCAACCTTTCTGAAAAATAACTTGGAACCCTGCCCCCAGAAGTTATTAAAGTATATATACTTTGTTATTAGTATTAGGCAATAGTTCAAGATCAAGGACAAAAGGAAAACTCATATGCCCAAGAACATTTATTGCAGCAGCTTTTATCATAGCAAAGAACTGTTAACAAAATAGATAAACATCAGTTAGGTTGAAACTTTTGGCTTTCAGTTTCAATTATTTATTAAGGATATCAACTGATGTGTTTTTGGTTTTGGATTCTGTTCTGTGTTCTTTTTTGTTGCTGTCTTTTGTCATGCAATTAGTTGTTTTAAGTTTTTTTTTTTTTAATTTAATTGTTGCATATCAGGTAGTGATGAAATCTTTCAGTATCTTTCTGTAGGTGGCATTTGACACTTGCTAGGAAAATAACTAGATATTTCTCTACTGTTGTATTCAGATCCTGAAATTTTTTTATACTCTCTGTAAAATATTGCAAAAAAAAAAAAAAAGAATTAATTCATAGTTATTATAGCAGATAGCAAGCTTTGGGAAATTATTCTATTTTGGTACAATTGATTTTATTAATTGGATTCATGCATCAAACTAAAAATGGATTTTAAAAATTAAATTCTAATAATATCTATTTCTTTTTTCAATGTTATTCAATATATTAGTGTTTTTTTTTCCAGTTCATTTCTTTTTATTGAGTTGCACTTCTGTAGCTGAAGTATTGGTTTTCAGCAACTTTAAGGTCTTCAACTTTTTCTTCTTTAGATATAAGAAATTACTTAATTTCTACTTTTACTTCACCTAGATTGGGTTTAGGTCCCAAATTATTTCTTATAGTTGCCCTGCAGTCACCTACAGTATATTGATGTGTAACTTGGAACTGTATTATTAACAAAAAGGAGGATTAAATCAGTGTGTATAACTGGTAAGATCAGTTTCCAGTTTTGTTGTTTTGTAATATGTGTCCATTGTCATCATTATCATTATCATCCGATATTCAAATCTTTGGTGCTTTTCATGCAGACTCATGATTTTTCTGCTTTGGTGGCCAGTACTGTCGGCACTGAAGCATTTCCAGCAGGATTTTATTGGTTCCTATTAGTTTTTTACATGTACCCTGGGTTTTGTTTGTAGCATCAGAAAACAAAATACCACTAACTCATTCTACTTTTCTCCATGTCAAACTGATCTTAGGATGGTTTTGAACAAAGTTAGCTTAAAACTCTATGCTGCTCTAAGCCAACAGGATTATTGCTAGGATCCATTTGTCTGGCATCCTCACTGTTACAGTTTCATAGTTACTGTAGAAGTCACAGGGCACAGAGAGTTCCAACCATATAATAAGTTGGCTGTCTTTTTCTTCCTTTCCTGTTATCCCAATATGAATAATATGAATTTTGATGTTGGGCTATGAGGGAATTGTTATCATCATCATTGCCATTACTGTTACCTGGATCTCACCAGCTAGGTGGTATAGTGGATGGAACACAGGACTTTCTGCCTGGAAGATCTGAGTTTGAATTCTGCCTCAAATTCTCCTTATCTGAGTGACACTTGGAAGGTCATTTAACCATTTCATGGCTCAGTTTCTACATGTATAAAATGGGGATGATAATAGCATCTCCTTACCAGGGTTGTTGTTAAAACCAAATGAGTTAACAAATGTTAAGTGCTTTGTAAACTTTAAGGTACAATATAAATATTAGCTATTACAATTTTGATGGGGTTTAGATAAAAATAGCCTCAGGACAAGTTTCTATCCTATATATCTGATATTTTGTGGGCTATTATATAGATGAATAAAAGTGACTACTTTTTGTAATTGAAAGGAAAATATCATCACCATTATCATTAAGTATAGCAGATAGTGATATAGTAGTATGGTTTATGAACTGATTATGAGTCAATAAAGTAATTGCCTTCTTTTTGAAAACAAGGATGATTTAAGATATTCTAATACAAATATACCAGGTGAGATGTAAGTGGTAATCATTCATTTAACAAGCATTTATTATGTATTTGTTGTGTGACATGAATAGTACTGGAGGTATAAATAAATTCTTCTGGGAGGAGGGAATGAATCTAAATAAATATTATATACATATATATCCATACACACTATATATATATATATACACACATAATACACATCCATTCACATATACTATATATGTATATATATATACTTTTAAACATACATACATATGTCTATAAATTGCATATTATGAGCTGATCTGTTTTGTAGAAAGAGATTTCTCATTGACACTCCTCAAGGTCTGTAAAATCCAAGGTTCAATCAAAAGCAACAAGAACAAAAGTCTTTCTGATGATAAATATTTGTGAAAGGAAGATAAGAATAAAGGAAAGGAAGAAGGGAGAGAAGAAAGGATAAAAGGTAACTGAATGAACAGGGAAAACAAAAAATAATGGGAAAATACTTTTCATTATGGTATTACCTGTGACTCTTTCTCTTCACCTGCCATCTATACTTTTCCCTTGCCACTGATTACTTTAGTTCACTTACATTTCAGGATACCCTCATAAAATCAAGAATGTTGAGCTCAGAAAAATTACTCAAATTATTTTATCCAAACTCACCATTCTGCACTTGGGACTCCAAGTCCCAGAATTTCATATAACAAGTTAGTTGTAGTACCAGGATCAGATCCTGATCCTGGATCCATTCTATTTCAATAGGCATTAGTTAAGTACCTATAAATCTCCATGTTAGACTGCAGGGACACAAAGACAAAATAAGAAGCATCTCAAAGAGTTTACATTCTCCTGGGAACAGGGGTTAGGATGGGTGTGAGTAAAGAGATTATCTTGTAAATACACATAAACAAAATTATTTGGAGAAGGAGATAGTATAAACCCTAGGTGAATCATGACAGTCTTGTAATAACTAACATGTAAAATGAGCCTTGAAGGAAGCCAGGGAGTTAAAAAAGTAAAAATGAATAGGCTGCTCTTTCTAGGACAGCTTATGTAAAAACATGGAAATGGGAAATATGATATTGAGTTTGGGGAATACTAAGTAGATAAACTAGAATGCCAGGCCTGAAGTTAAGAAGACTCATCTTTATGAGTCCAAATTTGGCCTCAGACTAGCATCATGTCATACTAGCAGGATGATCCTGCACAAGTCACTAAACCCTGTTTGCTTCAGTTTCCTCAAATGTAAACTGAGCTGCAGAAAAAAATGACAAAGTACTCTAGAATTTCTGCCAAGAAAACCCAAATGGGATAACAAAGACTCAGACACAACTAAAATGACTAAATGGCAACAAAATTTGATGGAAATAGAGGGTGTGAAGGCATCACTCTATAATCAAATTGGAAACACAAGCTCATAACATTTGGAGTTGGAAAAGACCTCAAGAATTACTTAATTTAATCTCATCATTTTATAAATGACATGTAGTAAGTGATAAATTCAGGTCAAACTCAGGTTATCTGAATCCAAAGGTAAATTGTGGGCAGATTGGGAAGGACTTAGATACCAATATCAAAAATTGGCATTATCCTATGGGCAATAGGATTTTCATTTTGTTGTTATTTAGCCATTTTCAGTCATATCTCACTCTATGATCCTTTTTGAGGTTTTCTTAACAGAGATACTGGAGTGGTTTTGCCCTTTCCTTCTCCAAGTCATTTTACGATGAGGAAATGAGGCGAACAAGGTTAAATGACTTATTCAGGGTCATACAGCTAGTGTCTGAGACTAGATTTGAACTCAGGCCTTTCTGATTCTAATTCTGGCACTCTATTCACTGCCCCATTTGTTTTTTAGGGATACTGTTATGGCAGCTGTGGAGAATGGATTAAAGAATCCATTGATCCAAGAGGAGGCTTTGCAGTACTTTAATAAAGAGGTTATTATGATCTGCAAAGGGGTGATACACATATGAGTGGAATGAAGGGCAGGTATGCAATATTTGTTGTGGAAATAGAATTGAACACTGCTCTAGATGACAAATACCTTGTTGCCTCTCTCATGTTGTATTTTCTCTTGAATTTTTTTGGTTGTCTCAGAGTAAGAAGTCTGACCAACACATTTCAAATACAGGCTTTATTTTAAATCTATTTATAGCTCTTGTAGAGGGATAATGGGTAGAGAATATTAGGGGAATTGTTTTTTGTTTTTTGTTTTTTTTCCAGAACAGGAAGACTTCCTGAGAAACTAGGACATGTGCATATTCATATATATGCCACACAGGGGTAAAATAAGTTCATTTTGGGCTGCAGCACTCCGGATCCTCATTGTGTGGGTTGGCTAAAATGATTTCTAACATCCTTTTCATTGCTCAGGTTCTGTGGCACTTCATTCATAGAAAGTGAACTGATGGCCTTTGCAGATCCTGGCACATGAGTTTCAATTTTGGCTAACTACAGTATTGTTTCCTTGTGAATGCTGATGAGCTAGATCATTCTTTATGTTGAATCTTTGAAGGGAGCTTCCTTTCTGGGAAAGGAAGGAACCTTAAGTTCAATCCTTTCCTTGCTTTTAAGTTACTTTGCTCAATTAAAGCTAACCATATCATTTTGCTGCTCTTTCTACCTTCTGTCATCATCATAAGGATAGGCAGGCATTCTCGTTTCTGCCCTTTGTGTTTTCCCCTTATAATTGCAGTTGTGGGCTGGCAGAGCTTAATTTTTCTATTTATATTTTCCTAGGCTGAAAGTGCAGTTGCTGAAAATGCCTCTGCTCTGCTCTCCCGGACTCTTCTGGGATGCAAATGAACCGATCAGCTTAGTACCTTAGGTTTATATAATTTAAACACAGATGTCCCAACCTCACGAAGAAGGACCTGACAGTGAATTGGGAAACAAATGTCTTCTGGGCTAATTCCATAATTCCCTCCTTTTGTCAGACAGAACAGCCTAATGTTATACGTGGCATAAAGTGTGTTTCTAGAGTCTCTGGAGTGCCACATCTGAGTGGCAGTGATGATTGCTGGCAGGATAGGGATAGAAATCACAGAATGTCAAAGTTGGAAGGAAATAACAACTATCTAATCAGCCGGAGCTGAAAAATAAAATCCCCACTATAATATGTTCTAGCAAGTGGTTAGCCATCACTTGCTTAAAGACTTCCAAGAAAGCCCATTGGCTCTAGAGTAGTCTGTTCCATTTTGGGAGAGATCTGAATAAGGGGTTCTTAACATATTTTGTGTCATAGACCTTTTGGCAGTCTGGCAAAATCTTCACATTATAATTTTTAAAAAATTTTATTATCAAAGGAAATACTAAATTTCAATTAGAGATTAGTGAAAATAAAGATGCCTCCCCCGCCTCCTTTCCAAAGGAAAGGACTTTTCCCTGAAATTTGCCTATGGATTCTTTGCTAGGAGGGGAGATGGTCTATGGAGTCCAGGTTAAGAAACCCTGCTCTAATTATGAGGATTTTTCCTGTTACCTCAAGCCTAATTTTATTTTATTTTTTTTTTTGTGATTTCCATTCATTATTCTCAAATCTGCTTTGGGACCAAAGAGAATAATTCTTCAGTTCCTTCTTCTATCTGGCAGCCTTCTAAGTAGTTAATGACAGCTATCATTTCAGCTCTCTTCCCTCTTCCTCACTCTCAATATTTTCTTCTTCTTACTAAACATTCCCATTTATATCAATTAGTCTTCATAAAGCATGCTGCCATTTTGCATGTGTTTTTATTCATCTTCCTAAATGTGATGTCCAGATGTGAATCCACTGTCTCAGATGTGGGCTGATGAGGGTGTAGTTACAGGCTAGTATGGGAGACCATCCTGGAAAATAGAGTTTTCTTAATATGACCTAACATTGCATTGTCCCAGATCATATTTCCACTAATCATGCTTTGTGTCTTTATCTTTCCACCATCCCTCTACAATTTTTTTTCCTTGTTTTTGTGGTCTTTACCAGTTGATGGGTGGTTCTAGATCTTTCACAAGATTTGGAGGCATAGAGAAATCCTGTAGGAGAAATTAGTAGAACTTTCCAAACATCAGCAATAAAAAATTAGCTGTTCTTCTCTAAGACAGATTTGCCAAGAAGTTGTATTCTTTAAGTCAACAAGGCAACAATATATTGTAGTGAGCTGAGCCTTGAAAAAAAGATAGGAATCCTTAGAGACAGAAGTGAAGAAGCTGTGCAGAATAGAGCTCTGTACTTAAGGTTGTGAAACACTTTATTCATTAACTGTGTGATTATGGGCAAATCATTTAACCTCTTGAAAAAGTGTCTTAGTCTTATAACACTATTCAAATATGACATTCTTTTACTAGGGAAAAATAATCCAATAGAGAGAGTAGCCTACTTGGAGTGAGAGGAGTTCTGGGCTCAAATCTCAATTCTGAAACTTACTACCTATATGACTCTGAGAATGTCTATGTCTCAGTTTCTTCATTTGTAAAATGTAGATAATACTAGCACTTTATAACAATCTCAGGATTGTGAATAGAATTTTAAATATATTTATATACACATATGAATTATATATATACATATATACACACATATATGTACATACACACACATATGCTCACACACATATACATATGGATATATGTACACATCTAAAATACTGTGCAAACAATGAAGCAGTCATTACTACTACTACCACCATTTGAAGTGGTACTGGGACATTGCACAAGGGGATAAAATGTTTGCTTTTTATAGTTGAATAAAATAATAGGTATTATTATGAAATAATAATATAACACAATAACATAATATACAATTTATAATTTGTTGTTGAGGAATTTTTCACTTGTATCTGACTCTCCATTTGTTTTTTTTTGTTTTTTTTTGTTTTGTTTTGTTTTGTTTTGTTTTTGGCAAAGATACTGGAGTGTTTGCTATTTCCTTCTCCAGCTCATTTTATAAAGAACAAAATTGAGGCAAGCTACTCCAGTGTCTCTGCCAAGAAAACCCTAAATGTGGTCATGAAGAGTTGGACATAACTGAAAATGACTGAACAACAACATTAGATGTTGTCAATTGAAAGCCTTTTGATTCCATTTTTGAATCTTAGCTATTTCATAGTAACCATTCAGAAGTAATATAAAATAGGAGATATCTGACAAATCTGATGGTGGCTTTCTAATGTCCAGGCTGGCTTTCTGGAAGTCCTTCGGACAGGCCTTGGTCTCAGCAGGATAGACACAAAAAGAATGGTCAAGAATTGAGTCTAGAGTCTTGATTCTGTCCCAGTCTTAATCTTAGTGCAGAAGGCATGAGGCAGGACAGCCACCATGAGGCTGGTCAAAGATAGAATGTCTGTTTTCCAGTCCTTGTTAGCCCTTACATACCTTATTGTAATTACATCATTACAGCATGCTGAATATGTGTGAACTTAGAGAATCATTACATCATGATACTAAGTACTAAGTATATATGTGAACTAGAGAACAATCATCTCATTAATTCCACTGAGTTAACACCTTGTTTCAAGTATACTTCTTTTAAGTATACTTCTCTAAAGTTCCACCCTCTACAGATATCTGTTATGTACTCAGTGAAGTGATATCTATCTACTTCAAAAGTTTTTATATAAATAGGTTTTTAACCCATTTATTCTCCCCTTTTAGAATGGCTTTCAATTTTCTTCCTTCATTTTGTCAGAAGGTATTCATCTTTTTATAGCTGACAGGATGATGGACTATGGGTTTTGTTAGTATTGTTTAGAAGATTTTTCAGGATATTTTTCTAATCTGCTATGGTCCATTTTACAATTTAAAAAATGTACATTAATGCTGATCTTGCACAAATATAATTTTTATAACATATTCTTGCTATTCATCTTTGATTTCAGGATACCATTACATCTCTTAAATTATTTGGCTACAATCTTCTCTTTGATAGCTTTCTGTTCAGTATGTCTTTCTTGGAGGAGAACAAGGTTTGTTCATTTCTTTTGTTTTATTTTTTTAAGAAGGTCCATTTTATTAAGTTACCAATAACTGGGTTAAGAATGTGAATACCTTAACATTTGTACCAATTCAGCAATGTCATAAATTAGTTAAGATATATTCAATATTTGCAGAGATTAGATTCTCATATCTTGGTAATTTGAACACAAAAAATTCTTTAGGAGAAACTTTTTCATATCTTCTGGATGATACCATCTTTATTGAGCTGCCTACGAACAAAGTAAATACTTACAAATATAAGTGTTGCCTTCATTCACTGGTTCAATATAAACTCAGGTTTTCAGTTCAGAGTCTTTAGTCTCTATCTTTCTTTGGTATACATTAAATATTTTATACTTATTGAGACTAAATGGCATTTTGATATCATGGAGATTCCATGAGATGGACAAAGTGTTTAGTGTGGATTGCTTTGTTTGTTGAAGCCATTATAACTCAGAGTTAAAAAGTTAAAAAAAATAACTACTAATATGCAGAAAAAAATTAAAAAGTTGGGGTTCAAGTCACACTTACTTCTGTTTAGGAGAAATGATAAGGGATTTAAGGTGAGGTGAAGCCAAAATGGGCTAGAATTATCTCTCTGAAAAATGGTTTCCCTCCTTTCCACTGATTGCTCTTGACATTATCATGTTGGTAGAATGTTTTAAATAGAGAACAGTTTTCTATGTGGACATCAAATATGCTAACATTGTCATTATTCTTGCTTTTGTGACACATATTAGCATATTAATAAGCCATAAGCCTGGAACTGAGTCAGAGGTTTTGCATTAATCAATAAAGATCAAATAAATATTGTAGTACATTAGGGCAGCTTGTTCAAGAATTACTTAATAGATAATAATTTATTCTTTACACATTTTGGGATGTTGAAAACAACTTTTCTGTTCCTCAGCCCATTACATCTTTTCCCTTGTGTTTATAGATTTTTTTTGAGTGATACAAACTGTGAATGCTTATTCATAAAACATGTAAATGTGATTGACCTCTATTTGTAGAGTAATAGATTTGTGATGCTTTCTATTAAGAAAGAGGAGGATCAGCCTTATATCTGAGAGGAAACTAGTAAAATGCTTTGTTAGAAATATGTTACCCACTGTGAGATATTTGAGCCAATCATTTATGGATCTTATTTGGGCTCACTGCTTTCCAGTTTTGCAGAGAAGATAAGAGTTTTACTCACCTCTCTTGCTATAACATTCTCTACATTAATATAGTACAAACAAGCTGTTTTTTTCTTGAACCAGCTTATATTTTTGTTGTATTGGTCTTCTTGGTATCATTTTCAACATTATTCTTAGAGGTTCTCCCTTCCATTTGATTCTTTACTTCTCAAATATCTATAGAAAAGCTTATGTTTAATGTTGAAATGTTCTTTTTGTTGTTTGTGCTGTTTTGACTCTTTGTCATCTTAACTTTCTAATTTTTGTTTTCATTTGCTGATCAAAAAATATAAAACCTTAGAGATGCTTTTGTTTTCTGGCTTTTATTCCATGTTTTTCTTTGTTGCTGCCCCTAATATGACATTGAAATTTTCCAATAGGACCCTTAATTACATAATGGATTTTCTTGTTCCATAGAGAAGAAAGAGAACCTGCTAAGATCTCCATATGACTGAATACTAGATTGATAATGATGTAATTTTTCAATGCCTTTATATAGGACTTTAGTAGCTCTTTTTATTTCTTGATCAGTCCACTTCTTCTGTGGTAATATTTATGACAATGTATCCAAGACATGGAAATCAGAAAGATCAATTAGGAAACTATTGGAATAATACAGGAATAAGATAGTAGGGAATCCAAACTGCAGTAGTAGAATGATGATGATGATGATGATGATGATGATGATGATGATATAGCTAGCATTTATGTAATGCTTCAAGTTTTTCAAAACACTGTAATATGTTATCTCATTTGATCTCATAACAACTCTGTGAGGGGAGTGCTGTTACTCCATTTTATAGCTAGTAAGTGTAAAGGGCAGAGTTTGAATTCAGGTCTTCCTATCTTCACTTCTAACCAATACCCTAATGCACCACTTAGATTTCTTGGAGAAGAGGGGATGGAAAGAAAAAGTACCAGTGTCCCAAAATTATTTCAAAGAAAGAATGGATATGAGGAATGGGGAATGAGAATGGGGAACTCAAGTATCTAGCTTGGGGAGCTCAGACAAGGTACATTTTTTTTTTGTCCTAGTACCAAAACTTCTGCCATAGGTTTTACTCACCCTAAAAGAAAAGACTCTTAAAATGTCAAGAAAACAGATATTGCTGACCTTGTGTCTCATCATCATTATTGATTGATTCTTTGATATAGGCTTTATCTAAAACTCTAGAAACTTTTAGTAAAACCAACTACATTAGAATTTCACCAGGGACACATACAATAGGGGAATATAGATTCAGAATGGATATCCCCAGATAACCAGTCCCTCTGGGCATGAACTGTTTTCCTATATGGAGATTTTACCAGATTCTTTTTCTTCTCCACTGGACAACAGAGTTATGCAATTAAGGGGGACAGTAAAGTTCTTTCCCTTGACCAAATATAAATAGAGTTTTCTTGGCATTTGACAGATAAAATTAATAAATACAGGAACATATGCTCCCTTAGCGTAGCTTCTGTCTGAATATAGTTTATTTGTATGTTTATCTGAAGAAAACTTTGGGATCAATCTGGGCCTTGCTCCATCATCCTTCACAAAGTTTCTATGTTGCCTCTTTTGTTAGAGCCCCCCAAATAAAGTTTGGGGGCATAGATTCCCAGTGAAGGGCTAACTAGAAGTTATAAAGTATTTTTTAGCACTAAGGCAGATGACTGTTTAGGACAACCATAGATTCAACACCAGAAATAGACATTTGAAAGAAAAGACAATCTCAGCCTGGAGATACATTGCCTTGTTTTTATTTGGTTGCTTATTTACTGGGTGTGTTGGTTCATAGATTAAGACTGAAGAGATGCTAGCCTGCCCTACAAAGTTTAGACTTTTTGATTGATGCACCCAGCAAATAAATATTAACATGGCTAGTAGGTAATCTTGAAGAGAAGCAGCTCAGGTTTGTAGCAGAGAACACTTTGACTGTCAAGAGATTAGCACAGCAACTGATCAGAACTAACATATTCAGCAATAATTCCAATCCCAATAAAGATCATTCATTGTTGTGGAATTATGAAGTGATCCAACCATATGGAGAACAATATGAAATTATGCTCTCCCAACTTATTAAATTTACCTAGTAATAGGTACTTTGACCCAGTAATATTACTATTTGGTCTTTTTCCTAAAATGATTATGGAAAAAGGAAAAGAACCTATATGTTGTAAGATGTTTATAATAGTTCTCTTTGTGGTAGCAAAGAACTGGAAATTGAGGAAATGCCTATCAATTAGGGAACAGCTAAATAAGTTGTGGTATATGACTGTGATGGAATACTATTGTGCTATAAGAAATGATAAAAAATATTTTTTAGAAAAAAATGGAAAGATTTGCATGAAATAATGAAGAATGAAATCAGCAGAACCAAAAGAATATTGTATACTGTAAAAGCAACATTGTTTTAAGAATGACTTTGGTGTAACCTATATCAGGATGTTTGCTGTTTTAGGAAAGGGAGAACTAAGGAGGGGAGGAAGAAAAAAATTGGAACTCAAAATCTTACAGAAATGAAAGTTGCAAAGCATCTTTATTTATAATTGAAAAATAATATACCATTAAAAATAAAATCAAGAATGACTTTGAGCAAATAAATTATTTTGTCTATTATACATACCCAAATTAACTATAAAGGACACATGCACCCAGAGAAAGAACCATTAAATAGAAATATATAGAGAATAATTTTACAAGTACATATCTACATGTGCATTGATCCCACACAAGCCTAAAGAGGAGGATATATTTTGGACAAATCTTAAACTCTCTAAAAAAAGTCCATAACAAAGTCTTGTTTTCCTAGATTCCTATATTCAATAAATAGATGGAAATCAGGATTTCTTATTCTTTCACTTTGATGGGTATGGACTGCTATATTCTGCACAAGAAAGTTAGAATTGAATTAGATGCATGAATTATTTTGCTTATTTATCTATTTTTGCCTATGTCATCTCAAGCCAATAAAATTCTTCTTAGCAGACCTATTTGGAATTATATAATATTCTCGTGGGGGGGGCATTCATATCATCTTGGGAGTGTCTATTATTTTTTTTATAGAAGAATATTAGAATAGCAAAATTAGAAAAGTCTTATGGATTGACTCTATCTTTTCCCCCACTCCCTACAATATGACAGATAAATAAATATAGGTTGTTGCCCACCCAAAACATGGACTTTAACATGATCTATAGTTTCTATCTCTTAGGTAGATTAAAGGGTTCTAGGTTAACCTATAGGGTTAATGTAATTTATAGACAGCCAAAGTAGAATTACCCTCCCCCCCCCCCCAAAAAAAAAGGCTAACTTCCAGAGATAGGCACAAGAATAGGTTTGCATAATCTCCTCTAATCTGTCTGCAGACTACTGGACTCTTCTTAAAACAAAAGGCAGGGTGACAGGCCCTTCCCCACAACTCAGGTCAGGAACTCTGTGGACTGCTGCCAAGTATTATCCACAACACTGTACATCTGTCATGTTATATTGTTCCTTGTTGCTACATACTTATTTTCACCCTGAAAGATAGCTACCATGTTCTTCTCTATTTCCTATAATTATGGATGGATGGAGAAATAAATAGCCCCTAAAGCTTAGTTTCAAAAGTGATGTGGCTGGCTCTAGTACCTCCTGGTATAATAATAAATATTGTATATAATAAAGATTGTGAGCCCAAGAAGAAGAAATCAAATCCTGTGTGCAGTATAAATGCCCAAGAGCTGATAAAAACCTTTCTCCAATGCTGACCCATTAGGCCAAAGTCTGGACTTTCTAGGGGAAAAACCAGAATTCAGCTCCCAAGTAGTGCCAATGCAGGGAAGTAAGGAAGGAAAATTATTGTGCTATATTATAAATGAAATGCATCACAGTCAGGGAAAATTCATGGGAAATTCTCTTCTCATCATTTCTTTCTCATATACCCTGTATAATATTTGTTATCACGGTACACTTTGACCTTTGGAACTGTTATGAACTATTTCTTGCTTCCCAATTTACTGTTTGAATTTAGTACCATAGAAGCTTTGACTTCACCAAGTGAAATTATTTTTTAAATTTATTCTTTCTGATTAATATTGAAACCACCTGGATTCTCACCTTGAATTCATCATTGCCTTCAGAAACTCTTCTTCATGGGAAAGCTAATCAAATTTGATTTAATATAATCGTAATTATCTAATTTTACATTTCATAAAGCTATCTCGTTTGGTCATGAATTCTTCTCTTCCTCATATATCTGACAAAAAGACTATTCCTTGCTCTTCTAATTTGTTTATAGTGCCATACATAAGAGGCTAGAGCAGAATCTGTTATGCTTCAGCTGAAGTGGGGAAAAAAAAAAGGCAGTGGTAATAATACTGATCTTAAGCAAAGTAAAAGCAAAAGAAACTTAATTAAAAGAGATAAGGAGCAAATGGAAGGAAAGAAGGAAAAAGGAAGGCAGCAAGGTGGGAACGAGGGAAGGAAGGAATGAAGGAAGGAAGGAAAGAGGAAGGAAAGAGGAAGGAAGGAAGGAAGGAAGGAAGGAAGGAAGGAAGGAAGGAAGGAAGGAAGGAAGGAAGGAAGGAAGGAAGGAAGGAAGGAAGGAAGGAAGGAAGGAAAGAGGAAGGAAGGAAGGAAGGAAGGAAGGAAGGAAGGAAGGAAGGAAGGAAGGAAGGAAGGAAGGAAGGAAGGAAGGAAAGGAGAAAGGGGAGAAAAAAAGAAAGAAATGAAAAGGCATTTATTAAATGTTGATGCGGTAAATGTTATGTGAAATGCACTATGCTACATTTTGGGAATACAATATAAAAAGACAGATCACATTCTTCTTGTGTCTGACTTAAGACAGACCACAAATTCTTTTTTTTTTTTTTAGACCACACTTTTTTTTTAATAGATTATGATATATGAATTTAGTAGTATACTATTTTCCTGTTTAGAAATGGTGAAAAAGGACAGTTTTAAATGAAAATTGGGAAGACATACTTTTTTTCCTTGTGAAGTGAGAATGAGTATATTAATACCTTTGTGTAGAATAAATAATTAGAAGGTTTTAAGAATTAACACAATGATTAACCACAATTCCAAAGGACAATAATCAAAATTGCTGTCCATTTTTTGACAGAGAGTAAGTAAACTCAGTGTACCTCAAAAGGTGTATATGTGTATAAATATATATATATATATATATATATATATATATATATATATGTATATATATATAGTGATGTAGACCACACTTCTAATGGAGAGAAACTATACTTATAGGAAGGTTCAGGTACAAATTAGAAAAGCCCCATGGTCCTTAGGATTTAATAGCAAAGGATATAGTAATACATTAATTAATTAATTAATTAATTTTGTATATGTATTATATATGTATATACATATGTATGTGTATATATGTAATTAATGCCATTTTAATTCCTAAGCATTATTTGAATCATTTGACAGTGTTAAAGACTTTAGTAATTAGATTAGCCTCAGTGTCTGGGCTAGAAGCAGGACCATTGGTTTGGGAAGCAATGGCACTGAGAGCTCTTGGGTTACCACCTGTTAGTAACAGTCAGTAGATCTTGTTGGTAAAGTTGAGGAAGTATCTTTTCCATAGGGATTGGCTCCTATAAGGACATGCCCGAATTGCCTAACATGGAGGCAGTTAGAGAGGTAGAGGTAGAGTGCCTACCTCTCTGTGTCCTCTCCCATGTAAGTGGTTAAAGTCTCCTTTGCTTGACTGTGTAGACAGGCTGCCTCTTTAAAACTGGCCAGACTTTTTTTATTTTTCTTTTTTTAGCTCATACAATGAATGGATTGTGATCCTCATCTTCTAGAAACAGCAGGAAAGAGTACATAGGAAAAATAGTGAGCCAGAAAGAGCAAATCATAGACATTTTGGCTTTGCAGTTAATGCAACCCACATGGTTGGGAAAGAGGAAAGCATGGTGCTTCCATGTTAGGTGATCTGGGCTTCTTTATACTCCCTTAAATGATGGTGGAAGGGGCTGGGCTTGAAAACAGGACTGGTGATCGTGGTAACAGTGATGCTCCAGGGCTCAGTTCCTGAATGGTAACAGTGTTTTGATCTTCTCGGCATATGCTACCTCCTGTTTCTCAGGGCTGACTTCCTGGGCTACCTAGACTGCCTTACCTGACTTGTTAGTGACAGATGGCCAGCAGGTGTAGATCTGGATGGCTACTTCTCCAGAAAGATTATTTCCTGGTGAGATCAGAGAAGACTTTTTTGAAAGTATCACTTTTTAAGTTGGATATTAAAGGATGAGAAAAAAAAGAAAATAGAAAAAAAGCACACATAGGGAAGAGCAGATTCAAAGAATGGAATACATGAGAGCTCAGAATGTCCATTTGGGGTAAAGAGAACAATCTAGTTTGGCTAGAGTATAGATTCCATGGAGAGTAGTATAAAATAAGTCTAGAAAGTTAGGAGGATGATATAAGATTATAAGGAACTTACAATGCCAAAAAGAAGAATTTTCATTTCACTCATTAGATAATAGGAAACCATTGAAGATTTTTGAGTAAAGGAGAACAATGATCATGTCTGAATATAAGAAAAAATAAAATGGCAATAGTATTAGATGAATTGGGGTGAAGTGGGAGAAATAGAATGGGGGAAATAGAATTGTAAATACTCCAAAGAAGCTTATTGCAATAGTCCAAGCAAATAGTAGTAATGAGAATTTCTATGAGAAGGTGGTAGGAATTCAAAAAAAAGGACAAAATATGGTTTAGAGTTTAGATGAATGTAAATGAGAGATGAGAGAGAAGAATTAATGATAACTGCACAGACTGGACATGGGAGAAAGGAAGAAAAGAAAAAAAAAAAATAGAAAAAAAGCACACATAGGGAAGAGCAGATTCAAAGAATGGAATACATGAGAGCTCAGAATGTCCATTTGGGGTAAAGAGAACAATCTAGTTTGGCTAGAGTATAGATTCCATGGAGAGTAGTATAAAATAAGTCTAGAAAGTTAGGAGGATGATATAAGATTATAAGGAACTTGCAATGCCAAAAAGAAGAATTTTCATTTCACTCATTAGATAATAGGAAACCATTGAAGATTTTTGAGTAAAGGAGAACAATGATCATGTCTGAATATAAGAAAAAATAAAATGGCAATAGTATTAGATGAATTGGGGTGAAGTGGGAGAAATAGAATGGGGGAAATAGAATTGTAAATACTCCAAAGAAGCTTATTGCAATAGTCCAAGCAAATAGTAGTAATGAGAATTTCTATGAGAAGGTGGTAGGAATTCAAAAAAAAGGACAAAATATGGTTTAGAGTTTAGATGAATGTAAATGAGAGATGAGAGAGAAGAATTAATGATAACTGCACAGACTGGACATGGGAGAAAGGAAGAAAAGAAAAAAAAAAATAGAAGGAAGGAAGAAAATGATGATTTGGCTTCTATTTGGCTTCTATGTGCCAGACACTGTGCTAAGCATTTTGCTATAACATCCTCATTTGACCCTGGGAAATAGGTGATTTTATTATCTCTATTTTATAATTGAGAAAACTGAGGCAGACAGAGATTAAATGATTTGCCCATGATCATACATCTACAAACTCAGCACTGTATCCACAATGCCTCTGTGGGTGATTAGATAAATGCTAGTGTCACAAATAGTATAGTAAAATAGTAGGAGGGTCAGGCTTGGTAGGAAAGATTATATAAGCTTGGGGGACAAATGAATATGTACAAAAATATTCAGAGCAACATCATGAAAACAGATAATCAAAAACTTTATGTATCCAATAGTTGGTCTATGTTAAACAAATTATGGCAAATGAATGTGCTGACATACTGTTGCACTTTGAGAAATATCAAATATGAAGTCAGAAAAAATGTGGGAAAATGTGTATGAAAGATGAAGAAAGAAGAGTCTGAAGAATAACATTCTGGGGCAGCTAAATGGCACAGTGAATGGGGCATCAGCACTATATCAGTTCAAATATGGCCTCAGACGCTTAATACTTCTTAGCTGTGCGACCCTGGGCAAATCATTTAATCACAACTGCCTCAGTAAAACATATTTAAAAAAGAGTAATGTATACAATGACTATAAAAGTCAAAAGTTAACTTGGAGAAGCGACAAAATTGTGGTCAAAAAAGCAGGGAAATGTTTTATGAAGTGATGTGCAAAGTAAAGTAACTGGAAGCCAAAAAACAATATTTTCAATGACCACAATGAAATAATTAGAAAAAATAGTAGGAACAAAGTGAATGCTGTGAAATTATGGTCAATCTTGGCCCCAAAGAACAGAAATAAATAGACATCTCCCTCATTTTTTTTTAGAGATAGGAGGCTATGAATATAGAACCCTGTAAGTATGAATATATGCTAGTTTTGCTGTACTTTTCCTCCTTTTTTTATTGGTTACAAAGCTTTCTAAGAGGGGTTGGGTAAAAGGCCAAATTAATAAGTGAAGGTAATATAGCAATATACTGATAACACTTATTTAAAAAACCCAAAACTCCATCGCTAAAGTTAGTGAAGATTAATAATAAAATTGTTTTCTTAAGGGAGATACTTTTTAAATGTATCATATTTATTAATGCTTTTTATTTTTATGTCATTCATTTCTCAATATATTCTCCCTTTCCCTCCTCTTCAAGGAAATAATCCTCCACTAATAACAAATATTTTACAAGAAGGGGAAAGAATGGTTCAGCAAAATGAATGAATACGTCATCTGTATTTGGTTGTATAAACAATATCCCTATAGTCGCCTATGATGAGTATGGAGAATGATATTTTCTCTGCTTTCTTCCTGGATCAAGCTTGATTATTATAGTCATTTAGCACTCAGATTTTTATTCTTGTTGGGTTTTTATATTTTTATACTCATGTATATTATTTTGTTTTGTGGTTCTGTTGTCTTAACTTTGAATCAGTGTGTATATATCTTCCCATGCTTCTTTAAATTCTGCATACATATCCTTTCTTACACTACAATTCTATTCTATTGCATTCATATTCTATAATTTCTTTAATGGGAGAATATACTTTGCAAAGGGGCTTATTGGGTAGTGTCTGTTATACCAAAACAAAATATAGCAATAAATGCATATTAAAAAGGAAAAGTTAATGGAAGTGATGGTGAGTCATATTTGCATGAAAATAAATAAATGGAGAGTTTGGGACTGGAGGCATAGATTTGGCAGTTTTTTTGTATAGAAGTATTATTTAAATGCTATGGAAATGAACTGAGGGGACTATTATATTTTTCTCTGTTGTTCTATCCTTCAAAGAACACCAGTAATATCAGGAGGGGGATATCTTGACTTGCAAATGAATTGGACTTAAGTAAAGCAGAGCTGTGTAAAGTCATCAGCCTTACTTTCTCCTCCAGAGTACAGTGGTATTGTGTCCTGCTTTCCTGAGCCCCCATGCCGGGGTAATTAAAATATACCATCTTAATGGAGAAGTGATGAGGTGAGACTCCTGAGAATGGTAGGAAAATGGGAGTCCATTTATTACAAGTTCTTTCCCCTTTTTATACTCTTATGTAACAAAAACAACACTTGGGCATGCACCAAGTATATAATATGCAAGTGGGACCACATAAACAACTTGCTATTATATGTAGATTGCCACCTGGTATCACTCTTTGCCAGCTGGTATCACTCTGCTTCAATTACAACACAGGTTGTCACGGCCAGACTTCTTAGGAAGGCAGAAAACCCTTATGGGAGATGGGGAGCCAAACCAGACATTGTTAGTGGGTTCCCTCTGGGCTGAAGGGTCTTATACCTCACCCCTCTAAACAGTGGCAAGATAGAGACTACACTAATTTATGATGACTCCAAGTACAATGAAAGTCCTTGATCTTAAGCCAAGGTCTTTCCCAGTAATCAGTTTGTCTGAGGCAATACCCATTCAGTGGGATTAAGGTTAGGTAAGAATTGAGACAAAAGATGACCTACCTTATCTTCACAAAATAATCATTCTGGGAAGAGAAAACTTCCAAAATTTCTGATTGGAACAGAAACAATTACTATTTGTACTCCTTCTAAGTCATCAAAACCAAACAATGAGCAAGTGAGACTTGGAATGGGATCTATTACTGACCAATTAGTAAGAACTGGTAATTTGGGTTTAAAGGCAGAGTCATATACATCCATTTGAATCTCAATGGGCTTTATTGAAACTGGTTTTCCAGAGCTATGTTTCAAGAAGTCATAAATGAAAACTATATGAGACAGAAGATTTAATTGTCCCATTTTTAATGGAATAAATAAATAGGGAAGGAAAAAAAATCTGAGGAGGTCTAATATAGAGAGAACAAAATAGGGCCCAAGGGATAGAAATATGGAATAACATTTGAATTGAACAGTTGTGAAGATGAGAAGCTGGCAAAGGAGGATGGGTAGAGAGACAGGAGAATATTGGGAAGAATGTAATGTCTTAAAACAAGAGAGTAAAAATTATCTAGAAAATGAGGATGATTAACAGTGTCAAAAGCAGGAGATCTCAACTTTGCTCTCTTAGCAAATGATAGATAATTTGATAATTAGATAAATCGAATCATAAAATAAATAAGAAAGAAGTTAAGGAGGTAAAGAGAATGTTAGAAAAATTAGGTATGCTAGATCTTTGGAGAAAATTGAATGGAGAAGGAGTTTACTTTTTTCTCGGTGGTACATGGAACCTATACAAAAATTGACCATGTATTAGGGCATAAAAACTTCAAAATCAGAAAGGTAAAAATAGTAAATGTATTTTTTTTCAGATCATGAAACAATAAAAATCACATGTAGTATAAGACCAGGAGAAAACAGATCAAAAATTAATTTGAAATGAAACAATAAAATTCTAAACAATGAATGGGTGAAAAACAAATTATAAACACAATCAACAATTTCATCCAAGAGAATGATAATGATGAAACAATATACCACAATTTGTGGAATGCAGCCAAAGCAGTTGTTAGAGGAAATTTTATATTGTTAGATGCTTACTTGCATAAAATAGAGAAAGAGAAGATCAATAAATTGTGCTCACAACTAAAAAAGCTAGAAAAGAAACAAATTAAAAATCTTCAATTAAATACCAAATTTATAATTCTGAAAATAAAGGAGAGATTAATAAAATTGAAAATAAGAAAACTATCAAATTAATAAATAAAACTAAAAGTTGGTTTTATGAGAAAACCAACAAAATTGATAAATCTTTAGTTAATTTGATTAGAAAAAGGATAGAAGAAAATCAAATTATTAGTCTCAAAAATGAAAAGGGAGAACTTTCCACCAATGAAGAAGAAATTAGAGCAATAATTAGGAGTTATTTTGCCCAACTATATACCAATAAATTTGATAATCTAAATGAAATGGAGGAATATCTACAAAAATGTAGATTTTCCAGGCTAACAGAAAAAGAAATAAATTATTTAAATAGCCCCATTTTAGAAAAAGAAATAGAACAAGCTATTAATCAACTCCCTAAGAAAAAAATCTCCAGGGCCACATGCATTTACATATGAATTCTATTAAACAATTAAAGAACAAGTAATTCCATTGCTACATAAACTATTTGAAAAAATAGGGAAAGGAGTCCTACCAAAGTCTTTTTATGACACAAATATGATAACTAAACCAGGTAGGGTGAAAACAGAGAAAGAAAATTATAGACCAATTTCCCTAATGAATATTGCTGCGAAAAATCTGAAGTAAAATATTAGTAATGAGATTACAGAAAGTCATCCCTAGGATAACACATTATGACCAAGTAGGATTTATACCAGGAACTTAGAAGCTGGTTCCATCTTAGTAAAACTATTACCATGATTGACTATATTAGTAACCAAACTAACAAAAACCATATGATGTAGAAAAAGCATTTGATAAAATCCAACACTCATTCCTATTAAAAATACTAGAAAGCATAGGAATAAATGGACTTTTCTTTAAAATGATCAACAGCATCTATTTAAAACTACTAGCAAGCATCATATGTAGACAAGCTAGAATCATTCCCAATAAGATCAGGAGTGAAACAAGGTTGCCCACTATTACCATTACTATTCAGTATTGTATTAGAAATGTTAGCTTTGGCAATAAGAGAATAAAAAAATTAAAGAAATTAGAGTAGGTAATGAGGAAACCAAATTATTACTCTTTGCAGATACTATGATGGTATACTTAGAGAATCAACTAAAAAACTAATAGAAACAATTCACAACTTTAGCAAAATTTCAGGATACAAAATAAATCCACATAAATCATCAGCATTTTTATATATTACCAACAAAGTCCAGCAGCAGGAGATACAAAAAGAAATTCTTGTTATGGGCCAAAACTCTGAAACAAGGATTTTTATAAGTGTTAAGTCAGTGGAATTGATAAATACAATGGTTATCTAGTTTGGCATGGTGCTTAATAGTTCTCTAAGTTCAGTATGATTGATTTAATCTTACAACAAATAATGGTTTCCTAGTGATAAAATGATTGGTTTATACTCAGTGTAGAGCATATAAGCTAAGACAAACTTAGCCAAAGGAGGCAGAGACAGATTCATTCCATCGTCCACCTTTGTGGTGTGCTGAAGCACAAACCCTTGGACTCAGACTCACTTCATCTCACACCTCTGTGGTCTGGCATTTTCTCCACTGAAACCAAGACTCTGGAAGGCCTTTAAGAAAGCTAACTGGGCTTCAGGTGAAAGAGACAATAAAGACTTTTGGACTTTAACACTTGGCTATTCTTGTGATGATTACTCAGCTGAAAAGAAGGCGGCCCCAAAAGACCTCTAGAAAACCAAAATGAGAACATTACAAATTCCATTTAAAAATAACTGTTGATAGCATAAAATATTTGGGAATCTATCTGCCAAGGTAAAATCAGGAACTATATGAATACAACTGCAAAATACTTTCCACACAAATAAAGTCAGATCTTATCGGTTGGAAAAATGTCAAGTGCTCATGGGTAGGCTGAGCTACCTAAATTATTCTACTTATTTATTGCCATACCAATCAAACTCCAAAGAGTTATTATAGCTAGTATGTATTGGAGACATAGCTTGCACTCCAGTTTTTCTGGGCTGGCTGGGATGCTGTGCTCCTAGAGCCTTATTGTCTCTATTAACAAAAACAATAAACACTTATAAATGTCTGTCATATACCAGACATGTACCAAACACTGGGGCTAAGAAAACAGGCTTTCTCATCTTATTCCTGTACCATTGCAGTAACATCCTAATTGTTTGTTGCCTAATCTCTTCCCACTTCAATCCATTTTCCATCTAGCTGTCAAATTGATATTCCTAAAACATAAATCTGACTGCATCACTGCCTTATACAATGATCTTGAATAGTTCTCTATTACCTCTAGGATCAATCAATTACCACTCCTTTAATGAAGCACCTGGCCAGGCATTGGGAATGCATCTTCAAAGAATTAAATAATCCTTTTTTCTCAAAGAGCCAACTTTCTAATGGAGAATAAAATATGGAAAGGCATTCAAAGTACTTCACAATATGATTCTTGACTACTTTTCTCTCATTCCCATTCTACCAAATTAGTATATTTGTTGCTTCTCACACACACTATTCTATTTCCCACTATTATTAATTTGCACAAATGTTCTTCTTTGTCTGAAGTACACTCCCTTCTCACTTCTTCCGTGTAGAATTCCTAGTTTTTTTTCTTACAAGCATAGCTCAGATGCCTCCTCCTAGAGAGGTAGTCACCAGTCCCATTTTTTTAATAAAGCTTTTTATTTTCAAAACATATGCATGGATAATTTGACAACATTGATCCTTGACAACCCTGACACAGTTGTACAGTGAACAAGGAGGATGATTTTAGAGAGGCCTGGAAAGACTTACATGAACTGATGCTAAGTGAAATGAGCAGAACCTGGGGATTATTGTACAAGGCAACATCAATATTATATGACAATCAATTCTGATGGATAAGGCTCTCTTCAACAATGAGATGATTGATGCCAGTTCCAATGATCTTGTGATGAAGAGAGCTATCTACACCCAGAGAGAGGACTGTGGGAACTGAACGTGGATCACAATATAACATTCTCACTTTTTTTGTTGTGGTTCGCTTACATTTTGTTTTCTTACTCGTTTTCTTTCCTTTTTGATCTGATTTTTCTTGTGCGACAAGAGAATTGTATAAATATATTTACACATATTGGATTTAACATGAATTTTAACATTAATAACATATATTGGATTGCTTGCCATCTAGGGGAGAGGGTGGGAGAAGGAGGGGAAAATCTGAAACTCAAGGTTATGCAAAGGTCAATATTGTCAAATTATCTGGCATATGTTTTGAAAATAAAAAGCTTAAAAAAATGTCAAAAGCATCCAAGGGATCAGTGCATAAGGTCCTAGAAAAAATTACATTATATTGGATTTAATTATTAGGTGAGGGAGCACTTTCATTGGTGTTGAAACCAGAAGCCATATAGCAATGGGTTAAAGAAAAGTTTAAGTAGCAAAGAGGTAAAACAGGCTATTGACATTTTATTTTATCTTTTTGACATTCTAAACTTGACAAGCATTAGAAAACTTGAGTGATTTTGCATTCAGAAAAGAAAAATAAGTACATGAAAAGCAAAAATCTTCATAATGTACTGTTTGACTTTGTGAAGTTTATAGTAAATTTAACATATTGCTCTTAAACTTTCTTACTTCTATGTTTCCATCTGAACCTACTTTTGTTCTTTTCTATACTATTAAAAATGTGTTGATGCTCTTATCCTCTTTTATGCATTACTACTACATTAGCTTTTTCATCATTTCCCCTCCTTATTCCATTTTTCAATTTATATAAGCTATAAACATATTGAAGCAAAACAAATTCATATATTGGCTTTGGTCCAGTGAAGCTCTCTGCCAAGAGTTAGTATTCAAGCAAAAAGAAAGATTGTTCGTATTTTCAAGGGGTGTACATTTTAATAGAAGAAGATAACACTTGAGCATGGTGAGGAAAGAAGTCCAGAGACTCAGAAGCAGAGTCAGAAGATGAATGAAGGAGTGAATATAGCTGGCCTGGTTCTTTCCTCAAAATGGAAGTCCTAGGAGAAAGCAACAAATCAGAGGAGGGGAAATCATGGAATAAAGAGATAATATAAGATGAGAAAGTTATAGGGGCTGGGAAATCATACAGGGTGAGAATGCTGGTGGAAAAAGAAGTCTAGAGAGTCATCAGTAGAGAACAGAGGGGGATGACGGAATAAATATGACTGACATGTGCCCTTCCTTAAAATGGAGGTTCTGGGAGGAGCTGATCAATTAGAAGAAGACCTTTCTCCTTTCTCCACCAAGTGGAGGATCTTCCAGTATGAGAAGGGTGCTGGAGAATGATGGAGAAAGAAGTCTGGATAGTCAGGAACAAAGCCCTTTAATTTATATACTATAGTTTAAATATATTTATATTATATAGTTAAATAAAACCATTTCCTAACAGATTTATACCCCTTTAACAATGTTTTCAAGAAATATAGAAGTGAAAAGAAAAAGCAATGGGGTTATGGTTGGATGGATTAGAAGGCACATTTGTAGGTCAAGGGGATGAGCCAATAGAGAGAAAATTGAAGATGCTGAGGAAAGTAAATGAATGCTAAGCACAGTCCTAGAGAAAGTTGAAAGGCATGGAATCAAGAGTATAGGTAGAGACTCAACTAAAAAGTTAGTTGAAACAATTAATAACTTTGCAAAGTAATAGGACATTAAAATAAATCCACACAAATCATTAGTATTCCTATAAATCACAAGTAAAACTCCACAAAAAAAGAGATTGTAAAAGACACTCTACTTAAAATAACTCCAGACAGTATTGTGCTGCCAAAACAAACACAAGAACTATATTTTTAAAATAATAAAAAAAATTTAAACAAATAAAATCAAATTTAAATAATTGAAGAGATTAATTGTTCATGGATATACTCAATGCCATCCTAATGAAATTATACTCCCCTTCATCCCATTACTGAATTAGGAAAAAATAATCAAAAAATTCAACTGGAAAAACAAAAAATCAAGAATATCAAAGGAGGGGCAGCTCGGAGGACCTGAGTTTAAATATGACCTCAGAATACTAAATACTTCCTAGCTGTGTGACCTTGGGCAAGTCACTTAACCCCAATTGCCTCGGGGGGGGGGGAATATCAAAAGGAAATAATATATAGGAAATAGAAAGGAAATAAAAGTATGAAGAAAGAAGGTTTAATAGCACCATATCTTAAATGGTATTATAATTATATGATTGTAATTATCAAACTATCTGATATTGGCTAAGAAACAGAAAGGTAGATCAATGGAATATAATAGACATACCATTGTAGTAGTAAATAAACACAATAACTTTTTATTTGGCAAGTATTAAAAACTTAAGATTTTGGAATAAGAATTCATTATTTGGTTAAAAAAAAATTCTGGAGAAAACTTTAGAGCTGTATGGCAGCAACTGCGTATGAACCAACATCTTATACCATTTACTAAGATAAGGTCAAAATAGATACATAACTTAAACATAAAGGGAGATTTTACAAGAAAGTTGAAAGAACTCAGAACATATTATTTATTAGACTTATGATTAGGTGAGCAATTTACAAAGAAACAAGAAAAAGCAAAATTAAGTGGAAAATAGATAATTTGCTTATATTAAATTTAAAAGGTTTGTATAAATTAAACAAATATAGCCAATATCAAAAGGAAAGCATAAAACTTGGGGAGGAATTTTATAAATAATTTGTCAGATAAAGATCTCCTATCTAAAATATATAAAGAACTTTGTCAAATCTATAAGAATATGAATCATTCTCCAATCATTAAATGGTCAGAATATATGAACAGACAGTTTTCCAATGAAGAAATCAAAACAATTTATAGGCAATAAAAATATTCTGAATCATTATTGATTAAAGAAATTCAGATTAAAACAATCTTGAGATGTAATTTTACAAGGGAAGGTGACAAATGTGGAAGGGGATATGGGAAAATTGAGATACAAATTTCTTGGTGGTGAAATTATAAAATGATCCAGCCATTTTGGAGAGAAATCTGGAATTGTACCCAAAAAGTTATTAAACTGCCAATACTTTTTGACCCATCAATACCATTATTCATACTTCATCTGTTTATTAGGGACAAAGGAAAATAATCAATATATTCTAAAATGTTTATAGCAATTCTCTTTGTGGTGGCAAAGAACTGGACATTTCAAGAATGCCCGTCAATTGAGGACTGGCTGAACAAGCTGTGGTATATGATTGTGATGGAAAACTACTATGCTGTAAAAAACTATAAGCACAATGATTTTAGAAAATCATGAAAAAATTTGTGTGAAATGAGCAGAACCGAGAGAACACTGAATATAGTAACAATGATATTATTTTAAAAAGAACTTTGAGCAAATAAGTTATTTTTGACTATTATAAATACTCAAAATAACTACAGACATATGAAGGAAAATGCTATTTGCATCTAGAGAAAAAAAAACCTGATAAGTAGAAGTATGGTAGAATGATTTTATTTATATACAAAAGTATATGTGTGTGTGTATATATATATATATATATATATATATATATATATTTGTATATGTATGTGTATACATACACATATATACCTATTTATATCTAATAGTAGTTATCTCTATAACTAGGGATCTAGAGAGTAGTTGTCTCTATAACTAGGGAACAAAAATAAGAAATTTACATGATAATTTTGTTTTATATTTGAAAGGTAAAACAAGTTGCACATAGTAGATTTGCAGTTTCATGTACAATCATTTTTTATGGAAATGCTTGTTCCATGAATTAAAAATAAAAAATGTTTAATATTAGTGATTTAAGTAACCTCGTTTTTCTGGGACAAGAGGTAAAAAAGAGGGTGATGATAATCATTACTTTTGAACAATGAATGAAAGCATCTGAAGGAGTTTATGTCAGGTGGTCAGAACTGAATTACAATCAACCAGCCAATCAATCTACACAAGTTTATTAAGTACCTTCTATTTTCCAGGCACTATATTAAGTACTGAGGATGGAAAGAAAAAGCAAAAAAAAAAAAAAAAAAAAAAAATCCTTAAAGTGATTGCATCCCAAATTCTTTATTACTTGATGTTTTGATACTTAAAGAACCACAAGCTAATAGGGTTCTATTTTTAGAGTTCCAGGGGATCTTAGAGTTTGAATATAATCCCTTTGTTTTACCAGTGAAAATACTAAGGCCTAAAGAAGTAAAAATGACTTATCTAACATTGCATACATAGTAAGTATTTGAGACTGTATTAAAGCCTAAGCCTTCCTGATTGCTAATTCAATATCTATCCATTCATTAGAAATGTTGTTGAAAATCATCCACTCAATTCATCTTTGAGCAAGAAACCATTTTTTAGTATCTCCAACAAGTAGTTAATTGCTTGAATCGCCTACAATTTGGGGGTTGGTAGTTGTGAGCAAGGATTTATTATATGGATCCATTGATTTTACTGATGTTGGAACAATTTCCCTTGGCATAACATACCTTCTTATTTTTGTCCAATATCCAGCTCCTTTCATAAATTCTCAATAAAGGATATATACACATGTATATATAACTATTAAATTATATAGAGAATATATATTATATATATGTATCTAGGATTTTTAAATTTCACGAACTTCAGTGTAATCAGTTATATCTTGATCTCTTGCTCTCCTTATATGAGTCTATCTCTTAGGTAGGTTGTTCAGATGGATAATGACCTGGGCCCAGAACTCAATGGAAAGTAGAAAGCAGAATAGATTTTATTTGAAAAACTGTAATGTTTTCAGTTATCTCAGGCACCTTCCTAAAAATTTATCTTTCAAAAATACCAATTTTTAAGTTGGTATTTAAACACTGGTATGTTGTATGGAGCATTGTTATCTGAAAAGAATCAAAATGGCAAGTAGGACCCAAAAACTCAGTAGAAAAATACATAATGAGGATATAAGAGACCTGAAGTATATTATCTTTGAGGATTTGTTTTTAGGAAGTGGCATCAAAGGTAGCAGAAGAATATAAACTTCTTAAGGGAAAGGCTTGGTTTTGTCTTGTTTTATTTTGTTTATTTTTTCTAAAGAACCTAAAACTATTCCTTGTAAACAGTTAAATGCTCAATAAATCCTTTTTTAAAAAAAAATTTCATTTAAAGTGAATATATAATTAAAATAGGAGATGCTATACAGATTTAGAGATTTATCAGAGATTTATATTTATAAGATTTAGAGAGCAACACATGGAATATTACAAATAGAGAAACATCTCTAGTTCTGAGTAATATTTAGAAAGGACTACTCAAAAGGATTGCAGAATTTAAGGTATGAATAAGTTGCAATTTACACTGAGGATGGGATTACTTACATTGATGGATTCATTGGTATGGTACAAATAGCATTAGATTAATATTAGGGAATCTGGTTTTAAACTAAGCTCTGGGGTTCCCATCCCAACTCTGACACATATTTGTTATATGAGACTGAAATTTTAACCCTGGCTAGCCCATTTTGTGTTGTCGCCAACTACATATTAGCCCACAATCAAATTGAAATATCTGTCTGATTATTGGTTTCTATGTCTGAAAAATAAGGGAATCAGACTAAAATGGTTTCTCAAGACCCCTCCCCTCCTTCCTTCCCCCTTCCTCCCCCCCCCCCCCCCCCAGTTCTGAAGTTATGATTCCAGGTTGCTAAATAAGGCTACTGTTCTATTTACCATTGACTTCCTTTATGTCTTATGGAGAAGGAAGTATGGTTTAGTTAAGATTTGGGAAAAAAACTCAACAATTGAGTACTATTTGACTTGGGAATTTCACTACTAGAAATATGATTGAATGTTGTTAATTGAAAAAGATTTAAAAAACCCCTATCTATACTAAAAAAAAAAAAAATCAGCAAAGCAGCTTTACATGTTAACAGGAGGCAGGGAGAAAACCATGGTAATTACAGGATTTCACAGTTGAAAGTGCTCTTCTTCGTATTTCAAAAGGCCCCTGACCATCAGTTTCCTCTACAAAATTGCCAAGTGGGCATGCAGACTCTGTTTGTTTTTCCCCTGTAATAAAGAGGAACCTACTTCTTCCTGAGACAGGTAGTGTCATGTTGTGATGGCTCTAGTTGATGGGGATTTTTTCTTTTTACAGATACTAAATGCTTACCTTTTCCCTGCCCCACCTTTACAATGCTGACCTATTTCTAGACTTCTACTCTTGGGAGCTAACCAGCAAAACAAAATTGAAAAAAAACCAAAATCCACCCATCATGTCCTCTATTCAGCCTTTTGTTCTTCAGGCTATACATTATCCTAATTTATTCAGTTGATCCTTTCAAGGCAGGATATACAGTCTCCTCATCTTCATGGTCAACCAATTTTTAACATTCTCCAGCTTATTAATGTTCTTCCTTAAATGTGTTACTCAGATTTGAAAATGATACATTATAGTAGAAGTTTTTCACCTTTCAAGTGACAATTATTCCTTTGGCAGCTGATGAAACCCATTATAGAATCCTCCTCAGAATCATATTTCTAAATAGTTGAAGGAAATGTTGAGTTTCTCAATGAAAATGAAGATGGACTTTCCCCCCATCTAAGATCATGAGCCCATGACACCTCAAGTTAAGAACCCATTTTTAAAATCATCTGACTGGTACAGAGCCCAGAGGAACTCTCCATAATCTCTTCTGTTTAAGACACATTGTCTTTCTAAGGTCTATTTAATCTAAGGTCTCATTAGCCCTTTTTTGATCACCACCCCACACAGTTGGCACACGTTAAATTTGCAATCCTCTAAAATCTCTAGATCTTTTTCATTCAAACTGTTAATTGGTTTTTTACCCCCTTTCTATGCTGTGTGAAGTAGTTTTTTTTTTAACTTGAGGAGTGGCACTTTATATCTTAAAATTGATTTCCCTCCCTATTTCTCCTTACTTCTCCCTCCCCAATTTTTGAAATTGTTCTACCTTATCAACATCTTTTTTGTCACTTCCATTGTTAGCTGTTTCTCATAGCTTTATGTCATCTCGAAAAGTGATAAGCATTCCATCTGTACCTTCATTGAAGACATCAAAGAAAACATTATATTGTATAGGTGCAAGGACAGATCCTAGTCTCCAAAATGATATTGACATAATAATATTTACTCTTTGTAGGACTGAGGATTGGGGAAATAACTGAATACATTTTGGCCTATAAATGCAATGAGATGTACAGTGTTATAAAGAAAGGACCAATAAGAAAACACAAAGATGTAGGACGTGATTTAAAGTGAAGAATGCAAAGTCTTTAATCATGTGGATAGTAATGATCCAAATTTTTAAAAATTTTAAAAGTTCTAACATTTTACAAACCTTTATATTTGTTGAATCCTAACACTATATCCACTGATTAAAGATTCATATTAAAATATTGGAATTAGATATTCAGAAAAAAAGGAAGAGCGCTTGACTGAAGGAATGTCTGCCATGTCAGTAAGTACTTGATGGTTTATGAATAAACTTCAAAATCCAGTGTAGAAAGTGTCCCCAAAATTTGAGTGCAGTGAACTCTACTAAGATTTTGGGGATACCTTATAGATATGTTATAATTATAGTTTCAAATTTACTGTGAAAGGCTAACCTCTAGGTTTTGTTCTTTTTATTTGAATCACAGAATTGATATAGAAAGGGCCACAGAGATAATCTAAATCTGAATAAAGAGCACCTCCACACACACCTTTTTAAAGCAGATATTTTTAATGAGAAGACAAGATTTACTCTGGAGGCAAATTCTAGAGAATACATTATCACAAGAAGTAATTCTATCAAAAGAATGAAATAGGGCTGTGACAGAATAGGAATATTTGTAAACAAATATCAAAAAGTTGAAATTCAACAAAATGACTGGTAGTTTCTTCCATTAAACTAATTACTATTTGTTAAATCTAATTTTTAAAAATTTTGCGTGCAATTTAAATTAAGTGACTAGTCCAGGGTCAATAGCTAGAAAGTGTCTGAAGCTGGATTTGAACTGTCCTTCTGATTCCAGGCCAATGACTTATCCACTGCACCATTTCATTGCCTCAAATCTAACATTTCTTAATCATTAATAAAAGCCTTTCAACTAATGATGATTAAAAATATGAACCTGAAAGATTTGTGACAATGACAGTATGATTCTTCCTCCTTTAAAATTTTAAAAATAAATTTCCAGTTATATTGAGTTCTTAAAGAAGGCAAAGAAGTTTTTTTTTTAATAGCTTTTTATTGACAGAACATATGAATGGGTAATTTTTACACCATTGTCCCTTGCACTCAGTTCTGTTCCAACTTTTTCCTTCCCTCTCTCGACCTCCTCCCCTAGATGGCAGGTAGTCTCATACATGTTAAACATGTTAAACATTCACTTTGTTGCACAAGAAGAATTGGATTCAGAAAGTAAAAGTAACCTGGGAAGAAAAACAAAAATGCAAGGAGTCCACATTCATTTCCCAGTGTTCAGAAGGCAAAGAAGTTAATTCATTATTGATTACAGCTGATTCCACTGATTGGATGCTGCTTAAATGCCTTAAAATTTTACTGTCTGAACCTATAATCTTCAAAACAATATATGAAAACAAATCTTTTAAAGATGTTTAGATATTAGCCATAACCCAAATATCAGATATTGATATGAATCCTTCCCTTTGGAAAAACCACAATTGGCTCATGTTTCTTTGACTTTCTAATCAGTCAACAAGCTTTTTTTTTTTTTTTTTTTTTTTTTTTTGCTGAGGCAATTGGGTGACTTGCCTTGGGTCACACAGCTAGGAAGTGTCAAGTATCTGAGATTAGATTTGAATTTAGGGCTGGTGCTCTATTCAGTGCTTGTCAACTGCCCCAGTCAACATGCATTTTAAAGCACCTATTCTCTTTCAGGCACTGTGTTAAGTATTGGAAAGATCACAAATTTCTATTTTATCAGGGCAAAGTCTTATTAGGTGTTTTAAACTACAGAAATAGCCAATAACCCTTAGAATTCAAAAGGAAAAGAAATTGTATTTGGATTTTATATAATCATTTTTAGATTAAAGCTACCTACCATGCAACTGTTTGTGTAAGAATCACTAGAAGGGTTATCTGCCCCCTCCTCCACTTTGTTTTATAAGATGATAATGGACTTTTATTCAGGTCTAATTATGGTTTGTCAGACTAGGATGGGGCACCCACTCCAATTTTCAGTTTGATATTGAACTGTTTAAATAAACTGCTTTTGAATCCTAGCAAAGTAACTTTCAGAGATACTGAGGTAAATAAATGTGTAACTGACTGTTTTCTTCTAGAAATTTCACTTTGATAGTCTCATCTTGTATATTTGAGCTTGTTTTCCTTTATGGGCTTGGAAAAGATGCTTTAACCACTTTAGCCTCTAGCAAAGTGCTTATATCACATGAGCAAGATTCAGTTCCTCTTAACAGAGCAGTATGCATCATATTTTCAGACACCTGGTACTTTTATATATTTTCACAGCTATTCATGTATTTTGGATTGTGTGCTCACACTTGCAATTAAAAAATAATACTATCTCCAAAAAGTGTTTTTTCCATCTTTAGCCAACAGTTTTTGGATATCCATATTGTAGTCAAATTGTTATTGGAGTTCTAGACTTCACCTTAAGTCAGGTCGTGTTCCCTTTGAATATATACCATCTGGGAGAGTGGGAAGAGTTGGTTTCCATATATTTTTATATTTTTTCTTCTAATCTCTTACTATTTCAAACTGAACTTCAAGTTGATGATCCACTACTTTTGAGTCTGATCCATTTTGTCAGAATCAATTTGATGACTATGTTTTTAGGTTTTTTAGACTTTCTTTTAAGTTCTAAATTTCTCCATTATCACAAATGGACACATTACACATTGACCCTAATATTGTGATGTCATTTTGGTCCTCTTTTAAACATAAAGGACAATTTCTCCTCTGAAGAATTTTTAGGTTCATTTGCTAAAGTAATTGGCCTAATTTTTTTCCATGTTCTCTGACCACTTTGAAATAGTCTGTCCCTAGTGATCTTTTACCCTCTCATCCTTCACACATTTGGTGCTATCAGTTATGACTTAGAGGTTTGTGATAACCCAAGTCATGTTGATAATAAGCACTTCAGATTTGTCTTACAGGCTTTCTCTTGAGAATTTTCAAGTTCTCTAGAGTCTGTCACCAGGATCTTTACTGCTAGATTGGGTGGGTGGGGGAGGTTTGGGGCCATGAGCAGGCATTATCTCTGATATCCTTATATAGCACTGATTATTCTGAGGAAAACTATGTGAGAGCAAGAAAGGAAGGGGAACTAGTTCTGCCTCTGTTCTGGTCTCTTAACGCCTGGCAACTACAGAGTTTGTCATTGACATCCTAAACTGCCAACATAGCCTCTTGCTCCTAGTACCCTTTTTAGATGAAACTTAGAAATCTCATCTACAACAGAATTGATAAATGGTCATTTTGCTTTCACTTGAATATCTCCAATGAGGGAGAAAGCCATTATCTCCCAAAGCAGTCCATTCCATTATAGGATAGTTCTAGCTGTGTGGAAGGTTGTTTTTGTTTATTTGTTTTAATAAATTTTTATTTTGAACTTAAAAACCAAATAAAATGGGCATTTGCAGAGGAGAAGGGGAAAAAAGGATTGTATACAAAACTGCATTTGTCAGTAAAATGTATAAAAGCAACTTTCAAAGTTAACCTGCTTTCTATACTTTCTGACTTATGTTCCTTTTTTTGATTAAAAAGAAAAAAAAATGTTTTAATGACCTTTCTCTGCATTCTCTTTCTCCCTTCCTTCTTTCCTTCCTTCCTTTCTCTCTCCCTCCCTTTCTCCCTTCCTTATTCCCTTCCCTTGCCCATTTCCTTCCTTTCCTTTCCTTTCCCTTCTCTTCTCTTCCCTTCCCTATTTCTTTCCCTTCCTTTCTCCCTCTTTCCTTTCCCCTCCTTTCCTCCTTCTCTCCTTCCCTCCTTCTTCTGCCTTTCTCTCTCATATCCCAGTCTTCCTTTGCCTTCTTCTCTTCTTTTGAAAAAGAAAAAAAATTGTATCAAATTTGTCAAGAAAAAGAAATTTAAATATTTATTGTGTCTAAAAATGAGTGTCTCATGTATTTTAAGTCTATTTTGCCAGGAAGTAGGGAAGTTTTTCTCTGTTTCAAAATAGAAAAAGGCAAAAAAAAAAAAAAAAGCTTCTTTAATTTTTTCTTTTTGCAACCTTCCAGCTATTTCTAGTTCTGTGGTCTGGGCCTAATTAACCAAATTTAATCCCTCTTTTTTCAGTTTAAGTCCTCTTATAAATATATGATTTGGTCTGGGCCTAATCAACCAAATTTAATCTCTCTTTTTCACTTTTAAGTCTTTTTGTAAATATATGATTTCTTTCACTTGTTTATTTTAGAGCCTCCAATTCCAAACATAGAGTTTATTTCAGTAGAAGGAGATCCTCTACCACCTCTGAGTCTACGGAAAGCAGAGGACAGAAATGGACCCATCAGGTCAGTAATTATGGCTTTTACAAAGTTGCAAAATTACTACTGTTAATCTGCTAGTACAATTGTTGTTGAGCTCAATTTTTTTGTTTTTGTTTTTGTTTCCTGAGGGATCACTCATGCTTATACATGGTTGTTATGTTTATCAGATGGTATGGGGAGTATATTTATTTGGAGTAATTGCTAAAGCAGTTCGAGAATTGGTACTGCTAAATACAGCAATTCCCAAAAGGTCCTATTACCCTGAACTTCACTCTTAACCTCAGTTATCTTCTACCATGATAGAAATACTTGCCCAAGTATGCTTAGTCAAAAGGAATGAGCCATAAATAAAACAAATCACTTAAAAAAAAAAAAAACACCTGTGGCTAATTCATTGCAAAACATCTCTATTGAAATGTCTCGACTGGTGGGTTAGCAGCATGATTTCACATATCAAAAAGAGTGTACAAAATGTAGCTGTTAAGATTTACAAAATGTTTTTAACATGGTTCATCTTTATCCTGTGGTGTATACAGTGATTTGCTCTGAAAAGCCATTTAGATAATGAGTCTCCCAGAAAGGGCTGCAGATGATATATTGCATATTTAGGATGAGGCATCTGTGCACCCCAGGCAAGGTCCTGAAATTGTATTGGATCATGTGTTACTGTCCAGGAAAAGCTTTGAGTCTTCACTGTAATGCATGACACTTAACTTATCAGAAATGTCTAGGGATCATGAAAATAAGAACTTCTTGTTCTTAAGATTATATTCACTTACAAAAGATTATATTAAAAGATTTCCCCTGTTTTACTCTATTAAAATATTGAAGGCTCAGCAGCTGCCTTTCTTCTCCACACATCAAATTCACTTATCTGAGGGAATTCTCCATAGTCTTTTTTTTAAATGAAAGCACTCTGGATTTAGGAGACTAGAATTTTAATTCTGGATAGTCCTCTTCCAACTCACCATTGCCCCAAATTATTTGTCTATCTTGTTCCCTTAAAAGAACTTTTATCATTATATCACCTCTCTCCAGATTTTTCATTTCACTTTTATGTTTTGTCTTTCTCAAATAGAATATACGCTATTTGATGGCAGAAACTGCCTTTCTTTTTGTTTTTATTTAGTACTTGGCACATTTTTGTTCAATTATGCCCTACTCTTTATGACTTCATTTGTGTTTTTGTTGTTGTTGTTGTTTTTGCTAAAGATACTGGACTGCTTTGACATTTCCTTCTCCAGCTCGTTTTATAGATGAGGAAAATGAGACAGAGTGAAATGACTTGTCCAGGATCACACAACTAATAGATATCTGAGGCCAGATTTGAACTCAAGAAAAGAAGTCTTCCTAACTCAAGGCCCAGTGCTATCTAGCAGCCCATACCTAGCACATAGTAAGAACTTAAAAGTTCTGTCCATCTATATATCTCTTTGCCTACCTGCCAACCTATCTATCAGTTGTCTCTATGATCTTGGAAAAGTAACTTCCTTTCTCTAATCCTCATTTTTTCTTATTTCTCACTCTATAATTATACATTTCAAATCCTTGTCTATCAAGTTATGTTATTTTATGCATATTATTTTTATTTATTTATTTTATAATAATATTTGTTTTTACAAGTACATGCAAAGATAGTTTTCAACATTCACCTTTGCAAAACGTTGTATCCTGAATTTTTCTTTAATTCTCTCCTCTCCCTTAAGAGCAAGCAATCTTATATAGGTTAAACACCTGCAATTCTTCTTCTTCTTCTTCTTCTTCTTCTTCTTCTTCTTCTTCTTCTTCTTCTTCTTCTTCTTCTTCTTCTTCTTCTTCTTCTTCTTCTTCTTCTTCTTCTTCCTAACCCCATGTATAGCTCTTCTAAACATATTTCCATATTTGTCATGCTGCATAAAAAAATCAGATCAAAAGGGGAAAAAAAGAGAAAAAAACAAGCAAACAAACAAGGTAAAAAATACTATGCTTTGATCAATATTTAATCTCCATAGTTCTTTCTCTAGATATGGATGGCTCTTTCCATCACAAGTCTATTGGAACTTATGCATCTTCTAAACTAGCTTTTCTCAATATATGGTCTACAGACTCCTGAGGGTCCACAGAACCCCTTCAAGGAGTTCCACAAGCTCAAAAATTTTATCTTGTTCAGTCATAGCTGACTCTTTGTGACTTGTGTACCGTAGCATGCCAATAATGTTCCTGAAGTTTTCTTGGCAAAGATACAACAATGGTTTGCCATTTCCTTCACCAGTAGATTAAAGCAAATAGAAGTTGATTTACCTAGAATCACACAACTAGTAAGTAATTGCTAAGACCAGATTTGAACTCAAAGGTCTTCCTGAGTTCAGACCTACGGAACCATCAATAAACCATCTAGATGCCTCCTGAGGTTAAACTATTTTCACAATAATACAAAGCATTTTTGGCTTATTAAATTACCCCTTATTATTCCATATATGTATATGTGTGAAGCCAGATTTTCTTCACAGACTTCAACCAAAACAATATATCACTCCAGACTGAATACAGAAAAATACTGAAGAATTGAACTATCTTCTACTAAGCAAGACATTAAAAAGATTTGCAAAAATATATGACAGAGGGGGCAGCCAGGTGGTGCAGTAGATAGCATACCAGCCCTGAAATCAGGAGGACCTGAATTCAAATCTGATCTCAGATACTTAACACTTATAGCTGTGTGACCCTGGGCAAGTCACTTAACCCCAATTGCCTCAGCAAAAAAAGAAAAAAAATATGACAACACCACTCTAATCACTGTTTTTTTTTTTTGTAAAATATAGTTATTTTTCATATATTAACATTAGTAGATTTGTTATTATTATTTTGATGTAATTAACAAATATTTTTTAAAATCTATCAGTTTTCATTTCTAATACAGTAAATATCAATAAATATAATACCCATAACAAAAGCTTTCTGGGGGTCCTCAATAATTTTTAAAAGTGTAAAAGCATCCTGATTACACAAAGTCTGAGAACCATTATTCTAAGTGACAGTACTTATGACATTGACAGGTAAGAAAGAGAGCATGAAATGGTATATAGGAACATTGTGTTCAATCAGAAAATCACAGTTTGTCATAGAAGGAAGCATAGATGCTTTTTAGCAAATTGAGATCAAGGGAAATGCAGTAACTTGCTCAGGGTTATAGAAGTAGGATTAAATCATAGATTTAGAGCTAGAGGGGACCTTGGAGGCCATCCAATCCAAAGTTGCAAATTCACAGACTGTCTGCTGCTATATAAGAAGCCACTTATAAAAGATATAAGGAGAAGATTGGAATTGTGAACCAAGGTCCTAGGATTCCAGTTTTTTCTCTATGCCACATTGTCTCTTAGACACATAGACACTTCTTTCTCCCAATTTTCTATTAGTCTGCAGACAGCTTCTCTCCAGAGGTGTTTTGAATAAAGTCCATGTTAAACATATATTTCATGAAAGGAATTGCAGAGTAATGTTTTGAAGACTAGATTCAGAATCAAGGAGATACCCACTCTATGATGCTAAGCAAGTCACTTACCCACTCATCCCTGAATACTAAGTTGCTTGATTTGGTAGAGGAATTTTTTATATTTTTGAAATTACTTGTCAAGTAAAAAAAAAAAATCAGCTTATTCTATCCCGAGGAAGAGAGATTTCTGACATCATTCTGACTGAAGTAGTTCTTAATTTATTACCCAATTGCAATGTTTCTGGAAGGTATTTTAAATGGGCTGCCCAAGAAGAATACAAAGGTATGGGGGGAAATTGCAACATTACAGTGTAAAAAGGAAAAAAAGTTGCATTTGATATTTGAATCAAATGATTGATTATGCCAGTTATCATAAAAAAAACTTTGGTCTTTTTTCTTTTGGCATTTTCTTAAGATTAAATAGAGCTATGTGTATAAAGATGGAAGACTGAAGGAAATGTAGAATTAAGACATAGTAGATGGAGTACTGTATTTGGGTCAGAAAGACCTGTGTTTGAAATTTGTCTCAGACTCTTACTAGCTGTGCCTGCCAACTCTGAGCAAGTCACTTGATCCCTGTCTGCCTAAATTTCCTTATTTTAAAATGGACATAATAATAGCATTTACCCAGTTTTTTGGAAGATCAAATGAGATTAATGCTTTGCAAACTTTAAAGCACTCTATAAATGCTAGCTGTTATTATGACTAAAGCCAGCTCTTCACTTTGCCAGGATAAAGAAGGTAGCCTCCTCGGCCTGGCATTGCTTGCCCCATGAGAATGGAAATCACCATGGTTGATGAATACATTTCCTGTAATTTACACAGTAGAGATGAATACAGTTCCAGGCTGAAAAAAGAATAAAAAACTAGGACTGGAAGTCAGGAAGACCCCATCAAATCTTACCTTGTAGATCTCAGTTTCCTCATCTGTAAAAGCTATGGTTTTCCCAGTAGCAATATATGGCTGTCAAAGTTGGCCTATAAGGAAAGCTGAGCACTAAAGAATTGCTGTTTTCAAATTATGGTGCTGGGGAAAACTTTTCAGTTCCTTTGATAGCAAGGAGATCAAATCAGTCAAAACATAAGGAACTCAATTCAGGCTATTCACTGGAAGTTGAAGCTTAAAAACTTTGGTATCATAATGAGAAGATGGGACTCTGGTGGGATCCCAATGGTGGGAAAGATTGAAAGCAAAAGGAAGAGATGACAGAGGATGAGATGAATAGATAAATGTCATAGAAGCAATGAACATGAACTTGGACAGAGTTTGAGAAGTAGTGAAGGATAAAAAGGCTAATATATTGTGGTCCACAAAGTCACAAAGAATCATACATTATTGAGCAATTAAACAACAATAACAACAATAATAATAGAGATAACAATATTACTTACTTCACAGTGTTGTTGTGAAGCTCCCAGGACATAATACATGTATCTTTGTAAACCAATATACCAGTAATATTTTTGTGCTTTTCTATTTTCCTTGTCCCTATTCTTTTAAAAATGTAATTGAAATCTGAATTCATAGAGATCTATGATTAGGTAGTAAATACTTCCTGAAGGCCAACATTTTTTCTTTTCTTGGTGTCATTGAGAATTACAGAGCAAATTAGTATATATGTGGAGAGAGTTGGAATTGGACAATATGAGTGCAAAAATGCAAATTTTATTAATATAATCTCTAGAATTGGTTTGTGAATAAAATTTTTGTAAAAGTGTTTTATATTTTTATATTTTGTATAACAAATTTGTATAATTTGTAATACAGGGTAACAATCAGTTCTTATTATAGTGTACATTTATATGGTGCTTAACTGTTACAAAACAATTTCCTTACATCTTCACTAAAACCAAGAGGCAGATAGCTCAAGTATCATTATTCCTAATTTTAGGAAATGGAGGTTCAAAGGGAATTATCTCATGTCATTCAACTATTAAATGAAAAACTAAGATCCATGTCTTATGGGTTCAGCTATTTTTGAATTATTATAGATTTAATGAGTTTTGAGAATCACCACATTCATATGAAAAATAAATCCATTCCACACATCTGGAGCTGATTTCAACCTTGTGCTTCTCGTTTTTATTGATATTGAGATGTTATCTGTACTTCCTCCTGGTAGGTTTTTGGATTAGTTGTATAAAAAATTAATTTTAATAACAAAATATGATATTAAAAACATTGTGTCTGCTTGTGGGTATTTTGTAATGTCTACAATTAAAGCATGAAACTATCCCATAAATCATATAAACTATGTAAATATGTCATTTTACATTTCTAGATTTTATTTTTTCATCAAAGAGAATGTCATCTGACTTTGTACTGCCTCCATTCCTACTCTTTCCTTTGAAAAGATTTTGGACAGAATTTAAAAGCTACTCAGAAATAAGTATGGCTGGTGAGGGGAGGAGGTTTCTAAACCTGTTTTTACAGAAATGGAAGAAATTCTAGTTATGAAAACTCATCTTGGAAAGTTGCTTGGGTTATAGAGATTAAATGTCTATGGACGCAAAGTCAGAGGCAAGAGTTGAACTGAAATCTTCCTGGTTAAGGTCACCATAATATTCTGTCTCTCATTTAGCACTCATACTGAGCTCTCTTTTGAAAGCCCATGTGATTGATTAGTTTCTTTTTGAAGATTTTAACAATTAATTGTCCTTCAACAAGTCATTTAAACCCTTTAGCCCTCAGTATTTTCATCTGTAAAACAAGAAGATTGAATTGATGGTTTCTAAGGTCTACTCCTCCTCTAATTCCTATGATTGCCTGTCTTCAAGTAACTACACTGTCCTTTTTAAAAATAGGACTTTTCTCTCTGATCACATGACATGTGTTAATTAAATCAATGTCAAAACATAAAGGATACTTGTTGAAGGCCAATATATATTTTTTATTTGAGTGTTACTGGCATCTGTAGAGCAGAGCAGTGACTACGAAAAAGGTTCATAGTGGATGATATGATTGCAAAAAGTCAAATTTTGCATAAAAATATACAGATAAGTTCATAAAACTCGCCCAATATTTGAGATCAGAATCGACTCTGATTTTCAATTCACAATCTGGTAGGAACATTATGTACTGTTTTCAGAAACATTGCCTGGCTTTCTAAGCCCCATAAATATGTTTGGTCTGGTAAAACCAGATGGGTAATTGATCTGATGTGTGCTTTTCTGTTTAATTCTAGTTCATATCAAGTATTGGTGCTGCCCTTAGCTCTCCAAAGCAAGTTTCTCTGTGATTCTATACAGAACACCACTTTCTTTACCAATGACTCAAGTACTAAGGGATATGTGGCTGCAGAATTCCTGGCCAAAGACATTACTGACGTCCAAGAGATCTCCCTTGGAGACAGATTGTACTATGGGAAGTTTTACAATGCACCCTTGAAACCAAGAAGTGACTACTGCATTATATTACGAATCACTAGTGAATGGAATCAGGTACATTTAGAGTCCTTGAAAATTATGTATTTTATTTCTATGATGTCAAAACTCTTTGAGATTTGGGGGGACATCTGGGGTTGGTTAAATTCCATTGTTATCTTTTGATTTATATCTCCTTCATTTCTGAATACAGCCCTCACCTCTACTCAGCAAACATCTCTTGCAAAAGCCAGTTTTGTAAAATTAACCAACATTTCAACAGAATCTGACAGTGTATACAGTCTTTCATATTCACAGTCAACCACTTCTTCAAAGAAGAACAGGTCTTTTTTTTTCATGTTTTCTTGAGGCATAAATTTGGTCATTATTGTAGTGTTAAGTTTTGCTTGTGTTTTTATTCATATTTACACTTTCCATTTACATTCAGCCATTCACCAATTTATTTACTATTACAAAAATGTTTCTATAAATATTTTGTTATATGTAGGGTCTTTGTTTGACTTCTTTGAATCTATGCCTTGCAGTAGAATTTCTTGTTTCCAGGTTATGGCTATTTTAATCACTTTATTAAAGTTATATAAATTTTTTAAAAAATTGTCTCTCTGTTGTCTGAGATAGACATCTTAGGCAATAACCACTGTAATTTCCTGAAACATCTGTTTAATCTTTGAGTTTTATATGGGCCCTGACTTTTATATGTATCTTTATGTTTTCTGTACTGTGAGAATTTTAGAAGTTTTAGAATCCCTTCATTTTTGTAGTTAAGGAAACTAAGGTTTAGGAGAGTTATTTGCTTGAGGCAAAACATGAAGGTTTTGTGGAGGGTCCAAAGCTTGAATCCAGGTCTTCTGATGCCTATGCCATATTCTTTGAAATTCCTAGAAACTATAATGATAATTGAGATTTCATGTTTCATTACTTAGGAGCTCATAGGATTCTATGTGAAAACATTGATTTAAAGAGGTTCTCTTCTATCCCTAATGAAAGAGTTCTGCTCAATATTCCCATTCCCATCTTGATCTATTTTTATTGAGGCAATTAAAAACAGAAAGGCATATAAATACTCCTTGCCTTCATCATTTTGTAGTTACCAGCTCTCCTATCCAAGCTGTATTCTATGTACTTGAACAAGGAAAGAAAAAGGCACCAGAGAACTGTTCTGTTTACTGCTCACAACTGTCTCCATTTTTCCTTCCTTTCCCCTCTTTTCAAGCCTTCTTTGATCATTTGTCTCTTATCAGATTAAGAACTAATAATGAATTGTATGAATTCAGATCTTAAAGAAGCTCAGAGGAAGAGCAGATGGACAAAAAACATTTCAACATTGTTATTGTTCAGTTGTTTTTCAGTTGTATTTAGTTCTTTGTGGCCCTATTTGGGATTTTCTTGGCAAAGTTATTGGAGTGGATTTGCCTTTTCCTTGTCTAGCTCATTTTTCAGACGAGGAAACTGAAGCAAATAGAATGAAGTGACTTGCCCAGAGTCATAGCTAGTAAGTGTCTGAGGCCAGATTTGAATTCAGGAAGATGACTCTTCCTAACTCCAAGCCCAGCACTCTATCCACTGTGCCTCCCAACTTCCCGACCCACTTAGCTTCTCTGTGTTATACATGTACCAATAAGTATAGAGTACAATGAAACCTTTCTCTTATACCATAACCTTTTCATTTGAGACTGTGGGTAAAGTTGTCACCCTGGTGAACTCCAGTTCCCCACCCAGAAAGTTATATGAAGACAAGAACGCAATACAGAATATTTCTATTCACTTTCTATTTATGGGGCCTGGGTTCAATATGGAAATAGTTCTTGTCATAATGACTCTGTGGTCAGTCTCATTGCTTATCCTGATGATGAAGGATCAGATAGCATCAGCTCTTATAGAAACTTTACTGGGCAATGTAATTGTCAGGCATGCCCTAGGATTTTAGATTTAGAATTAAAAATGACCCCAGAGTACAACTCCCACATTTTACAGATAAGAAACCTATGACTCAGAGGCTAATTAAATTATCCAAGGTCACATAGATAGTAAGTAGCAGAGCCAAAATTCCAGCTCAGGACCTCTCGCTCTAGGTCCAGTGCTCTTTATATGGCACCTAGGAAATTTCCCCAGGGAATTTGGTGGCCATTGGTTATAATATCATATTCAGAATGCTTTTTGCCTTGCAACATCAAATGTCTGGGACAGGAACAATCCAAACCCCAGACCTCCAGGGTTTAAAGTTGAGCAGAAAACTGGAGGAGTGGTGGGCACAAATGGTGGGCACACACATCAGCAGTACCAAAGGAATGTAGGGCTTTTAGAAGAAAAGTTACATTGGAGAAATGAGAAATTTGATATGTGGTTTTCTGAAGTATTGCGTAAATATAAGAATGTTGGGTGCTTGGCAAAGGATGTGGTACTTCCAGGAAGAACTTGGATTTGGGAATCTGGATGATCTAATTGAAGAGAGCCTTAAGCTGAAAAATGAGAAGGATGGAAAGTATCTGATTCAGCCAGATTCGTTAAACTCTGAAGTCCAACAATTCAACATATCTAGTATTTATTAAGAATGCTTACTATGTTCAAGGTACCTTTCTAGATACTTGGAATGCAAAAACACATAGACTTACTTTCAAGAATATAGCATATACACAGATAAATATATGGATGAGTAAATATACATATTATCACCAGTGGATGGAACATGGGACTTAGTGTCTGGAATGAGTCAGAAAATAAGCATTAATAAGTGCCTGCTATATGTTAAATACTGTGCTAAGTGCTGAGGATACCAAAAAAAAAAAAAAGTATCTATTTTCAAGAAGATTACAACCTAAAGAGGGAAGACAACCCATAAAAGAAAGTCAAAAAGTGGGGATGAAAGAGAAGTAATGAAATCCAGTTCAAGAAATGCAGCTAGTAGGAAATAATTTGCTGGTCTATGGCCCTATTTAAATGTAGGCTTTGGGAGGACTTCTTTGCTCTGCTTTCCATTGTTCCAGTCAAAAGATGAGAGGGCATTGAGGGTCTGGAAGACCTGGTTCAAATTCCATCTTGAATATTTACTAACCATATGATACTTACCACCTGTGTTGCTTATCTTTCTCACCTATAAAATGATGGGATTGAGCTTGATGATCTGTAAAATCTCTTCTATCTATAAACATATGCTCTCCCTTCTCTCAATGATACTGAGTCTATTAGGTGGGGAAATTGAGTCCAAAGATTAGCAACATTTACCCATGATATCAAATAAAAAGCTCATGGGATAAAGGAGAGATTTCACTACACCCTCCACTTATGTAGAGGACTCCTGCCATCTTGAAATCTGGGAAAGAGCAATGAAGAGGAAGAAATGTTTCATAAATCTCTGTTTTTCTTTCTTCCACCAATTCTAGACTAGAGTGGATTTAAATTTCTATTTGGGCTTTGGAGATATCTTGGCAGTTGATTTGTAAGGGTTCATCAGAGATCAGCTGGTTTCTCCTTTCAGGCAGAACCACTCTGAAACCATCTTACATGTTTATTATTCTCTTTTGGCTATGTGTAGATACATGGAGTCTTGGAAAGCCTCTTCCTAGAAACATGTGATGCAAAGGTTGCTTTGTTTCCTGTTGGCTTACTGCATTTACTAGAAGACTCTGGCAGCAACTCCTGTTGATAGATCTCTGGTAGTTCTGCCAGGCTTTTGGAACTTCTTTTATCCATTCTGTCTCTGAGATCCATTCACTTAAAATCGTGAAGGAATAACACAAGAGACTAAGGCTTCTAGGTGGGGAGATAAAGCAGCTGCCGTTTTTGTTGTTGCTTTCTCTCCTCCTACATAAAGACTTATATCAAGCAGCTCTTACTTTTAAGTAAGAGCTTGTCACCAAGGAAGAGAGCAAGTTTTCATCTGCATGTTCAGCAAATTTAAAAGGCTTTTTTGTTACTACATGGTAAGCTGACAGGAAATAGAAAATACATATGCATACTGATGAGGAAGGGGGAAGGCAAGGCCTCTCATTATACAAATAAGGAATTCATTATACGTTCAGTGAATTTCAAGAGAAAGGATCTTAAAAATTCTTCCCTAAACTCATGATTTAATAGTTGTGATTTTTTTGTGAAATTTCCCTTTAGTCCAAGCTATGAGACTGCAGAAATTGTTTAAATTACTTGGGAATTCATCTCTTCATCTCTAAAAGTAAAGGAGGAGGAGGAGGAAAAGAAAGAGAAGGAGGAGGAAACATTTGCTTGTTTTTATGGAAAAGATGATCATATTATTTTTTAGGATTAGAAGACAGAGAACTGGGAAAATGAAAGGTAATCCTTTCCTTTTTGTTTAAAATAATAAGTAACAACCCAGAAAAAAAAAAAAAGAAATGTTCAGAGTATGGGATCATGAGATTTTAGACAGGGAGAAACATTATTTTATTATAAGTCAGTCATTTCAGACAAAACTCAGTGTCAGAAAGTTATTTAATCAGTTCAGATTCACAGCACTGAGGTTGGACACTAAAAATAGTTAGATATAGACACATATTTAAATGTCTGGAACTTTAAGAAAAAAATCAGATAAATTACAAGTCAGTGACTGACATAAGTTGGGATAATAATGAAAAAATGATTGTGAAATGCTATGGAATCTTTCTCCCATATTCTGGAAGCTCCCTTTCTCCCATTACACCAAATTACCCTTTGATTCTTAGGAAATGACTCTTACTTCACTGAGAGTACTGAACATATGACATCCTGTAACATGAGTTCTCACAATGCTAGGATTACTGAAAATCAAAACTAAAAAAATCTGGCTCTAATGTGACACATCAGTGAGAAGCAACTGGCTTCCATTATGAAATCTTAGCTGACTGGCAACTCTGCTTCTCCTTTCCTCTCCACATCAGAATTTTTCCTGTATCATTATCTCAGCTCTCTTCTTTCCCTTCTAACTAGTAGATTATGTGACCTGCATTCTGCTCATGTCATTCTGCTTCAGTCAGAACTGACATTGCCAAACATTTCCTCCTCCTTCTCTCAGAAACAGTCTTGTCCCTGATCCTCAGTGATGCTGCATTATCCTCTGTCCTCTTATCACCACGATTGCACATTCTATGTCCCTTTTATGAGTTCCTCTTCCATCTGCCTTAGAACTTCAAGTATTGTTTAATGTTTTATCCTTGGCCTTCTCTCCTGATAACTGGCTCAATCTGCTACTTCAGAAAGGACTCTGGTCATACTTCATTCCCCTCCTGACTTGATTGGCAGAGTGAAGCCTTCTCATCCTCTTCAACAATTACTTTGCCTTACACAGTTATCCTTCTCCTCCAACTGTTCTAATTCTTTCTGTGTTATCTTCCCCATCCCTTATTTCTCATCCTTTACTCCTGCTTCATATTAAAATATAAGTTCCTTGTAAGTAAGGACTTCTTGTATTACTCCTACCCCTACCTTAGTATTGTACTTGGCAGAAAATGCTTAATAAATATTTGTCATCATTTCAGTTATGTCTTTCTTTTTATGACTTCATTTGGGTTTTCTTGGCAAAGATATTGGAAGTGGTTTGCCATTTCCTTCTCCATCTCATTTTACAGATGAGAAAACTGAAGCAAATAGGATTAAATGACTTGCCTAGGATCACACAGCTAGTTAGTTTCTGGGGCTAGATTTGAATTTGGGATGATGAGAGCTGGTGTTCTATCCACTGTGCCACCTAGCAGCCTAGTATTCTCTCTAACTAAACTCCTAACTTTTTCCATGATCTCATTCATCTCCACAACTCATTTTCCTTTCTCATCTCTACTTATAGAAATCCCCCAAGGGATTTGAAGCCCAGAATGATTCCAGCTGCAAATGATCTCTTTTTCTTTAGAAGTCCTACCATATCTCTTTGTACCTCTCTCAGGAAAAGAAAGAGAAGGGAATAAACATTCACATCATAACCTGTTATATTTATTTGTGTCTTTATATGAATAGTATCAAAAGGTTTACAGATTATCATCAATTTCTGCTTTTGTGATGCTTTGGTTTAGTCTGGTCTCACATGAAGTCCTCAGCAGACTCGTTTTCTCCTTTACTTCTTTTAACTATTTTGTGAAACAAAATGTCACATCATCTTTTAACTTCCTCTGTAGTGTTTTTCAAATAAGCAAATACTTTGAAACAGTGCTACCTTTGATTTCCATAGTTTCATTACTTTTCAAAGATATCAGGCACTTTTAAAAGAGTTCAGGAATTTGCCAGGAATTTTCAAGGCCATTTCTGAGCTGTTTTGGCCTGCGAAGAGCAGTTTCAGTTAAACATGACTAAGAAATTATGATAGAGTCCTTGCCTTAACTTTCAAACATTTCCTGTTTTTCTGAATGCTTTAGACAGGATGGATTGTAAATCCTAGATCCTCATCTTTATCTCCTTTTCTAATTGGGTAATGGTTGTAACTTTTGATCTCACCAGTCTAACACACAAAAACATTTCCTGTCTATTAGGGTATAATGTATTGGGGGGGGGGGGAGTATGTGCATGCACATGATATTGTTCAGTTCCCCACAAAAGTCCTTCTGCACTGTTTTTATTTCTCAAAAATGATTCTAGAAAATACAAGCTTTTGCAGGTTCTTCTGAACTGCAAACGAGTCAAATGTGATTCTGGTGATGTTGTACACAATATATTCACTATCTATGTTTTGGGGGCCGGTGCCTCTTCGATTTCTTTTCTCTTCTTTCATTCCTTTCATCTACCCCTGGGTAATTTCTTTCTGAAACAAGAAAACAAGCCTCCATACAGCTAATCAAATATTATGTGCCGTGTGCAGAAAATAGAGTTCTATGAAGAACTTAATGAGATCTTCCAAACCAAACTAATATATGTCTTATTATTCCAATGGCTTTAATGCAAAGATAGGTATAGGATGAGATTTTTTTTATGCCTTGGGAGTTGTAGTTTAAAAAATTCAAATAAACAAAGTTAAAATATAGATAATAAAAATAGATAAAGCTGAAAAACAAACAAAATTTATTTTATTAATAAACTAGGGGTAGTTGTTTGAAAAGACTAATAAAACAGAAAAATCCTTAGCTCATTTGATAATTCCTAAAATAAAGGATACCAAATAAATAGTCAAGGATTAAAAATAATTCATTTTGGGGGCAGCTAGGTGGCACAGTGGATAGAGTACCAGCTCTGAAGTAAGGAGGACCTGAGTTCAAATCTGTTCTCAGACACGTAATACTTCCTAGCTGTATGGCCCTGGCAAGTCACTTAACCCCAGTTGCCTTAGCAACAAAAACAAAAACAAAAATAATAATAATAACATGCCAGCAAAAATGCTATAGTAAATGAATTAGAAGAATATTTAAAATTTTAAATATTTAGGTTAAGAAAATGAAAAATAAAAATTTAAACAACCCAGCCTTAGAAAAGGAAATTGACAAACCATAAATTCACTAAGGAAAAGACACCCAGATGCATTTATAAGTGAATCTTGTTAAATATTCAAAGAATAATTAATTGTGATATTATACAGTTTGCAAAAAAAAATAGATAAAGAAAGAATTCTACCAGACTCTTTTTATTAGATAAATTTGGTTCAGATACCTGAACTAGATGAGGATAAAGCTTAGAAAGGAGATGTTATATATATATGAGTATACATGCAAAAATGTTGGATAAAATATTAGTAATGAGGATTCAGAAACATATTGAAAAAATTATTCACTTTAACCATGTTAGTTTTATAGTAGATATATAGGATTGACTAAATATTAGGAAAATAATAAGCATAATTGATCATATTTACAAAAAAACTAGTATCATTTACGGTATTAACTGATGACATAAAACACTAATTTCTATTAAAAGTCAAACAAGCATTTTTTAAGCTCTCATTATATGTCAGGTACTGGACATAGGCATAGGTATTGGAGATACAAATACAAAGAATGAAACAGACCTGCCCTCAAAGATCTTATATTCCAAACAAGAGTTAACAAGTACATGTATAAGTACATTTAGAAATTGAAAAACAAATATATGGACATTTAAGACAAGGGGAACACCAGATAGAAAGGGGAACATTAGAGGAGGTATCTTGTAGAAAAAGCTGTTTGAACTATATCTTGAAGAAAAAGAATCCTTTGAAGCAAATATAAGGAGAAAATGTATTCCAGCCATGGGGCTGGACAATGACAAGGCATAGTGATTAGAGTTGGAAAGGTGTATGAGAAATAGAAGAAAAGTCAATCTGGCTGGATTACAACAGAGAGATGATGTACAATGAATTTGGAAAGGTAGGTTGGGGCAGATTGTGATGAGTTTTAAAAGTTAAAAGAGACATTTATATTTTATTCTAGAAGAATTAGGTTGCCATTGGAGTTTACTGAGTAGGGTCTGGGCTTAAGGGAAATGGAATTGAATAGGGAGAGATTTGTGGTGGGGAGGCCATTTATGAGAAAATTAGGTAAGAGAGAAGAACTTGAATTGAGAAGGTGAGAAAAGAAAAGGGGTCAGATACAAAAGATATGGTAGAGAAAGAAACTGCAAGATTTGGCAAGTAATTGGATATGAAAGAGGAAGGAGAATGAGATGAATATAAAACTTAAGTTATGAACCTGAGAGACTAAAAGAGACTTTCTACAGAATAGGGAGGTTTGGGTGGATATTTTGAAAATGAGATAAAGAAAATTTTTTTTGGAACAAAGGGTTTTGCAATTGTCAGTGCTAGAAAATTACCCATGCATATATCTTGTAAATAAAAAGCTATAATAATAATAAAAAAAAAGATAAGTAAATTAAAATGCATAAACTTTGGGGGAAAAAAGACCTGATGAGAAAACTGAGGTCAAGGTTAGGTCAAAGGTAAAAATCACACAGCATTAACAGAATCAGAATTCAAATCTACAGTCTTTGATTTCAAATCCAGTATTCTTTTCATTATTCCATATTCCTCTTTGGATAACCAACTACATCCATTATTGGTCATTACAATTATACAAACTGTTATGCTGTCTTTGAGAGTGAGTTTCGTTTACATTATTGTAATTCTTGTATCTATTGTTCTCTTATTTCTATTTACTTTACTTTGATCCTTGAGCATAAAAACTGATTTTCATTTTTTTTGTCTTTGTATCATCAACATCAACATCAACATCTGGAATATAGAAAATGTTCAACAAATCCTCATTGAATTGAACTTTGTTATAAGTTACCTGCTAGATTGTTACATTTTCCCCCTCACTTTATTTGTATTTGAGTGATCTTTTTGTAATTTAATGTTTTATTTTTACCAAAAAAAAAAAAAAAAGAAAATTTTTTTATTTCTTTGGACATGTTAGGCTTGAGATGTCTCTGGAACATCCAGTCTGAAATGTCTAATAGATAATTGGCGTTCTAAAACTAAAACTCTGGAGGGATTTGTGGGTTGGAGGATATATCTATATGGAAATGATAATTAAACCCAAAGGAATTGATGAGGTCAACAAGGGAAGAGGACCAAGGATGGAACATTATGGAATTCCCACAAGGGAGTTAAGAGCATTCTGTGGATTTTGAGAAAGCAAAAGAAATCAAATAGGCAAAAAAAAAAAAGGAGTGATGAGGAGGATATATATATATATATATATATATATATATATATATATATATATTATTTTTATATATATATTTTAAGGATGAAAGAAATTTGGGTATATTTGAAAACAATAAGAAAGGAAGCAATAAATAGTTCAGTTAATCAGTCAAAAAGCATTTATTAAATGCTTTATATGTTCCAGTCACTAAGCTAAAGTGCTAGAAATTCCAAAAAAGAAAAATGTAAAAGGCCATTCCCTATTGATATGGAAAGATTAAAAGATCAATCTTCTGAGAAAGACAGAAAAGAATGAAATTAGGGGTATATATAAGAGGACTTTGCCTTAGAGAGAAGAAGAGTCAGCTAGGAAAGTAGAGCTGATATTAAAGGGTTTTGAGAAATCAAAGAGAAAAATTAGAAGTCATGGTTAATGGGCTCAATTTTCCTCAGTAAAGTAAGAGCTAAGAACCTCAGCTGTGTGGAAGACTGAATAAGATCAGAAAAAATTCAGAATAAAATTAGCATATAACTTTTTTTCCTTTCTTTCTTCCTTTCTTCCCCATTCTAGAGATGTCTATCTTTAGACACAATTATGTGTTTGTGTATATATATATATGTATGTGTGTATATACACATGTGTAAATACATATATATGTAAAATTATTATATATATATATACATATATATACTTCTATTTATCAATTCTTTCTTTGGATGCAGATAGTATCTTCCTTCATAGGTTTTTTATAGTTATTTTGGATTAATTTATAGTTTAATAATAGTCAAAATGATTTAGTACTCAAAATTATTTTTAAAGCAATATTGCTGTTACTGTATAAAAGATTCTCTTATTCTGTTCATTTCATTCTTTGTTATTTTGTGCAAATCTTCTATGTTTTTCAAAAATCATCAAGCTCTTCATTTCTAATAGCATAGTAGTATTCCATCATGATCATATACCACAACTTGTTCAACCAATCCCCAATTGACAGGCATCCTTACATTTTCTAGTTCTTTGCCACCATAAAGAGAACTGAACAAAGAGAGCTGCTATAAATATTTTAGAATATACAGGTTATTTTTCTTTTTCTTTAATGATTTTTAGAAACATCTAAAAGTAGTATCAGTTATTTCTACTAGGCAGAAGTACAACAGTGGTGGGGCATTCTGAAATTGGTATCTCATATACAAGTAAGAGGATCATAATTTTTGAGGCAGAAGGGACCTTAGAGGTCAACCCCCTCCCCCACTTTTAAAAAATAGTATTTTATTTTTCCAAATACATGCAAAGATAGTTTTCAATATTCACCTTTTTAAAGCCTTGTATTCCAAATTTTTCTCCCTCTCTCCCCTGCCACTTCCCAAGACAGCAAACAATCTGCTCTAAATTAAACATGTGTAATATTTCTAAATATATTTCCATATTCATCATGCAGCACACACAAAAAACCAAATCAAGAAGGAAAAAAACAATATGAGAAGGAAAAAAATAAGCAAACAACAAAAACAAAAGATGAAAATACTATCCTTTGATCCACATTTTGTCTCCATAGTTGCCTCTCTGAATGTGGATGGCACTTTCCATCACAAGTCTATTGGAATTTTCTTGACTCATTTCATTGTTGAAAAGAGCCAAGTCCATCACAATTTATCATCACATAATCTTACTGTTTTTGTGTACAATGTTCTCTTGGTTCTTTCTCAATTCACTGCTTAGTTCATCTAAGTCTCAACCCACTTATTTTGCAAGTGCACAAGTGAGGCTGTTTCCCTAAAGTCATATAAGTAGGAAGGTGCAATCAGGTTTTGAACTGAGGGCCTCTCCATCCTATCCCTCATGCCACAAAAAAGCTCTAAGCAGTTTAGTGTTTTGTCCAAGGCCACATAGGCACTGAGGTATTTAGTGCTAAGATTTAAACTCAGGTTCTCTGACTCCAAGTCTGATACATTTCCACTCTGGATCTGACTATACTCTTCATGGAGACACACATACCCATGATTGCATACATACATTGAGGGATTATTTAACTCTTGTTGAATCTGCCTTGCCTCTCAATTCCAGAGAAACACGTATAATGTGGTCATTATTTCTGGGGACAATAATTGTCCTTTTCCTTTGCAGGTGAGAAGACAATCCTGTGTAGTTTGGGCTGAAGTGAAAGGTAAGGCCATTTGCTGCTTCTTTTCCTGCATTTCATTCTTTCCTCATCTTCCCCTCCACTCCCACTCCCAATATTCCTGCCAATGGGACAAGCCCATTTATAGCCACAAGTGCCAGCTTAATTGCTGCAAGTTATGCATTTACACAGAGGTACTTACAGTAAGGGTTGAAGAGGGACAGAATCTGATTCATCTGGGAAATTTAGTTACACCCAAAGGATTTCCTTGAAAAGACTTTGGCTTTCAGGCATGAAATTGGTAGAGAATTATTTTAGGGAGTTTCTTCATTTCATTTGGGCCTTTCTAGTTGGATGTGAAATAGCATAGCCAATAAAAAAAAAGCAATTCTGAGCACTTATTGTGTCTTTGTGACGTGATTTTCTTAGTAGTAGCTGTTCTGCATGTTTAAAACTAGTTCAGACTGGGATAGAAGAATTTCCTGGGTTTTGTGCAAATAGTGCTCCTTCCCTCCCCAACTCCTGGCACATACACTTTCCCAACCCCAACCCCTGACCTTGGCCTCAGAATCCCTGGTTTCCTCCAAAGCACAGCTCCTATGTCACATCTGGCATGAAACATTTCATGATTTGCTCCTCTCCTTCCTTCCTGGTATTCTCTCCTTCGAAAAAAGCACAGTTAATTACTGAGTATATACTTATGATATGCTCTTGTTTAGGGGAAGAAATGTTTTGTGTGTCAATTTTAAATATACGTATTAGCTATTGCTGTTATTATCATTGTCCACTTCTTTCTCTTTGACATCACTCTTACTAGGAAAGTATCTTGGTACAATAAGAAGAGAGCCAGATTTGGGGGAAAAAATAGGAAAATCAGGCTTCTAGTGCTCACTTTACAATTTACTTTTACAATTCTGTAACTTTATGGACCTATGAAGTTAACCTCTCTGAGCCTCATTTCCTCAGTTATAAAATGAAGAAGGTGGATCAGATAAATGACTTCTAAAATCCCTTCTAGTCCTAAATCTATGGTGCAGATCAATGGTTTTGTGAGACAAACTTGGAGAAATTCAAGGCTAATATGGATCCCCTTTGCAAGTTCTGGCCCAACTTTTGTTTTTTTTCTAATGCTGGAAAGAATTCTGATAAAAATAATGCAGTATGGGGTAAGGAAGCAAAGAACCACTGAATATAGATTCAGAAGATGGGGGTTCAGTTTATAACTCTGTCACTTAACTGTATGTGACTCAAGTTCCTAACTGCTCTGAACTTTAGAAAAGTGAAGATTGGGGCAACTGGGTGATACATTGAGTAGAGCACCAGCTCTGGCATCAGAAAGATTTGAATTCAAATCTTGCCTGAGACTCTTAGTGGCTGTGTGACCCTATGTAAATCATTTAATCCTGATTGTTTCCAGAAAAAAAAAAGAATAGTGAGGAGTCTGATAATAATAAATCAAGTATTATAACAGTAATAATCCACACTTGTGTTGTGCTTTGCAGATTATCAAACCTTTCTCCACAATCACCTTGTGAAATTTTGCCCTTCATAGATAGTGTGTTTTTTAAATTGAAGATTTAAGGCAACCCAGTGTCTGTTGTCACTATATCTCCAATAGCATGTACTCATATCATGTCTTGGTCAAATTTTGATAATCATCACAATATTTCAGACTTTTCATTATTATTTTATCTGTTTTAATAATCTGTTATCACTGAACTTTGCTATTACTATTGTAATTGTTTGGGGGCAACCCTAGTTGTACTCATATAAGACTAAATATTGTGTGTGTTCTCATTCTTTCACCTACTGGCCACTCTGTCTCTCTCCCTCTCCATGGGTTTCTCTAATCCCTAAGATATGACTTAACTTAATTAATAACTCTACAATGACCTCTAAGTGTTTAAGTGAAAGAAAGAAGCAAGCAAACTTCATTACTGCCTTATTTTTGAGAAAATGCCACAGTCATCCCAATCTTTAGCAATCATTACCTTCATCAATTGGTAGATATCAATATCAAGGCAAGACCCTCAACCAGCAAAAAGATTATGACTTGCTGAGGGCTCAGATGATGGTTAGTATTTTTAGCAGTATTTTTTAGTTAAGGTATATGCATTTTTTAAAGACATAATAGAATTGTACACTTAATAGACAACTGTATAGTATAAATATGACTTTTATATATATGGAAAAAACAAAAACTCTTATGACTTACTTTATTTCAATACTAGCTTTATTGTGATGATCTGGAATGCAATCCACATCTCTAAAATGGGGATAACAGTGCTAGTCCTATCTACAGGTATACCTTGAAGATATATGGATAACATTCCAAGTCTTCTGTTAAGGTTACTTAACTTCAAGGTTAAGGACTTGGTCTGTAGTTGTCATCCCCCTTACAGAAACTTCCCTTGCTGACAGAATTTTCCTCACAGGATTTCCAAACTTTTGAACAAAAATATATAATTATTTAAAAATTATTTTATTTATTTACAAAGCATATGAATGGGCAATTTTTCCAACATTGAGCCTTGCAAAATCTTTTGTTCCAAATTTTCCTCTCCTTCCCCGCCCTCAGCTGGCAAGTAGTCTCATATTGTTGAATATGTTGAAATATATGTTAAATCCAATATATGTATACATATTTATATAGTTATCTTGCTGTACAAGAAAAATCAGATCAAGAAGGAAGGAAAAGAAAAACTAGAAAGAAAACAAAATGCAAGCAAATAACAACATGGAGAGTGAGAATGCTGTTGTGTTCTACACTCTGTTCCCATGGTTCTCTCTCTGGGTGTAGATGGCTCTCTTCATCACTGAACAAGTGGAACTGGTTTGAATCCTCTCATTGTAGAAGAGAGCCACATCCATCAGAATTGATCATCATATACTCTTGTTCTTGCCATGTATAATGATCTCCTGGTTCTGCTCATTTCACTTAGCATCAGTTCATGTAGGCCTATCCAAACCTCTCTGAAATCATCCTGCTGATCGTTTCTTACAGAACAATAATATTCCATAACATTCACATACATAATTTATTCATCCATTCTCCAATTGATTTCTTGCCACTACAAAAAGGGCTGCCACAAACATTTTTGCACATACAGATCCCTTTCCCTTCTTTAAGATCTCTTTGGGATATAAGCCCAGTAGAAACACTGTTGGATCAAAGGGTATGCACAGTTTGATAACTTTTTGAGCATAGTTCCAAATTGCTCTCCAGAATGGTTGGATCCATTCACAGTTCCACCAACAATGTATCAGTATCCCAGTTTTCCTACATCCCCTCCAACATTCATCATTATCTTTTCCTGTCATCTTAGCCAATCTGACAGGTATGTAGTGGTATCTCAGAATTGTCTTAATTTGCATTTCTCTGATCAATAGTGATTTAGAGCATCTTTTCATATGACTAGAAATGGTTTCAGTTTCTTCATCTGAAATTTGTTCATATACTTTGACCATTTACAAATTTAAAAATGGCTTGAATTCTTATAAATTTGAATCAATTCTCTATGTATTTTACAAATGAGGTCTTTATCAGAACCTTTGAATATAAAAATGTTTTCCCAGTTTATTGCTTCCCTTATAATCTTGTCTGCATTAGTTTTGTTTGTACAAAAACTTTTTAACTTAATATAATCAAAATTATCTATTGTATGATCAATAATTATCTCTAGTTCTTCTTTGGTCACAAATTCCTTCCTCCTCCACAAATCTGAGAGGCAAACTATCCTATGTTCTTCTAATTTCAAACATACATAATTTGAGAAAGATGTTCAGTTTATTCAGAAAAGGAACCACAAAGAGAAAGAGGTGGCCAGGGGACTAGATTTGTCTAGTTGGGTCCTGCTCTAAGGAGAGTTTCAGAATTACCTCCATCAAAATATGGGAAGTTTAATAACAGAATGCTACTTGCCCTACAGGAAAGTCAAAGGAAGAGAATGAGCTGGAAGCTGACTTGCAAACTTTTAACTAATTCAGAATCCCACATACATTATTTTTCTTAGATCATTTCAGCAACTTCCATTTATCCACTAATCATGATGATAATTTAGACCTCACATATAACCGTTTACTTAAGAATAAGATGAGAGCAATAATAATAATAATAATAATAATATAATAGAGATTCATATGATAAGTAGATGAATAATAAATACATCATAGTCTATACATAAATCTGGGTCACAATCTCCTACCAAAGCACTATCTGTGGGGAAAAAGTGAGTACACATTAATATAAACTTGGCAGGGAAAAACAAAAATGAGAAACAGTTAGTGATACGAATAATTTCCAACTGAGGCATTCAAATGTCAATGGCGCCTTTCTTCTCTGGCTGCTAATAAAATGTGTCCTTGATGAACATAACCTTTCTGTTAAATATTTGCATCCATTGCTAAGTTGAACTGGTCCATGCTGTGCTTTTCTAACAGCTCACTGAGCATGATCAGACTAGTTGATCTGCTGGGTAACATCTCTAATTTTTTGCTTCTAAGCTATTCTTTTCCTCAATTGAACCTATTCCCAGTAATATCTTGACCTCTCTATAACACTAATTCTGCCATTTCATCTTTCTTTTATCTTTTTGAATTTAGACTGTTCCTCTCTAGGAATTGTCCTCACCTTAGCTTAAGCTTAATAACCAGATTCTCTTTTGTTGATCAGGTAACTTACATTTGTCCTATAATCATAGAAAAATTCATGTGTTCCTATTTCTCCAATTATTGACTAATAAATCCATATTTACATCCAAATCACTGAAGCATATTATATGTCCTCCACCCCATTCACTCCAGTTTTTTCTGACTTGTCACATTTACAATTAGTAACTGCTGTTAACAGAAGTTGGAGTGAATCTTAAATGACTGTTTATCTTGTAACTTCAAGGTTCCAGACATGTAGATTCTCAAGATAGACAACTCAATACATGTTTTGTCTCATAATTAGGCCTATGCCTTGGCTAAATAAACTTTCATTCCCTTATATTTAAGACATTGGACATGTATTGATTGATTTTTAAAAGTAATACTTTTTTTATTTATGTAGACTTTAAAGGTTTTAAAAACATTTGACATTATCTCAGTTAAACCTCACAAAAACTCTGAGTTATGTTTTATGAGTGTTAAATTTTTTAAGGAAATACAAAAACTCAGCAGAGGGATTAAACAATTTGCTTTAAAAAAAGAAATGATTTCTATTTTATTTTCACAATCAGAATAATATATTGGAATAGTAAATGAAAGTTACAACTCATGTGTACTAATTATACTTCATTGGTACTTCCTAATTCAACTTAAGTTAACATTGCTTTCTTTTATGCCTAGAGAAAGGCCATTGTCTTTCTTCAAATCTTAAGGATACTCCAGGGTTTTCTCATGGTCCCTAGTCTCTCTATACTCTTATACTTTTCTTCACTTAGATTCAGGATTCTCATTACATCCTTAATATACATCCTACTATTCTCTAAATACTAATGTTGATGAGCTTTGCCACATGACCTAGGTGTATAGACCTCCAAGCTTCTCTGAATTCCCCAATCAAATGGATACATGGAAAATCCCTGAATGTGTCACTCATTTCAAACTTATTCACTTAATAAAGTAAATGATTTCTTGATTTTACAGCTTGGTTTCTAAAAGAACCAGATCTTTGTGATGCTAAACATTTTAAAATTACTAAATGAAATAGAATCAAAATCACTAAATGAAAAGAACTTGTCATACAAGTTTCTTCCTGTTTTGGTACTATTTGGGGCCCAGGTGTTTACAAGGACTTTTCAACAGGAATGACTTCTCATAATGTCTGTTATTCAATTGTTTAGTTTGGAGATGCTTTTTTTTTTTCCAGAGGCACTGCAAAGAATCCCTTGACATTTCTAGACTCACTTTAATTGCTTTTAGACAAGATATTAGAAGCTCAGCCAAGTCAACTTGAAAGGGGGGTAGAGGTCCCATGAGAGATGCAGGTGCAGCTTGGAAATTAAATTGGATTTGAGCCATTTACAGCAAATAAACTCGATTCAAGATAGGTTTTCTCCCAGGTGTTATAAGACCAGGTCTCAATAATATAGGTACGTCATCATGATTTTTGCTGGTTCCTTAAGTCACTGGACTATTGATTTCAAGTTTTTAGGTTCTCTTTTTAACAGACACTTGACTATAAATAGTCAAGTTACAGTTTGTGCTCTTAGAATGTTTCAGGGGTGCCATTAAGAAAGGTCCCTTGCTTCTTCCAAAATGCATCAGCATTACCTGAGACCAATGTAATCATTTCAGAGAAGTCTTTTGCCATGAACCCCATACTTGAGTAGAGTTGTGAATATATGGGCCTTGTTAGTATATTGCTGGTAATGGTGGGATTCACCTTTGTTACCAAAAGTTTGGGCTATTAGGTAAGACTACTAAAGTTTTCTTTTTAAACATAAGTCATGCCATTAAAAGGCTGAAAGCTGAGTTGTTTAGCTTATGATCATGAATTTCCAGTAGTTGATAATCTCCTAAATTTGGGAAATATGGGAAGATGGTACTGTGTTAGATTTACAAGAAGCCATATCTCCCAAAGATACCCTAGCAGAGATCCAAAAATATATCAGAAAGAACAAGGATGAAGACAATTAAAAGGAATCAGCTATAAACTCCTTCATTCAGTCCAAGACTATGCCAAAAGACTGCCAGAATCTTGTGGTGTTGAGCAAAAACAAGTTGTGATAGATAGAAGGTGAAATATGGAGCAACATGGCCTATAGCAGGACAGAGATCTAGAGAGTATCACTCACTGCAGGAAATCTGGAAACCCTATACTGGCAGAAGATAGGCTCAGAGGAGCATCAAACTTGGGATAAATCTAGGAATTTCATTCCAGGCAGGTATAAGGACTAAATCCTTATGTATGACAACCAAATCAATATATATATTCAGAAAAACAGTATAATTCACATAGAGGAAAATAGATCTTTAATGAAATAGAGGACTTCTAAATATTTCTAACAAGAGGGTCAAAAGTACTTCAAAAGTAGTTACTTCAAAAGAGGGTCAAAACTACTACCCTACCAGAGGGTCAAATATACTTCAGGCATATAGGAGGCAAGAGAAATAACAATCAAAAAAAGGTACAGTTTTCCCTTTGACATTGCGGTAGTAATCTGAAAAGGCTATTACATGAAAAAAAGATTAGATTTATTCTGCTTGGCAACAAAGAACATAAGTAAGAACCATATATGGAAGTTATGAAGAGAGAAATTCTGCATTTGATATAAGGGAAAACTTCCTAAAAGTTAGAACTATTCAAAAGGGGAATGAGTTGTCTTGGGAAGTTACAGGTTATCAGTCACTGGAGATCTGTAATCATTGAGTCTGTCAATAAGCATTTATTAAGTGGCTACTATGTATACATATTACTAAACATGAAGGATACAAAAAGAAGGAAATTTTCCTTGTCCTCAAGAAGCTTATCTCCTAATGAGGGAGACAAGATATAAATAGCTACACACAAGATACATACAATGTAAACAGAAGGCAATTCCAGAGGAAAGAACTGGCAATGAATGGAGATGCCCCACGAATGAAAATCAGAACAGGCTCTTGCAGAAGATAGCATTTGAACTAAGTGTTAAAGGAAGCCAGGGAAAGAAAATTTGTATGATTACATAAGTATTAAGGTATATATTATAGAACAATTCTTATACAGGCTTCTAAAGATGTCTCAACTCTAAGATTCTGCTACTCTCTATTTAAAAAGAATTAAGTCTCTTCACATAGTCACTGACTCCTTTTAATCAAACCCAAACATCCTTTTGCTAATCTCATTTGTTTAGTGTTTATGTACTATTAGCCACTCTCTGCTTCTTGAATGTGTCTCCTCTCTGATTTTTATATTATCTATCCTTTCTCCATCTTACTTTTCTAATTGTTTCTTTTTTTCATTTGGGGCAATGTGGAACCATGGAGAAAACACTAATTCTGGAATCAGAAGTCCTTAGTTTGCATCTCTCCTATGTCCCGTTCTACTTGTATGATATTGGGCAAATCAACTAACTTTTCTGGTCTTCAAATTCATTTGTAGATTGAAGAGGATGGCCTTGATAATCTGTTGGGCTTGCTTAGCTTTAAACCTATGATCTTTTGCTGACCATTTTATTTAATATTTAACTATGAGGATTCCCCAAGACTACATATGTCCTCATCCTTGTCCTCTTCTCTTGATACATCTACTCAGAATGTTCATTTACTCTCATTGAATTAGCACTTCTACATGCATTTCAGAGCCTGAAATATGTTCTTGTATTTTCCTCAACAACATGCTGGCTGACTTAATACCTATTTAAGTTAAAACACAATCTCATCACCTCAAAACAGCAAGATATATACCAAATGATGAAAAATTAAAACAAAGGAGTTCCTGAACTATAATTTGAGAACTATTGCTTTGGAGATTGTGATGTTCCAAGATTGGTAGCATACCACATTGCCAGAAAAATATTTATATTGAAAAGATGGATTTTAACAATAAAGAGTTATTAGGGATTTTCCCAAATTTAATTCACTCTATCCTCTTCTTCCAGATCACTTCTAGACCCAGTTGTAGATTATTTAATATTTTTAGCACCACTACCAAATATATATGCTATTGGATTAACATCAGACATATCATGGTCATGTACATCCATTTGGTTTTTTCTGTGTGGATTCTTCGGTTTTCTCTTTAATATTCATTTATCTTATTGAAGAAGTCATATGATATCATCAGACATGATACAGTCAGTACATCTAGAGGACATATTTGCATCTCATGTAGCACATCCTCCAAACCATTAGCAAACACCTTTGGAGAGCATAAATTTTCCATTTTAATGCTTAACTTGATGTTATTACTAAGGTTATGACTGTTGGTGTATCGTTTGATAGTTAGAACAGACATTTTTTAAGTTCCTGCTATAAACAAAATCATTGCCCCAGATATTGAAGAAAGAAATACAAAACAGTCATCTCTGTAGTTGAACTTACAAGAAATCTTGTATGATTCTAACAGGTGACTGTGGGAGAAGAACAAAGTTTAAGCTACATAATTGGAGTAACCCTTGAGATCTTGCCAAACTAAAGGTGTAGACCTTGAAGACAACTTGATGAGGCAATCTTATAGCTAATGGTTTTGTAGAAAAATACTTTTACTGTCACATAATAGGCATTTGATAAATATTTACATACTATAATTTTATTTAGCTATTTCCCTGTTAGTATGTATTTCCAGTTCTTTGCTGTAACAAAAAGAGCTTCTATAAATGTATTTGTACTTATGAGCCTTTTTTTTTCCTATTCTCAGTCACTTTGGTATACAGACTTTTAGTATCTCAAAATCAAAGGGTTTGGATAGTTTCATGACTTTTAGAGTATAGTTCTTGGCTTATTCCTGATCCATATGCTAAAAGGCTTTTGTATATTGTCAAGGGACTTCCAGGCTGGGCTCTTTTTGGGTAAACATCTTTCATAGTATATATAGGCAGACCTTAACTAACCAAATGCATTTACTGTAGTTTCTTGGTCATTTTTCATTTTCATTTTCTATTTTTATTCTTGCTAGAGTTATGAGAGAGTTGTGATGTTCTATTTCTTCTGCTTGCCATTTTGAGAAGAAAATGCAATTTTTATTAAGCACACACTGCATGGAGCGCTATAATAGGCACTCTTGGGGGAGATAAAGCATTATTTTTGCACTCAAAAGTCTTGTTTTTTGTAGGGGGATTAATATAGACTATAATACTTAGCACAATTCCCAAAGAAATGCTCCAAAAATATTTTAATTATGTTGGCAATATTGGAACATTTATATCCCAAGATGAAACTTTGAAAGATTATTTTAATATATATGTTTGTGTTTGAAAAATAATCTCATTATTTGTTGTGTCCTCAGTTACATAATAAGTTTCTTGAGAGTACTTGTACTTCTTTCTCTTCAATAACTGAATTCCTTCTCTTGAGTCATTAGAGAAACATACTACATTTTTATATATTTAGTTGATGTTCAACTGAATGTGTGCCTTTTGTCTTTCAGATTCCTCTTTCAGTTTGCTACAAATGATGGGTGTTGGATTGGGATCCGTGGTTGCTGTGGTCATTTTAGTGCTTCTCTCTTTCTCAATGGTATGGTATGTATGAGACACAAATCTGAACTGAACAAAGTATAATAGGTTTGATTACTAAGTTCTGTATTAGTAAGTAGAGAATTCTTATATGGGAAGTTATTCAACAAATTCTTACTGTCTACCTGGCATTGTGCTAAATGCCCTGGATACCAAGAAAGGTAAAAGCCAGTCTTTGATCTCAAGGAGTTCATAGTCTAATGGGAAATTTGTCCAAGAAATTGAAGGAGAGACAAGAATAAAATCAATTTAATGGAAATAAAGGGTGGGACCAAATCATGACCAATGGAAAAAAAATTAAAAGGAGATTCCTTTACATCATGTACCCTATATCCTTGTCAATATAATTGCTTGATAATCTTCAAATATATCCTTATATTTCTTACCATTATGATTTGGCTGGCATCCTTCTCTACTCTTGGACATACTATCTTTCCTTCAAAGTTTTTCTAAGTTTCTATCTCTTTGTAATTTTCCTACATTGCCAACCAGAAGTAATCATTAATTTCTCAGAACTCTGGTAGAGCATTTGTTTGTACCCAGCCTTTACTTTTACACTATTTTATATGCTAGGTACATGTCACATTATTAGACTGGAAGCTCCCTGGGGCAGCTGGGTGATTCAATGGATAGAGTACTGAACCTGAGTCAAGAAGATTTAAGTTCAAATACAGCTTTGGACTTTTAATAAGCTGAATGACCCTGAATAAGTCTACCTTGTCTTCCTCTACTATAAAATGAAGATGATAATAATAGCATTTACTCTGCAGGGTTGTGGTGAGGATCAAATTAGATAATATTTTTAAAGTGCTTAGTACAGTGTCTGGTAGAAGAAATACTGTAATCTGTTAAACTTCATATCCCCCTATTCCTAGCATTTACATTATATATAATGGGTAAAAAGTTTATCAGACTGACTTTTTGTTCAAAGGAATTGAAGGTGTGTATAACAAAGGAAGGGAGCAGTGATGGCTTTTCACAGTCTTGATCCAATCTAAACTAATATCCATTTATTTTAAAATATATATATATATGTATGTGTGTATGTACATATATATAAAAAACTAACATACATTTATTAAGCACTTGCTATGTACAAGGTGCTATACTAAGCAATGATAATATGAAAACAAAATGGAAAAATAATTCCAACCTATAAAGATCTTACATTCTGTTAAGGGAGGGATACCTTGTATAAATGGATGAGTATATACATGAAAATTTGAGGAAGGAGAGTAGAATAACTAGAGTTATATGAAGCATTAAGAGAAACTATAATGTAGTTACCACAAAGAATGTGGAATGAGTTGTGAAACCAATAGGCACCACAATAGTACAGGACTAGTTTCAAATAATTACTTCAAAAAAATGGTACTTTTTACATCTTTAGACCTGTTGTTCATTCATTTTCAGTCATATTCACCTCTTTGGAGCTTATCTGGACTTTTCTCAGCAAAGATATTAGAGAGATTTGCCATTTTCTTCTCTAACTCATATTACAGATGAGAAAACTGAGGCAAAGAGAGTAATTTACCCACGGTCACCCATCTAATAAATGTCTGAGGTCAGATTTGGACTCAGAAAAATGTCTTCCTGACTCTAGGCATAGTTTTCTACCTACTGTGTCACCTCACTGCCTATACAAAGTTTACACTAGAAAAATCCATGAATATAACTAATTTCTAAGGCTTAAAACTTCACTTGGAACATAGTAGGTGCTTAATAAATGTTTGTTGACTTGCTAAGAAATCTGGATCCATACTACATACATATTCTTCATCATTTTCTCATATGTCAGGTACAAGACTGTTTTTATTTTACCTCACAGAAAATACAGAGGATGCAACGGACTCACAGATCATAAAGAAAATTAGAATTATTCTTCCTCTTTGGGGCTCTCTCATCCCATGTGAATATGTATGGATAGTTACATTGGGAAAGTAACAGGGAGGGAATGTTTTCTCTTTTTCCTTTCTCATTTCCACTCACCCCTTGTCCAAAAGGTGTAGTTGACCTCTTCCTAGATAAGGTGTTTACGTAGATTGCAGTGGATTTGTTGGAGGATTCTAGTGTACTCTTAGACTACATTTTAAGTACTACATTTAAGCTTTTCCTTTAAAAAGATTTGCAGGAATGTCAGCCCTAAAAAACAGAGATTCTAATGTTCTGTGCTTTAAAATCAGCATATGTGAGCCCATAATGTGGTATAATGGAAAGAGTGATAACATTTGGCATCAATTGGAGTTGAAATTCTGGTTCTACTAGTCTATGTAATCTTGCCCATAGCTTTTCTGGGACTCAGTCTATTCCTCTGTAAAATGGGAGCGTTAGGTTAGGTGATTTTAAAAGTTCCTTCCATCTTTGATCTCCTTTGATCTCCATAACCTCCATCAGAGGTTATGATCACATAGCTAATATCAGAAATTGGGTTTGAACTATGGTCTTCTTGACTCCAGGCCTTATATTCCCTCTCATAGATTCAATTTCAAATAGGTTGCATAGTGGATGGAATATAATGATTTAGAGTGCCTCTTGGTGGCCATCTTAGTGAGAGGAATTGGACTTGTGAGTTTAGAGAACTTTCAGGTGAGTAAATATTGCCTCACCAAGTATATGTGGCACGTTCATTTTTATCAAGAGTTAGGAAGACTAGATCAATTCAGACATTTACTAGTTGTATGACCTTGAAAATTTGCTTAAATGCTTTCAATTACAGTGTGTTCATCTACAAAATGGGGTTAGTAATATACAGGACATTCAGGTACCACAATGAACAAAGTAATGAGCCTGAACTTAGAAAGACTCATCTTCCTGAGTTCAAATCTGGCCTCAGGTGCTAACTAGCTGTGTGACGTTGGACAAGTCACTTAACCCCATTTACCTCCGTTTCCTCACCTATAAAATAATCTGGAGAAGGAAATGGCAAACCATTCCAGGATCTTTGCCAAGAAAACTGCAATGACTGAAAATGACAACAACAATATCACAGGGTTGATGTGAAGCTCAAATGAGAGAACATGTGCAAAGAACTTTGCAAAACATTAAAATACTATTTTTTGGCTATTATTATCTCTTTATCTGTTAAATAAGGGACTTGGACTAGACTAGGGGTTCTTAAACTTTTTCTAGTTATGATCCCTTTTCACCCAAGAAATTTTGATGCAACCCCAAGTATATAGGTATATAAAATGGGTCTATAAATCAAATACTTACAGATAACAAATTATAAAGAAATTTATTTTAAAACAATTTTGGTCAACATATAATTTTTCTATTTATTGATAAAAGCAAATATGTATAGTAATGAGATTAAAGAATTAAATCTCGGTGAAATATTTGATATCTTTTACTGTTGCCAAATGTTTTTTAAACCTTCATATTCAGTTGTGCGACCCCATATGAAGTAGCAACTCACAGTTTAAGAAATTTTGAATTAGACATGGTACTAAGATATCTTTTTAGTTCTAAGGCTCTGCCCAGTGAGCTTGCCTTTGGTGTATAGGTAAATATCTGTGACAGAATCTCTCACAAGATACTTGAATTATAAAAGGTGCCACATCCTACTTGACAGGACTGACAAATATCAGTGAATAGGCAGATTAGAAAAGAAGTTGGGAGAGGAGAGCAGTGTCTCCTTGGGACAGAAGAAATAGATCTGAGATATCAAGTCAGCAACTGTGAACAAGAAAGCAAAGCATTACTATAATTAATTAATTATTATTAATATATAATATATTTATAATATAATATAAAATTTATTTATTTATTAAAATAATCCATAGTCCCTAAAAGAAAGGGGTTGAAATGAGTGGAAAGATCAGCTGTAAAAACCAGGATTCCATGCTGGAAATTGGGAACAGATCAGGAATTGAAAATGCAGAGCAGTGGGGAAAGTTAACCATCTGTCTGAATTGATCTAATTCCCAGTGTTTAGTTTTTTAGTAATTTTTTAATGCAGCTGCTGGCCTTTCCTATCTCTTCCTGGCAGTAATGTGCCAATACACTCATAAATGATGTTGCCTACCGTGCCTTCGTCTGAGTCAGCCCCCTCTTGATCAGTCCATAAGCTTATACACTAGTTAGTCCTCCTTTTGATACTGACATGGTGAAAATCCTCTTCCTATTGCGTGCATGCATGTGTGTGTGTGTGCGCGTGTGCGTGCATGCGTGTGTGTGTGTGTGTGCATCTGCACTGGCTTTTGTTTGCTCTCCTCAGGATAAAAATCTTTTAGTCCATTGAGTACTATAGGTGACCTTGTCCCCTCCCTGATATCTTAAACATTTTGTTTTCTAGTTTGTTGTAATTACACTTGTGGAAGAGAACTTTAGATTTAAGGTGGATTGTCAATTTGATTCAATTCAACAAGCATGTATTAAATGCCTGCATGTCAGTATCTGTACCATACATTGAAATGAATAAAGACCAAAAAAAAAAAAAAAAAAGACATTGGCCCTGCCCACAAGAACTTTTCTATCTACTAGGTGTAATAAGACTGGCCAGATAGGTCTCCCCTGCTTTCTACCAATTTCTGGGGGGGGGGGGGAGAAAAACCTTGCTTTTTCCAATAGTTGCAGGCATATACTCAAACTTAGCTCCCAAGGGTTAAATGATTCCATAGGAGTGAAGTCAATCTACTTTTATGTCATAATTTTGTTCTATGTCAACTTCCCAAGAAACAGCAGTGGGACCACTAAGCTTATTAGGATCTCATTATGCAACCATGGCTTCAACTCAGATTTTTCTTGACTATATACCATCAAACACTTACCCTCACATCATGCTTCCTGTTTCAAGACCAGTGCTTTTAAGGAAATGGGAAGAACAGACTGTATCAAAGAAATTGTCTCTCCTTTTGGTTGCTAACCTTTGTAACAATGAGCTTGGTCAAATCATTAACCATATCTTAAGCTGGACCTGTAGAGGAGGAGGTTGTAACATGTGCCAGTAGTCTAAAGTAGAAATAGAATTTGAAGATCTTTTGCCAGCACAATAAAGCTAAATGTATTTATTTATCTAGCCTTCCTTCTCACAAATATTAGTACATTTATTAATAATCCCAGGTATGGTAGCTTTCCCAGATGACTGCATTTAGACTCTGAAGTCTGTTTTTTTTGTTCAAAAAAGGAACAGAAATACAGTTAAAAAAAAAAAAAAAAGGAAAAAAAAAGGAAAAAAATTTCATTTCCATATCAAGTTTTTGTTGTTTCTGCTCAATAGGATATACATGTGACATTTAATATACTATATATATGTATGTATATATAAATATACATTGTTTTAAAAACAGTATATGCCCATAAAGTAACATACATGTGTACCTGTTTAGATGTATACTTGTGTGATTTTATAAATACACGTGTCTACATACACATATACATACATACATGCATATATGCACACACATATTGTTAAGTAGAGTTGTGTCCAACTCTTTGTGACCCCTTTTGGGATTTTCTTGGCAAAGATACTGGAGTGGTTTGCCATTTCATTCTCCATATCATTGTAGAGATGAAGAACTGAAGGAGACCAGGTTAAATGACTTGTTTAGAGTCATATAACTACTAAGTATCTAAGGCCAGATTTGAACTCACAAAGATGAATCTTCCTGATTCCCAAGCCAATGGTCTACTCACTGTGTCATTTATATATAGATACCAATATCTATATACATAAGATAGTTCACTTCCCAAGAGCTTTTAGATACAGGTGCAGGAACATGGAAATATCAATGCTGAGTTTTCCATAAAACATTAAAACAACAAAAACATCACTCTGTCACTATCAGAATCACAAGATTTAGTGACTGAAGGAAACTTAGAGAATATAGAATGATATATGTTGAGATGGAAGAAACATTAGAGACCATCTAGTCTAATCCCTTCGTTTTATACATGAGGAAAATAGGTAAGGCTTAGAGAGATTAAGTGACTTTGCTTACATCACATAGCTAGTAGTTTATTGACAGGATTTGAAAACAGACCTTCACATTGGAGTCAATGATACTCTTTCTATTGTACTTAGCTATCTTTCATAGATCATAGTCCAATCTCTTCATTTTATAATTGGGGAAAGTGAGATCCAGAGCTATGAAATAACTCATCCAACATCATACAATTAGTAGATAGTATTTGAAAGTCTGGTAATGAGCTGCTTAGTTTTTTCAAATTAAATTTTATTCTGTTCAATGAAAATCTGCCTTTTTTCCTCCCACCATTCTCAAGGAAAGAAAAATAAAACTTGTTATAAACATATGTGGTCAGCCAAAATAAATTCACACATTGGCCATATCCAGAAAAATGTCTTTTTGCATTCTGAGTCCATGATTCCTCTGTTAGAAGATGGGTGGCATGTTTCATCATGAGTTATCTAGAATTATAGTTGGACTTTGTGTTAGAATTTCCTGAGTTTTTCAACATTATTGTTATTTACAATACTGTTGTTATTACATAAATTGTTCTCCTGGTTCTGCTTACTTTCCTTTGTATCAGTTCATTTAAACCTTACATTTTTCTGAAACTTTCTTCATTATTTCTTAAAGCATAATAGTATTTCTGAAAGCAAAATAATAGTTTTTTATAATAGCTTCTTACTTTTCAAAATACAGGCTAAGATAATTATAAACATTCATCCTTGAAAAATCTCGTGTTCCAATTTTTTTTTCTCCTTTCCTACCTTCTCCCTCTGCTAGACAGCAAGTAATCCAATATGTTAAACATCTGCAATTCTTCTAAACATATTTCTACATTTATCATGCTGTACAAGAAAAATCAGATCAAAAGGGGGGGGGGGGAATGAAAAAGAAAAAAATAAGCAAGCAAACAACAACAAAAAAGGTGAAAATACCACATTCAGTCCCAATAGATATTCTCTCTGGATACAGATAGCTCTTTCCATCACAAGTCTATTAGAATTGCCTTTAATCACCTCATTGTTGAGTGATCACTACATAATCTTGTTATTGCTATGTACACTGTTCTCTTGATTCTGTTCATTTTACTTAGCATTAGTTCACATAAGTCTCTCCAGACCTTTCTGAAATCAGCCTGCTGATCTTTTCTTATAGAATAATAATATTCCATTACATTCATATACCTTAACTTACTCAGCCATTCCAACTGATGGGCATCCATTCAGTTTCCAATTCCTTGACACTACAAAAAGGGCTGCTACAAACATTTTTGCACACATGAGTTCTACTCCCTTTTTTATGATCTCTTTTGGATATGTAATGTCTGGGCTAGCTTTATGGAGGATCTCTGGATGGGCCTTGATCTTAGCAGGAGAGTCACCATGAGACGGTCAGGAATAGAGTCTGAAGCTCGAGCACATTCTCACTAGAGTGTGCTTATTTGAAATCTTCTCAACCCTTAAATACCTTAATACAATTACATTACTACAGCACACTGAGCATGTGCCAACTGTAGAACCATTACATCACCATATCACACTAAATACTAAGTATATGTGAACTAGAGAACCATTATCTCATCAATCACACTGTGTAAACACCCTGCTATAAGTATCCTTGTTTCAAGTACACTTTTCCAGAGTTCCGGCCCTCTACAGGGATACACATCTAGTAGAGACACTTTTGTATCAACAGGTATACACAATTTTATAGCCCTTTGGGCTATAATTGCTCCAAATTGCTCCACAATGGTTTGGTCAATTCACAACTCTACCCACAATATATTAGTGTCCTCCATCCCCTCCAACATTTATCATTTTTTCCTGCTATCTTAGCCAATCTGAGAGGTATGTAGGGGTACCTTACAGTTGCCTTAATTTGCATTTCTCTAATCAATAGTGATTTGGAGCATTTTTTAAAATATGATTTCATTATCTGAAAATTGTCTGTTCTTATCCTTTGACCATTTATCAAGTGGAGAGTGGTTTGTATTCTTATAAATTTGAGCCAATATTTTAGAAATGGGGCCTTTATCAGAAACCTTGGATATAAAAATTTCCCCTACATTTCTGCTTCCCTTTCCTTGACTACATTAGTTTTGTTAGTACCAAAGCTTTTAAATTTAATTTAATCAAAATTATCCATTTTGCATTTCATAATGTTCTCCAGTTCTCCTTTGGCCATAAATTCCTTTATTTCTCCACAGATTTGAAAGCTAGACTATCCCTTGTTCTCCCAGTTTGCTTATAGTATCATCCTCTATGTCCAGATAATGAACTCATTTCAACCTCATTTTGGTATAAGATGTTAGGAATTGGTCAATGTCTATTTTTTGCCATAGTATTTTCCAATTTCCTCAGCAATTTTTGTCAAATAGTGAGTTCTTATTCCAGAAGCTGGAGTTTTTGGTTTTATCAAACACTAGATTACTATAGTCATTGAATATTGTATCTTGTGAACCTAACCTATTACACTGATCCACTACTCTATTTTTTAACCAGTACCAAATGGTTTTGATGACCACTGTTAAAGCATAATAATAGTAAAGCACAATAGTCTATTAGAAGTCAATTGGAATTTATTTAACACCACTATGTTTCAGGCACTGTCCTATACACTGGAGATAGAAAGAAAGGAAAAATAAAAATAAAACAAAAAAATCCTTGCTCTCATCTTATGGCGTCACTTTAAGTTAATCTTTAAGCAGATCAAAGTGGATTTACAGGAGAGAGTGTAAGTTTAAAGAGATTAATAACTTAAAATGAATCAAACTCTGCAATGTGGTAGAATATTTTTGATGCAGTCTGGAATTTTGTGTGTTATTGTGGGTACTATAAAGATTCCCAGAGAATGGTTGAGTAAATTGTGGTATATGAATGTTATGGAATATTATTGTTCTGTAAGGAACGACCAGCAGGATGAATACAGAGAGGACTGGCGAGACTTACATGAACTGATGCTGAGTGAAATGAGCAGAACCAGGAGATCATTATATACCTCAACAATAATACTGTTTGAGGATGTATTCTGATGGAAGTGGACCTCTTTGATAAAGAGAGCCTTAATTGATCAAAGATGGACAGAAGCAGCTACACCCAGAGAAAGAACACTGGGAAATGAATATAAACTGCTTGCATTTATGTTTTTCCTCCCGGGTTATTTATACCTTCTGAATTCAATTCTCCCTGTGCAACAAGAAAACTGTTTGGTTCTGCACACATATATTGTATCTAGGATATACTGCAACCCATTCAACATGTAAAGGACTCTTGCCATCTGGGGGAAGGGGTGGAGGGAGGGAGGGGAAAAATCGGAACAGAAATGAATGCAAGGGATAATGCTGTAAAAAATTACCCTGGCATGCGTTCTATCAATAAAAAAATTATTAAAAAAAAAAGATTCCCTATTAAATCTTTTACATGCAGATATTTTGTTTCAGTTAATAAATATTAAAGGGTGCTTATGTGTCAAGTTCAATGCTAAGTGCTGAAATACAAAGAGAGGAAAAGATAATCTCTTCTTTCAAGGAACTGACAGTCTAATGGGGGAGAAAATATGCAAAGAACGATGTACAAAAAATCCTCTATATAGGATAGATTTGGGGTAGTGTTAGAGGAAGGACACTAAGATTAAGGAGGACAAGAAAAAGGACTTTAGTTGAGACTTGAAGGAAGCCAAGAGGCATATATGAAGGAGAGACTTGCAGGCATGGGGAACAGCCAGTAAAAACTTTTAGATTGGGAGATAGAGTATCATGTTCAAAAATTGACAAAGAGGTCAATGTCATTGGATCTAAGAGTATATGGAGGTGAATGAAGTAGAAGAAGATTGGAAATGTAGAAAGGGAAGAGACTTTAAAAGACTAAAACTTGTTTATCCATTCCTTAGTTGATAGGCAATCCTTCAGTTTCTAATTCTTTGTCATTGTAAAAAAGGTTGCTAGAAATATTATTGCATGCATGGATCCTTTCATCTTTCCTTGATTTCTTTGGGGAACAGCACTAGAAATTGTATTACTGGGTCAAAAGGTTTACACAGATCAGTAAGTTTTGGAGAGTTCCAAATTGCTTTTAGAATGACTTGGACAGTTTGCAACTTCACCAATAGTAACAACAATTTATATTTATTAAGTACCTACTATTTTCAAGATACCAATAATACATCAATATGGCTGTGTTCCCACAACCTCACCAGCATTTTATCATGTCCTTTTTTTTTCTTCAATCTTGTCAATCTGATGAGTATAAGGTAGAATCTCAGAAAAGTTTTAATTTTCATTTCTATAATTACTGAGCTTGTTTGCTTCTATCAGTTGTTACCCAATCTATTTCACCGATCAACTTCTCTGTTTCTTAAACACTATCAAATTATTTTGATAGTAATTGCTTTGGAATGAAGTTTGATATTGGGTATGGTTAGATCTTTTTTTCCCCACTTTCTTTTCATGAATTCCCTTGAGATTCTTGATAATACATTTCTCCAGATTAATTTTATCATTTTTTTCTATCTCTATAAAATAATACATGAGTAATTTGATTGATATAGCACTAAATAAAATAATTTCTGTCATTTTTGTTTTATTGGCTCAGCCTACCCATAAACAATAAATACTTCTTCAAGTATTTAGATGTGTTAATTGTGTAAACAATTTTTGTAGTTATTTTCATATAGTTTTTGTGTTTCAGCAAATAGATTCCCAAATGTTTTATACTTTATATAGTTATTTTAAATGGAATCTCCCTTTTGTCTCCTACTGGATTGTGTGGTAATATACAAAAATATTTTATATGGGTTTATTATATACATTGCTCTAGTTTTCTTTAAGCAAACCATTATATCATTTGTTAACATACACACACACATACACAGACACAATGATTTTCTTTCCTATTTGATTATACTTATTCCCTAAGTTTTGTTTTTTTTTGTTTTTGTTTTATCATTGTTGCTAACATTTCAAACAAATATACTGAATGGTAATAATGACATTCTTGTTTTTTTCTTGATGTTTCTGGAAAGGCTTTTAGTTTATCATCCTAATAGATAATGTTGACTCTTGCTTTTTGTTAAATACTCCTTATTGGGGCAGCTAGGTGATACAATGGATAGAGTACCAGCCCTGAAGTCAGGAGGACTGAGTTCAAATCTGGTTTCAGACACTCAACACTTCCTAGCTGTGTGACCCTGGGCAAGTCACTTAACCCAATTGCCTCAGCAAAAAAAAAAAAAAAAAAAGTATTTAAATATTTCTTATCATGTAGAAGAAATACCTATTTTTGTGTTTTTTAGTGTGCATTTTTTAAATCAATGGGTATTGTATTTTTTAAAAGCTTTTTTGCCTGTATTTATATAATCATACGATTGTTATTGCTGTTATTGTTAATAGTTTTCCTAATAAATATTAAACTAGCTCTATATTTTTTATAAAATTCAACCTTGGCAGAGTAGGTAATATTTTTGATATATTGTCCTAGTCTCCTTACTAATATTTTATTTAAAATTTTGCATAATGATAAGTGTGGAAATATATTTACAAGAATTGCACATGTTAAACATATTGTATTGCTTATTGTCTAAGGGAGGAGAGAAGGGAAGAGTGAAGGCAAAATTTGGAACACAAAGTTTTGCAAGGGTAAATGTTGAAAACTATATTTGCATGTATTTTGAAAAATAACAAGCTATTGTTTTATTTTATAATATTTGCATACACATTTTTTAAAGATATTATTAGTCTGTCATTTTCTTTTATATGCTTAAACCCTCTCTGGTTTTAAAAGTAAGTTAATTTTTTTGTGTGAAGGGATTTTGCTAGAATTCCTTCTTTTCCTATTTTTTTCATACACAATTTATAGTATTGAATTAATTGTTAGAATTCACTTATAAATCAATATGTTCCCAGGTTTTTTTTTTTTTTTTTTTTTTTTTTTATCCTTTTCCTCCTGTGGAATCTCACTTATGGCTCATTAAACTTCTTCTTTTTTTTTTTTTTTTCTGAGATTTAGTTCTCTAATTCTTTTTGTTGTTGTTAATTTGAGTCATATTTTTGTTAGTGTTTATCTTTGTTTTTTTTAGATTTTCAGTCATATTAACAGAATTGGGTGAAAAAAATTTTAATGATTTCTTTTATTTGTTCATAATTTGTCATTTGACTTCCTTTTTCTTAAAAAAAAATCCCATCAAACTAACTAATGATTTATGGTGCTGGCTTTTTCAAAAATTAGCTTCTATTTTTATTTATTAATTCAATGAGATTTCTTATTTTCAATTTTCAAAATTCTTCTTTGATATTGGTGTTGATTTTCTCATTTTTTTTAGTTCTATGCCCATTTCATTGATCTGTCCCATTTTTGTCATTATCTTTATAGAAATTATCATTTAATTCTATGCTTTGTTCTTTGAACCCCTCATTCTTTAAGATTAAATCACTTAGCTTCCAGTTAATTTTTAATCATTCTTTCTGTTTTATTAGCTCTTTATTAGCTATAATTTTATTGCATTGTGTTCTGTAAAAGATGTGTTTAGTAATTCTGTTTTTTGCATTTGTTGATGAAAATTTTATGCCTTAAAATATGATCAATTTTTTGTAAAGATGCCACACAAAGCTGAGAATAGATATACTCTTTTCTTTTGTCAGTCAGTAATTGTCAAAGATCTAGTAAATTTAACTTCTCTAAAATTCTGTGTAAGTTCTCAGCTTTTATTTATCTTTTACTTAAATTTATCTAGCTCTAAATGGGGAAAACTGAGATACTCAAATCGTATATTATGCCCTATTTATCCCTGTAACTAACTTAACTTCTTTAAATATTTAGGTTTTATGTCATTAGTTCATATAGGTTTATTATTATTATTATTTCATTATCTACATCTGTCTTGTTTCAAGTGTTTTAAAAAACATTTTGTTGGAGTCTTTTTTCTAATCCATTCTGCTTTTTCCATTTTGTGAATGAGTTAATCCTATTTGCGTATGCACTCATGATTGTATATTTTCATATATCCACTTTGCTTTTATTTTAGCTTCTCTTTGTTTCCTGCTCCCCTCTTCTTTTTCTCTTACCTAGAATCCATTCATAGGTTTTTCCCTTCTACAGTCCAACTTTTATAACTAAAATTTGCTTTTTTTAGGACTAAGGTACCTTCCCGCTTATCCCCTCCTCTTTGTTATCTTCTTTCCCATTTCCCTGTGCATATGTATTCTTCCCTCCTTTTACCAATTCAGGAGAAAGTTAAGTTCAGCTGTCAACCACACTCCCCACCTCTTCCTCTTCATTTGTCTAGTTTTCTATTTGTACACCCTGATTATGTGAGAACATTTTCATCACATTTCATTTCTCTCTAATCTCTCCCCTACTAAGTATATTTATTTCCCCTTATCTTTACTTTCAAAATCACTCTCAGGCCCTTTGTCTTTTTAGACTCCTGTTGAGACCTTTGATAAAAATAAGAGTTATAAGGAACAAATATATAATCTTCCCATGTTAAAATTTAGACAGTGTTCATTTGTTTAATACTTTTATGATTTATCACTCATTTTTACCTTTTTTGATTTTCTCTTGACTTTGGACTTTGAATTTCAAGATTTCTACACAGCTCAGTAAATGAAATCTTTAAATCAAGAATGCTTGGAAATTTTCTATTTATTAAAGGGGCATCCCTATAGGATCATACTCAGTTTTTCTGCGTAAGCTGAGATATTTTGCCCTCACAAATACCATATTCCAAACTTTCCATTCCTTTATAATGATGGCTGCTTTGTGTGATGTTTAACTGTGGATTCTTACTACTTGAATTCTTTCTGCCGACTTGCAATTTTTTCTTTTACTTGGAAGCGCCATATTTTGGCTATAATGACCTTTTCTATTTCAAAATTCTTTAAATTTCTTTATACAATATAATTCAATAAAGAAGGGGGGATAGTTAACAGTGTCAAATGTGGCAGTAGAGAAAACTAGAAGAGTGAGGATTGATCAAAGGCTTTAATTGAAGAATTAAGAGACTATTGGCAACTTTGGGATGGCCTTTCAGTTGAATAATGTAGTAGCCAGTTTGCAATAGATGAAGAAAAGTGTGAATAAAAATTATTCCCCTCCTACTCTTTCCACCATACTAGTTTTCTATTCACAAGGACTATTTGTTTTTGGAGTTTAAAAAAAAAAAAAACAAACAGGAAAACTATATGACCCGGGAGAGGAAATCATTAGGTATTTATTTCTCTATTTTTTTTTTCCTCTCCACCTAGTAAGATTTTAGTAAAGACTTCTGTTAAATTTTGAACCAAGTACTTTGAGGACCACCTCTGCTTTTAATACTAATTACTACTAATACTGTCTTTAATACTAATTCTTTCTTTACCCATAGTAAACATTTCCTTTGAAATGGTATTTGTTAATAAATGGAAACATTAAAGAAAGCAAGCAAAAGGGCCATATCTTTATTTATGCCTTACTTTAAGATATCGCAAGCACTTGAAAAATGATCTTTCAAGTACTGTCTTTAGTTGACTCTGTGACTTTTGTTTCCCATTTCATTACAATTTTTAATACCCTTACTTTCTTGTTTAAAAAAAAAAAATTTAGACTTGGGTTTTTTTAAGTTGTGGTCACTTCCTGAAACATACCACCCACAACCAATACACTCTTCCAGTAATAAAGAAAAGCTGTCACCCCCAAATCAATGACCATAGTCACCACAAACACTAGTATATGCAACATTTTAAACCTGCCACCTCCTTCTTCTCTTCAAAGAGGAAAATGTGTTTCATCCTCTGCTCTCATATAATAAAGGATATTTAGCTGCATGTAATGTATTATTACACTTACATTTAAATGTATTTAAATATGTGCAGATTACATATATATATATATATATATATACATATATATATATTTAAAGTGTGTGTGTGTGTGTATGTGTGTGTGTGTATTGGGTGAGGGTGTTCCAACATATAATATAGATATTTGTGAGAAGTGTGCTCAATTAAATGGTGTAGTGGATAGCACTATAGGCTTAGAGTCAGAAAGATCTAAATTCAAATTTGGCCTCAGATGTTTACTAATTGTGTGACCTCTGTTTGCCTCAGTTTCCTCATTTGTAAAATAGGGATAACCTCAAGTTTGTGGTGAGGAACAAGTCAGATAATGTTTTTTAATTGTAATTTTTTATTGACTGAACATATGCCTGGGTAATTTTTTTTTTTTACAACATTATCCCTTACACTCATTTCTGTTCCGACTTTTCCCTTCTCTCCCTCCAACCCCTTCTCTATATGGCAAGCAGTTTTATACATGTTAAATATGTTATAGTATATCCTAGATACAATATATGTGTGCAGAACCGAATAGTTCTCTTGTTGCACAGGAAGAATTGGATTCAGAAGGTAAAAATAACCTGAGAAGAAAAACAAAAATGCAAATAGTTTACATCATTTCCCAGTGTTCTTTCTTTGGGTGTAGCTGCTTCTGTCCATCACTGATCAACTGGAACTGAATTAGATCTTCTTTTTATCAAAGAAATCCACTTCCATCAGAATACATCCTCATACAGTATCGTTGTTGAGGTATAGAATGATCTCCTGGTTCTGCTCGTTTCACTCAGCATCAGTTCATTTAAGTCTCTCCAAGCCTCTCTATATTCATCCTGCTGGTCATTTCTTGTAGAACAATAATATTCCATAACATTCACGTACCACAATTTACCCAGCCATTCTCCAATTGAGGGGAACCTACTCAGTTTCCAGTTTCTAGCCAGTATAAACAAGGCTGCCACAAACATTTTGGCACATACAGGTCCCTTTCCCTTCTTTAGAATTTCTTAGAGTATAAACCCAGTAGTAGCACTACTGGATCAAAAGGTAGGCACAGTTTGATAACTTTTGGGGCATAATTCCAGATTGCTCTCCAGGATGGTTGGATTCGTTCACAACTCCACCAACAATGAATCAATGTCCCAGTTTTCCCACAATCCCTCCAGCATTCATTATTATTTTTTCCTGTCATCTTAGCCATTCTGACAGGTGTGTAGTGGTATCTCAGAGTTGTCTTAATTTGCATTTCTCTGATCAATAGTGATTTGGAACACTCTTTCATGTGAGGGGAAATAGTTTCAATTTCATCATCTGAAAATTGTCGAACAAGTCAGATAATTATTGTAAAGTACTTAGCACAGTGCTTGGCACAAAATACTATATAAATATTAGTTATTTCATTGCTGCTGCTAACTCTTTCACCTAATGTAAATTGGAAGGGTATGCTTGTAAGTTATTTGTAAGTTATTTGCTCTATATAACTTGTTTGTACAATCATTGTTTGTATGTGTTGTTTTCACATTATCTTTCCCATTAGATTGTGAGCTCCTTGAGAGAAGGGACTTTGTATCTCCAGTACTTAGCACAGGGCCTGGTACAGTTTGAACTGAATAAACATTTACTGACTGACTGAAATGAAGTATTTACTTGTAAAGGATCCAGTAGAGTATGACAGGGCCTACAAAGTGCAAATGGAAATGCATTTCTGGCTGGATCAAAAATATTCTTCTAACACATCAAAAGGTTTGATTCAATTTAAATAATTAATTTCTTTCTGCTTACACTTTTTCCTGTAAATCCACTTTGTTCTGGTTAAAGATTAACTCAAATCGACACCATAAGATTTGAAATTCCCAGGGACAAGGTAATCATTACTCTGACACCTTCCTGTGCCTCTCAGTGAAGCTGGAATCTGTCTTCTATTTTATCCATATTTATCCAGGTCAAGTAAATAAGCATTCATTAAGTGCCTGCTATGTACCAGGCACTGTATTAAGTGCTAGGGATATAAAAGCCAAAATAAACAAACAGCAACTACCATCACAAAAACAAAGCAGTGGGCCTCAATTACAAACATGCGACACAAATTAGCAGCCATTACTTCCTTTATTTCAGGAGAGGTAAGTGAGATTAAGGAAAAGCCAAGAGGAGAGAGACCAAAAAGACTGAGGATACTGTCAGCTAAGCACTCCTCAAGCCAGAATTGTCTTTTCCTGTTTTATGCTTTCTTTAGGAAGAGTTGAGAAGAAACCCTAGAGGAGTAAGGCAATTGATGACAGCTGTTTTCCTTTTCCAGCTTTGGAGTCACAGGAAAAGGAAGTTGCATTTGAGGGGCAGTTGTGGTCTCTTACTAACCATAATCTGATCAGTACAGCAAATATTCTCATCACCAGTTTAGCAACAGTGTAATCATCTCATTATAGTCCCTCAAGAGAGGGCCATGTGTTTCTAAAATGGAGTACAAATTCAGGACCCTAACTTTTAGCCCAGTTTCTCTTCTCCCAATGCCTCTCAGAAATCTCCACCAAGTAATTCCAGAAACCATAGTTCTACAGAGTCAACCTCTGACAGACAGACTTTACTTCCATGTCAATGAGACCCAGATTATAAATTTTATTGCCTTTAAATATAGTTTTCATTTATATTATCATACTTTTATGTATTGAACTAGTTTTTGTTTAGTTTTGTCATTCTTCATCAATTCATACAACTCTTTTATAATTTTCTGATTTCCTTTTCTGTTCCCTATCAATGTAATAGTTTTCATTTATATTCATATAGCATAATTAATTCTACCATTCCTCAACACATGGAGCACCTACTTTGTCTCCTATTTTTTCTAACATAAAAATGAATATGGGATCTTTCTTTCTCTCTTTGACCTTCTTGCCATACATAACCAGTGTCTTACTGGATATTTTGATTTACTAGTTTAATCATCACTAATAATTCCAAATTGCCTCCAGAATGGTTGGATCATTTCTTAAGTCCATCTATCATGTGTTAGTGTTCTTGACTTTTCATAATCCTTCCAATATTGACTATTTTTATCTTTTATCATTTTTGCTAATTGAGTGTAAAGTGTTTTTTCATTGATTGATTCGTTTCATTGTGGTGGTAAAGGGAAAGAGAAATAATTGATGTCTGGAATATCTGGATGGTTTTTCTGGGGCTTCAATTCGGTGATGTTCAATTCAGAATCTCATAATAGAAGCTTTAGTTTCAAAAGTTTCTGTGATCAAGAGGCCTCAATTTGCTCTCATAATCCAGTAATAATGTCACTTCTGGTATGAGTTGAGTTGGTCAGAGCACTATGTGAATGAGTAGGTCAACCCCATGGGAACTAGTTAATTTTATTTTGTCCCAAAGAAAGTTTGCCTTTGACCTTTTCCTACCCACTTGAAAGATTCATGGTATTGTTCTATTGAGAACCTAGATGAAAAAGGTTGGTGTTTTAGTATAGTCTAATCCTTTGTTTAAGAAAACAATACAGAGTTCATGCTTTCCTGATGATAGTATGTCAGTTGTAGGATGTCTATATACACAAGAAATGCCTTTTTAACTTTAATTGATTGTAATCTTATAGTGATATATTGTAGATGAAATCATTATATTATGTTGCATCCTGTGTGTTGTGGGACTTCATTATCATAGTTTCTGCAGAGCAGACATGCAAATTTTCTTAATCCCAATTCAACCCAATAGACATTTACTAAATAGCTACCATGATTAAAGCACTGTGCTGGTTATTGTGTGAGATGTAAAAACAATTAATACACAAAGAGGCAGTAAGTTGAAAAAAGACATGTCAGTGTGAAAGACCATAATCCTTCTAGACTTTGATGGATCTATACATATAATGAGGTGGCTCAGAGCGATCCAATTAACTGGGTATTAGAGGTATCATCCTTTTGGCCTTACAGAGTCCTGACTAGACAAAGTTTCTTTGCCTTGATATTCATCTGTGGGGAGAGTCACATCTTCTAGGCTCAAAGTGTCTGTTAAAAGACATTCCTATATTTTAGTATACCAACATTTTAATCTTTGGTGATCCAAGTTCCATCATTGTCTAAGATGCAGGACCCCTGACGTTGAAAAACTTATGGTTTTAAGAATACAGGCATTCTCTTTTCAACAATAAGGTGATTCAGTGGGAAAACAGGGACACTGATACATTGTTGGTGGAATTGTGAACACATCCAGCCATTCTGGAGAGCAATTTGGAACTATGCTCAAAAAGTTATCAAACTGTGCATACCCTTTGATCCAGCAGTGTTTCTACTGGGCTTATACCCCAAAGAGATACCAAAGAAGGGAAAGGGACCTGTATGTGCCAAAATGTTTGTAGCAGCCCTGTTTGTAGTGGCTAGAAACTGGAAAATGAATGGATGCCCATCAATTGGAGAATGGTTGAGTAAATTGTGGTATATGAATGTTATGGAATATTATTATTCTATAAGGAATGACCAGCAGGATGAATACAGAGAGGACTGGCGAGACTTACATGAACTGATGCTAAGTGAAATGAACAGAACCAGGAGATCATTATATACCTCAATAACGATACTGTTTGAGGATATATTCTGATGGAAGTGGATCTCTTCGATAAAGGGAGCTTTAATTGATCAAAAATGGACAGAAGCAGCTACACCCAGAGAAAGAACACTGGGTTGGAGGGGATGCGGGAAAACAGGGACACTGATACATTGTTGGTGGAATTGTGAACACATCCAGCCATTCTGGAGAGCAATTTGGAACTATGCTCAAAAAGTTATCAAAATGTGCATACCCTTTGATCCAGCAGTGTTTCTACTGGGCTTATACCCCAAAGAGATACCAAAGAAGGGAAAGGGACCTGTATGTGCCAAAATGTTTGTGGCAGCCCTGTTTGTAGTGGCTAGAAACTGGAAATTGAATGGATGCCCATCAATTGGAGAATGGTTGAGTAAATTGTGGTATATGAATGTTATGGAATATTATTATTCTATAAGGAATGACCAGCAGGATGAATACAGAGAGGACTGGCGAGACTTACATGAACTGATGCTAAGTGAAATGAACAGAACCAGGAGATCATTATATACCTCAATAACGATACTGTTTGAGGATATATTCTGATGGAAGTGGATCTCTTCGATAAAGGGAGCTTTAATTGATCAAAAATGGACAGAAGCAGCTACACCCAAAGAAAGAACACTGGGTTGGAGGGGATGCGGGAAAACTGGGACACTGATGCATTGTTGATGGAGTTGTGAACAAATCCAACCATTCTGGAGAGCAATCTGGAATTATGCCCAAAAAGTTATCAAAATGTGCATACCCTTTGATCCAGCAGTGTTTCTATTGGGCTTATATCCCAAAGAAATACTAAAGAAGGGAAAGGGACCTGTATGTGCCAAAATGTTTGTAGCAGCCCTGTTTGTAGTGGCTAGAAGCTGGAAAATGAATGGATGCCCATCAATTGGAGAATGGCTGGGTAAATTATGGTATATGAATGTTATGGAATATTATAGTTCTGTAAGAAATGACCAGCAAGATGAATACAGAGAGGACTGGCGAGACTTACATGAACTGATGCTAAGTGAAATGAGCAGAACTAGGAGATCATTATACACTTTGACAATGATATTGTATGAGGATGTATTCTGATGGAAGTGGATTTCTTTGACAAAGAGACCTAACTCAGTTTCAATTGATAAATGATGGACAGAAGCAGCTACACCCAAAGAAAGAACACTGGGAAACAAATGTGAACTATCTGCATTTTTGTTTTTCTTCCCAGGTTATTTTTACCTTCTGAATCCAATTCTCCCTGTGCAACAAGAGAACTGTTCAGTTCTGCAAATATATATTGTATCTAGGATATACTGTAACATAGCTAACATATATAGGACTGCTTGCCATCTAGGGGAGGGGGTGGAGGGAGGGAGGGGAAAAATCGGAACAGAAATGAGTGCAAAGGATAATGTTGTAAAAAAAATTGCCCTGGCATGGATTCTGTCAATATAAAGTTATTATTAAATAAAATAAAATAAAATATTTTAAAAAAAAAGAAAGAACACTGGGAAATGAATATAAACTGCTTGCATTTTTGTTTTTCTTCCTGGGTTATTTATACCTTCTGAATTCAATTCTCCCTGTGCAACAAGAAAATTGTTCGGTTCTGCACACATATATTGTATCTAGGATATACTGTAACCTATTCAACATGTAAAGGACTGCTTGCCATCTGGGAGAGGGGGTGGAGGGAGGGGAAAAATCGGAACAAGGGATAATGCTGTAAAAAATTACCCTGACATGGGTTCTAGCAATAAAAAGTTATTTTTAAAAAAATAGGAAAAAAAAACCAACAAAGTGATTCATAACAATTCCAATAGATGGAGAGAGCCATCTGCACCTGTTATGGGCCAGAACTCTGAACTTGAAACAAAAGATTCTTACAAGGTGCTAAGTCAATGGATTGATAGAGACAATGGTTATCTAATTTAGCATGGTTCAGTATGGTTGATTTCATCTTACAACAAATAATTGTTTCCTAGTGATATAATGATTGGTTTATACTCAGAGTGGAGCATATAAACAGGTATTGAGAACCACAGAGGAGAGAAGCTTTCAGAGGGCAGAGAAGACAGGCTGGAGCTCAAGCTCTCAGAACCAAGGACAGACATTCATTCCATCTTCAGTCAGGCCACTGGTGGCAGAAAAAGGAATTTTCTGGTGTGGAAATTCCCTCTTTCAATGCATATAGTCAGCAACATATAGGCTTCTAGAAAGTTCTCTGAGGCCCTGAGACATTAAATGACTTGATAAATGTCACACAGTATGTGTAAGAGATGGGACTTAAAATACACTCATGGCACAGATCAGATCATGTCTCTAGAAACATCAAAAATTGTAATATAGTGAATGATTGTAAAATGTAAGACTTGTCCTTGGAAATTTCTTATAATGTAATTCTGCTGTTATTTGAACCAGAGACTGGGAAATAAGAGGGTTCAATTGTGTCTTCCTTTGTTAGTGTTAGGATAGGTATCTCTTTAAATTATTTTGACTTGGTTTTTGTCCCCCTGAGAAAAAAAAAAGTAGCATAAAACTCTTCCTCTTCTGGAGATTTTGAAAGCCTCCTATAGGGGAACACATCTAGTTTAGTAGGCACAAACTGTAATTCAATTGTGTTCTCAGGGATCTTGAATGTCCTCTCTGTGGTTCTAAAATGTGCAAAAAAACTGGTCTGAGTGCCATTGTTATGACATACTGTATGTCAGCATTCAACAGAGGAATCTTTCCAATCTTACAGAAGACTTAATTGAGAAAATTAAGCATGCAGCAAAACCTTCAGTTTAGTGTTATTTAATGAATTGCACAGCCATTAGGTCAGTCCAGGTGCTCATCTGAAAAAAAAAATTTACATTGTGGTGGAATAAAAATTAATTTTGGAAGAGAATGGGCTACATTATGAGGCTGTATTCAGTAAATGCATTTAAATAGACGTTATATGACAACCTGGCAGGCATATTTTGGAATTAAAAGTTTGACTAGATGACCTGATGATTAGAGCTGAAGGGAACCTTAAAGGCTCAGTAGTCCCACTCCAATTTACAGATGAAGTGACTGAAATGCAAAGGAGCAAGGTGAATCTTCCAAAACTCCAGATCCTTGCTAGTGATTACATCCCTGGTCTCTGAATTCCTAATGTAGTGTTCTGACTAAAATAGTGTGGACCCTCCCACAAGAATCCAGGGAACCATCTCATTAGTTACATGCTACAATTAAAGTCTTTACCATCTGCAATAGGTTCTGTGATTGGTTTGATCTTTTACCATGGGCTAGAGAGATGTAGCCATTGTTTGGACAGCCAGAATCCCAAATAATAGGTTGCAGAATTCCACTGGTAATGCAGCTGAGCAATAATGAAGGCCATCTGCTAATGCCCAGGGGAAATGCTTCTGCAGTGTGCTTTCCCAGCAAGTCATATGTATTTTCATGGAGGCAACAGAAATGATTCTTATATAAGCCTTAAACTAGCTGCTTTAAATTCCTCATATCTCCTCCTTTTCTTTCTCATAGGTCTCTGTTCCAAGACCACAAGGGAAAGAGGCAGAGTTCTCTAGTCAGCCAGGGGGCCTCAGGGAAAGAAGTACAATATAAAAAAAAAAAAAAAAAGAATTACAAACTCCTTCAGAAAAGAAGGTTTTCTTTTATACCCCAACATGAATGTTTATACCACCAGCCCTCAAGAACCTTCTCATTTCTGTCAGAATGAAGACTTCTTTTGACAGTGAAATAGATAAGTGAACTCAGTGGGTCATACTATTCATCTCAATGTATGTCTCTAATAAAACTCAAAATAATGTTTTTCAGGGTAGATTTTTCTTAGAAGCAGCTTACATTCTGATTAATAATAAAGGTGAAATTTTTAATAATTTCGTGAAGAAAAAGAATTTTTCCCTTCTTTCAAAAAAAGTTAGGGGCAGCTAGGTGATATGGTGGATAGAGCACCAGCTCTGGAGTTACAAGGACCTGAGTTCAAATTTGACTTTAGACATTTGACATTTACTTGTTGTGTGACACTGGGCAAGTCACTTAAGCCTGATTGTCAGGGTTACCAAAAAAAGGTATAGCCATGCTTATTCATCCATTCCTTCAATAAGCATTGATTAAGAGCAAGGCACTATGCTACATGTGGAGCATTCAATTAAAAACAAAACAGACCATATTTTCAAAGAACTAATTTTATACAATGTAGACAGTAAAGTGGACACAGAAAAATCAGTATAAGACATCAAAAAAACTACAAAAAAATTAATAGATGTAGGGCTGGGAGAATTAGATCTAACAACTACAAGATCACAAAGACTTTGTGATGCTTTAATTGAGCCTTGAAGGAAACTAGGGTTTCTAATAGACCAGGGGGGGAAATGGGTTCATTTCAGGCACAGGGGATGACAGCCTATGCAAATACTATGGAAATACATGAGGGCATGGATGAGAGCAGTGGCAGAAAGAATGGAGAAAAAAGGATATATATGTATGGAAGATTTTGTGGAGATAAAATAAGACTTGGCAACATACTGGCTATGAGGAGTATGATCAAGGATGGGGGATGGCCCTGAGATTGTTTCCTGGGTGGCTGGGAGGATGGTCCTGCTTTCAACAATAAAGAGAAAAAAAATGAGTTCTATTTAGATTTGTTGAGTTCTAGATATTCAAGAGGCAATTGGCAATGTCAGACTGGAGCTTAGGAGATAAATCTGTTGTTTGTTCAATTGTTTTTTAGTTGGTTCTGACTCTGTGAGTCCATTTGAGGTTTTCTTGGCATAGATACTGAAATGGTTTGCCATTTGCTTCTTTAGCTTATTTTACAGATGAGAAAAGTGAGATAAACAAGGTTAAGTAACTTAACTTGTGCAAGGTCACACAGCAAATATGCATCTGAGACCATATTAGAACACTGTTACTTACCTGTCCTGGAGAGAATTTAAAACTGGATAAATAGATTTGAGAATTATCTGCATAGGAATGATATTGAACCCATGGGAGCTGATGAGATCACTAAGCCTTAGGGAACTTTCCAAATTTGTTTTATTTATTTATTATTTTTTATTAAAGCTTTTCATTTTCAAAACATATGCATGGATAATTTTTCAACATTAACCATTGCAAGAGGCCTGAAGAGACTTACATGAACTGATGATAGGTGAAATGATAGGTAAACAAAACCAGGAGATCATTGTACATGGCAACAGCAAGATTATATGATGATCAATTCTGATGGATGTGGCTCTTCTCAACAATGAGATGATTCAGGTCAGTTCCAATAATCTTGTGATGATGAGAGCCATCTACACCCAGAGAGAGGACTGTGGGAACTGAGAGTGGATCACAATGTAGCATTTTTGCTTCTTTTATTGTTGCTTACTTGAATTTTATTTTCTTTCTCATTTTTTTCCTTTTTGATCTTACTTTTCTTATGCAGCAAAATAATTATATAAATATGTATACCTATATTGGATTTACATAAATTTTTACCATGTTTAACATATATTGGATTACTTATCATCTAGGGGAGGGGATGGGGAGAAGAGGGGAAAAATTGGAATACAAGGTTTTGCAAGGGTCAGTATTGAAAACTTATCCTTGCATATGTTTTGAAAAGAAAAAGCGTCAATTAAAAAATATGCTATGTTAAAAAATTAACCTTTGCAAAACCTCCCTTCCAACATTCATCATTATCTTTTCTTGTCATCTTAGCCAATCTGGTAGGTATGTTGTGGTATCTCAGAGTTGTCTTAATTTGTATTTCTCTGATCAATAGTGATTTAGAGCACTTTTTCATATGACTAGAAATGGTTTCAGTTTCTTCATTTGAAAATTGTCTATTCATATCCTTTGACCATTTATCAATTAAAGAATGGCTTGAATTCTTATAAATTAGAATCAGTTTTCTATGTATTTTAGAAATAGGGCCTTTATCAGAACCTTTGAATGTAAAAATGTTTTCCTAGTTTATTGCTTCTCTTGCTAATCTTGTCTGCATTGTTTTTATTTGTACAAAACCTTTTTAATTTAATATAATCAAAATTATCTATTTTGTGTTCAATAATGAACTCCAGTTCTTCTTTGGCCACAAATTCCTTCATTCTCCACAGATCTGAAAAGTAAACTATCCTATGTTCTTCTAATATGTTTATAATATCATTGTTTATGGCTAAATCATGAAACCAATTTGATCTTATCTTGGTATATGGTGTTAGGTGTGAGTCAATGTCTACTTTCTGCCACACTAGTTTCTAATTTTCCCAGCAGTATTTTTCAAATTATGAATTTTTACCCCCCAAACTGGGGTCTTTAGGGTTGTCAAACACTAGATTACTATAATCATTGACTATTTTGTCCTGGGAGCCTAACCTATTACACTGATCCATTTCTCTACTTCTTAGCCAATACTAATGGTTTTGATGACTGCTGCTTTGTAATATGGTTTTAGATATGACACAATTAGGCCACCTTCATTTGCAATTTTTTCATTAATTTCCTTGAAATTCTTGATCTTTTGCTCTTCCAGATGAACTTTGTTTTTATTTTTTTCTAAATCTGTAAAATAATTTCTTGGGAGTTTGATTGATATGACACTGAATAAGTAGATTAATTTAGATAGTATTATCATTTTTATTATATTCTCTCAGCCTACTCATGAACATTTGATATTTTTCCAATTGATTAGATGTGATTTTATTTGTGTGGAAAATGTTTTATAGATGTATTCATATAGTTCCTAACTTTGCCTTGGCAGGTAGACTCCGAAATATTTTATATTATCTACAGTTATTTTTAGGTGGGATTTCTCTTTGTATCTCTTGCTGTTGAACTTTGTTGATAATATATAAAATGCTGATGATTTATGTGGATTTATTTTGTATCCTGAAACTTTGCTAAAGTTGTGAATTGTTTCTAATAGTTTTTTAGCTGATTTTTTTAGAGTTCTTTAAGTATATCATCATATCATCTGTAAAGAGTGATAATTGGTTTCCTCATTACTCTAATTGTTAGAGTAATTCTCCACTTTAATTCTTTTAATCTCTTTTTCTTCTATTATTGTCAAATCTAGCATTTCTAATACAATATTGAATAATAATGGTGATAATGGGTCCCCTTGCTTTACCCCAATCTTATTGGGAATAGTTCTAGTTTGTCCCCATTAAATACGATAATTGCTTATGGTTTTAGATAAATGTTACTGATCATTTTAAGGAAAAGTCCATTTATTCCTATACTCTCCAGTGTTTTTAATAGGAATGAGTGTTGGATTTTATCAAATGACTTTTCTGCATCTATTGAGATAAACATGATTTTTGTTAATTTGGTTATTGATATAATCAATTATGCTAGTAGTTTTCCTAATATTAAACCATTGCTGCATTCCTAGTATAAATTCTACTTGGTCATGGGGATGACTTTCTGTAATCTCTTTGCTAATATTTTAATTAAGATTTTTACATACATATTCCTCAGGGAAATTGGTCTATAATTTTCTTTCTCTATTTTTACCCTTCCTGGTTTGGATATCAGCACCATATCTGTGCCATAAAAGGAATTTGATAAGACTCCTTCTTTCCTTTTTTTTTTTTCCAAATAGTTTGCATAGTACTGGAATTAATTGTTCTTTAAATGTTTAGTAGAATTCAAATATAAATCCATCTAGCCCTGAAGACATTTTTCTTTGCAAGTTGATTAATAACTTGTTCTATTTTTTTTTTCTAAAATGGGACTATTTAAGTAATTTACTTCTTCTTCTGTTAATCTGGGCAACCTGTATTTTTGTAGGCATTTCTCCATTTCACTTAGATTATCAAATTTATTGACATAGAGTTGGTCAAAATAACTTCTAATTATTAGTCTAATTTCCTCTTCATTAGGGAACTTTTCAAATTCTTTAATGATCTCAAATGTCTCTAGTGGGGAAAAGATCCTCTTTTTGCTACTAACAATTTTACAAGTGTCTTATGATTGTGAAACATAGAACACTACAATTTCTGAAGCATTAAAAATAAGTATTGTAGGGATCTCTGCCGAACAATTATTTTTTTAAAGTGTTGAGTACGACCAACCTGTAACATATAACCCATCAGGAAACGCAAAGATGAATTGTCAAGGAAATGAATGATAAAATCACAAGAGAAGTTGTTTGTATGATAAGAGCAGAGGGTGATAAATGGAGAGGATAAATAGCAGCACTGGTATCCTCATGATTGTGGAAGGAAGTGAAGAAGGCCCCTTGCAGATGTAGTAGATTTCCTGTGACAAACCTAAGGGAGGATATTCACAAACATTTCCCATGTTGTGACTTTTATCACTAGAGGAAATATCTAAACTGTGGAAATCCCAGATAAATTAGATGTTTGAGTTAAATGGGGATTACAATATGTATCTTACAGAATTTCTGTATGATCAAATAAGAAAATGTATACATGACCATTTGAAACCTTGGAATTCTCTGTAAATATCCATTTTTTAAAAATTCAGGTATTGTAGATTAGGAAATGGAGAGTGGGCATTGCCAACCAGTATCCAGTCAATTGTCTAAGACTCTAAATTACAGAGAATATATTGACCTGTAGAAACACTTTCCTCTCCAAGGAGTTTTCCATATCAAGTAAATCACAGGTCCAGCCTCTATGTTCTTATTTTTATTTAGCCCCTTTGAGCCTTAGTTTTCTTATCTGTAAATTAGGGTTCATAATACTTACATTTACCTACGAAATAGGGTGTTTGTTTTTCTTTTTTTGCAAGGATAAAATTAGACAATGAATGGAAAATGTTTCATAAACCACAGAGCACTATTTGTGTTCGCTCTTTAGATTATTGTTATGCCAATTTTATTTAAAGAATGGAAGTTGTAAAAATATAGGTAGAGTTTACTTTTAAATTCTCAACAAGCATATGTTTCATAAGATAAATTTAAGGATATCTGAATTAGCCTTCAGTGGGACATAACAACTCTCTTCTGCTCTTAAAAAAGGAATGCTTTTGTTATTTTCAGGTACAGTGAAGGTAACATATTAGCTACCATTCAGAAGTACTTTGTTAATTTTGGCTTTTTCTTATTCATTACTAAACATTTGTTTTCTCAAGATAGTTGAAATATCTCATTAGATAAAATCTGTGTATTGATAGAAAATTGTGTATTGGGACAGCAGAATTCTTTCTGTACAAGAATCTTCAGCCTTATTGTGTGGTACTTTAATGTATCCATGATGCTTTAAAGACACTAAGGTAAGTATTGTTACCACTGTTGTACAGATGAGGAAGCAGCCTCTAAGGGCTGGAGAGGTTTGCTATTGGTTAGAGCCAAAATTCAAACTCAGGTTTCTTCATCTATCAGACCCAAAGCTAGAAACATAGAATCAGAGATGGAAAGGACCTTAGAGATCATCTGTTTTACCTTCCTACCTAATATAAGAATCCTCTACAATATCTGTGACTTGGAAATCATTGGCTGATGTTAGGCAAGCTTCACAGACCCAAAGATTGAATGTAGGGAATCCTATAGTTTTTATAACAACCATGTGATTGACTTTTCTCTCTGTGATATAAATAAATAAATGGAAATTAGTTTGCAAATATAAAATACCATGTGAATCACTGGTATTCATGGGTAACTCAAGATAACTAGCTTTATTAATTGTCTGGTTTGAATGGGATTGGTAGAGAGTATTTGAAAGTTTCTGCCATTGGGCTTTCAGAAAGACTGAAGAAAATTAATGAAACAGTAAAGACACAGACAGCCCCAGCCTGTTTGGCTTGAATTTACAGGAATGACATAGTAACAGCCTAACAATTGAAATAAAGAAGAAAATGAAAGGGGTCCAAGTTGGAAAATAATTGGAAATAGAAGGAAAAATGAGGGAAGGGACTAGTTAAATGAAAAAATAAAACCAGAGAGTATTGTGGAACCAATATACAGGAAATACAGTGTCTCTGTAGACTGAATGAAAGACAAGTTATTATTTTTATTAATATTTTATTTTTCCAAATACATGCAAAGACACTTTTCAACATTTACCTTTGCAAAACCTTGTATTCTTTGTATTCTTTCCCCTTCTTTCTCCTCCCCTACACAACAAACAATCTGATATGGATTAAAGATATGTAATTCTTCTAAATAAATGAAAGACAAATTATTAATCAAATAATATGTTTATTAAGCATCTACTATATGCCACTGTGTGCTGGTGACACAGTCTTTCAGAGTAGACAACATGTATAGCTATCATATATGAATATACGAAATATATACCAAGTAAAAACAAGATGATCCTAGGATAGATGAGAAGGATCTAGTACCTGAAGGTTCAGTTGGATTTCATGTTGAAAATAATATCTGAGCTGAGTTTTGATGGGGAAAAAAATAGTAATTTCTAAGGGGAGGAGCGAGCACATACTAGGGATTGGGGCAAGGAGTGACAATCAATGCAAAGACATATCGATAGGAGACAGAATACCTTGAATGAAGAACAGCAGATCCAATCTGACTAATCTTTGCAGAATGTAGGAAGGGAAATAAGGTATAACAAGATTGGAAAGACAGATAGGAGTCAACTTATAAAAGTTTCTGAAAGTCAAAGAGGGGAGTTTTTATTTGATACTGTTTACAATAGAAACCAATAAATATTTTTTAAACTAGAGAATGACATGGAGCAGGACTTACGAGAATCACTTTAGCATCGGTGGACAAGACAGACTGGAAAAATGAGAGAGATGAGGCAGGGAGTCTCCTTTTAAAAAAAAAAAAAACTATTGCAGTGGTTCAAGTGAGGGATGACAACTATCTTAACTAGGGGTCATGTTTTTCTGAGTATAGAAATGGGGAAAGATGTGAGAGATGTATTGGAGATAGAAAATACAAGATTATGGCTCTGAAGAGAGTAGAGGAAAGAAAGGGCAGGGAGCAATTTGGAGCCCAAACAGAACTGTGGCCATGCCAGCTCCCATTATTGATTATCTTATCAGGTTTAGGCTATGAATACCACTATAGCTCCGCTGTTAGTCTGACAGTATATGCTGCTGGAGTCCTTGGGTAGGGAGCTTTTGTTACTTTAAATCTTTTACAAAAGCTTATTTACTTGAAATATATAGAAAGAAAAATTATACAAACACTTTTCTTAATATTATGGGGACATACACTTTCCAATCATTTCTCAACCTCTGAATGGAATAAGCTCAATATTCAACTCAGTTCCTGGGTAGCACAGATCTCACCAAGTTCACATCCAGATGTAAATCGACAGCTGCATGAATCATTGTCTTAGCTTCTCTTGGCTTTGACCCAGAGATTACTGCCACAGATCCGAACTTTGTCATCAGGGAATCAATGTTGTGCTGGCTGCATGCGCAAACTCTAGTGCATTGCCATGTGAAAGTACACTTAGACCTTTCATACATACAAGGTTTTCAGGCAAGGTTGTTCACATGGACTTTTGTGCCCAACCTGTGGTAGAGCTTTCTGAGCTTATATTGTTCTAATCAGCCATAGTTGTACATACTGTACCTTAACTCCAACATAGTGATATCATTTTGATCTTCTTCAAGAAAGAAGAAAACAGCCACATGCAATTGAGACTCCATTCTCTTCTCTTAAAATGGAAAAGTACAAACACAAAAGCCAAGGGTCATTTCTCAGAGTCACATGACCTCAGAGGAGAAAAGGCCCCCAAGATCAAAGGAGTCACCAAATGATGTGAAAAGAGATGAGTAAAAATGAAGCAGATACTTCCAAGCTAAATGGACAATCCAAAGAGGCACCTCCCAACTGTGTAGTAAATAAAGTGGACCTAGTCACCAAACATTTCTGCAAGTTCCACAATCATGGCAATCATTTGCCTTTCATGTCATCATAACTCTCACAGAAATAGGTTCTCAGCCTCTCCATTTGGGAAAGTAAGCAGCCAAGAAAGCTGAGAGAATCTGGACAAGTGCCAGACATAGACTTAAAGTTAGAGAGAACCTTAGAGACCATTTAGTCCAATCTACTCCTTTTTCCAAATGAAGAAATTTAAGTATAAATAGGTTAAGGGTCTTGGCAAGGTCACACAGGAGCAACTAGAGTTGAATCCATACTTTCTGGTTCTTTCTGACATGCTATTTAAAATTTTATATATTAATAGATTTTTCTCTATTTTTTCTCAATTACATGTAAAAAAAAATTTAACACCTTTTCCCAAAATGTGTAATTTAAAATTCTCTTCCTTAATCATCCCCAACGTGTTTGAGAAGATAAGCAATTGATAAGCAATTTGATATAGATTGTATATGTGCAGTCATGTGAAAGATGTTTCTATATTAGCCATGTTGCAAAAGAAAACAGAGACCAAAAAATAAAGGTTAAAAAGCATGTTTTCATCTGCAATCAGACTCCATTAGTTCTTTTTCTGGAGATGGATCCCCTGAACTTATTGGGAAGACTTCAAGCTTATCCCAATACAAATAATTAATACTTGCTGATGGTTTTAGATAGATACTACTTATTATTTCAAGGAAAATTCTATTTATTTCTTTGTTTTCTAGTATTTTTAATAGGAATGAATATAATTTTGTCAATAGTTTTTTCTTTATCTGTTGAGATAATCATATGATTTTTGTTGCTTTTGTAATTGATATGGTCAATTTTTCTGATAGTTTTTTTTTTTTTTAATATTGAACCAACAGTGTATTCCTGGTATAAATCCCACCTAGTCATAATATCTGATCTTTATGGTATATTTCTGTAATATCCATGCTAACATTTATTTAACATTTTTGCAATAAGGTTCATTAGGAAAATTGATGTATACATTAATTTTCTTTTTATGCTTTTGGTCTTCCTTATTTAGGTTTCAGTATCTGTATGTTGTAAAAGGAATTTGTTAGAATTCATTTACCTATTTTTTCCAAATAGTTTATATAGTATTTGAATTGAATTCCTTAGATAGAATTCATTTGTTAACTTATCTGGTCCTGGGAATTTTTTCTTAGGGAGCTAATTTATGGCTCTTTCTTCTTCTGTTAATTTGGGAAATTTATATTTTTATAAATATTCATCCATTTCATTTGGATTGTCAGATTCATTGTGCATATGATTGGGCAAAATAACTTCTAATAATTGCTTTGATTTCATCATCATTGATGGTTAATTCACCTTTTTTCATTTTTCATACAGGTAATTTGGTTTTTTCTTTCCTTTTAAAAATTAAGTTACTCAATGATTTATCAATTTTATTCTGGTTTTTTCCACAAAGAGGCTTCTAATTTTATTAGTTCAATGGTTTTCCTATTTTTAGTTTTATCAGTATCTCCTTAGATTTTCAGGATTTCCGATTTAATATTTAAATGGGGATTTTTAATTTGTTCTTTTTCTAGTTTTTTTAGTTGTATGCCCAATTCTTTGATCTCCTTTCTCTATTTTATTAATGTAAGGATCACCTAAGTACTACTTCAGTTGCATTCCATAAATTTTGATATGTTTTCTTATTGCTGTCATTCTCTTTAATTAAATTGTTTTTTTCTGTTACTTGTTTTTTGATTCACTTATTCTTTAAGATTAGGTTATTTTATTTCCAATTAATTTTTAATCTAAGCAGGGAGGCAATTTCAAGAAAACTTTTAATGACAGAGTTTCTCATAATTCTGTCAAGGCAGAAGATTATCCACCTATATTTCATGCTCAGAAGAGGCAGGGATCCAGAATTTTAGGTTCCAGAGTAAATGGTGTCCCCTTCCATTAGGAATTTCTACCTTTATGTCATGGCAGACTTTCTCTCTTATTATTATTGTCCATTTTATTTATTTGAAGTACCTTTGGATGATTAGTAGATACTTGGCTGATGGACAAGTGACAGTTGGGCTGTCATCATTAGAATAATAAGCCTGAATATCATAGGAATAGACAGTTGTGTGTTTCTTCAGTTCGCAATAATAGGTCTTACTTTGGTTCAAAACTGTTGGCTTTTGGCTAAAAGCTACGTGACTGTGCTGAACCCTGCTGCTTGGTGAGGCAGACTTATCATGTAAATTATTCTCACTTACCTTCTACATCTTAGACTTGGAGACCCTCTTAGAACTTGGATAATTTGGCCCAGGATCATACTGGGAGCATGAGACGACTCAGTGGAATTACCTTCTGATTTCTCCTGACACTTGAAACATGTTGTTTCCTGGAACCCTCTGGTTTTCAAAATAGTTAGTATTTTTCCCACTTTCTTGCTCAACCAACCAACTTCTGCAATTGTATGCAGGGATAGAGCATTTATTTCAAACATATCCCTTCTTCCTTTCAAGTAATGTGGGCTTGTGCCAGATTGCTGGCCTGGTGTCAGTGAACTTAGATTCATTCTTGACACTGAACTTTATTATCTGTATGACTTCCAGCTAATAACTTAAGCCATGTAGCTTTCAGGTTTCTCAACTATACAAAGAGAGGATTGTACCAGTAGGTTTCTAAGCTATGAAGGAGAGATGGCTTGTTAAATATCAACTCTCCTTTCTTTTGGAATACTTGTGAGCCCTTTATGCAGTTTTATATATGTCACAATTTAACTTATAAATAAAATAATTAGAAGCCACATGGCATCTCATTATGATTCCAGTGTCCAGTTGCAAGTAGGCAGGAACCATACATATTTGATAAGACTCTTAAAATAAGAAAGAAGCATCCTATGTCAGTCAAATATATGTTGACATTTGAACTTTGCATGAATGTGATTTAATTAACATCTGAATCCTGCTCTGAGACTTGCTGTATCTTCTTTCCTTCTATGAGTCACAAATACTTTATTGATTTCATTGCTCATGTGCTCAAGTTTGCTTTGAGACACTTTTGGGCTAATGATAAAATCTATTTATTTTTGGCAGGTATACTCTAGATTTTTGGTTAAGTGTCTGCTAAGATCTAAATGGATCAACTGCTCTAATATTAGTGCCAATTGGCTCTTGCTTTTAAGACAAGTTTCTTTTAGAGGTGATAAAAGTGTGTCTCTTTCCCTGTTTAGTCCACATAAGGAAAGAGATATGGCAGGCAAAACAAGAGAGTAGAAAAAGGTGATAGATTTGGATGACCTTCATAAAGCCAGCTGGGAAAATTCCCATGATGCCTGGCAGCTTATTGGGATGCTATTTTCTGAACCACTTTCTTTCTGTACTCTTCCAAAATAAAATCATCCCTTTCCTCCCAAAGCAATCTTAGAAATCTTTTGAAGGGTATACCAGTGGTGTCAAACTAAAGAAAAATGGCACCATTAACCATACATACGGATCCTTGTGGGCTGCATATTGACTTAGACAAACACATTATGTTCTGTAGCATTTTTATTAATTTTGTTAAATAATTTCCAATTACATTTAATCTAGTTCAGGTTTACACTAGGAAGTTCTTCTGGGTTACACTGTGATAGATTTTCAAAAATGTCTAAGTTAATTAGGATATCAAATATTTAATGTCTGTTTTCTACATGTTCATCGGTGGACACCCAGTTATTGCTATCTGTCCCTCTACCACATTAGCACTTAATTAGAATATCTAGCAGGAAGGTTTGCACATTAGTTGTTATTGAGTCATTTTTTCAGTCGTGTCCAACTCTTCATGACTCTATTTGGAGTTTTCTTGCTAAAGATTTGAGTGGTTTGCCATTTCTTTCTCCAGCTCATTTTACATATGAGGATACTAAGGCAAATAGGGTAAAGTCATTTCTCCAGGGTTACACAGTAAGTGACTGAGGCCAGATTTGAACTCAGGAAGATGAATCTTTCTGTCTTACTCAACACTATCTACTAGAACCTACAAGCTGCCTATACGCTAAGTACTTCGTAGCGTATCAGCGTATCAGCAAGTACTTAGTGCTGATAAGTACTAAACTTGAGGTCAGGAAAACCTGGATTCCAGTCTTGCCTCAGAAGCTTACTTATCTTTATGAAAATCACCTAATCAAATCACTTAATTTTTCTTGTCATCTGTTTCTTTATCTGTAAAGTGAAGAGAGTGAAATCCATGACCTATCAGGTTTCTTTTAGTTTTATATCTACGATCTGAGGATCTTGTAAATCATTTTTCCTGTTCAATTTCCTCCAATTGCTTTAATGGATCTTGTTAATCAGTTTTCCAAGTTTTATAGTTTTAGTATAACTTCTAAATGTTGGACTCAATAGGTATTCAATAAATGATGTTTGATTGATTGGTTTCTATGAGTGTCTGTCCATGAAAATCAGTCAGTTTCTGGAGTCAGCCCCTTCATCTCTCTCAGCTCTATCTTGCCTCCTAACTGCTATTCCCTTTTAACCAAAACCTTTACTTCCTTTTATGCTGAAGCAATCAGCAGCCTGACAGGAAGCCGCTGTCCCTGAAGTAATCTGACTTTCTTACCAGTTGTTCTTAGCACTCCCTACTAACATTGTGCCACTGATAGAAGTGATTGGGAAAAATGAGTTTGTGAAAATCTGGGCCAGAAGTGAAGAAGCATGTGGGGAAGAATGTCAGATTCCTGAAATCCCTAACAAGTTTCCAGAAGACAATAAGAAATTCCTGGAAATGTCCAAAGGTTGCTGATGTCATCACTGACCTCAATGCATAATCATCAACGAAAACCTTTTAGTGTTCTCTGTGCCCAAATCTTTGTGTAGCTCTTGGCACAGTTAAGTACCTAAAACCTCCCCAAGACACAGATAACAATGATCACAGAGATAAAAAGGGAAGATTCCCCAGGGACAATAGATATCAAGACTGCATTGCTTTGCCACATAAATCTCATTAGTCATAGCACATACTTATGTAGGGCTTTAAGCTTTACAGAGTTCTTATTATTGTCTCATTTAATTTCCAAAATAATCCTCTGAGGCAGATGCTATTATTATCACCAATTGGAAATAAAGAAATTGAGACTAAGAGATTAAACACCATGAAAGGAAGAATCACGTGACCAGTAAGTGTCCAAGGCAAAATCTGAATTCAGATCTTCCTGATACCACATATAATACTGTAAGCATTTTACTGCCTAGCTCCTTGTTGGGCTTGTCTCTCTCAGCTTCTACTCTTTTTCTCCCCTCCTCCATAACTTATTTTTCTCTCTTAGCTCTGAAACTTATATATAATAAGGCACCCTCTCCCTGCTTTTCTTTTCTACTGTAGGTGCCCTCCCTGAAGGCTTTTGGTAGTAATTTCTGACTCTCTACCCCTATGGCTCAAATGATTTTCCTTCCTGATTGTGTTAACTAAGAAAGAAAGCACCAAAGGGAAGGGGAGGAAAAACAATAACAATAATAATAGGGCTTATATAGGATTTTAGGATTTGCAGAAGGCTTTAGAAAGCTCATAAATCAAAATTATTTATAGACATAAAGGAAAAAATGCTCTAAGTCATTATTGACTAGAGTAGTGCAAATGAAAATAACCTCAAGATATTTTATACCTAGAAGAGTGGTTAAAATGATTGAAGGGGAAAGAGACAAATGTTGGAAGGAATGTAGAAAAATTGGGGCACTAATTCATTGTTGGTGAAATTGCAAACTAATACAATGATTTTGGAGAGCAATCTGGAATTACTTTCAAAGAGTTATTGAACTGCCAACATATTCTTTGACCCAGAAATACCATTACTAAGTCTATTTCCAGAGATGACTAGGGAAAAAGGAAAAGAATCTATATGTTCTGAAATGTTTATAGCAGCTCTCTTTGTGGCAGCAAAAAACTGGAAATTGCAGAGATGCCTGTCAATACAGGAATAACTGAAAAATTGTGGTATATGATTGTGGGGGAATACTACTGCTAAAAGAATCAGTAATCTTAGAAAGGCATGGAAAGACTTACACAAAATAGTGAAGAGTAAAATGTACACAAAATAGTGAAGAACAAAATGAACAGAACCAAAAAACAATGTATACAGTAACAACAATACAATTTTTAGAACAACTTTGTATGATTCATTTGGACTGTCCATACTCAAATTAACTACAAAAGATATATGAAGAAAGAAGCTATCTCCATCTAGAGAAAGAATTGATCAATAGAAGTGTATATATAGAATAATTTAATATATACACATATGTGTGTATATATATGTGTGTGTGTATATATATATATATACACACACACATATATATACACACATACTCATACAAACCTACCTGTTTGTGTCTAATGGTAACCACCTCTGAGGTGGGGGAGAAAAGAAAGAAAAAGATTTGCATAATAACTATTATATATTTTAAAGGAATAGAAAATTAAACAATAGATTTCTTGTGCATTCATCTCTTTATTATATTTTTACATATATGTGTGTGTGTATATACACATATTCATATTCACATACCTCTTTGTGTCTAATGGTAACCATCTCTAAGGTGTGGGGAAGAAAGAAAGAAAAAGAAGAAATTTACCTAATTACTTTATTATATATTTTAAAGGAATAGAAAGTTAAAAATAGCTTTCTTATGCATTCATTTTTATTATATTTTTACATTTTTATGTTTCATATACACATATAATATATGATATATATTTTATATGTTTTATATTTTGTTATATTATTTATAGTATTAGGTTGTAGGAATACTTATTTTATTTCATAATTTAAAAAAGAAAATAAATAAATGTAAAAGAAAAAGATAAAATCCTAAGGTCATGGCTATATTGTGACACTGTATAATAGCTGGTATGTATAATTATGACCAAAGGACATCAAGAAGAAACCAATTAACATTTGTTGTACTTTGTTTAAAAAATTAAAGAAGCGGATTTTTTATTCACAATAAGTAAAATGAAAAAAATGTTCTGCTATTGAGAAGGGAGAGAGTTCTCTCATCTGGAAAATTTTCTTATAGGTCATACCTCATTTCTGAAATTGGAAAATAAACAAAATAAATAAAAATATATTTGATCATAAAAAAGAAACTCCATTTTATCCTTCCTGAGAGATACTATTTTCAGCTCTGTTTTATAGATATAAAACCAGAGGTAAACAAAGGTTAAGTCAATAGCCAAAGGAAGAAGTAGGGGAAGGATAATAAAGAAAGGGAAGTTAAACTTCAATCTAATTGTCACATCAGCAAAATGAAGGGTAGAACAAGTTAATTTCTAAGCTCTCTTTCAGCTCTGAAACCCATAATTCTATGCTGGACAGCACTTTATTCTGTATTCATAATTCCTGGAACAGTTTTAGTTTATATTCTGTGGAGATGAGCAGCTAGGTGGTGCAGTGAATAGAATGCTTGACTTATTTATCTTCCTGAGTTTAAATATGGCCTCAGATACTTCCTAGCTATATGACCCTAGGTAACTCATTTGATTTTGCCTCAGTTTATTTATCTGTAAAATGAGCTGGATAAAGAAATGGCAAACCACTGTAATATCTTGGCCAAGAAAACCCCAGATGGAGTCATATAAAATTTTTTTTTTACTTCTTGCATTTTTTGTGTTATTTTTTTCCTTTGGATTAATGTCTTCTTTTACAACATGACTAATAAGGTAATATGTTTTGCATGATTGAACATATATACTTATATCAAAGGGAAGATAAACTGAGGGCAGAAGAGAAAATTTGGATCTCAAAAAAATTTTAAGTAAATGTTTAAAATGGTTTTTACAATATAACTGGGAGAAAGTGAAATATTATTTTTAAAAAATTTCCCAGAATGCCACTACTAGTTATCATCTTCATTTTTGTCATCATCATCACTATTATTATTCTAGATCTAGTTTATATGATCCTATGACTTAAAAGCACAAGTCTCTGAAGGAGAAGCAGTTATGAAAGGTGGCCAAGCCATTAAGTGTTACAAACACCTTCCCAGTTAGAAATAAAGAGAAAAACAGTCAGACATGGAGTGGATACAACAGTTTTTGGACATTATGTTTCATGGAAAAGATGTGGTTTTTGAGTCAGAGCTTTGTCCTTTACTACCTACATAACTCTGAGCAAAGTATTTAACTTTTCTGTTTGCTCATTTGGAAGGAAATGGGCTATATGGCCTCTAGTCTAGGGTGTGCAAGAGCCAGGTTTAAGTGACTTGCAAACCAATTGTTAAATTATCAGGACCTGATTTATTATTGATTGTCTAGACTTTAAAAAGTAATAGAGAAAATGATTAACTTAAATTTCATACCTATATGCATGCTATTTTTTTGTGTGTGTGATCCTATTGTTAAACATTTATCAGCATACCACTACTAAGTGACAGGAGTTAGGAAGCCTTGAGTTCAAATCCAGTCATTTATTAGCTGTGTGACTCTGGAAAAATTGCCTCAGTTTCTACATCTGTAAAATGGGTAAAATAAAAAATCCTACTTCCCAGGATTGTTGTAAGGATCAAAAAAGATAATAATTGTAAAGTTCTAAGCATAATGCCTGACACATAGTAGGCACTATATAAATGTTAGCTATTATTATCATTGTTGATGATGTTGTAGTTATCCTAGGTCTAGATTCATTCTATGGCTTGGCAGTACAAGTCTCTTTGAAGGAAGGAAGTATGAAAAATGTCCATGATATTAAATATGACAAAGACTCTCCTAGTTAAAGATACCAAAAGTGAACAGCAAGATTAGAACACAGAACATCTTTGTAAATCTTTTGCTAAAAACAACTGAAGATCATTTCCTTATGCAATAAAGAAATTTCTTGTCCTTATTCTATCCTTCTTTTGTCTCATAATTACATTATTCTAAAGCACATTTCTTGAGCTACAATTCCAGGAGTGATTTTGTCTCAAACTAATGGCAATAACACAATAATTCAATACAATTTGAAATACTTAGATTTCTGTTGAAGGTCCACAGTCCTCCACATAGCAAAGATATTCTTCCAGACTGCTATGGAGAGTTTTCTCTCTATAGAATATGAAATGAGAAATCAATGTATAGAAAACCAGACCTAAATAATTAATCTAGCAGGAAAATAAGATTATAGGATTATAGATATAGATTTGAATTGAAAGGGACTTTACAAGCCATACAGAGATTTGAGTGCAGATCCTCAAATTCCATTAGTGCTAGGGCTCTTTTTATTTATTTATTTCATTTCATTCATTCATTCATTCATTTGTTTATTTATTTAGCGAGGCAGTTGGGGTTAAATGACTTGCCCAGGGTCACAAAGCTATTAAGTGTCTGAGGCAGAATTTAAACTCAAGTCCTCCAATTCCAGTACAAGTGTGCTATCCACTGCACCATCTAGCTGATCCTGGGGCTCTTTTTATTTTTTTTATTATAGCTTTTTATTTACAAGTTATGTATTTGCAAGTTACTATATATATATATATATATGTATATATATATATATATATATATACATATATATATCTATATATATATATAACAAGCATAGGTAATTTTACAGCATTGACAATTGTTAAACCTTTTGTTCCAATTTTTTCCCTCCTTTTCCCCATCCCCTCCCCCTGATGGCAGGTTGACCAATACATGTTAACTATGTTAAAGCATATATGTCCTAATAGTTATTTTGCTGTACAAAAAGAATCAGAATTTGAAATAGTGTACTATTAGCCTGTGAAGGAAATCAAAAATGCAGGTGAACAAAAATAGAGGGATTGGGAATTCTATGTAATGGTTCATAGTCATCTCCCAGAATTCTTTCGCTGGGTTTAGCTGGTTCAGTTCATTACTTCTCTATTGAAACTGATTTGGTTCATCTCATTATTGAAGATGGTGAGACTCTTTTTATTCCATGTTGTTTCCCTTAGTATTTCTTATAAAAATTTAATTATAATTTAACAAACAAAATAATAACATATTTCTTACATTGTCAAGCTAGAATCCATTTACTGGATTCCATTCTCCATCAGGGCAGGACCCATGTTTTACCTATCTTTAGCATCTTTCCTTAGTGCTGGGTACAGTGCTCTGTGCATAATAGGCATTTAACAAATGATTATTAAAATAATTTTGTTGATTGCATTGTGAGCATCTTGAGGGCAAGAACTGTTTTTTCCCTTATTTTGTATCCCTAAGACTTAGCATAAGGCCTGGTATATAGTAGGTGCTTAATAAATGTTTACTTGAGGCATGTCAGCAGTACCTAATAGTATGGGTGATACTGAAGTCCAACTTTCTAAGATAATTGCAAATATTCAAGTAATTGCTATTAAGTTGTTTCAGTCATGTCTTGTGCTAAGTAAGAATATAAATACAAAAATGGAAATGAGCTTCTGCTCTTAAGAGTTTACATTCTAATGGGAGAAGATGATACACAGAAGGAATCAGAAAAATAGAAATCAGAAAAGAAAAATACTTGGTGCAGGAACATGATGGAGAAATTCAGAGGAGTGAGAATTCTGAATTTTGATTCAGAGACCTTGAAATTAAATCCTAGCTTTGCTACTTGTAACCTATATCACCTCACTTTTCCAGGTCAATAAGTGGATTGAGTAGATGTCTCTCTGAGGCTTCTTCCATATCTAATTCTATGATCTCATGGACTATTAAGGACTACTCTTTGGATTCAGTCATTCAGCCTGCTCTGAATCTATCTTGTTGTCTGGTTCCCAGCTTCTTAAACTACAGTTGAGACCTCATGTGAAGTCTTGTAATTCAAGGTGGGAGGAGGGTGTCACAAAATTATAATTTGTTACCAGTAAATGTTTGATTTCTGTACTTATTTTATATACCTGTATGGCTGGGAACATATAAAAAATTTTCAGGCAAGCAGTCACCAGTGGAAAAAGTTTAAGAAGTTCTGCTAGCTCACTTCTCTTCATCTTAACTTCAAGGAAAGTATGAGTGACTTCATTAAACGTTTTGCTGAAATCTAGGTAAAAGGTATCAAAAGTATTTTCTTTCCCTGTTAAAAAGGGAAATGAAGTTAATATTATATTTTTCTTGTTCGTTCTTTGCTATTGCTACTTACTGCCTTTTCCAGTTTTTCAGTCTTCAGTCTTTAATAATATTTCCAACACAAAACTTACATGAACTAAGTGAGCAGAACCAAGAAAACATTGTACACATTAAAAACAAGATTATGTGATGATCAACTGAGATGGATGTGGCTTCTCTTAACAATGCAGTGATTCAAAGAAATTCCAATAGACTTAGGATGGAAAATGTCATCTATAGCCAGATAATCATACCTTGGAGACTAAATACAGGTTGAAGCATAGTATTTTGACTTTTTTCTTTCTTTCTTTCTTTTTTGTTTTTTCTTTCTTATGTTTTTTTCCTTTTTAATCTGATTTTTCTTATACAACATATCAAATGAATTGTGCATATTTAACTTATATCAGATTACTTACTATTTTGGGGAGAAGGAAGAGATTGAAGAAATTTTGGAATAAAAAGTCTTACAAGAACAAATTTTGAAAACTATATACAGATTTAGAAAATAAAATACTATTAAATTTTAAAAAATTAAATTAATATGTTCAACACTTTGATGGAAGGAATGACCTCTCCTAGATTGATTGCATATGCAGTTGGGATGTCCTTTCTGTTACTTTCATATAACCACCATCAAACTGGCCCCTTATTCTACATCTGACATTTTTGTTCCAGGTCAAAGAGTTCCTGGTAATGGCTCTTTTCATCTTTTTCTAGGAAGTTTGAAATTCATGAAAATTCACCATTTTATTGCATTTTACCCTTATGCCTGTCACTTTTTCATCTATCATTATTTGAATCTCTGTATGCCCATAAAGTATTCAAACTACCCTTTCTCTCTCTAGTTTCTTGATAACAGAGATGATCCTGACTCTCAAGCTCTTATCCAAAAAAGTATTACTTCCAGGTGGTGAATTATTAGTAAGCTTCAATGATCTTACACTTGCCCCTTATTCTCTAGACCACATTCTTCTACCATTCTACATATCTAAACCAAATCTCTTCTTGCTTTTTTTAGATTTCCTTTTTTCTTCCTCACCCCCTCCCCGAAACACCCTTTTTTTTTTTTTCAGGAAACATTTCATTCTAAAATCCAATCTAGAATGGATTCATTCTAGAATCCAATTCACAGATAATTATGGTTTCCTCTCAAGATACCATAAAATGGGATTGCTTACCTGTTTTTACTAGCATGACTTCCTGAAATTTCAGAAAAGACAAGAAAGGGAGCCAAGGCTATTAAATTTATGGATTACATAAACTGTCTATTAATTTTGTCTATAAAAGGCCGAGGGCTAATTTGAACACAATGAGCTATGTTTTAGGGTCTCAAAACATCCATATATCCTTTCATTTAGCTCTTGGAAGTCAGAGAATTCCAGCTTTGATTAGGGCTTAAGAGAGTAATGAGAATAGTCATCCAGGTTAATGGGCTCTTCACTTTTTTCCCCCAGAAGTCAGCCAGCTCTGGGGTCAGGAATCTCTTCTGAAGATCATGTGAACCTACCTCAAGTGCATCCTGAAAATGAAAATCAGGCTGAAAATGACAAGCAGGATCTGACCAAAATGAATCTGTACCATTGAAAGGAGCAATCAAGGAGGAAAATTATTGGGCACAATTCTATGAAAGAGTAAAACTGTCTAAGACAACCAGAGATAGAGGGTCATTGGCTGATCCAGAAAGAGCGATAGCACGTATCTGGGGAATAGATGTTAAACTTCATCCAATTTATTGCGTATGTAACCCTGTTATTGTTGCTAATTTGGGAAAGTAAGGACATTTGTAAAAAAGTACTGTCATAAGGAGCAGTAAATGTTATTGGTGAGGCAAGCTGCTTGGCAGAAAGTTGGAAGCATAATTAATAGAGCATAATGAGGACAGGGAATAAACTAATGATTTCATTGATACATAGTGAGTTTATCCTCTACTCAAATATCAAATCAGTCTCCCTAAAGCAAAGTCTGCTCATATAATCTCTTCTATTCAATAAACTCCAGTGACTCCCTATTACTTCCAGGATTTTTAAAAAAATGCTACTTTTCCAGTCTTTTTACACCTAACTCCACTCCATGTTCTCCTCTATGAATGTTGACCTCTTTGCTGCTCTTCATGCAAGACTTTCACCTTCTGCAAGAAGCTTTTCTTGATCCTTTTAATGCTAGAGTCTTTCCCCTGAGCTGATTTCCCTTCATCCTGTATCTATCTTTATTGTACACAGTTGCTTGCATGTTACCTCTCCCATTAGACTTCAAGCTCTTTGATATTAGAGACTGTTTTGCACCCCCCGCCCCCTTTGTGCCGAGGATTTATACAATAATTGTATACAGTAAGTACTTAATAAATGTTTCTCCACAAGGAAACTCTCTCCCAAAGTAGATCAGCATCTTCTCTTGAGTAGCCTAAAGAATTAAGAGGTTAAACAAGGTTTTATAAAGGTGAATGTTGACAGCTCTTTGCATGTGTTTCAAAAAATAAAATACTATTTAAAAAAGAATTAAAAGGTTAAGTGACTATGCACACTGACTGAGTTAGGAGATCATGCCAAGAAATAGTCCCAATCAATTGGAAGAGCTCCTCAGTAGTACTGATGTGAGAAGCCGTGATCTCTTCTCATTGTACTGGAGTTCCATATTCTCCCCATTTGCAGGAGCACTAGAGTTCTTTCAGGCCTAAAAATTTTGCCCTAGAGACATGATTGGAAAGCACAAAAAAAATTAATAGTTGGAGGCAGAAAACCTGAAATTTAAATTCCAGTTCTAATATTTACTAGCTATCATTACACTCTTCTGAGTCTCAAATTCTTCATCTGTTAAATGGGACAAACAGTACTTTCACTATCTAACTCATCAGCTTGTTTTGAGATGAAGTGAGAAAAAGGCCTGTGCATGAGAAAAGATATTTATTTGCAAAAAAAAAAAAAAAGTTCTTTATAAGTTTTTTATATAAACCATAACTTGGACAAGGTGATAGGGATTAGTTCTATGATGTCGAAATTTAGAGGAAATAAACACATTTGCAGTTTTTCAATTGAACTTAGCACCTGATTCAAAGAATAATTAGTTAAAATAGGAAACATTCAGAGAACAGGTTTCTCTTCCCCTCCCCACTTCCCACCCAAGTTCACCAAATGACTCTATCCTACCCAATTCTTCAATCAGATAATCAAAAAACATTTATTAAGTGCCTGTTACATGTCAATCACTCTGCTACATTCCAGGGGTAGAAAAACTTGAAACAATCCCTAACCTCAAAGAGTTTATATTCCATTGGGAGTGACAATGTATACAAATAAGCTACATACAAAATATATATTAAATAATTACTAGATGATTGATGTATATGTGTGGGTATGTCTCTGTATGTGTGTAGCTGAAAAAGTCGGTAAAGGCCTCACTTAGAAAGTCGTTCTTGAGCTGAGTATTAGAAAAATATATGGATTCTAAGAGGAAGAGAGAGCACTTGCCAGTCACCGGAGACAGCCAATATAAGGGCATAGAGACAAATGAGTAAAGTCATTTTGGTCAATTGAATTCATTAAGTAAAGTAATATGTAATAAGGCTATTAAGGAATGTCAGGGCAAGAGCACAAAGTGTTTTCAATGACAGAAAGGTTTATATTTGAAGCTAGAGATAAGAAGAAGATGCTGGAGTCAGTTGATAAGGAGAGTGACATTATCAGACTTGTAAATTTGGGGAAAATATGTTAGTTGATGTATGGAAACTAGATAAAAGTAAAGAGAAGTTTAAGTCAGAGCTACCAGTTAGGAGGCTATGATAGTGTGGTAAAAAGCCTATTAGGATTATGTGACTATGAGTAGAGAAAAGAGGATATGAGAGATGTTTTAGGGAAATAATTAATAAGATTCAATAATTGAATATATGTATGTGTGTGTGTAAATGTTACATAAATATATAACATGTATATACATTCTTTTTATATATGTATATGTAAAATTTACATACATGCATATGTAAAATTTATACAACTAATATATATATTTATAATTATCTTTATCATCTCTTCATTTATGAGCCATACATATCCACACAAACATACACACACACATACACACACACACACACACACACACACACACACACATTTGCACCATATACTCTTCTACAGTTGTTTTTTAATCATGTCTGATTTCTCATTAATTCATTTGGGGTTCTCTTGTCAAAGATACTGGATTGATTGCCATTTCCTTCTCCAGCTCAGTTTTATATATGAGGAAACTGAGGCAAACAGGGTTAAATTACTTTCCCAGGGTCATAGTGCTAGTGAGTGCCTGAGGCCAGATTTGAATCCTGACTCTAGGCCCAACATTCTATACCCCTAATTAAGATTAGGTTAAGTCAGCTCATTGATTTCTTCCAGTTCTATCCAGTATCATATGAGTAAGACCAGAAGATACAAATAATAGAAGTGATCCAGAGTTAGGATTTGTCAAGGCATAAGTGACAGTGCAAAGTATCAAGGGATCCAAGAGTAGAAGAAAATGTACAGTTGAAGTGGTTAAAAAAGAGCCAAGTTTGATAAGGGAGAAAAGGAAAGCCCAAATAGGAGTGGTAGCCAGGGTAACTATTGAAGGGTGGAAAAATTGGAAAGTAAAGTAAAAAGGGCAAAGATATAAATTGCATTTTAGGATGTTATGATAAATGAATTTCAGTGTTCTTGATCATGAAAGTGGGACAGTGAAAGATGTTGAGATCAGAGGCTAAGGTGAAATGAAAAAAGAAATAATGAAAGTTGAGTAGATTGAACTAGAAGGTTAGGGTGTTGAAGAGATCACCCATGTGTGTCTAATATAAAGACAGATAGAGAAGAAGATGGTGACAGCTACTGAACTCTGAGAATGTAAAGAGAATGACCTGAGAGCTGATAGCAGCCACCAGGATTTAATTGGATGATAAATGAAAGTAGATTGAAGTTCAAAGGAAGAGGAATTGTTGCATGTTAATTGGGAGATGGTAAGTGGAGGAAAAAGGGTCTGGAAATGATGGTGGAGAATGCCAACTCCATTCTATTTTCATGGATTGGAGTATCCTTGGATATCCTTCACAACTGAATTCATCTTAAGAAGTTGATCTATTTCCTATCTGGGTATGTTTCCTGCCTCTTAACCAGAGCACAAAAATTGTTATTTAAATCTCTTGTTATTTGCCATGAGAGCACCCCAGTTTTCATTCCTCTGAATCCTAATTTCCATTCTTAGGACTTGTTATACAGAGAGGGAAGTTTTCTATAAGAATTACAAGAATTACACCCTTCCCCACTGTAAAGCAACTCCTTCAGTAGGTGGGAGTTTCATAGGGAAGATTTTAAGGTTAAATAAGTTGCTGTCAGAGCACCTTTGTGGCAGAACGACTATATTTGTCCCATGTTCCATCTTCCATTCAGCTGCTAAAGTGATTTTTTTTTCTAAAATATGTCTGATCATGTTATTTGCCTGTTAAGTGAGCCTTAGTAGATTCCTAACACCCCCTATGTTTGACATTTCTTTCTTCATAACCTTTCTGTCTTTCTAATCTTCTTATGCTTTCATCCCCTGCATTAACTTTATGATCTACTTGCCCTAGTCTTGTTGTCACATGTCACAACATGACATTTGATTTCTCATCTCTATATCTTTGCACTGATTCTTTCCTATGATTCCCCTTAGTTTTCCAGTCTTTCTTCAAATTTTACCTAATTCAGTTTTTTCCAGGTCTACCACATGCTAATGCCTTCCTTTCTAAAATTACCTTCCATTTTCTCCAGAGTGATCTAGTTATTAACACATTGTCTTTGCTACTAGAATATAAATTCCTTGAGAGCAAGGGTTATCTTTGACTTTATGGGGTATTCTTCTCTTTAAAAATGGAGAGTGGGAAGGTGTAATATCTGGACTAGCTCTCTAGAGGATCTCTGGACAAACCTTGATCTTAGGTGGAGTGATGAAGGCAGGAGAGCCACCAGGAGGATCTCTGTTTCTATCTCTGTCTTCTGTGTCTCCTCTGTGACTGAGTCTTCTCTCTGTGTGTCTTGAGTTTGAGCTCTAGCTCTCCTCTCCAGTCCTCTCAGCCCTTAAATATCTCAGTCTGATTACATCATTACATCACACTAAGTATATGCCAATTAGAGTGATTACATCATTATATCACATTAAGTATATGTGAACTAGAGAACCATTATCTCATCAATCACACTGAGTAGATGCTTAACTATAAGTACTCTGCTGTAAGTATCCTTGCTTCAAGTAGAACACAGGTGGTCATGCCCTCCCTGACTTCTCAGGGAGGAGGTGAGAAATTCCAAAGGGAAAATGGAGAGCCAAACAAAATATTTTAGCCAGTTTCCTCTGCCTGAAGAGTCTTATACCTCACTCAGAGTTCCCCCAAAATCTGCAGCCCTCTACAGGAAGGGGTACAACAAATCTCAAAGAAGAGAACCTTCAAATAAAGATTTGAGAACAGAAAGTCCTTTGCCTCTAAACTCAACTAGATGAAACCACTTTTAAGAGTATCAAAAGATGTTGAGAGAAATGAGCAGAGCCAGGAGAACATTGTATATAATAATAGCTACATTATGTGATGATCAACTTTGATAGACTTAGCTCTTCTCAGAAATAAAAATGATATAAAACAATTCCAAAAGACTCATGATGGAAAATGGTATCCATATCCAGAGAAAGAACTATGAAGTCTGAAAGCAAATTGAAGCATATTATTTTCACTTTTTTTCTTTCTTGTGATTTTTCCCTTTTGTTCTGAAATTTTTTTTTACAACATGTCTAAAATGGAAATATGTTTAATATGATTGTACATGTATAACCAATATCAGATTGCTTGCCATCTAGGGAAAGGAAAAAGAGGGAAGGAAGGAAGAAAAATGAAAATGAAAATGTAATAAGTCTTGAAAACTAAAAGCATATATAATAAAAACAAGACCTAAACAAAAAAAAAAATCAAAATATTTCATTTGGTCTGAGTGGTTCATAAATGACAAGAAATATAATTTATTGGACACTAGTCTCAATCCTTGCTACTCTCACACATACACTGATAGTATGTGAATTCCTTTTATTTCTTGAAATTCATCAGATATAGGCCTGGAAGGATTAAATTAAATGTAAAAAGTACCATCTAAATGTAAAATGTTATCCCTTTATTGGCTACCCTATTCCACAGGAAATAAACACTAAAGATCTGGCTCCTGGTGATAATATTTTATATTCATTTGTTCATTTTATTAGCTGACTCACAAATTGGATCCTCCTCTGGTATTGTTTTTCAATTGCAATATAGCCAGCCTTGTTTTTTGGATAAATATGGTTTTCATTATTATAGCTGGCTTTGATTTGGTGCATGCATGTGGGATGTGGGAGAAGGAAGTAAGACTATCATGTCAGACACAGACACAGGAGACAGAGAATAAGAAAGAGAGAGACAGAGACAGAGACAGAGACAGAAAGATAGACATACATACAGAGAGAATAGTTTGTAAGTTGTGTTTAAAACAACTGGAAATGCAGATAATTTTAAATTGCTCTCTGGCAGTCAGTATAAACAGCATTCCAACCATTTAGGGTGGTTGAGAGAACAGATTCTTTGTTGCCTTGGAAACTGCCAAACAATGTCTCTTTTATCTATCTTTCTAATTAAGTTCCTCATTTTCATCTCCAGTTTCAAAAGCAATTGTTCTGTAATTAAATTTGCTATCACATCCAAGATTTTCTGTACACTTACCAGAGACTCCCATCAGCAGTGCTTTGGAGGATTCTGATTTCTGCAGGTGCTGGGAGCCCAAAGAGTGCCTTGGGCCATGGAAATTTACCAGCTCAGAGAATAAATGGTACCTTCCTGATAATGAACTTCTAGTATATTAATTTATCCATATGGTGATTAATGTAGTGGGGCTGAGGCTATCCCTCATTTTCTTCTGGATCATAGCTGACTCATGACAAGTTGTTTTAGCTTCAGAGGACTGAACATTGTTCTGTGTGATCTGCTTATTGTCAAAGATAGCAAAATTCTTGTCTTCTTCCATGTTATTATCACTCATCTCTTCTAGAGAACAAAGAAAAGAAGAGGGGACTCCATGTTTCTAATAGAAAAGTTTGGAGGGCTAGATAAAGTTCCCAGGATTACAGGATTTAGATTCAGAAATTAATTTAGAATCTATTTAGTCCAACCAACCTCTTTTATACATGAGGAAACTGAGACCCAAAGAGATTGTAACAGGCAATGGGATGCCACTGTATCTTTGTTTACAATGACATTAAGACATGCCTGTTTTATCTGTCAATTTTCTCTGAACTTCATTGAGAATTATGTGGAAAATATTAATCAATCAAAGATTAATGGGCAAGAAATCTCTTCTATTTTTTCATAGAAAAAAAGAATAGGGACACTAATTTATATGCCAGAAAACCAAATTTTCTCAAGAGATACCACTATGTGGATGGGGAAAAAATACATTATCTAGCATGTCACAAAGTAGCAATCATGTTCCAGCAGACTATAAACTATTTGAGAAAATAAGCAAAGGGAGAGTCCTATCAAATTCCTTTCCCAACACAAATATGGTGCAGATACCTAAACCAGGAAGACCCAAAACAGAGGAAAAAAATTCTACATCAATTTCTCTAATGAATACTGATGCAAACATTTTAAATAAAATACTAGCAAAGAGATTATAGGACATACACTATGACCAGATGGGCTTTATATCAGCAATACAGGACTGGGTTCAATATTAGGAAAACCCAATGGCATAATTGACCAAATTATGTAAAACCAACAGAAATCATATGATTATCTCAATAGATTCAGAAAAAGCTTTTGATAAATTATAGCATTCATTCCTTTTTTAAAAATACTAGAAAGCTTAGGAATAGAGAGACCATTCCTTATAATAATAAGAATTACTTATCTGAGAACACCAGCAACCATTATCTGTTATGGGGATAAGCTAGAAACCTTCCCAATACAATCAAGATGAAGCAAGGATTACCATTATCATCATTATTATATAACATATTACTAAAAATGTTAGTCTTAGCAAGAAAAAATAATTAAAGAAATTGAAATAGGCAATGAGAAAACAAAACTATCATTTTGGCAGATGTTATGATGTTATATTTAGAAAATACTAGAGCAAGAGCTAAAAAAAAATTGGAAATTATTAACAACTTTAGCAAAATTACAGGATACAAAATGTATTCACATAAATCATTAGCATTTCTATATATTACCAACACAGCTCAGCAAGAAGAGAGAGAAAAAAGTTCTATTTAAAATAATTGTAGAGGGTCAGCTAGGTGGTGCAGTGGATAGAGCACCAGCCCTGAAGTCAGGAGGACCTGAGTTCAAATCTGACCTCAAACACTTAATATTTCCTAACTGTGTAACCTTGGGCAAGTCAGGCAAAAAAAGGAAAAAAATAAAATAATTGTAGACATGGCAGTCTACCTGCAAAGATAAACTCAGGCACTTTATGAACACGATTATAAGACACTTTTCACACAAATAAAGTTAAATCTAAACAACTGGGAAAATATTAATTGCTCCTAAGTAACCCAAACTAATATAATAAAATGATGATTCTACCTAAACTAATCTATTCGATGCCATGTTAATCAAACTACCAAAAATATTTTAAAGAGCTAAGAAAAATAATAACACAATTTATCTGAAAGAATAAAAGGTCAAGTATATTAAGAGAAGCAATGAAAAAAATTCAAAACAATCTGATGCCAAGAAAAAGAGTGGTGGATTAGTAGAACAAATTAATTCTAAATTGCATTTTATTAAATGACCATAGTGATCTAATAAATGATAAACCCTAAGATCCAACTTTTGGAACAAAAACTCATTATTTAACAAAAATTGCTGAGAAAACAAGAAAACAGTATAGTAGAAATGAGGCTTGGATCATCTCACACTGTATATCAAGATGAGGTCAAAATGGGTACATGATTTACACATAAAGGGTGATAACATAAACAAATTAAGAGAACATGCAATAGTTTATCTGTCAGATTTATGGATGAGGAAAGAATTTAGGACCAAAGAAGATATAGAGAGCATTACAAAATTTAAAATAGATAATTTTGATTCTATAAAATTAAAAAGGTTTTGTACAAACAAAATCAATGTAACTAAAACTCTGAAGGATGCAGAAAACTGAGGGGGGGGTCAGTGATTTTTTGCAACAAGTATTTCTAATAAAGGTCTCATTTCTCAAATATGTAGAAAATAAATTCAAATTCATATAAAAGAAAATATACATCATTCCCCAAATGATAAATGATCAAAGGAAGGAACAAGCAGTTTTTAGACTAAGAAATCATACTCATATGAAAAATACTCTAAATCACTATTGATCAGAAATATGCAAATCAAAACAACTCTGAAATACCCACCTCACATTTATCAAATTATAATAGAATAAAAATAAAAATGTTAGATGTTGAAGGGGATGTGAGGAAACTGGGACATTGCACTGCTAGTGGAGTTGATCCTACAATGCTAGAGAGCAGTTTGGAACTATATCCAAAGAGCTATAAAACTGTGCATACTTACTACTGCTATGTCTATATTACAAAGACATCCAGAAGATAGGAAAGATAGGATTTGACCTATCTGTACAAAAATATTTATAGCAGCACTTTTTGTGATGGTTAAGAACTGGACATCAAAGAGAGCCCCATCAATTGGAGAATGGCTAAACAAACTGTGGTATATGATTATAAAGGAAAATTATGGTGCTATAAGAAATGACAAGTAGCATGTAAATTAAAAAAAAAAAACACCCAAACTTGGAAAGACTTATATGAACTGAGGCATAGTGAAGTGAATAGAACCAGGAAAAATGTACACTATAACAACAATATTTCAGTGAAGAATTGTGACTGACTTGGCTATTTTCAGCAATACAATGATCCAAGACAATCCCAAAGAACTTGTGATAAAGTATAGTAGGGGCAGATAAGTGGTGCAGAGTACCAACCCTGAAGTCAGGAGGACCTGAGTTCAAATTTGATCTCAGACACTCAATACTTCCTAGCCTAGGTCCTTTGTGACCTTGGGCAAGTCACTTAACCCCAATTGCTTCAGCGAAAAAATAAATAAATAAATGAAATATACTCCACCTATACAGAAAGAACTTATATTAATTGAAATCATATTGAAGCATGTCATTTTTCACTTTTTTTAATTCTAATCTTTCATAGAAAATGACTAATATGGAAACATGGAAATGTTTTAGACAATTGCACATGTATATCCTAGATCTGATTATTTACTATCTCAGGGTGGAGGAGAAAGGACATAGATAAGGGTAGACTTTGGAACATAAAACTTTAAATAAAACTATTTAAAATTGGGGAAACTATGCCCAGATGTTTTTTTAAGATAAGACAAAGCTTTTTTGGTTAATGTTTTTAACTATCAATACTTTTCTTACTTTCTTTTGCATTTCCATGTTTCATGAGATCCTTGTCCTTCATCTCCCAGATTAAGGTTGCATACACTGACAGCAAAATAGTGGAGATTTCCAATGTGTTTCCAAAGCAATTTCCTTTTGCTTGTCTGTCAAAAAGGAAACTATCAAGGAGTTTGTAACCTCACTTAGTTGGAGGTATTTAGTGTCTAATAACTAACCCATTCAAAGAATGCTTGCTACCTGTTTACTAGTTACTTTTCTGAAGTAGAGCCTTCTGAAGAAGGCTCATAAGTGTGGTTTGATAAGAGAATCCATTTAGAGACAGCTAGATGGTACAGTGGATAGAGCATAGGCCTTGAAGTTAGGAGGACCTGATTTCAAATCCAGCCTCAGACACTTGACACTTACTAATAATGAGATGTGAGAAAGTTGCAAGGCTTGAGAACCACAAACAATGCTGGCCAGTATGTTGGTCAGTAAGCATAAACATAACAATGGGAACTTCCCTATCTCTATCATTTCTCAATTGTACCTCTAAACCACAATATTAACATATCAACCTAATCTTTGTTTCTCTTTTCTACAAAATTATCTCCTAGATTCTGATTCTTTGCTAAAATTCCCTTGGAAATTAGCTCACTGTCAAACAGCTAAATAAATCTTTGTCCTTTAACTTGGGACACTAAGAGTGTGAATTCTTTCACTAAACCCATAATACCAATCTGGGAGCCCCAATCTTGTTGAGGTGTCTTTCTTCTCCTTGACACTTGCTGTGTGGCCCTGGGCAAGTCACTTAACCCTAATTGCCTTGCAAAAGAGAAAAGAGAAATTGAGAGAAAGACAGAAGAGACAGAGACAAAGAGAGGGAGGAAAAGAATCTATTTCGAACTGGAAGAGACCAAGGGAATCATCTTATCTACTCTCCTTCTTTTGACATTTAAAATAAGGAAATTATATCCTAAAGAAATTTATTAAATTACCCAAGGTCACATGGTTAATGTCAAAGCTCAGATTTGAATTCTAGTTTCCTGACTCCAGATGCAGTCCCATCATATTTTACTGCCTCTATAAAAAGAAAAGAATCAGAGTTATGAAGAAAGTTATCAAAACAATGAAATCATAGTTCCCTGAGTCCTGCTTTATTGAGTTTAATAGAGATCTGAATTGATAGTACTATCTGATCTATAATGTGAGGTTTGTTACCAAATGATGGCAGGCATCAAAAGCAGGGGTTCAGTCATGTGAAGAATTCACAATAGCCATTCTCTTTGGCAAAAGGTAGATTTATTTAGGGAAGAGGTAACAGAAATAATAAAGGGATACAATAGATACCAGGAATGATAAATATGAAATAAAGTGGAAAAGCATATAAAAGACAATTTCCTCAATGAAACTCACAATTACCCAGTAGAAAGGGAGCACCCCATGAGGCTGGAGCATGTCCTTATCTGGAAGGCTGAATCCTGAAAGGGACTTAGCACCTTAAAAGAGTTAATTAGCTATCAGGAGAAGTAGGAGTGGGAAGCATATCAAGTTAGGGAAAATGTCATGTGCCATGGGAGAAGGGGAAAGACACCATGAGGCAGAGTGTCATGGTGGACTGACCCAAAAGAAGATAGCAGCAATGGTCTATGGGATAAACTGAGTGAAGATACTCTCATGGGGAATATAGCCTTAAACTACATCTTAATTGTGACTTGAAACTTTATAAGAGCAAGTAGAGGTATAAATAAAAAAAAAAGTTGTAGGTATTATCCCCTCCAGTTTCCTACCACCTCTTAATTAGTATTTAAGTATCTCTTTTAAAGACAATGTATTCTTTTATTTCTGGGATAGATATCCCCTATTAGAATGTAAGCCCAGACTTCCCCAAACAAAGAGAGAAAGGGCCAAGCAACGGGGTGGGTATTAGGGGCTAGGGGAATTCTTCTCTCTCTGAGATATGCCATGTAGTTGTATGCCATGTCAGTTTGGCAAGGTGGCTCAGAAGGTAAAAAGGGGCTTGACCTCTGAGGCAGGAGGTTGTGTCTTGCAAGAGTTAAAGGAACTGCTAATAGGTTTCTTGAGATGGCAAGGGGTGTATCCTCTTGCTAGAGTTCTTCCTGAGATGCAGCTTTAACTCCAGAAGTCTCCCTTCTGTGACTCCACCTCTGTTTTTGTGGTCTAACTGTCCCACACAGTTTGGGGGCTCATCCGGGATACTTCCTGTTCACAAGGAGTCTCTCCTGTACCAAATCCTTAGACAGGCACCCTCCAGAGAGTTCTCCAGTGGTCCTTGGACTTGGCTCAGCAGCTCCCACTCCAATCAGATAAACTTCTGAAGAGAGACCTTTCAAGAAAGTAAAATGGAAGTAAACTAGCAAAGATAGAGGAAAGTTTGAATTCAGTCAGGTAAGTTGTGCAGCACAGCCTAGATGAGCAAAAACTGATGAAGAGAGGAGTTTCCTCCACCAAGCAACTGGTGAACTATCTAAGTAGCTGGGATTGGACTTGGGAGAATTTAGGCAGTTACAAAAGTCTATAAATGGCTTCCATTTCCTTTGATACTGGGGAAATCCTAGATGGTTTGAGTCCATAATGATTCTCCTATTTTCCTTTGGTAAGATTGGGTGAGTCTTCCATTAAAAGAGGATAAGATACAATGAATTTAGGAGAGAAAAGTAGCTGGCTCTAAATATATCTAGTGACCCGGGAAAATACCTCTGTAGGAAGAATTGGGATGAAGTACCAAAATGTATAGGGAAACACTGCTTTGTTTGGATAGGTGCCCAGCTCACTCAGAGAAACTATCCAACCCCCAAGAGTATTGATTGATTTAGAAAAGCAGTTTGTGGGTGAGCCTGTGTTTATCTTTCTTGTTCTCTCAGTCAACCAAATTAAAAGGAAAAGATCTGACTGTTTGGGATTTTTAAAAGTGCTTGTTTTGTACATAATTGGACTTTTTATAGTTTTTAGCTAGAGAGAGGAAGGACTAGTTCTGAAATAGGGAAAGTTTTTAATTGTCACACCAAAAAGGGAAAAAAAAAACCCAGACATTTCTGTGGACTTAGAACTGGCCAATTTGGGTCTGCAGAAATAAAGATACAGAACTATTAAAACATTGTAGTAGATTTTTTTTTGGGGGGGGGATTTGAGACTTTTAAGTTGCTTGGCACTGTCTATCAGCTAAGTTGAGTTAGTCTATTGTAGGCCTAACTTGTATAATTCAAAGCCTTCTAAAAGCCAAAACTTGAGGATTAAACAAAAAAAACAAAACAAAACACCCCTTTCTGGGATTTTCCAAGCTTCTTAGGTTTGTGGAATCTCTCCTGGCTAGGATGGTGTCCTGGGCTAATCTGAATTCTTCTGAGGTTTGTACTGGTGCATCAATATCTTTGACGTGCCCCTCTTTCCACCTCTCCTCTGAATTTCTAACATGGAAGGTGAGCCACAGACCTGTAGACAGACATCTGGGTCCAAATTTCTCTGACCCTCTTCCCCCAAGGTCCTAGAATCAGTCAATTTCTTAAATCCCTATGGATGGACTTGAAAGGGTAGTTTTCTGCCACCTTAAATTTTGAGGCTGTATGTATGTTTAAATTGGAATTCTGATTCTGAAATTGTGTAAGATAATTATTATTAACTAGTATGTGCTCAAATTGTGAATTTGTTTATTCTGGTATAAGATTTTAGAAATATGTATGCATTGATTTTTAACTATTTTGTTTTTGCTTTTTGCTGAGCTATCGGGATCAAGTTACTTGTACAGGGTCACACAACTAGGAAGTGTTAAGTGTCTAAGGTCAGATTTGAACTCAGGTCCTCCTGACTTCAAGGCTGGTGCTCTATCCACTGCACCACCTAGCTGCCTCGATACTGAAGTATGTTTGTTACTAGAAACTTAAATCTGTATTTGATTTGATTTTAAGTTAAAAGTTTTGGTGCTCTGATAATTAACCTAAAGAGGTCATATGTTTGTATCCCCTAATTAGATAAAATATATCTAAGCTACTTTGTTGCTTGCTAAATTGTATGTTGGGTAATTTGTAAAAATTGTATGAACTGTGCTTTAACATTTTGTCAGCCCAGCTGGATATGTGGTATAAATTTTATGAAATTTAGTCCAAAGCCATTTAGAATATTAATCTTAAGGTTTGTCTTGCTATCTTCCTTTAACAAAGAAATAAAAGCATATTGGGATATGTGTAATTGCAGAACACATTGTATCCAAAAGATGTATAGTATGTCTAAAGATAAATAAGATGGTTTTGAAAAGATATCCCTCTAGAGGAAGGGAGTCTGGCTCCAAAATAGTTAGATTAGGTTTTAATCTAAGATCTAAGGAATGGGTGAAAGCTTTCTCCTGAGCTCTGCTGCTTTAAGAGAGGTTAATGGATGGGCAGCTAGGTGGTGCAGCAGGGATAGAGTGCTGCAATCTCTATTCTAGCAGCCCTGAAGTCAGGAGGACCTGAGTTCAAATGGCCTCAGACACTTCCTAGATGTATGATCTTGAGTAAGTCACTTAACCCCAATTGCCTCAGCAAAAAAAAAAAAAAAAAAAAAAAAAAAGGAGGTGGGGAGGTAGTGGAATGACATTGGAACAAATTATGCCTAAGTATGGATTGGTACAAACTATTGATTCTGATAATGGAACATACTTTACTTCTAAGGTCTTATAAGAAATAATGGGGAATGATAGTAAATTGAGTGACAATTCCATATACTTGAGCATCTGACCTCATCTGGGAAAGTGGAAAGAATGTATTAGATTCTTAAGAAACAATTACTAAATTGATGCTAGAGATGAAATTACCTTGGACCAAATGTTTGCCTATTGCTTTGTTAAAGAATTAGAACTATTCCCAGAAGTGATCTGGATCTTTCCCCATATGAGATGCTGTTTGATTTACTTTTATTTGGAAGGAAAAAAAGAGAAATACCCTCTTTCAAAACAAAGGTTAAATTTTTAAGTAATCATATACTGGCCTTTTCTTCATTTCTTTTTAGTCCCTAGAAAGCAAGGATTACTGACCCAGACAACACCTTTGGAGTTTGCAGTTCTTAGGGTCCTGGAAGAAGCATATTGGGAAGGACCTTACCAGACTTTACAGATGAATGAGGCTGTAGTCTAGAGGCTGGGAACGCTAGACTTAAAAGACCTGTGGAAAAACTTCAAGAATGGACTGTTAAACACAATTTATAATCTCTAAAATTGACTGTACAATTTGGAATGTTTTGGTGGGAAGTGGGAATGTTTGTGCTTAAAGAAATTTTGACCATATTGATGGTTGAACCTGTTATTTATGTTTCCAGAAGATTTTATAGGGACTCCTTGATTGGAGAAAATTGAATTTACATTTTTTAAGATGAAGAAAGTATTAATGTTAATTATGATAAGGTTCTTTAATCTGAAATTTGGATATTCTACATTCTATGTAAATTTTAATTGATTGTATTGAGTCATTTTTAAGTTGTTCCCATTGTTCAGAGAAATTCTGAGAACAGTCATCTATGTCTTTGTCCTTTGGAACATGGTTAATACGTGAACATGTTTTGATATAAATTGATTATTGAGCATCTTAAAGTAAAATGATTTGTGTAACATTGAATTTAAAACCCCATCTACTCAGCTGTGAACTTTCTAGAATGAATCTCTTACTGTTATAAATGTAAGTAGGAACAGTTAATACTTAGGATATGTGATCCTTCAGAGCTAAATTCACTTGAAAGTTTGATTAATGAGACTTGCTATTTGAGATAAAATCTCTTGGGACTGTAGCTGATAATGTTTGGAGTTTTGAATTCAGATAAGCCAGTAATCCACCAGCTGAAAGGAATATGCCACAAGCTACTCAGAGGAACGTGATCCTGAATTGTTACAGATGAAGATTATTATCTGGACAAGAGTTGGGAGCACAATCTTGGCCTCAAACTTAAGGTGACTTCTTCTGACTCAGTTTCCCAGTGGCATTTCTTTGAATAAGAATCCCCCTGATTATTTCTTGGTCTGGCTATATGGAATTATTAAACTAAGGTTGCTTTATCCTTTGAGGATTGTGCTCTCAGGCTGAGGTCTGAAGGACCAGTTTTTTATTATAATCAAGCCCCTACTTCCTTTTCTTATTGCAAATTTCTGTAATCAAGGCAAGTGTTCAGTAGATGTAAGATTTTGCAGCTTCCTATTGGAAAATATAGATGGACCCAGATGTGAATTGGCGGGTACAGAACCCTACTTTGTATGCTAATAGGCTCATTAGACTCCAGGTCATGGTCAAAATAATTACTAATTAGACAACAAAGGTACTGAATTTGTTATAGACTTGAGAGAGCATATAGATAGATAGATAGATAGATAGATAGATAGATAGATAGATAGATAGATATAGATATAGATATAGATATATTTAGGAAGGAAAGAGCTTTTATAAGTTCCTTGATGGAACTTAAAATTTCCCAGTAGAAAGGGAATCCCCCATGAAGTTGAAGTATCCCTCAACTGGCAGACTAAACCCTGAAAGGGACTTAGTACCCTGAAAGAGTTAGTTAGCAGTAAGGAGAAAAAATGAGGTCAGAAAGCATAGTGGAGGAAGGAAAGATACTTCATGGTATGAAGGAAGGAAAAAGTTACCACAAGGCAGAATACTGTGGTGGGCTAACCCAGAGGCGGGTGGCAGCCATGGGATGGTCCACAAGTAGATTTTATAGGGGAAAAAGAACCTTAGGTGCATGACTGGGATTTCCACAGAAGAAAGATTGAAGGAAGTCCACTTAGACAAGGAATGTATGGGATAAACTAAATGAAGATACTCTCATGGGAATGTATCCTTAAAGTATACCTTAATTGTGACTTGAGACTTTATAAAACCAAAAAGAGCATTTAAGTATCTCTTTTAAAGGCAATTTATTCTTTTATTTCTGGGATAGATTTCCACCTTTAGAATGTAAGCCTAGACTCCCCCAAACAATGGGAGAAAAGACCAGGCAGGGGAGTGGGGGTTATCTTCATTCAAGCTATTTAATCTTGTTTTGCAGTTTTTATTTTGCACTCCTTTTATTGTCAGATGGGAGATGCCTTTTCTCAAAAGAGCATAATAAACCCCCCCTTTTTTTTCTTACTCTGAGAGTCCCTGTTTTTGTAATTGATATGTCCCACACAATGGGATTTTAAAGGGAAAATTTACCTCAGGAACATGACTGGGATTTCTTCAGAGCGTGGGTCTCAGGAGTTTGACATAACTTGTATTTCAAACTGGACCACCTCTCTAACAGGTGCAACCATGGAGCTAAACTGATCTCTATTAGAACCTTCTGCCTACTTGCTTTAGGGATCAATTCTTTAGTTTCTCTTTGTCCAAAGCTCCATTGAGGATTCATCAGTACAATTATAGCTACCTTGCAATATAAAATTATGGTCTGGAGTTTACTCTAAGATGTATCTACCTTGTATCTTATACAGTATTCAAGAGGTTTTGTTACTGGTATGCAGAGGATTTGATTATAGTCACTCTTGGCTCTTAGTAATAATAGTAACAATAATTAACATTTATATAGTACTTAGTGTATGCCCATCACAGTACTAAGCATGTGGATATCTCATTTAATCCTTATAACAATCCTTAAAGATGGGTGTTTTATTATTTCCATTTTATAGTTGAAGAAATTGAGACAAACATCTTAAATAACTTGCCACAGTCACACAGCTATTGGATGTCCAAGGCTGAATTTCAACTCAAGCCTTCCTGATTTCTTTGGAAGGCAGTCTGGAGGTTGTTAAAAGGAAGAAAGATGTTGAGAAGAAAATAGTTGCAAACAAACCAAATTGTATGGTCTTTAAGTAGGGGGCGGAGCAATTAAAAGGGAAAAAAGAAAAGAATTAGAATCTAAGGCAGAGGTCTCCATCAATTAGGGAATAACTGAACAATTTGTATTGAACAAATTATAGTGAAGAAATTGTAGTATATGAATATAATAGAATGTTAGTGTGGCATAAGAAATGACAAAGGAGATGATTTCAGAGAATACTGGATTTCAGGATCTAGTAGAGCAGGAGAGTAATTTATACAAAGAAACAACATTGTAAAGAAAAGTAACTTTTTTTAATTTTAGTTTTTAATTTACAAGACATATGCATGGGTAATTTTTCAGCATTGACCTTTGCAAAACCTTCTGTCCTACTTTTCCCTTCCTTCTTCCCACCCTCTCCCCGACATGGCAGGTAATCTAATACATGTTAAATATGTTAAAGTACATATTAAATACAATATGTGTGTACATTTTTATACAGTTATCTTGCTGCACAAGAAAAATTGGATTTAGAAATAAGGTAAAAATAACCTGAGAAGGAAAACAGAAATGCAAGCAAACAATAACAGAAGGAGTGGAAATGCTATGTAGTGGTTCACACTCATTTATCATAGTTCTTTCACTGGGTGTAACTGTTTGTCTTCATCACTGAACAATTGGAACTGATTTGGTTCATCTCATTGTTGAAGAGAGCCACATCCATCAGAATTGATCATCATATAGTATTGTTGTTGAAATGTATAATGATCTCCTGGTTCTGCTCATTTCACTCAACATCAGTTCATGTAAGTCCCTCCAAGCTTCTCTGTATTCATCCTGCTGGTCATTTCTTACACAACAATAGTATTTCATAACATTTATATACCACAATTTATTCAGCCATTCTCCAATTGATGGGCATCCATTCAGTTTCCAGTTCCCTGCCATTACAAAAAGGGCTGCCACAAACATTTCTGCACATATGTGTCCCTTTCCCTTCTTTAAGATCTCTTTGAGATATAAACCTAGTAGAAACACTGCTGGATTAAAGGGTATGCACAGTTTGATAAGTTTTTGAGCATAGTTCCAAATTGCTCTCCAGAATGGTTGGATGCATTCACAATTCCACCAACAATATATTAGTGTTCCAGTTTTTCCACATCCCCTCCAATATTCATCATTATCTTTTCCTGTCATCCTTGCCAATCAAAGAGGTGTGTAGTGGTATCTCAGAATTGTCTTAATTTGCATTTCTCTGATCAATAATGATTTGGAGAATCTTTTCATATGGCTAGAAATAGTTTCAATTTCTTCATCTCAAAATTGTCTGTATTTGACCATTTATCATTTGGAGAATGGCTTGATTTCTTGTAAATTAGAGTCAATGCTCTATATATTTTGGAATTGAGGCCTTTATCAGAACCTTTGACTGTAAAAATGTTTTTCCAGTTTATTATTTCCCTTCTAATCTTGTCTGCATTAGTTTTGTTTGTACAAAAACTTTTTAACTTGATATCATCAAAATTTTCTATTTTATGATCAATTATGATCTCTAGTTCTTCTTTGGTTGCAAATTCCTTCCTCTTCCACAGGTCTGAGAGGTAAACTATCTTCTAATTTATTTATAATCTCATTCTTTATACCTAGATCATGAACCCATTTTGATCTTATCTTGGTATATGGTGTTAAGTGTGGGTTAATGCCTAGTTTCTGCCATACTAATTTCCAGTTCTCCCAGCAGTTTTTGTCAAACAGTGAATTCTCATCCCAAAAGCTGGAGTCTTTGGGTTTGTCAAATATTAGATTATTATAATTATTGACTATTTTGTCCTGTGAACCTAATCTGTTCCACTGATCAACTAGTCTATTTCTTAGCCAATACCAAATGGTTTTGGTGACTGCTGCTTTATAATATAGTTTTAGATCTGGTACATAGCTAGGCCCTCTTCATTTGATTTTTTAGAAAAGTAACTTTTTAAAGAAAAGGACTACAATCAATGTAATGACAAACCACATCACTAGAGGACCTATGATGAAGTCTGGCAGAAGTGATAGACTCAAGCTGAAAAAAAAGAGACATAGCTTTGGACATAGTCCCTGTATGGATTTATTTTGATTGACTATGTTTATTTGTTTCATTTTTTTTCTTTGTTCTTGATTTTACTTTTCTATCTTTTAATGGGAGGAATTAAGGAAAGAAGTCCTCTTTCAAAAAAGGACTATTGTAACATTTTTTAAAATGCATGGAGGAGAAAAAAAGGAAACTGAGAAGAAAGCTAGAGAAGTAGGGCAGTTTTGAAAGTAATGGTTGGAATTTATTATGTATTTTAAAGATTCATAAGTGATAAGCAAAGGAGATTTATAGTTCCAATTACAATTCTTTGAACCCTCTTTTCTGCTCTCTTTATAGAGAGCATTTCAATGCAAAATAAAAAATAAAATAATACAATATGTATCCTGAAGATGACAATGTAGGTATAGATGTCTGAATGCTTAGGATGATATTGAAAGTGTGAAATAGGATAGAACTAATGAAATGAATATTCCCTTGAATTATTTGGCACCCACAGTGGACATGCATAAAATATCTCCTAGCTTCTTGCTGTCTTGCTGTAAATCAACTATTCAACAAAAATAGAAAAAAAATATATGTTTGAACAAAATTTGAGGGGGGGAAATATTTGTTAGCCCTATGGAGATAATTCAATGGGAATCTTAGAAAATATATATTTTTATGACTATATGCTACCTTTACAAAAGTTTTTCTTATGCTAGGGCATAAAAAACTTACAAATGAATTCAGAAAAAAAACCCAAATATTGAATAGATCCTATGCAGAATATAACTCAAAAAATTATAACCAATATAGGAGATAAAAACAAAGATACAAAAACAAAATGGAAATCAACAGTGTTCTAAAAAAGGAGAGGATCAGAATGAGAAGTCAGTGTAAAAATATCAATCAATGTTAGGCTAAGAGGTCTGGGCTGCTTGCCCTTTTCTTTCCAACTTAGGGATCTCCATTTCCATCTATAAAGTTGAACTAGATTTGGTCCTTGGGGAGCCAAACCACATGAAATAATAATGAGGCTTTTTTATAGCAGATTTTGGCTTTTTACACGTCTATTCCAGAGCCCAAGGAAATCACACTTAAATCTTAGGCTCATTTCTAAGCTCTCTCTTAAAATGAAGAAGTAGAAAGATACACCAATATACAATGTTTCCCCCCTAGGATTTTGACTATAAAAGAGAAAGCGTTGACAAGGTCAAGTGAAGATTTTTTTAGATGACAAAGATCTGGATAGATTTGTGGGTAGCAAAGAAGGAGCAAGTGAATACAGAAAGACTGAAGATAGGACAAAAAGAAAATAATTTATGGGGCATACTCCAAGAAGATATTGGAAGGGATGGGGTCAAGAGTAAAAGTAAAAATGACCTTTGTTAGAAGCTTTACCTTTTCTTCAGAGACTGGAAAAAAATAGGGGAGAATAGGGATGATGTGAGGAGACTGAAGTATGAGATGCTAGAAGGGAGCGAAAGATGTCATACAGGAAGAAAAAAAAGTCTATTTACACTTTCTGTTGTATATGCAATGTAGTCAGTCAGAAGAATAAAAGCTTGGCATTCAATAGAGACATTGAAGTAAGATAACAACTTGGTGGTTGACAATTGGCAAAATTGTGTGACCCTCTCTGACAATGTCTAGAAGCAGAAAATTGGAGCAGAGAAGATGGAGTAACTAAGAGCTTGGATATGGGCAAATATCCAATAGATATTCAAGAGTAAAGAACACTCCAGTCATTTGCTGATAGCTGTCCCTCCTTCTCCTCCTGACTCACAGCTGTTTACTTTCATTGAGAAATAAGTATGTCAGGAAGCTGCTTCACTGCCATGGCATTCAAAGACACTGGCAAGACACTTGTGGAGCCTAAAGTGGCCATACACCAGATCCTTATTCCCTTACTAGCCATAATGTGAAATCACTTGAGAAAGTGTGTGCTAACCTAATTAGAGGAATCAAAGAAAACTTGAAAGTGAAGAGACCTGTTCGCATTACTACTAAGATACTTCTAATCACAACTAGAAAAACTTGTGTTGAAGATTCAAAGACTTGGAATCAGTTCCAGATGAGAATTCATAAATACCTTATAGATTTGCACAGTCCTTCTGAAATTGTTAAACATATCATTTCTATTGCCATTGAACCAAGTATAGAAGTAGAAGTCACCATTGCAGATGCCTAATCACTAATCTCCTTTAATAACTTGATTGCAACTATTAAAAAAAAAGAAAGAATCGTATAACATTAAACTGGTTTTAAAATGGTTAACTAAAGAGTCAAGATTTCAAAAGAAGGAAAGTAAGATCAGAACAAGGGGGAAATTTTGGAATACTGGGATGGATGGAGTGAAATGGAGTGACTTGAAGTTTTATATCAAAATTGGCAATTTTATCTATAATCAAAAGATTTTTTTGAACAAACAAAATCAATGCCACCAGTACAAGAAAAAAAGAAATGAATGAAAAGGAATCTTCACATTAAAAATACAAAATAGATAAGTCTAGCATTCAAAATCAATAAGAGATATTCCCCAACAGAAATGGGGGAAATGATATGAACTGAGAGTTTTTAAAGGAAAAAATAAATTATCAATACTGATATGAACAATGTTCAAAATTACTGATAATTAAAGAAATTTAGATCACTACAACACAAATGTATTATCATAAAAACATCAAATTGAATGTGATGGTAAAAGACAGAAAAATTCAACACAAAGAGTTGTGAGAAAGGTATGCTAATTCACCTCTCATGAAGCTTTATATTGCTCAATTGTTCTGGGAAACAGTTTTGAATTATGAAAGAAAATTTTCTAAATTGGTAATATCCTTCAACCCAGAGAGCATAGTTTTATACCACAAGAAGGTCAGTTACAGGAAATTATACATGTCATATGTACAAAAAGTATGGATAGTATTTTTAATACCTCAAAGCTAGAAATAAAGTACATAAAATTTTGATGAAAAAGGTAAACAAACAGAATTATAAGAATGTGAAGGAATTATATTGCACTTTAAGAAATAATTATATAGGAGGTTTGAAATGAGTAGTCATTTCCTTTAGAGTTAGGAAGACCTGCATTCAAATTCTGCCTCTGACATATACTGGCTGTGTGACCCTGGGAAAGCTGTTAACTTCTCAGTACCCCAAGCAATACCCTAAGATGATAAGTTGAAAAAAAGGCTCCTGCTTACAGTAAAGGAAGTCTTCTCATCTAAGAATTCCTCTTATTATGAAATCATAGATCCCTTCCTCTCCACCCATTCAGGAAAAGGAAATGATGAATAAGAATTAAGAAAATGTGATCAGAAGACTTCAATGAAGTGAAAAAAGCTAAGACAAATGGACAACACCCAAAAAAAAAAAAAAAAAAAAACCCAGCAAAATTCACATACAATCCATGATATTGTCACCAACTTATTAAAATTAGAGCATAAATCCTTGCTTCTGGTTAACAAATGGTGAACTACAAAAATGAAAAATGACAAAAAAGCAATTTATTAAATGGTTTTGCTAACCTCTTGTTGGAGAATTTACTGTGCTCTTGGGTGGGGTAATGAGGTGGAACAGGGTGTTTCTTAGGCTATGCCGTCTATGCCACAGCAAAAAAGTTTCAAGGGAAAAAAAGTCACTTAATATCTTGTTTCCAGGCTGTAACAGTTGATGCTGGAGATCTTTAAAAAATTTTCAGAAGTGAAAAGTGTTCTGAAAATAATCTGGAGGAAAGTGGGTAACCAAAGACACTGATGCCACTGGCCCTCAAGTCCAGTTATGGGTGATCACTCTTAGAACCTATATTTTCCATCTTACTTGCCTCTTCCTACTTCCTCCACAGGTCTTGAGTCAGGAAGACATGAATTCAAATTTGATCTCAGACATTTATTAGATGTGTATTGGGCAAGTCACTTGAACCTGTTTGCCTTGGTTGCCTCATATGAAAAAATGAGCTGGAGAAGGAAATGACAAATCATTCCAATATCTCTGCCAAGAAAACCACAAATGGGATCTTGAAGAGTCAGAAATGATTGAATAACTTACAATAATACTTTTCCCTCCTTCCTCCTAACTCCTTTAATTCCTTCTTCCAAATCCAACTTCCATTCCTTCCAAATCTTCTTTTTGTCAATGCAGTAGATATTCCTGCAGGCTTCACAAGAGCTTCCTTCTCCTCCCCCAATTTCCTGAACCTTTTTTTTTTCTGTTTATTTAATTATTTGGGAGTTACAATGTCACCTTTCAAGCTCATCAGTCTGTTTTAGATAGCATTAAGAATGTTTCCTATTTAATGTAGGAAATAATAAACCAGGGAAAATTTTTTACCAGTCACCTCTTTCCCTTAATTCAACAAATATAACCCAATCCTACTCTTTTTAGAAACTGATCTATAAATAGAAATTAATGAAGCCATTCCATATATTGTGTTACCTGGGATAGCAAATTTGTTGTAACTAACTTAACTGCTAATTATATTCCACCCATTGAGATATGCAAATCCCTTTGTCATATTGAACTCTCATTTGTGATGTGTTGGGAATTTTACTTAACAAATAGATATAATTAGCTGATCAGTTCCTGCTGCTCCCTCTTCCTTTTCCTTCTCCTCCACTGACAAAACTGATTAGCAATCTACAAAAGGAAGGAATTTGCACTTTGACAGCCCTAAATCTACAAAAGGCATGCATTTCCTCCTTGTTTATATCTAACCCCAAAAGATTACAGGCATAGAAAACATAAAGTCTGATTCAGGGGTCTGTTGGAGAAAGATCAAGAACTGATTGTTAAATTTTCAGTGAGACATTTATACTTCAGAAGTTGCCCAACAATGCAAATTCAGCCTTGAATTATTACTTTGTTGATTATCTTAAAACTTTAAAAAATGAAAAAGAAAATATTAATATGGCAGATTAAATTTGAAAATGGGTCCTGTATTCTCAGATTATTTTACTCCAAGAATTATTATCTCACTTTTCAATGTCTCTTAACAATGTGGTTTAAAGCGTCTAAAAATAGGTTTATGTAAGAAAAGTAATGGAGATTAGTGACTTCCTCAAAGGGCTAGGTACTGATCTTCTTTAAGATTCTATTCAGAACCAGATTATAATTGTGCCCTTCCTACCGCCATTCATTTTTTGAGTCACCCCACTTTTCAATTTCCTACTAGTATTTGTCTATAGCATATATTAAAAGCTTCTGGTTGGGAGAGATAAAATTGTCTTACAACTGATTTTCAAATCATTAGGCAAGCAGAATTGGCTATAATTAGTGGACCTACAAATCTCCAATTCAGTTCAATATGCATTTAAATATGCATCCTATTTGCCAAGCACTCCAAAATAAAACATTCTCATCCAACTCTATGTATAAAACCAGGAAAAGGATAAGATACTCAGGTCAGAAAATCATTATCTCCTGTAAGTGAAACAAACATGAGAGTCACATATCCTTAGTAAAAAGGAAGCCTTCCCAGAAATAATTACATTAGTAAACTTTTTTCAAGTTTGATTTTAGGATGAGTTAAAATACCTTCTTCTATGTTAATGGAGAGCAATCTAAAATAAAATCAATTAGACATAATAGAGATTGTTTCAATGCAGTCTATTATGAAAATACATATTGAAAATTCAGGGTGGAGGAGCCAAGATGGCAGTGTGAAGCCAGGAAACTGCTTGAGTTCTCCCAGTTTCCCTCTCCTGAAAACCACAGACTGAACAGAGTCCAGTTCCAGATAGATTGGATAGAAAGAAATGTTCAGCTCAGATGGTATGTTGGAAAGCCAGTGACAGGGTCTTAATCACAGCAGAGCAATAACTGAGACCCTCAATCCTGGCTCAGTAGCAGAGCAGAGCAATGGGTCAGCCTCCAGTCCCAGCTCAGAAGACAAATTTTGGGGAACCAAACTGTTTTTGGAAAGAGCAGGTAAGGCTATCCCCTGCTGTGAGGGGCCTGCTCAGAGCTTGCACAGGAAGCTTGGGACAGTTCCTCCTTTACCCAGATGCAGAGTTCAACAATAAAAGGCAAAAAAAGAGGAAATTAAAAAAAGAGGAAAAAAAGGAAAGAAATGAGAATAGCGGGGAGAAAAAAAAAACTTAATCATAGAAAGCTACTATGATGACACCAACTCAGATGAAGACAAAATGTCCACAGAGGAGATCTCAGAGAGTGATGTGATTAATCTCAAACCACAAGAGTCTTCTTGGAAGTGCTCATAAAAGATTTTAAAACACAAATAGGAGAGCTAGAAGAAAAATGAGAAAAGAAAAGAGAGGTATGCAAAAGAGAGTCAACAGCTTGGAAAAGGAAAGACAAAAACTGACTTAAGAAAACAATTCCTTAAAAAAATACAAGTGATCAAAAGCAAAAAAAAAAAAAAAAAAAATAATCCATTGAAGAAATCAACTCTTTAAAAAACACAATAAGCCAAATGCAAAAAAAAAAAAAAAAAAATCTACTGAATAAAACAACACCTTGAAAAGTAGAATTAATCAAATGGAAAAAGAGATACAAAAGCTGACTTCAGAAAATCACACATTAAAAACTAGAATGTGGCAACTGGAAGCTAATGACTCTATGAGACATCAAGAATCAGTTCAACAAACAAACTAAAAAGAATGGAAAAATGGAAGAAAATGTAATGGAAAAATAGCCAACATGGAAAATAGATCCAGGAGAGATAATTTAAAAAGTATTGGTCTACCTGAAGGCCATGACCAAAAAAATTGCCCTGACATACTAGCATCAGAGGGAGAAATAGTCATTGAAAAAATACATTGATTACAACAAGGAAAACCTCATTGAATATTGGTGCAGAATTCCAGAACTATAATCTCAAGGAAAAAATACTGGAAGCTGCCAGGCAAAAACAATTCAAGAATCAAGGAGCAATATTCAGGATTACCCAGGATCCAGCAGCTTCTACAATAAAGGAATACCATATTCCCTAAAGTAAAAGATTTGAGGTTACAACCAAGAATTAACTACTCAGCAAGACTGAGCAATATCTTTCAGAGGAGGAGATGGATCTCCAATGAAGTAAGAGACTTTCAATCATTTCTTCTGAAAAAAAAAACAGAACTAAACAGAAACTTTGGTCTTTAAACATAGGATTTTAGAGAAGCACAGAAAGGTAAACAGAGGAAAATATATATGATATTTAAAAGTTGTTTACTGTTTACATCCCTAGATAGGAAAATGATATCTTTAATTCTTGAGAACTGTATCTGTTATTGGAAGTTAGAGGAGGGCATCACATGGACAGAGAGTGTGATTCTGGTGTGATGATTTCAAAGAAAAAGACATTAAGGGATAGAAAAAGAAAAGAGGAGGTATAATGGGACAAATTAGATCACATGAAGAGGCCCAAAAGACCTATTACAATAGAGGGAAATAAGGAGGAGAATTAGTATTGTCTGAAGCTTAATCTCATCAGTTTTTGGCTCAAAAAGGGAATAATGCACTTACTCAGTTAAGTTACACTTGGAGAAAGGGATAAGGAAAGGGAAGAGGGGTGATAGAAGGGAAGGCAGATAGAGAGCAGGAATACTAATAAGGAGGAGCAGGTAGAAAGAGAGAACAAAAGTACATACAAAGGAGAAAATAGAATGGAAGAAAATATAAAACTGCTAATCATAATTGTGAATGTGATGCAAGTAGCAAAATGGATAACAAACCAGAATCTTATAATATGTTGCTTATAAGGAACATTTGAAACAGAAAGACATACAGAGAAAGGGTAAAAGATAGGAGCAGAATTTATTATGTTTCAGCTAAAGCAAAAAAAAAAAAAAGAAAGAAAAAAAAAGCAGGGTAGTAATTCTGATTTCAGATAAAGCAAAAGTTAAAATAGATCTAATTAATAGAGATAAGTAAAGAAACTACATCTTATTAAAGAGTATCATAGACATGGAAGTAATATTGATACTAAATGTATAAGCACCAAGTGAGAAAGCATCCAAATTCTTAGAGAAATTAAGTCATTTACAAGAAGAAATAGACAGTCAAATTATATTCGTGGAGAACCTTAACCTCTCCCTCTTAGAATTAGACAAATAAAACCACAAAATAAACAAGAAAGAAACTAAGGAGGTTAATAGAATCCTTAAAAGTTAGAGACGATAGACCTCTGGAGAAAATTGAATGGAGACAGAAAGGAATACATCTTTTTCTCAGCAGTACATGGTATCTACACAAAAACTGACCATCTATTACGTCATAAAAACCTCAGAAGCAAATGCAGAAAGGCAGAAATAGTAAATGTTTTCTTTTCAGACCTCGAGGTCATAAAAATTATATTCAATAAAGAACCAGGCTAAAAACCAATTGGAAACTAAATAAATTAATTCTAAAAATGAATGTGTCAAATAACAAATAATATTGATAATTTCATCCAAGAGAATGACAATAAATGCTAGCTTTGGCAATAAGAGTTGAGAAAGAGATTAAAGGAATAAGAATAGGCAATGAGGAAACCAAATTATCACTCTTTGCTGATGATATGCTGGTATATTTAGAGAACCCCAGAGACTCTACTAAAAAATTATTAGAGAATGACAATAATGAGACAACATACCAAAACCTGTGTGAAGCAGCCAAAGCAATCCTTAGGGGAAATTGTATGTCTCTAAATAGTTATATGAATAAAGTAGAGAAAGAAAGAATGAATTCTTCATGCAACTAGAAAAAAAAAAAAAACTAGAAAAAGACAAATTAAAAATCCACAATTAAATACCAAATTAGAAATTCTGAAACTCAAAAGAGATTAGTAAAATTGAAACTAAGAAAACTATTGAATTAACCAATAAAACTAAAAGTTGGTTTTATGGGGAGGGAAACCCCAACAAAACAGATAACTCTTTGGTTAATTTGATTAGGAAAAAAGAAAGAAACCCCAAATTACCAGAATCAAAAATGAAGAGTAAACTTACCACCAATGAAAAAGAAATTAAAGCAATAATTAAGAGCTATTTTGCCCAACTTTATGCCAGAAAATCTGACAATCTAATTGAAAGGGATGAATATTTACAAAAATATAAATTGTCCAGATTAATAGAAGAGGAAATAGATTACTTAAATAGCCCCATTTTATAAAAAGAAATTGAATAAAATACCAATGAACTCCCTAAGAAAAAATCTCCAAGGCCAAATGGATTTACAAGTGAATTCTATTTATTTAATCAAATATTTAAATCAAATATTTAAAGAATAATTAATTCCAAGAGTATGTAAATTATTTGGAAAAATAGGTAAAGGAGTCCTGCCAAATTTCTTCTATGACACAAATATAGTATTGATACCTCAACTAGGAAGAGCCAAAACAGAGAAAAAGTTACAGACCAATCTCTCTAATGACTATTGATGCAAAAATTTTAAATAAAATATTAGCAAAGAGATTACAACTTATTAGCAGGATAGTACAATATAACCAAATGGGATTTATGCCAGGAATGCAAAGGTGGTGCAACACCAGGAAAACTTTTGCCATAATTGATCATATCAATGACAAAACTAACAGAAATCATATGATAATCTCAATATATGCAGAAAAAGATTTTGACAAAATACAGCACCCATTTTTATTTAAAAAAAAACACTATAGAACATAGAAATAAAGGGAGTTTTTCCTTAAAATGATAAGTAGCACTATCTAATTATAATGAAGAAAAAGGCATTCCCAATAAGACCTTTATCGCCACTATTATTCAGTATTATACTAGAAATGTTGACTTTAGCAATAAGAAAAGGAAAGGAAATTAAAGGAATTAGAAAGGCAATGAAGAGATAAAAATATCTCTCTGGCAGATGAAATGATGATATGCTTAGAGAATCCTAGAGAATTATCCAAAAACCTACTTGAAATAATTAACAGCTTTAGCAAAGTTGCAGAATATAAAATAAACTAGCACAAATCATCTACATTTTTATATATTACTAATAAAACCCAATAGCAAGAGATAGAAAAAGAAGATTCAATTTAAAATAACTGTAGACGAAATAAAATATTTGGATGTGTATCTTCTAGGAAAAACCTAGAAAATATATGAACATAGTTACAAAACATTTCTCACGCAAATAAAATTTGATCTAAACAATTGGAAAAAATATCAATTGTTCATGAGTAACCAAGCTATAATATAACAAAAATGACAATTACATTTAAATTGTTCTGTTTGTTCAGTGCTATACCAATCAAATGCCAAAAAAAATTTTTTTATAAAGCTAGGAAAAATAATAACAACATTCATCTGGAAGAACAAAAAGTCAAGAATATCAAGGGAATTAATGAAAAAATATAAAGGACTGTGGCCTAGCAGTACCAGACCTAAAAATATAATATAAAGCAGCAGTCATCAAAACCTTTTGGTACTGGCTAAGAAATAAAATAATGCATAATAACAAGAGTATATGATAATTAATTCTGATGGATGTGGTTCTCTTCAACAATGAGATGATTCAAACCAATTCCAATTGGTCAGTGATGAAGAGAGCCATCTATACCCAGAGAGAGAACTATGGGAACTGAGTGTGGACCACAACATAGCATTCTCACTCTCTCTGTTGTTGTTTCCTTGCATTTTGTTTTCTTTCTCAGTTTTTTTTTCCTTCTTGAATCAACTTTTTTTGTGCAGCAAGATAACTGTATAAATATGTATATTGGATTTATATATATGATTTTAACATATTTAACATGTATTGGACTACTTGCCATCTAGAGGAGGGAGTTGGGGGGTGGGGGGAAGAAGGGGATAATTTTTAACAGAAGGTTTTGCAAGGGTTAATGTTGAAAAATTACCAATGCACATATTTTATAAATAAAAAGCTTTAATTAAAAAAAAAAAGAAATAGAGTGGTGGATCAGTGGAATAGGTTAGATACACATGACACAATAATCAGTGACTAGAGTGATCTTGTATTTGATAAATTCCAAAACTCATCTGGGATAAGAACACACTTATTTCACAAAAAAATTTCTGGGAAAACTGGAAAATAATATGTCAGAAATTTGGCATAGAACAACATCTCACATCCCATACCAAAATAAGGTCAAAATGGATATAATTTGGGCATAAAGGATGATATTATAAGTAAATTAGGAGAGCAAAGGATAATTTGGAGATCTTTGGAGAAGGGAGGAATTTATGACTAAAGGAGGATTGGAGAACATTATGAAATGTAAAATGGTTAACTTTAATTACATTAAATTAAAAAAGTTTCTACACAAACAAAACCAACACAAGATTAAAAGGGAAGTATGTAGCTGGGGAAAAACTATTTATACACAATGTTTCTGGTAAAGGCTTCATTTCTAAAATATGTAAATAATTGTTTCAAATTTATAAGAATACAAATCATTCCTCAACTGATAAATGGCAAAAGAATATGAACAATTTTCAGATGATGAAATAAAAGCCATCTATATTCATATATAAAGATGCTCTAAATCACTATTGATTAGAGAAATGTAAATTAAAATAACTCTGAGGTACCACTACATAGCTCTCAGATTTGCTAAGATGTCAGAAAAAGATAATGATTAATGTTGGAGAGGCTGTGGGAAAATCAGGACACGAATGCATTGTTGGTGAAATTGTAAAATGATCCAACCATTCTGGAGAACAATTTGGAACTATGCCCAAAGGGCTATAAAACTGTACATATCCTTTGACCCAGTAGTACCAACTACTGGGTCTGTATCCCAAGGAAATCTTAAAGGAGGGAAAAGGGCCACATGTGCAAAAATGTTTGTAGCAGCCTTTTTTGTGGTGGCAAAGAATTAGGAAAAGAGTAGATACCCCATCAACTGGGGAATGGCTGATTGAGTTATGGTATATGAAAGTTATGGGATATTACTGTTCCATAAAAAATAATGAACAAGCAGATTTCAGAAAGGCCTGGAAAGATTTACATGAACTGATGTAGAGAGAAACAAATGGAACTAGGAATATAGTATATATATCGTAACAGTGAGACTGTGCAATGATCAAGTATGAAACATTTAGTTCTTCAGTGGTTCAGAGATCCAAAGCAATCCCAATAACTACTAGCTACAAAATGCTATCTGCCTCCAGAGAGAAAACTATGAATGAGTGTAAATCAATACTTGCTATGCTTACTTCCCTTCCCCCCCCTTCCCCGCCTTTTCTTCTGTTTTGTTTTTTCTCTCATGGTTGTTTCCTTTTATTCTGATTTTTCCCTCTTAACATGATTCATAAATAAATGTATGTATTTTTAAAAATCAATGTACATGTGTCACCAGAAAAAAAAAGAAAATAAAATTCTTTTAAATAAACTAAGATGGGGATGGGAACAAACATTTATTAAGATCCCACCATGAGCCAGGCACAATGCTAAATACTTTACAAAAATCTCACTTAATATTTCTAACAACTCTGTTAAATTTTAACATTTAACAGATGATAAAAATAGAGAAATCATTCCAGGGATGGATAGTTTGTTTTGAAAAGTCACAGGGGAGTTGTGAACGAATCTAACCATTCTGGAGAGCAATCTGGAATTATGCCCAAAAAGTTATCAAATTGTGCATACCCTTTGATCCAGCAGTGTTTCTATTGGGCTTATATCCCAAAGAAATACTAAAGAAGGGAAAGGGACCTGTATGTGCCAAAATGTTTGTAGCAGCCCTGTTTGTAGTGGCTAGAAACTGGAAATTGAATGGATGCCCATCAATTGGAGAATGGCTGGGTAAATTGTGGTATATGAATGTTATGGAATATTATTGTTCTGTAAGAAATGACCAGCAGGATGAATACAGAGAGGCTTGGAGAGACTTACATGAACTGATGCTAAGTGAAATGAGCAGAAGCAGGAGATCATTCTATACCTCAACAACGATACTGTATGAAGATGTATTCTGATGGAAATGGATTTCTTTGACAAAGAGATCTAACTCAGTTTCAATTGCTTAATGATGGACAGAAGCATCTATACCCAAAGAAAGAACACTGGGAAATGAATGTAAACTATTTGCATTTTTGTTTTTCTTCCTGGGTTATTTTTATTTTCTGAATCCAATTCTCCCTGTGCAACAAGAGAACTGTTCGGTTCTGCACACATATATTGTATCTAGGATATACTGCAACATATCTAACATATATAGAACTGCTTGCCATCTAGGGGAGGAGATGTAAGGAGAAAGGGGAAAAATCAGAACAGAGGTGAGTGCAAGGGATAATGTTGTAAAAAATTACTCTGGCATGGGTTCTGTCAATAAAAAATTATTATAATAAAACAAATTGGACTGAATGCTTGATAGTCACTGTCTTCAAATACCTGAAAGGATATTACATAGAAATATGATTAAATGTATTTTCTCTTAAAAAAAAAAAAGAGATGTGCTGTTATGACAAAAAACTGACAAGAGTCAAGAAAATTTTTAAAAAGATTTTCCTGAAATTTTGTTCTTTTCAAAATATTTATTGTTATTTTTAAGGGGGATCTTTAGATCTCTGGCCTCTTTGCAATCTCTCCTGCTATTTTCCCAAAAGACTCTTAATAATATGCCTTAAATTTTGTAAAATATTATACATATTTTTATATTATGCATACATGTAGTCACAAGTATATCATTTGTATCAAGTCAATAAGCATTCTAGAAATGGAATTTAAAATCCATATGTAGACATCATGGTCCAGGACAGTGTTCTTATTTAATGAGCCTTAGTTAACATTTCTGGAGTTTCTTAGTAAAAATATTCCTTAGAGGCAGTGTTGCATATTAGATAGAGTATAATCAAGAATCATCTATCAAATTCAGTGAGACTTTATTAAGCATGTGCTCAGTGCCAGCAAACCTGTTAAGTGTCAGAGTACAAAGGTAAAAATGGAATAGTTCTTGTCTTCTGTACATTATAAAAGTGGAAACAATAAGTTGTGTCTGTATACTAAAAATATACCAAAGAATTGCAAGATTTGAGAAGAGAGGGTTCTACTAGTTGGGGTGATAGTGTTGGATGTGGAGTCAGGAAAATTCATTTTTATAAGTTCAAATCTGGCCTCAGACATTTTTATTAGCTGTATGACCTTGGGTAAATCCGGATTAACAGCTTGCCTCAGTTTCCTCATTTGTAAATTGAGTAAATTTTGTAAAATTTCCTCATTTGTAAAATGAGCTGGAGAAGAAAATGGCAAAGCACTTCTATATCTTTTCCAAGAAAACTACAAATAGGATTCACAAAGAGTCAGACTGAACATGACTCAACAACAAAGTTCTAGTAGCTGTGGGGATCTAAGAAGGCTTTGTGTAAAAAAAAATGTGGTGATTGAATTGAATGTTGAAAGAAGTCAGGGCCTCCAAGAGGCAGAGGAGGAAAGAGGAAGTATTCCAGACAAAGAAGGACAGCTAGCATGAAGGCATTCTGTGACAAAAGATTTGTGGCTCAGGACAAGTCCAGAATAAACCTTTTTGAGGTTTCCTCATCTCTAAAATAGGAAAAATAATACCTATATATCTACCTCACATGATTGTTGGGAGAGTCTATAACAGACTACATAATATATAGTGATATAACAGATATATTTGTGACTACAAGTGTATATAATATGAATGATATGTATAATACTTTACAAAATTTAAGGCATATTATTAAAGGTCTTTTGGGAAGATAACAGAAGATGAGATTGCAATGAAGCCAAAGACCTTATGATCCCCCTTAAAAATAACTAGAAATTTTGAAAAGAACAAAATTTCAGGAAATTCTTTTTAAAATTTTTCTCATATTTAGAAATTTTATAGTTGCTTTTTATTTTTCCAAATACATGCAAAAATGGTTTTCAACACTCATCTTTGCAAAACCTTGCATTTCAAAATTTTCTCCCTTCCTTCTTCCTGCTCCCTCCCATAGACAGCAAGCCAGCTAATATAGGTTAAACATGTGTAATTCTTCTAAACATATTTCCATATTCATCATGCTGAGCAAAAATTAAATAGATTAAAAGGGAAAAGAAAGAAAAAAGAAAACAAGCAAACAACAACAAAAGGTAAAAATACTATGCATTGATCCATATTCAGTATCCATAATTCTCTCTCTGGATGTGGATGGCTTTTTCTATCACAAGTCTATCACCCTCACATCATTGTCTCCTGATCTCCTCTTCCAAAAAGAAACCAAATGTCTTAACCCTTCCATCCCATTTTTTTTTCAATTACTCTAAACTATATATTAACTAGTAATGACCGAAGTTTTGGGTTCTTTACTACTGAGATCCTTGAACCCAGTTTGTTTTGTGACTGCATGCATTGCTAAATAATTTGTCTGGATGATATTCAGTTAATTTATTTTAGTGTAAGATGTAAAGAGTGAAACTCTTAAAAGGTATGCTTGAATCAGACAACCGAGCACTTAAAGCTAATTACCTATTGGACAATAATTCTATTAGCATATGTTTGGAAAAATGGCCTTTCTCACTGTTCCATGCTGGCTCAATGTTTGGTGTGTATATAGATAATTGTAGGAAGGATTAGAGGGTGATGTGAGACGAGCAAGACACACTTTTGGATGAACAGGAGAAAGGTTGGTGGCCAGCCTGTGGCAGTTTTGTCCATCTCCTTCACTTCTCCCCCTAAAGACTTATCCTGACTCTGGCTGTTCTTGAAACCTCCAGGGAGCTTTACAGTAAGAGTGTGTAATTATTTTAGTGTAAGAGTGTGAATCAACTAACCAGGGCATTACCCTCTGGGTAAACTGATAATATTGTCTAGACTGTATTTGCTCTAGTCTGGCCATTCTTCCTGATTTCATATTATTTCTATGTATGTTTCTCTCTAGGATGTAGCCTGGACTTCTGTTAAGGACCATGCCTCGGAGAAGGGGCAGGTCAGTTCTCCAAGAGCTTCCACAGCTGTGGATCATGAACTTGAAGGCCTTGCAAAGCAACCTTCGAAGATGTTCCTTGTGAATTGGGAATGAAATAAATTGGAGGCAAGAGGGAAGAGGAGAGAGGTCAGGAAACGCAACTGCCTCTCAGTCTCCTTGTATCATCATCATCCTTTCCCATGAAGAAATCCATTCTACAGATGTCAGTTAGACCTTCAGCAGTCACTGGCAGGTGACTCCTTTGTCACAACATATGGAACCCAAATGTGGGACACAAGAATCACAATAAAAATAACAGCACCCTAGAGCTATTCGCTAGTAGGATCCTCCCAAAGTTCCTTCGGTAATGCTTGGGGAAGGAAAGGGAGAAGAGATCTGGTAAGACTTTTTTAATTGGGATGATTAAATGGGTCAATACATCAAAGGGCCAAGCCAGAAAACTGATGAGACACTTATGAAAAATCCCTGTTCTGACTACAATCCTCTTCTCTGTTTGAAAGCTTGCCTCTATGACATCTCACAAGCTTCTACACCTGCTATAGTATCTCACCTTACAGCCATCCAGAGGTGATAGTGCTGTTTGCACTCCCTAGTGTGTAGACTTAGGTACCTTAGCATGTGGACTTAGATAACAGCCAGTGCACAAACTTACTGATCATGCTGTGGGGGGAAAATAATTACAGTCTCATAAAACAAAAAACGGGGAATTGTTACGGACCATGCTTAAGTGAAGGATCAATTCTCTGAGAGCCTCCACAGCTGTGAATCATAACATTTGAAGGAGTTGCAAAGCAGCCTTCGCAGATGTTCTTTGTGGGTTAGGATTGAAATAAATTGAAGGCAAGAGGGAAGAGGAAAGAGGTCAGACAACACAACAGCCTCTCCATGGAGAGGTCAGAGAACAGCACCTGTCTCTCAGTCTCCTTGTATTGTCATCATCCTCTCACATGAAGAGATCCATTCTACAGGTCTGAGTTAGGCCTCCAGCAGCCACTGGCAGGTGGCTCCCATATCACAACAGACTTCCTCTACAATGTTCTAATTTTTTGTCCCAAGTTTCATTCAAACTCTGGAATTCACACATTGGAAACTCCCCATAGGGCTCCATCCCAGACCCTGGAGTCTCTTCCTCTGACTGGATAGAACCTCCATTTAAGAAGGTTGCTCAGCTCAGGTAGGTTTGTGCCATTCCAGCTCTGATTGAGGATTTTTCCTTATTATTCCTAGGTACTGTTGTTCTGTTCCTCCCCATCTTTTCAACTTTCTTTATGTATGGTCTTCCCTTCAATTAGAAGGTAAGCTCCTTGAGGGGATAGAGTCTCTTTGTTTTTGCTTATAACAGCCAATTCTGCTGTAACTTGACTTAAGTATTTCCTCCAAAGCAGTGCTTTACGCAAAATCATGCAATAAAGACCATAGGCTTGTAGGGAAAATGGTACTGGAGCACAACTCTCAAGGAATAGATAGATAGACAGACAGACAGGCACAGATATGTATAATACATATACATATGTATTCACATACACGTGTATATATATATATCCATATAGAAACCTAATTTTTAAAATGTTAGCAGTTTTCTATGTGTTAAACAATTAAGAAATACAGAAATACTATGATAAATAGTGGTAGCAGTGTCCAATACCTTGAGCCAAGGACTTTGCCTTAACCTGCTCCAGGGTTCTGGGTTGTTTTTTCTCACATGGGTAGGCTACAATGGAAGCTGATGGAATGGTTTAATCCTCCTCCATTTTCATTTTCTACTGTTGTTGTAAATAAGTTAATTAACTTTGACAAACTTTTTCTTGCAGAAGGGGGCAGGCATAGGAAAGGTGTCAAATTGTGACTTAACTGTGTTCTTTGCATTTTCACTGCTTCCTTCCAACTAGAAATTCAGGTTATACTTAAAATGTCCTGTAATAGTATCAATCAAGTTGAAATAAAGTTTTGTTTTCAAAATAAGCATTTTAAAGCAGAACTGACTCTATTTGTGATCCCAGCTCCTGGCGCATAGGAAGCACTTAATAATCATTATTAACTGTTGACAATAGATTGTAGTAGAAATGGCATGAAGGAGACACTTCATACCTGTTTTTCTTCTTTTGGTTTTAATTTGCTCTTTAGTTATAAATATTCTTTAGATAACTTGGCTTCGTTGGTTTTCTCACCAAACTTTTTCTATATCTAGAAACCATATAAGGCAACCCAAACTTGACCAAAGATCCCTTTATAAAATACTCAAGTAACAAGCAAGTCCCTGCTTGAACACTTCCAATGAGGAGGAATACCATATACTATATAATCTTCTAATGAAACTCATTAGACTTTTGTATTGCTATAATTGGGAATTATATCATGACTTCAAATCTAAATCTGCCTTACTGCAATTCCACCTATTGCATCTAGTTTTGTTTCTGGGACCAATCAGAATGAATATAATAATCCCCTTTCCATGGGCCATCACCTCAAATATGTATCACCTCTCTATAACTCATCTCCAGGTTAAATATTCTTGGTTCTTTAATACTCAAATGAAATAATCTTGAGATCTTTCACTATATTAGTCATCCTTAATGTTAGTTACTCTTTGACTTATCAATGATTTTTCTAAAATGTAACTCCCTGAACTAAAACTTCTTATGTAATATTAATCCCACCAAATTCAAGTCAAAAGATGTGCTGATATGGCATTCCTGAACCCTTGTTCCTTCAACTGAACTTTGGCTGCTGGGCGGGATTCTTAGGTCTCCATAGGCCAGATTAGATACTCCTTTTCTTTAATTTATAAAGAAAAGGCTAAAATCCCACACCTATTCCTTGGGGTCCTGTGGGGTAAGAGTTGGAGGGGAGAAGGAGATGCTAAAATCAATATCATGTATCTTGCTGTGCATGAAAGAAGCAACCTTTACTTTCAGATGAGAATGAAGGGGAAAAAACTCAATGTTGCTTAGAGAAATTTCTTGCAGATGTGTATAATATATAATGAACAACAAATTGGAAAAAAGCTGCTCCCAAATATGGGGTATACCAAAACAGTTCTTAGAAGCAGGTTCCCCCAGTGCTGTGCACATGGGTAATGACATCTTAGGTTGTTGAGACAAACCCCATTACATATGTCAAGTGCTTTGCAAACCTAAAAGTATCATGTGGGTATCAGTTATTGTCATTGCTCAATGCCTGTCTACTACCTTAAAACTTAAAAATTTAGCTTGGTCTATAGATCGTCAAAGCTTGAGGGAAAGCATTGTTCCTTTGCTTCCCATCATCATCTCCAATCTATGAATCCCCTGAGCTTCTGTCTTCTCTTAGGAATAGCTTCTAAAAATTAGTGCTATTCCAGAGGTAAAGCTAACTGGACAAATTAATAATAGTAATAACAACAACAACAACAATTATTATAGCTAGCATTTGTATAGTACCTATTAAATGCCTGTAAATATTATCTCACTTGATTCTTATAATAATTCTGGGAAGTTGGTGCTATTATTATTATAATACCTGTTTTACAGATGAGGAAACTGAGGCTGAAAAAGGTTAATTGGTTTTCCATGTGTCACACTGCTAGTATGTGTCTCAGGCAGAATTTGAACTCAAGTCTTTATATGACATATAAAGGCCAGCATTATATGACATAAGGTATGATACAACAATCATATATACATACTAAATGAATATTGTATAATTTGGTGGAGGAGGTACTCCAGCTTTGAGTCCTCCCCCCCCAATATTCCCCTTTCCATATTTGCTGCTTCTCTCTTACTCAAAATTCAGATTATGCTCAAAATGTTCCCTAATAGTATCAATCAAATTAGAATAAAATCTTGTTGTTCACAGACCCCTGCTTGAGAACCCTTAGATAATCTCTAGGATCTCAACTCTCAGTCAATGATCTTATGAATTAAAATGGCATAAGAGCATGATTATATTGAGAAATTAATTTCTTCCTGAAATGGCCTAGATAATTCTTTAAGAAATGTTCAACATAAAGGAACCTGATGACTTCAGCAGTAGACCTACCAGGCATCTACTTTTTCAGTTTCTGTTTCATTTATCCCCAAATATATAGGGTTCTCAGAATTATCCTCATTTCCAGAAAATAACCAAGGAAGTTGGACCACTTTAACACTTCTTTCATGGCCCTGAATCTTGACTGTCTTGACTAAAGATAAAGCTATTTGAAAGCAGTCTGCAAATCTATGTAAGATAATATGAAAATCTTTTTTTAAATCATGTAAAAATGTGTTCCACATTTACTAGGAGAAAAATAATTGCTAATCTTATTCAAAGGTTCTTCTCATCATACATATTTAATTTAACAATAGAGTTTAAAATTAAATTTGGTTCTAATTTTAAAAAATGCCTAGAATAAAAAAAAGTCTTGTTTTCAGAATAAGCATTTTATAGAAGAACTGATTATTAACTTGCTAATCACCAAACTTGGCATCCCATCTCACATCTACTTGCCTTTGTACCCAGTATCTAGAAGGCTGCCTCTTCTTCCCTCTATCTCTTAGAATACCTGGCTTCCTTCAAAGAAAAGTTCATACACCATTTCCAACAGGAAGGCCTCTTGATTCCTTTTGTGTGTATGTCATAGACCTCTTTGATAATGTTGTGAAGCCTCTTTATCCTTTCTAAGAATATTGTTTTTAAATGCATAAAATAAAACACATAGGATTATAAAGGAAACCAATTATGTGATAATGTCATCAAAATTGTTTAAAAGAAATAAATTCATGGAAGTGATTGAACTAGTCAGCAGTCCTCTCCCTCCACACAAATTATTTAGTGTATAGTAGTTTGTGTACATTTTGAGTCCTTCAGGTAGGTTATAATGTCCTTGAAGGAAAGATTGTTTTACATTTTGACTTGGTATTTCCAGCTCATACATAGCACAATATTTTGCACATAGTGGGTGCTTAGAAAATACTTGTTGGACTGAATTGGATTAGGTTTTCCAGTGAGGAGCTATGTTTATGTATGAGCAACCTCATAACAACTTTGTGCAGGTATTACCCCCATTTTACAGATGAGTAAACTAAGGTTTAGAAAATTTATATAACAAGTCATGGCCACACAGCTAATAAACTGTCTGCTAAATTCAAGGATCATACTATGTCTTTGGCATTCTGATGCTGATCAGTCTTTCGTGAGCCTAGTTTTCCGTAGACAAGAGATCCTCTGAGATTCTGCACTGACAGATCTAAGGATGTGGGAGAAGAGACTTGAAGGCCAGAAATGTAATGTCTTATTTGAGGTAATTCTGCCTATGACAGAGACCACTAGTTCTGATAATACATCCTCCAACACTAACCATCCCCTTAACACCTGCCTCTTTTAGGTTTTTGTTTTATTTTTTACAATAGAGAAGAAGCAGAAAGAAGAAGACATGAAAAGGATGAAGATGGAAAGGAGGAGAAAATGTTAATAAAATAAAGAGATATTTTTAGGACCAGATAGAAAAGATATTATACTGATTATTATTACATAGAAGTGATGTGGATAAAACAAATGCCACTTAATATCCTGTGTGACCCTGGAGAAATCACCTAGCTTCTCTGGGCCTTGATTTCTTCATCTGTAAAATGGAGGAGTTGAACAAACAATTTCTAGACTCCTTACAACTATAAATCTATTAAGCCATGATTTTATCTCTTTTTTCTGAAAACATATTCTTCTGGCAAGTTCAAGTGAGGTCATGAGTAAAGTACTTAGCATAATGCCCAGAACATAGTAAATACTATATAAATTCTAGTTATTTATTGTTATTAAATTTATTATTATCAAAATTAGTAATTAATTAAATATCCATGATGCATAGAGATTCTTTTTTTCTTATCCTTTTTCTCTCCTGCTAAGAAAATGATGTTCTCACCTTGGAATTCTCTTAGTATTTTAGATTATCTTGAGTGAGAAGCTCAAAAAGACCATGAAATTACTTAACTTTATATCTTCCAGAGCTCCTGGATCTATTCATGCTTAATGAATGAATGAATACTGCTCATTGTGTTTTGCTTCTATTTCATCCTCTTCCTTACTCCAGGAAATCCTTACTCCATAAGCAAATCACTCCATTCATGATTACACAGCTATAGTGGTAGGGGTCAATTGAGCCAGTCCCCATTTAAAAGTTGGAAGATGCTATATCCAGATACCTTTGTCAGTTAAGAACATTTCTATTATATCATTCAGGCAAAGGCACTTTAACTTGGTGGGACTAGAGATATATTTAGATTGGCTAAAGACACTTGGCCACACTCCACAGGCTTTGTATGAAATGACCAAGCCAGTTTGGAAATAAGCATTTAAGTATCTGGGAACTTAACAGTGAAAACTATTCCAAGTGTGTAACTGAATGAAACCAGCTTTGAGTTAATAAAGGTAGCATGTGATGATCTATTTGGACAGATTGTTCAATAATTACCCAATTGATAATAAGATATTTTTATACCCCTGAGACTTTTTTTTTAGAACACTATTTTTGCTCTTCAGTAAATATATTCTTTTTTTCTTTAAAAAATTCTTTATAGCCTTAAAAAAAAGATATATAATGCTTTGCATAAAGAATATAAATAGATCATTACCTTATAGTTGGAGGATGCCACTGGTATTCTTATCTCTTGATAATGGATGATGCCATTTATTAGGAAAGGTGGGATCAAACTTTCATTTGAGAAGAACTGATAAGGTGCTTTCCTAACTATTTATGGGGCAGGTAGGTAGCTCACTGAATAGAGTGCTGGACTTGGAGTCAAGATGACTTGAATTCAGTTCCATTCTTAGACAGTTACTAGCTGTGTGACCCTTGGCAAGTCACTTAATCTCTTCCTCAGTTTCCTCATATGTAAAATGGACATAATGATAGCACCTACACCACTCCCTCCAGGGTTGCGGTAACAATCAAATGAGTTATTAATTGCAAAGCACTCAGCATAGTGCTGACATATAGTAAGGATTACATAAATGTTACTTATTATTATACATGTGCCACTGTGAAGTGTTTAATTCAATAATTATGGATTTTATCTCTGCTGTTTTCCAGTTTTGTAGTGAAGATAGAATTTCAGTCATTTCTCTTTAGGTATTATTCTATGGTTGAAGTTCCCAGGTTTTCTGTTTCTTGTTTGATTCAGTTTTCATTTCTGTTTAATTGGGCTTTCAGTGACTGAAAAGTTTCCATATTATTTTTCAGCATTTGTTCCTCACCTCTGATTTCTTTCCTTCTCCAGCCTTCATAGAAAAATCTTGGATTAGTGTCAACTTGTGTATTTTGATCTTTATACTGCTTTTGTCCCTTTTGTATCACCTTAACTTTTGACTTCTTTCTTTTGTTGATTAAGAAAAACTAATGCTTCTGGTTCTTTTCCCCACATTTCATTTTTGTTTCCTTTAACTGGGCAACATGGATTTAAGTGATTTACTGTATATACCAGCTAGATATTGAGCTAATCTTTTAAAGTCTTTCCATAGATTTTGAGTCTCTCCAATCACTTTTGTTATAGTGCTGCTTGACTTCTATCCTTAAGAGTATTCTTTGACCACTCAACCTTTTTTCTATGTTTCTTACCAGGGAAGTAACCTCACATATATTGTTATGTGAAGGTCTAGAAGTGTTTTTGTACTTTTTGTTGAACCTTTTGGGAGAATGCATTTGTTCATTATAGAGCAAATGTGAGTTAAAAAAAAATTACTCTGTTATAGTATAATTGATCTTCCAGTAGTAGATGTTAAATGAATGCTTGCTGGTTGATACTGTCAATCAGTAATCAGTAAATCAGTCAATCAGCAAAAGCTTTCTGCAATTCATTTAAAATACTCCATCTCCTTTTCTAAATCATTTGGGATATTCAAGTTGTTTTATCATGTTTTATCATTCATCATTTCTATAGTTTGAGTTAAATGAAGATTTGCAATAATTTTCCCTCTTCATCTCTTATTGTAACTGGGCAGCTAGGTGGCCCAGTAGACAGAGAGCCAGACCTGAAATCAGGAATACCTAAATTAAAATCTAAATCATCTGTGTGACTCTACCTCCAGTTACTTAGGTTCTATATGACTCATTTTTTTTTCAATTGTAAAGTGGAAATTATTATCTAACCCCCATGATTGTTCTGGATCAAATGAGATAATCATTGTAAAGCCATTTGCTCAGAACCTGATACATAGTAGGCATTATAAGCCTATACCTTTCCTTTTCCCTCAAAAAATCAAAATCACGTAAGAAGATAAAGTGCATAGCCCGTCTGCATCTTTGTCTGCTTCTGTGATAAAATTTCTTTCACTAAACTAGGAGGATGTTTACATTCTAATACTTTTAATCAGTTTTAAAAAGCAGTTATTTTACCCATCTGTATAGGATCCAAAAGGTGCTGAATAAAAAGAAATAATAACAGGACACATTCTTCCTGGGACTAACTTCAGGTCCAGAGGCTGGATCTATTGTGCCTCCTGGCTAGGCTAGATCTCTATACTTTAAAAGCTTTTCTTTTCATTTTTCTTGGAAATGATGGACATCTGGGATGGAAATGTTTGTTTTTTAAAAGTGTTGTTCTTTCTTCAATTGATAAATGGTCAAAGGATATGAACAGACAATTTTCAGATGAAGAAATTGAAACTATTTGTAGCCACATGAAAAGGTGTTCCAAATCACTATTTGTCAGAGAAATGCAAATTAAGACAACTGCTACACACCTCTCAGATTGGCTAAGATGACAGAAAAAGATAGTGATGAATGATGGAAGGAATGTGGAAAAGCTGGGACAATGATACATTGTTGGTGGAACTGTGAACAGATCCAACCATTCTGAAGAGCAGTTTGAAACTATGCTCAAGAAATTATCAAATTGTGCATACTCTTTGATTCAACAGTGTTTCTATTGGCTATATATCCCAAAGAGATCATAAAAGAGGGAAAGGAACCCACATGTGCAAAAAATGTTTGTAGCAGCCCTTTTCATAGTGGCAAGAAACTGGAATCTGAGTCGATGCTCATCAATTGGAGAATGGCTGAATAAATTATGGTATATGAATATTATGGAATACTATTGTTCTGTAAGAAACTACTAGTAGGATGGATACAGAGAGGCTTGGAGAGACTTACATGAACTGATGCAGAGTGAAATGAGCAGAACCAGGAGATCATTATATACAGCAACAAGAAGACTATACGGGATCAATTCTGACAGACATGGCTCTCTTCAACATTGAGATGATTAAAACCAATTCCACTTGTGCAGGCATGAAGAGAACCATCTACACCCAGAGAGAGAAGCATGGGAACACAACATTCTCATTCTCTCTGTTATTTGCTTGCATTTTGTTTTCTTTTTCAGTTTTTCTTTTTCTTCCTTCTTGATCTGATTTTTCTTGTGCAACAAGATAACTATATAAATATGCATTCATATATTGGATTTAACATGTACTTTAACATATTTAACATGTATTGGATTACCTTCCAGCTAGGGGAGGGTGTGGGGGGAAGGAGGGGAAAATTTGAAACAAAAGGTATGCAAGGGCCAGTATTGGAAAAATTATCCATGCATATACTTTGTAAATAAAGTTTTAATAATAAAAATAAATAAACAAAAAATGTTGTTCTTAAATTTTTATGAAACAGTGTTATATACAGGAGACTGTGGACAACAATTCTCTCTTCATTAATGGCTTGGTTCCAATAGAATTTATTGAATTTATCATAATATTTTGAATTCTCCATTTGTCGGGATTTTGTTATCTGTCAGTGCATGGAAAATTGTTAGATTCTGGTACATAATCTGAACTCTAGGGCATGTCTTGTCTAGTCTTCAGTGCAATTTTAAAAATTGCAGTTGTGCATTGTTTAATCTCCACTATTTTTGTATAGTCTAAAGATCATTATTATTGTTATTACTGTAGAAATACTTCACTGATATTTGTTAAAATAAATTTGTTGAGCTTAGTCTGTGTTATTAACCATCTTATGATATGGCTCCCTTGTTAGATAGTGAACCCCCAAGTTACTTTTTGCTGATTCTCCCAGACCCTGGCCACCCAGAGAGTCATATAAAGACAATTAGAAATCCAGAGACTCCATTGCAAACACATTGTCCAGACAAAGGTCAATACTCTGCAAAATGCCTATTTATTTAAGGCACTGATTTTGAACTTGATGAAAAGCATTGGTTAATGTCAGGGAAGGGAGCTGCCTTGACATATTGTTTTTTAAGATTTCCATTCCCATGTGCATGTTTAGGGGTCAGGTCAGGACTAAAGAAGCCATTCAAAATGAATTAACGTGGCATAAACTGTTAGCATTTCTCAGGCTTTTAGTGTCAGACTCACCCCTACCTTCTTAAATTATGTCTCCCTGTCTTAATTTGTCTCTGTATGCAATAACATTTTGTTCCACTCAATAGGAATTCCTGCTGTACTTCCTTTTAGTGACAGTACCTTCAGCCTATGTATAAATCAGGGAAGCTCTTAAGGAACTAGAGTTTATTATCAGAATAATAGTATTTCAGAGTTGGAGGTACCTGAGAGACCATCTAGTCTACCTGTACTCAAATTAGGAATTTTTGTATCTGAGGTAATAGACTGAAAACATGGTTTTGGTTTGAAGTAGAAAGACTGACTGGAGGAAATCTCACTCCTGCCAATCATCTAATAGCTTTCAATTCAAGTCAATCCCTTTAATATTTACTGAGCACCTATTATAAATTAGTGGCAGCTGGATGGCTCAATAGATAAAATACTAGTCTGAAGTCAAGAAGATTCGTCCTCCTGAATTCAAATCCAGCCTCAGACACTTACTAACTACGTCACTCTAGGTAGGTCATTTTATCCCGTTTGCCTCAGTTTCCTTATCTGTAAAATGAGCTGGAAAAGGAAATGGCCAATCACTTCAGCATCTTTGCCTGGAAAACCCCAAATGGGGCCGTGATGAATCAGATACAACTGAAAAACTATTGAATAACAACAAATGACTAGCATTGTGCTACACTATGAGATTTTCCCTAGCTACATTCCACTAAGAATCTACAATGTATAAACAAATAAATATTTATATGATAATCTGAGGAGGGGGAAAGAATACTAATTAGGGAAGTCTAGGAAGGACTTTCAATATTAAGTGGCACATAAGTATAAAGGCCCAGTATAAAAAGATTGGAAGGATAGGGGAGCCCAGTATAAAGAGAGAATGAAAGGGAAAAGAAGGAAACAAGAAGAGAGGAGAAGAAAAGTAGGAGAAAGGAGAAAAGAAGAGAGGGAAAAAGAGGAGAGAAGAAGAGGGGAGATGAGAAAAGAAGAGAACAGAGGAGACGAGGGAAAAGGAGAAGAGAAAAGAGGAGAGGAGAGAAAAAGAGAAGAGAGGAGAGGAGAGAGGAAGAGAGGAGAAAATGGAAGAGGAGAGGAGAGAAAAAGAGAAGAGAGGAGAGGAGAGAGGGAGAGCAGGAAAGAAGAGAGAAGGGGAAGAAATGGGAGGAGAGGGAAAATAGGAGAGAGGAGATGAGGAAATGAGAGAGGAGGGAGAGATGAGGAAAGGAGAGGAGATGAAAGGAGGAAGAGGAGAGGAGAAGAGAGAAGGGGAGGGCAGGACAGGACAAGACAAGATAGGAGGAAAGGAGAGGGAGGAGAGAAAGGAGAAAAGAAGAGGGAAACAGAGGAGAGGGGAGAAAGGAAAGGAGGAGAAGAGAAGAGAGAAGGACAGAAGAGTATGGGAGGGAGAGGGGCAGAGTCATGAAAGGAGGGGAGGACAGGAAAGGACAGGAGAGAAAAGGGGAGAGGAAGGGAAAAGAAAAAAGGGAAGGGAAGGAAACAGTAGAAGTTCTACTTGGTAGAGATAAGGAGAAATTATTTTAGGCATGTGGGACAGCCTATGCAAAGAATAAAAGATGGGATATTCTGTTTAAGGGAACTGCAAGCAGGCCAATTTGGCCAGAACATATAGAATGCATGAAAGGAATGCAGTTGAATGTGAAATAAGGTAAACTGGAATCTGATCATGAAGGGCTAGAAAATGCTAGAGAAATTGGCATTTTATTCTGAGAAAATAGATAGCCACTGAAGTCCCTGAACAAGAGAATTAACAAAGTCCGATTTGTGCTTTCAGATGATTACTTAAGAGAGCCAAGCAAATTGGAGCTGGAAATCCAAATAGAAATCCTTTGCAATAGTCAAAGTCAGGAATGATGAGAGACTGAATTAGAGTGATAAGCTAGACCTAAAGTAGGGAGAGGAATCTGACTAAAGAGGCTCACAACAAGATGGAGCAGATAAAAGCTTCTGTGCATTTGGGCTTAAGAATGGCCACTGCACTTCTAGCTTGGACAAGATAAGGAGGCCCAGTATTAAAGAGATAATGAGAAAGCAAGAAGGAAGAAATGGAGATAAAAGGAGAGAGAGAAAGAAGGAAAGGGAGAAAGAGAGAGAAGAAAAGTAATGCCCCAACAAAGATATCAGTATAGATAGATAGATAATTTTTTTAAAGAAAAAATGGTATACTTAGAATGGATTGCAATATTCCAGGTGTATCTTGGCCAATGTGGAATAAAGTAGGAATAAACATTTTTCCTCATCCAAGATGCTGTTCCTTTTGTAATAGGTTCATTTACTTGGAAAAAAAAAATCAGGGAAAAATTCAATATTCTATTAAGTGAGAATAATATTTATAGATAATTATAAAAGGATGGAGTATATGTCAAAGGAGCAATATAAAAAGAAGAAATAGGTGTTCAAAATGGAGGTACTAGGGAAGACTTGTTGAAGATAGCATTTGATTTAGTCCTTGAATGATAAATAGTATGGAACTCAATAGGTAGAAATGGGTGAGAACAATTCAAATAGTGAATATGATATATGCAAAGACACATAGGTAAATGGATGTCAGATACAAACAAAGACAAATAGATTAGATGGGCTGACATTGAAGATCAATATAGTGGAGTATGATAGAAATAGAAAAGTAAGTTGAACCAAATAGTAGAGGAGCTTGAACTTTATTCAATAGACAATAGGAAGTCATTGATCCCTTTTGAACAGGGAAATAGTTCTGGAGGAAGACTAATCTGTCAGTTCTTGCTGTTGTTGCTGTTTGTCCTTGTTTTTGAAGAAGACCACTATGACATCAGGGAGGTAATACTAGATCAAGACAACTGGAGATGGCCCGGGATGCAATGGAAAACCTTGATCTTTTTAAGCTAAAGTCTTCAACATAAAGTGATTAAGTCTAGGTAGCAATTGAGGCACAGAATCTCCTCTCATCTAATCAAAAAAAAAAAAAATCTAAATCAATAAATCTGGAAGGGGAAGATCCTCAGGGTCTCTGATCAAAGCAGAAATTTTTGCTATTTACATTCAATATGAGGGCAGTTCCCACACAGGATATATTGGAAGGAGAATGAATTGAGAATGGAAAATAAGAAAGTTGTTGATTTGAGAATAATTAAGGAAGGGGGAATACAAAGGAAATGAGCTATGAAAGTGATATTATGAAGTAATTTGAAAGGACTTGGAAGGGGAGGGGCAGCTAGATGGTGTGGTAGACAGAGCACCAGCCCTGAAGTCAGGAGGACCCGAGTTCAAATTTGTTCACAGATACTTAACACTTTCTAGCTGAGTGATCCTGGGCAAGTTGCTTAACTCCAATTGCCTCAAAAACAACAACAACAACAACAACAACAAATAGGAAAGAAAGAAAAGGAAAAAAAAGAAAGGACTTTATGACTAATGTGGGAGAAGGAAGGAAAGAAGTCCACCACTAAAAGATAAGGGAAATGAGAAGGACCTTATTTTTAAAGGAAGATTAGTAGTCATTTATTAAGCATATGCAAAGTACTATCAGGTGTTGAATTATGTACTGGGAATACAAAGACACAAAAAAACCACTTCCTGACCTTAAGGAACTTACTTTTTCTTTTTTAAAGAGGAAATGACAAGGATACATAATAAATTATGTAAAATAAATACCAGGTAAGTTTTAATGAGGCAGCATTAGTAGCTGAGACTGGAGGGTGTCAAGAAAAACCTTTGATTGAAGATAGTATTTGAATCAAAACTTTGAAGGATCTTAAAGATACTGAGGGGCGATGTGGGGAGGGATTGCATTCTAGGCATTCTAGTGAGGAGCCTACATAAATGTATGGAGACAACAGAAGAAAACTATATGCAAGAAGACAAGTTTAGCTAGATTGTAGAATGTATGCATAAATGTTTAAGAAGACTAGAAAGATAGGAGTTACATTTTATTATAAAGGACTTTCAGTGTCAAACAAATGAGTTAGGGGTAGGTGGCAAAGTGAAAAGAGCTCTGGACTTGTAGTCAAGAAGACTTGAGTTCAAATTCTGCCTTCTTAGCTATGTGACCCTGAGCAAGTACCTTCATTTTGGCTAGCTTTAGTTTCCCCATCTGTACAATGGAAATGATAATAATAGTATCTATCTCTCGGGATTGTTCTGAGGATCAAATAAGATGATATTTGTAAAATTCTTGGCAAAAAACTCCATATAAACAAGCTATTATTTTATATCTTGGGAGAATAGAGAGTCACAGTAATTTATCGAGTAGGAGAGTCATATTGTAAGACTGATAATTTTAAAATATCAGTTTGGCAAGGAATGAAAATTGAAGGGAAATGTGTGGAGGATGGACTGAAGAGAGAAGAGACTTGAGACAATAGGGACTAATTAGGACACTACTGTAATTGTATTTGATAGAAATACATAAATAGGTAATAAGTCTGATTAAAAGTTAATTTGGAGTAATACAAATCATAGTAAGGAGAGAGCAGAGCAGAAAACAGTGTCCTGATAGTCAGGTAGCTAGATGGGGACAGTGGATAGATTGCTGGGCTTGAAGTCAGGAAGGTTCATTTTCATGAGTTCAAATCCAATCTCAAACACTTACTAGTTATGTGACCCTGAACAAGCCACTTATTCTGTTTGTCTCAGTTTCCTCATCTGTAGAATGAGCTGAACCACTCCAGTATCTTTTCCCAAAAAAAACCCCAAATGGGCTCATGAAAAATTTGATGTGCCTGAAAAATGGTTGTTGTTAAGTTTTATAATGTTTTATAATGGCTGTTTTATAATGTTAGTATTTAGTTGTTTCATTATTCCACATACAGCTTCAAGCCCAGTACAGTTTTGTTGACTCTTACAAGCCCTCTCTATTTCCAAGCATGTGCAAATGTCCCTTCCTAGCGTCTTCTCTAACCTTTCTATCCTAAATAGTTCCTGACAAGATCCAATTTTCCTTATAGCTACTTTCAGGCATGAATGTGCTCTAGCCATCTGTAACTGCAGGAAGTGATTATTAAATCTTTAGTATCAGCATTTGCATCTCAGAAATCAACAATTGATATAAAGGCTTGACTGTTGTGTTGATTTTCTAGACTTAAGAAAGTCTAAAATTTGTTTTTCAATTTTATATTGAAGATGAAACTTATAAGTATGTTGTGTATTTTTCTTTTGGTCATTAAATATTGGCCAGTACAACCCATACTTCTCTATAAAAATTGCTTGAGCTCAATAGGAGTTCAGTAGGAAACTCAGAGAATGAAGGAATTACCAAACCAGAGGCCTGGTGACTAGAGACTAATTAATAAAACAATAATAATAGTAGGCATTAATATAGTACTCTAAGGATTGCAAAGTGCCTTATATTCATTATATCATTTGAGCCTTAAAACAACCCTTCCTTAAGGTCAAACATTTGGGCAGAAATGGAGTTTCCAGAAAATAAATGCACTCAATTAATTTATATATTTCCAGACTTAATTGTGTGGTCTTGCAGCCAAATGTCCTTAACATTCTTTACATTCCTCTGAAGATCCTCGAGAGCACAATGAGTTCTGTGAAAATCTAATCTTGGTGCTTTGTACCAGTCACTTAATCCTGTTTGCCTCCGTTTCCTCATCTTTAAAATGATCTGGAAAGAGACTGGCAAACCATTCCATTGTCTTTGTCAACAAAATCACAAAATAGGTCATGAAGAATCAGACACAACTTAAAAACAATTAAACAAACAAAAAACCCAGTGGTGTCGAACTCAAAGTAGGATGCAGATTGATTTAGAAAACTACAAATTAAGATTATCTATGTTGTATTGTATATATTTTCTAAATTTTATTAAACATTTCCCAATTACATTTTGATCTGGTTCTGGCTGCACTGGAAAATTTCAAAAGCCTCAATTTTGGCACCTCTACTTTTCCTGATACATTGCTACAAGAGCTAACTCCTATCAGAGAGACCCTAATGAGATATCTTTGTTGGCACCTGCTCCTTAAAACTTTTTATTTTCTGCCAATGGCATCAGGGACACCATTATATTTTGATTATAATGTGGAGTAGCAGAGAGAGTACTGAAATACATACAAATCAGAAAAACATGGATTCAAATCTTCCCTCTGACTCTTATAAGTTTCAGTAGCCCAGGAACAAGTCATTTAACTTCTACAGACCTATGTGTTTCCCTGATTTTAAAATGGAGATAATAATAAATATTGTAGTATGGTGACAAAAGATAACATTATAAAGTATTCCAGAGTTGCTACGGACTCAAATAAAATACTCAAGACTCAATTCAAATGTCACCAGGATGGAGTTGTGAATTGATTCAACAATTCTTGAATTTGAAACTATGCCCAAAGGGCTATAAAACTTTACATACCCTTTGATCCAGTAGTGCCATTACTGGGTCTGTATCCCAAAGAGATCATAAAAGAGGGAAAAAAGACCCACATGTACAAAAATGTTTGTAGCAGTTCTGATGGTGTTCAAATGTCAGTACAGAGTGGAGATGGGAGAAAACCCTTCTGGTGGGTGCAGGTGCTTCATGAAAGAATTCACAAACCTGAAAGGTTTAAGTTTTATTGTAGGATGAGAAGTCAGCTTTGCTAGCAGACTGAGTTGCTCAGTGGTAGAGAAATAAGAAAAGGTTTTTCACTGAGAAGAGAAAGGCAGCTATGCCCTGTTCCAGACTTCTGCAAGGATCAGGAGTCTAGAAATATCCTTTAATAGGAAATCTGAGGCTCAGGTTTCAGGGTGGGAAAAAAGCCAATGCTCCCAGGCCTAGATGTTTATCAATATCAGGCCTAGATCTCCAATTGAATAGAAATCACTTTTAAGGCTTCCTGAATGAGGATCTGGCTACCAATGGGGGAGGTGGGGTAATTTGCCTTAGAAAAGACCAGTCAGGAGGATATGCTCTCTCTCAAAGACTCTCTGGCGTCTGGAAGGCCAGGAATCAAAGGGGACAGAATTTCAGACATTTAATTTTACAGATCAAAAGGGGACAGTTTTTATTTTTACAGAGTTTACCCACATTATTTCTCCCTCTTCAAGCAGTTACAACCCAAATTCATTTGGGGAAAAAGGGGCGGAGATCTCAGACTTCTGTAACGGCTTCAAGCTGACAAAGGTCATAGAGATATCCCCAAATTTACTGGGGGAGGGGGATTTCAAGCCAGGAGGGGAGATATGAGATCTGAATACAGTAGCAGCTAAGGGGAGTTGTGTGTCCCAATCAGTCACCCCATGATCTGCAGACTGGAGAAGTAGTTGAAAATCCGCAGCTTGAAACCTAGAGGAAACAAATCTCATGAGCAGTTTGAAAATGCAGGGGCCAAATATGAGTAAAAAGATAATAGTTAGAAGTGGAGTTAGTATAGAGGTTAGTTTCGACCATAACCAGGAACCTCCCGCAGAGGAAGATTGGGGGGAAAGGGGAAGAGGTAAGGAGTTTCTCATGAATGTCTTGCATCCATTCAGCTTTCTCTAAGATTCTCTCAGTGTCACACTGGACCTCCCTTGACTTGTTAATGTACATGCAGCAAGAGGTATTGACCATCTGCTAGAGGCAAGGAGATAATCTAAGGCCATTTGGATATCTAAAACCATGTTAGCAAGAGAGTCCAAGGATTCTTGGATTTCCTGGAGAGAATGTGAAGTTTTACTGACTAGCTGGTTGATTGTGGCAGTAAGGATGTTCTCATGTTTTAAGTATCCCACCTAGGGGGCTAGCATTGCCATGCCTTTAAGAACCAAAGAACATTTGCCCCACATCCCCACTTTTGTCTCCTTAAAGGGATGGGGGCTGTGTTTGAGGTGCTGGCATTGTAGCCTTGAGTGCAAGACTGATAGTGCTTGGTCTGAGGGCGTTTGAACCAGCCAGAGGGAGAAAGGACATACCCCTTTTCTTTCCATATAGCCCTATGAGATATGCAAAATATGAAAAGCATATTTGCAGTCAGTATAAGTGTTTACTCTCATTCCCTTCCCCAGTTCCAAAGCTCTGGTTAGGGCAATGAGTTCAGCCTTCCCAGGAGGCTTAGCTTAGCCTCCAGGGTGCTATTAAGCATCACCCAGAATAACTTGCCTTTCTTTCTCCATTTTCAGGGAGCAGAGTGTCAGGGTCAAAAGTGTCATGCACCCAGAGAGTCAGGTCAGGCAGGAGATCCTGATATCTATTAAGTCTCCCACCAAGCCACTGATGTCCTTTGGCTTTTAAAATGCTCTAAACCCAGTGGGGAGTTAAAATCTCGAATGGCTTTTCCAGAGTTATTTTTGAGGCTTCTTCAATTAAAAGGGCCCTGGTAGCCACTGCTCTAAGGTAATATGGCCACACCAGGGAAATCAAGTCCAGTTTTTTTTGAGAAGTAGACAATCCATCTGGGATTGCCCTAGGGTGTGGCCCTGCCTGTCAGGACTGCAGATTAAGATAAGAATGCAATTAAGCTTCTCTAAATCTCTTAACTGTCTAACTAAAAGTTCCAGCTCAAGAAATTTCTCTGGAGGTCTGAGAAGAGAAAATTGCATCCCCAAGTTCACCATTAAATCACCAAACTGGTGAAGCAGAGGAGAGATCTCAAGACAGGTCCTGAGCTCCCCTGTAATCCCCCCTCTATGGGGGGAGGAGTACCAGAGTGAGAGGAAAGGAAAAAGAAATTCAGTGATCTTACTGGCCACGTGCAGGGATAGCAAGGGTTCAGCTGTTGAAGTCATGTTGGGACTGGAGAAAGGGGGAACTTGACCAAGCCCCAAACTCCTGCTGGAGGGCAGGGCATTGGGAAGAGGGCTTGACCCCTGTGAGTAATCTCCCCTCCTCCAGTGCTCCTCCTGCTCAAACTCAGGGAAAGGACTGAGGAGTTTAAAGAATAGACCTCTGTAGTTCCCAGGAATAACAGCCAAAAGTAGGGACTTGTTTTAATTCTGGGGCCTCTCTTCTCAGCTAAAGCCTGATTCCTGATATAAAGATTCCAACAGCTGTATTTAAGGAAGAAATTTGAGAGACTAAATATGGCTTCTGGAGTTTTCTCCATATATCTGGGGCAGGTTATTTAACATTAACATTCCCCAGGGTAGATCAAGGAGGGCGCTGGCCTTAAAACCCTCAAAAAGCTGAGTGAAGTGGCCAGGTTTCTCCTCAGTCTGGAAGAGAGTAGAATCAGCATGCTGAGGAGGAGGAAAAAAGCTGGGTCAGAATTTAGTTTCAGAGTAAGAGAGAGAGAGAGAGAGAGAGAGAGAGAGAGAGAGAGAAAGAAAGAGAGAGTGTATATGTGTGTTAAAGAGATATTGCCAGACATAAGGTCCTGTTCTGAAAGGGATTTAAGAGTGCATAGGAGCAAAGGGAGGCTCCCCTAGATGTTTATCAACATCAGGTCCAGATCTCCAGTTGAATGGAAATCTCTTTTAAGGCTTCTTGAATGAGGATCTGGCTACCAATGTGGGAGGCAGGGTGATTTGCCCTAGAAAAGGCTAGCTAGGAGGTATGCTCTCTCTCATAGACTCCAAAGAGTCTGGGAGGTCATGAATCAAAAGGGACAGAATTTCAGAGATTTAATTTTACGGATCAAAAGGGGATGGGTTTGTTTCTTTTTTTTTTTTTTTTTTTTTTTTACAGATTTTACCCACATCAGTTCTACTTGTGGTGGCAGAGAATTAAAAAATGAGTGGATGCCCATCCATTGGATAATTGTAAAGGGCTGAAACTCTGACTAGGTGCACTGGAATCAGACAACTGAGCACTTAAGGCTAATTACCTATTGGACAATACTCTATTAGCATATGCTTGGAAAACGGCCCTTCTCACTATTTTGTGCTGGCTCGACCTTCTGATGTATACAGAGAAATGTAGGAGGGATTGGGGGTGGAGTAAGATAGGCCAGAGTCACTTTGGCAGTAGACCAGGAGAAGGGAGGTTGTGGAGAGCTTGTGTCCATCCTCTTCACTTCTCCCCCTAAAGACCAAGAATAAAGACCAAGGACTTTTGCTTATCCTGACTCTGGCTGATTCTAAGGTATCTAGGGAGCTAAGGCAGACTTCATATTTGGTGCCCAATGTGTGAACCAAGGATCCTAATTTCACTGAAGAAATCCCCGGTGACCAGGAATAGGGTGAGTATTTTAATAGACAAACAGGAAACTTACTTTCTTAAGGGCTAAACTAATAACCTTTTCTAGCTGAAATGGGGCAGATATTAGGAAAAGATTCTCCCTCATCCCCAGCTCCACCCCCATCCCCACCCCGAGGAAGGCACTATAGAAAGGATACTTAAGTTGATCAGGGGACAAGACTTACTTGTAACTTGGGAACAGATCGCTGGACTCTTGGTTACATTAGAACTCATGTCCCCTTGGTTCTTAAAGGAAGAAGATACAGGGCCAGATATTTGGAAACTAGTAGCAGATCAACTATGTGAATATTACAATGATAAAGGTCCTGATTCAATTTCCAAGGAAATATTTTATATATATATATATATATATATATATATATATATACACACACACACATACATATATATATATATATATATATATATACATATATATATATATATATATATGTATATATATATACACATACATACATATATATACACACACATACAACATAATACAGTTGCCTTAAAGAATTCTGCAAGTTATGATGAGGAAGTGTGAGGAAAAAGAGGAAGACAAGGGACAGATTAATGGCAGTATTGCCAGAGGGCATGAGGCACTTAAGTGAACTTGAAGGGCATGGTGATTCTCCCTCTCACAGCCCAGCTTCAACTCCACTTACACCAGAGCAGATCCTTGACACGTCCCCATCAACTTCACCTTCTGGGATGGAGGGAGGAGGAGTAGGAGGAGGGGCAGTGACACTACCAGCACCTCTCCCCCAACAATCACCCCCTCCTATGACTAGAGTACAAAAGGTACTACTTAAAGCCAAAGAGGGAGGGCAGAATACAGCTGATTTGAGAATAGGAATGTATCCTGTGATTCAAAAGTTTAACTCTTCAGGTCAAGAAAGTAGAAGATAAGCTCCTTTTGATCTAGAAATCCTCAAAGATTTGAAAAAGGCTTGCACTCTTTATGAGGCTACATCAGCTTATGTTAAGATGTTATTACAGATTTGGCTTATGAAGTCTTAACCCCTAGGGACTGGAAAACTATAGCAAGGACATGCTTAGAACCTGGACAAAACTTGCTGTGCCTTTCTGAATATAGTGAGCTCTGTAGGATATAAGCCCAATGAAATACTCAAAGTGGAGTTAATACTCCAGTCACCTATGACCATTCTTATGCAGACATTTCAGTACAGATTAATTACCCCACAGCAGCATGTGAGCAAATTGCTGCTGCTGCTATCAAAACATGGGCTTTTATCCCCTGTAAAAACGACAAGGGAGAGGCCTTCACAAAAATAGCACAAAGGCCAAATGAACGCTTTGCTAATTTTGTGGGACATTTGCAGACAGCTGTCATATGAATTATTGGTGAAAATGCAGTAACAGACATTATGATAAAGCAACTTGCTAAAGAAAATGCTAATGAGGTTTGTAGAAGAATTATACTAGGAATACGCAAGGATGCTCCTTCAAAGGAGAGCATAAGATGCTGTGCCGCAGTGGGCACAAATGCCTTTTATAGTCAAGCTAGGATGCAGACTTCCCAAGATCCAAACATGGGAAGATAAGGTCGCTTTTGGCAAGGGAGAGAGACTCGTCAATGCTTTCAATGTGGTAAAGTAGGGCATCTGAAAGCTCAATGTTGGCATAGAGACAGAGTGAGAAAACAGGGTGGTAGAACAAGACCCAAAACCCCATGTCCAAAATGCAACAGAGGCTTCCATTGGGCTTCAGAATGTAGACTGATTCAGGGAAATGGAATGTGGGGCTCAGCTCCAGGGCCCAAAACAAAAAATACTTGGGGCATGATGGCAGTTGATGCTACACCCAGAGAATGCCTAGAAGTCCAGTACCCAGACATCAGCCAGGAAGCAACCTGATGGGAGAAGGAGATTATAATGGTGGGGAATAGAGTTGTATGCAGCTGGGACAACTGAGATACCCCCTGGAGAGGTGAAATCTGTTCCTCTTCAGCCTATGGATCCCTTGCCTCCAGGCACAGTAGGCTTGACCATTTCACCTCATTTTTGTATGTACATAACAGTGTCCATCCACCCACTGATGTGGGGAACTGGGGAATGTGTAGATAATATCCCAGTCACTAATACAGGTAAACAATGTGTGACTTATCAACCAGGAGAAGTAGTAGCATCAGGTTTACTCATATAGAATCCTAATAAGCAGTCTTGTGACAGATGCCCAGATTCTGACTCCAAGCAACAGAATCCAGGAATATTCTAGACTGCAGCAGTTACAGCTGACCATCCTATGCTCATTATCTATATAAATGGCATACCATTAGAAGGATTAGTAGACACAGGGGCAGATTGTACAGTCATTAGAGGTGCCAACTGGCCCAGTCACTGGCCAAAGATTAAGGCAGACACCTACATGTCTGGTGTAGGAGGATCAATAGCAGGTGAAGTTAGTGCTACCCTTTTGAGATGGACTTTTGAAGGTGAAACAGGAGTTTTTATTCCTTTTATAGTTGAAAAAATTCCCATCAATCTGTGAGGAAGAGACATTTTACAACAATTAGGATTACAAATGAGTGCTTCAATTTTTTAGGCAGGACTGCTGTTGAAAGCCTGCTAACACTTTCACCTGTTCCTATTTAATAGAAAACTGATACACCAGTGTGGATAGAACAGTCACCCTTAGCTAGTGATAAAATTCAGGCCTTATTAGATATAGTACAGGAGCAACTTGACCAAGGATACTTACAACCTTCTCTAAGTCCTTGGAATTCACCTTTGTTGTAAGAAAGAAATCTGGAAAATGGAGGATGTTGATTGACTTAAGAAAGGTAAATAAACAGATGGAAACTATGAGAACTCTTCAGCCTGGGCTTCCATCTCCTATTCAATTGCCTAAAGAATGGCCTCTTTGGATTATAGACACTAAGGATTGTTTCTATTCTATCCCTCTGGATAAGGAGGATATGAAGACATTTGCCTTTTCAGTGCCCAGTGTTACTTTAGCTGAGCCTTATAAAAGATATGAATGGACAGTTTTGCCACAGGGAATGAAAAACAGCCCTACTATGTGTCAAATGTATGTTGCTGTTGCTCTTACTCTAGTAAGAAAAGCACTTCCAAAAGTAATGTTATTACATTGCATGGATAATATCTTGGGATGTGCACCTGAGGAACAAATGTTAGAAGCATGTCTACAAAAGACTATAGAAATAATAAGGAACTACAAATTGCATATAGCTCCAAAAAAAAAAATTCAAAGACATGCTTCTTTTTAATATTTAGGATATAAAATATACCCTAAGGTGCTTACAGTACAAAAACTTTCCTTAAGAACAGAGAAGCTAAACACCTTAAATGACTTTCAGAAATTGATAGGAGATATACAATGGATGAGTCCGGTGTTAGGCTTGACTACCTATCAATTGCAACCATTATATGATATTTTAAAGAGAGACAATGCTTTAAACTCACCACGCCAGCTTACAAAAGAAGCTCAAGAGATTTTGAGAGAAGTTGAACTAGCTTTATCCAAATGTGGTTGAAAGAGTCACTCAGAAATCCTTGGAAATATCAGTTTTTGCAACATAAGAGGCACCCACAGCAGTCCTTCATCAAGGAGACAGTGTGATAGAGTGGGTGAACCATCTAGCACAACCAGAACAAAGCCTTACTCCATACCCAGTGCTTGTGGCTAGAATTTTATTAAAGACCATTAAGCAAGCAGTACAATTATCTGGGACAAGACCTGACAAGATATACACCTTATATATGAATGTACAAATTAATGTATGCTATGAAACCATCGCAGAGTGGCAAATTTTATTAGCCACGGCTCCAAATTTTACACACGAGTCTCCATTAAAGATAACCAGACTATTAGATAATTGGTGATGGATTCTTGAAGAAAAGATTTCTAAAGTTCCTCTTAAAGGTTCAACTATCTTTACAGATGCATCCAAACATAATATTTGCGCTGTATACTCTCATGACTTAACTATAAAGAGAGTAGTCAGAACTCCCTTTCAGTCCACTTAGCAGAATGAAGTGTATGCAATCATTTTAGCTCTTATTTATTACCCAGGAGATGTAAATATAATATCTGATTTGGCCTATTCAGTAGGTGTGGTACAAAGAATTGCCACAGCCCAAATAAAATTTGTAGCCCTTAATATATATCAGTTCTTTAAGAAACTTCAAGAGCAAGTGAGAAAGCATCCAGGTAAGATTTATATTTTGCATGTCCACTCTCATAGTAGACTCCCAGGTCCTATTTTTGATGGTAATTCAAAGGCAGATAGCCTTCTAACCATGTTGGCCAATACTCCTTTATTTCAGGAAGCCTAAGAATCTCATTTTAAATATCATCAGGCTGCTTGGCTTTACGTTTACAATGTGGAATAACAAGAGAGGAAGCTAAGAGCATAGTAAAAGCCTGTACTGCTTGCCTTCCTTTCCATGCTCCTACACTGCCTCCAGGGAACAACCCTCATGGTCTGAGACCCAATGAAATTTGGCAAATGGATGTGACCCGTTATAAATCTTTTGGTCATCTGTCTTTTATCCATGTTGTAGTAGACACCTTTTCAGAATTCACTTTTGCAATACCAGCAGCAAAACCCTCAGGAATCACTGGAATCCCTGAGAAATGATAAGACTATTGCAGAACTTGAAAAACTTGCAGGGATCATTGGATTCTCTGACACGTGAAGCAATGGATAATAGATTGGTTTTGGACTATCTCTTGACTGCTGAAAGAGGTGTATGTGTGATTGTTGTTTACATACCCTCCTTGTAGAACTTCTGGAAATCTTTTACAACACCATGTTGATTCACATTGTTTGTTATATCACTATTTGCATGTGCAATTCGTGTTTGTTACATCACATTAAGCCTGCATTGGCTGTGGGGAGAGTCATCACTAATAGCCTCTGCATTATTGCTATGTGCTTGTGTAATACCTCCCATGCTGATGGGTTTGTGCATACCTGTTTCTAGTAAGGCCCTCTCAGCCCAGAAACCCACTAGCTATATCTGCTTGATTCCCCACTTCCCTTTAGTGTTTTTCACCTCCCTTTTCGGTGTTTTCACTACTTTCCTGAGAAGTCGGGGGGGGGGGGACGTGATCACCTCCTTTTGGGGGTTCTCACCTCCCTGAGAAGTCAGGGATGGCGTGACCACCTGTGTTTTAAAACAAAAGAAAGTGGGAGATGTAAAGAGCTGAAACTCTGAATAGGTGCACTGGAATCAGACAACTGAGCACTTAAGGCTAATTACATATTGGAAAATACTGTATTAGCATATGCTTGGAAAACTATTCTGTGCTGGCTTGATCTTTTGGTGTATACAGAGAATTGTAGGTGGGATTAGGGGGTCTGCCAAAGTGACGGGGGTGGAGTAAGACAAGCCAGAGTCACTTTGGTAGTAGATGAGGAGAAGGGTGGTCATGGAGATCCTGCATCCATCCCCTTCATTTCTCCCCCTAAAGACCAAGAATAAAAACCAAGGACTTCTGCTTATTCTGACAACTGATTCTAAGGCATCCAAGGTGCTAACACAGTCATCACAGGAATGACTGAATAAGTTGTGGTATATGAAAATAATGGAACATAATTTTTCTATAAAAAATGATGAACAAACTGATTTCAGAAAAACCTACAGAACTGATGCTGAGTGAAATGAGCAGGACCAGGAAAACATTGTACACAATTTAAAAAAAAAAAGAAAGAAAAAAGTCACCAGGAGGCCTTCTACCCCCTTAATCCCTTGCCCCTAATTGCTAGCACCTTTCCATCCTGCATTTAATTTGTAGATGTTTTATATGTACCTAAACATTTTGTATATTTATCTTCACCAAATAGATTCCATACAGTCTTAGAAAGTTGCTG